>NW_027272389.1:145000-800000 GCF_040938485.1 Diadema antillarum
TGTGTTGTATGCACGTCATGCGCGAGTCTAAACCTCGGCGTGTCGTTTTTTTTTTTCCTTTGGAATATGTTGGCGGTATTCTGATAAAGATTATGATTTGCAAGGATCAAAAGTCAACATCATTTATGTGACTTACAGACTCAAGGTCGCACGCAACGTAAAGATCTGCTGTATAGATAGGCGAGGAATACAATCTGGAAAAGCTGTTAATAATGAGAAATCATAACGTTACAAAGAAATGAAAGGTGCTCGAAGATAACTTTTCTATCCAAGATGTCCAATATCTTGAGTGGCTGACACTACTTCTTTACTTTCATGTACATTGTGCGTATATGTTATCGATTAAGTTGAGATGGAGAAAATAAAGATAAACCTGAAACTGGAAAACTTCGTTCCTGGGCCATTAATCGCTAGTCTCCTACAAATGCGTCTTGATCAATCATGAATGTGTAACATAATGCAGGCCCAAGTGCATCATAGAAATATGTATGTATTATTATGTATATAGGCCTACATACATAATATCATATCAAAAGCTACATATCGGCGGCATGACTGTAGTGTCTATATAGTACTTAAAAGACAAGTCCACCATCATTGACGTGTCGATTGAGTGAATGCATCAATGTTAATAGAACACATCAGTGAGAGTTTGAGGAAAATCAGACAATCCGTTCGAAAATTATGAATTTTCGAAGTTTCTGCTCAGTCACTGCTTGATGAGAAGACAACTACAGCTCGTGATGTCACATGTGTAGAACGATATAAAGAAAATATAAAGAAAATCCAGCAGATTTTCACTTTTCTCGCGTAATATGAGAACGCTTAACTTGCCTCTTTCAGAAGGCAGGGGGAATAATATTGCCCTTAAAATACATCAGCGACAAGTCGAGGAAATGTGCACTTTTTTCAAACAATAAAATTTTGTGAATTCTTTTTATATTTTCCTTACATTGTTCTACGCATCTGACATCATACTCTGTAGTACTCTTCTCATCCAGCAGTGACAGCGCAGATACTGTAAAAAAAAATATATCTGTTGAACGGATTGTCCCATCTTTCCCAAACTTTTGCTGATGTGTTCTACTAATAATTGCTGCATTCACTCAATCCACATGTATATGAAGGTGGACTTGTCCTTTAAAGACTACACAAGACCGATTCGCTATCAAATGCCTAAGGGCAACGTAATAATGGTTAACAGACACCAATTTATGCGTAAAATGAAAAAATGTAAAATGAAAAATGAAAGCCCGTGAGGAGACGAGAAGTAATCGCATGATTTAAAAAACTTCACCATCTTCTGAGTTGTTCTCGTATAAGTTTCTTAGGCAGCCTCTTCTTCCTAATGCGTATAATAATGACAACAACTATGTAGGGCAAGTCATCGGTAATGACAAGAAAATCACCGCGTCTTGAGAATTTGGAGGGATGCCCAACATGGCGGAGGGGGTGGAAGCTGTTTGGAAGAACCACTGCCACAGTCCCTGTCGTTGTACTTCACACCAACGGAATAAAAAAAGGGCGGGAATGGAATCTCGCGTAAAAGACCTTGACGCAGAGACAGACGACGCAAAGGGGGAACAGCCCGCGTCGTCGGCAAGAACGTGTTTATCAATTTTTCACACTCTTGTACTTTAAGATCGCGAGAAGAAGCATTATGATCTCCTCCTCTGATCATCTCCCCTCTTCCCTGCTTTTTTCCCTCTCTCTCTCTTTTCTCCTCTCTCTCTCTCTCTCTCTCTCTCTCTCTCTCTCTCTCTCTCTCAATCTAGGGTGGGAGTTTGTGGTCTGTAAAAGCCATCAAAAATGTATCGCGACTGTTCTTCATCGCCTCAATTGCGCAGGCGCCAGACACGGCTTTCTGTGAACTCTGATTACTGAAATACACGTAATGAGGAGACAGGGATCTGGGGTGACCGTCAAACTGTATGGAGGAGTCCATAGATTTGCATGAACTTGAAGAGAGCACAGATTTATTTGCATAACGACTTTCAAACTTCCGTTCCACTTGAACGCGATTTCGACGATGTCTATACTTCTTAGTTGGACATGGTCCGATGAACAACAAAGCGAGACAAATTGAGATTAGCAAAAAGTCAGAGACGAGAGGGGGAGATAAAGATGAAATTCGCATTATTGAATGCTCGAAAATTATGAAATGGAGAGACACGTAAAGATCTAACTGGGTCCATGGCTGGAGCTCGCTCTTCGTATCTTCCGTGTCATGTTGTCGGTTCCGGTCAATTGATTAGCATTAACATTGAAAACTGCAGACTAATTTGACATTGATGCATGTACCAGGGGGACGACGGCGACGAAAATCATTTAGAGTGAGGCTGCAGTAATTGCAAGTGACCATTAAGGATGCAATAATGGGTGCAGGCAAGCTACCATGAAACCGAGGGCTCAGTTTTGTCGTTGTTGTTGCTGCACAAATTACTAAGTAATCAGAGAGATGTGAGGTGGTGGCAATACCCCCCCCCCCCCCACACACACACACACATACACGCAAAGACACATATTACTTGCAAACGAGAATTTGGCTAATTTAAATGCTCTATGCTAAAGGGGACACCCCCCCCCCCAAAAAAAAAAAAAAAAAAAAAAAAAATATATATATATATATATATAAATATACATGCAGATTCGATGAGTACAGTTATAATGATAGAACACATCAGTGAAGTTTGGGGAAAGTCGGACTATCCGTTCAAAAGTTATGAATTTTCGAAGTTTCCTATGTCGCCATCGTTTGATGAAAGGCTATAACAGTTCGTGACGTCACGGCAGAATAAAGAAAACGCAAAGAGAATTCTGAAAAAAAAAACACCCTAGCATAATGAAAGAGCAATAGAATTTCCTCTGCCATAAAGCAAGGAGAATTACGATACTCTTACATAATAATGTCAGTAGCAAGTCAAAGGAATGTGTGCTTTTCAATAGACATGAAATTTTGTGGAATTCTCTTTATACTTTTATACTGTCGGTCTGCAGTGACGTCAAGAAGCGTTATTAGTCTTTTCATCCAGCGATGATGGCACCAAAACTTTAAAGATTCATAACTTTTTGGACGGATTGGCCTCAATCTTCAGTGATGTGTCCTATAAATAATGTTGCATTCACTTCATCCACATGTATCTAAGTGGGGAAACTTCAACTTTAACATGATTTCAATGAAGCTTCCATCAGACGATATGGTTTAGCTTTATTTGTGTGTTTCCTTTTTTTCGCCAAGTACAGTGACAAACTGACAGAAAAAGATACAAGGATGCAAAAAAAAAAAAGAAAAGAAAAAGGAAAAGAAGAGAAACATTAAAATCAATACAGGCGTTGTTAATTTCGTATCGACATCGTCCCTGGTAATGAAAATAGCAACATTGAAACCAAACTAAACCAAATCGAGCCCATTCGATTTGTGTGGGTTTTTTTTCTCTTTCCATCAAAGTTATTGTTTATGAGAAGACTCCAAACTACAATCTCTGCTTTTAGCAGTTCCCTCCATTAAAACAATTGATTATATCTTTTACGATAACATTCTTGCTTTCACCTATACCCTGACGATAGAGTGGCGTGTTCTATTATGCAGACATATCTATACATTCTTCTCTTCTTCTACATATATATGTATATATATATATATATATATATATATATATGCAGAGAGAAATTTGCATAACTTTCTAAAATCGAATGGGGCACTTTTGAGGTAGTGTTATATATATCATACGTATTAACTCGTTAGAGAGTAAATGTGAAGCTTTTTAATTCCATAACTTTAATGATGTCAAAGTGTAACTTTAGCACTTTAGTTTGTTTGATTCTCTAGGAGAGTGGAGTGGTATTTTACTTACATGTCGCATATAAAGAAGAAACCACCGTAAAAGGATCGTGCATCGCACTGTCATAATGAAATCCCTTCATACAAAACGATGAAAACAACACCCCCTCCCCCCTTTCCAGGGCTGCTGAAGATATCGAGAGAACATCTCAACCTTGGGAAGATAGGTAGTTTGGTTGGTTATAGCACATCTCACGATTTGATCAATTAATCAAGGCGTGCAGAGTCTCAGAGTCTGTGGCCGACTCATTCTCCGGGCGCCACGAACTCCAGCGGCAATTATGATGAATGCACCGCCAGATGACCCGGATGAAGTCATTCCACGTTGGTGCCAATGATGGTGGTGGTGGTGGTGGTGGTGGTAGTGCTGCTGGGGTAATGGCTGTGGGAGATGAGGCATCAAGACTATAACGTAGGCCGGGAAGGATGCTGAGGAGGAAGAGAGCGGGAGGGGATCAAAGGAGGAGGAGGAGGAGGAGGGCGGAGGGGAAGGAGAGGAGGATGAGTGGGAGGAGACGGTGGAGGAGAGGAAGGAGGAGGAGGAGGAAAAGGAGGAGGAGTAGGAGGAAAGGGTTGAGGAGGGAGAGAGGAAGAAAGAGGAGGAGGAGAAGAAGATGTAGAAAGGAGGAGGAGTATGAGATGGATCAGGAAGGAAGGAAGAAGAGGAGGAGTAGAATGAGGGGAAAGATGAGGAAAGAAAGCGAAAGGTGGAGGAAGAGGAGGAGAGGAAGGGGAGAGACCTAGGAGCAGAAGGAGG
Source organism: Diadema antillarum (assembly GCF_040938485.1). Classification (NCBI taxonomy): domain Eukaryota; kingdom Metazoa; phylum Echinodermata; class Echinoidea; order Diadematoida; family Diadematidae; genus Diadema; species Diadema antillarum. The sequence goes on from NW_027272389.1 coordinate 149,599, forward strand.
AGGAGGAGGAGAGGGGAAGAGGAGTAGATAGAGATGGATCGGGAGGATAAGGAAGAAGAGGGGAGGAAAAGGAAGAGGAACAGGTAAGGAGGAGAGAAGAAGGAGGAGGAAGAATAGATTGAAGGTGTTTTGCTTTGTTTTGGATTTTTGTTTTGTTTTGGTTTTTTCGGGGTGGGGGAACTAGAACCAGTCAACCAACGGAACACCCTGATACCAAATTCGAGGCTGGGGCAAGGAGATGTACCAATGGGGTGATTACAATTATCACCTGACAGTCATTTTCAAAGTAGATGAGATTGTGAGATTATCAGGTTATCTTAATACTATTCCATGAGATATTCATTTTCATAAATACAAAGAAAAAGTGAACGAAATATAGAAAACGAATGCGTAAAAACAGAGAAGAGAGCATGCTCTAACTGACAAGAGACATGATACAAGTTTGTGTTGCAGTCAACTGCAATAAAACTTTATTTGTTCATGTGTTCAACGCACTACTATAATCTCTTAATTAATTATCATCCATCTCAATTGTTATTATTGCCATAACCATAATTTAATTAATGTCGGTTCTCACAATTAATGATGATGACAGTGATTATATCACGATCATAACATTGAATTTTATTGCTGTCTATATTTGTTCTTGAGGGAGTTTTTTAATTTTTTGCCAGAGATTTGTTATTATTATTAACAGTATTGATGGAACAAACATCTGCTGAAATATCTTCAGTAGATCAGCCATCGATCAATTAGTCGAAGCACCCAAACATTGCCAAATTAAATTATTTGTTGTATATAAAACATGTGCTCCTGGCCGAGGATGAGGTTGATTTCGAAACATGTCCGAATAATGGAGACAGCGCGATAAAGCAAAGGAAGGAATAGAGACAATAATCTAAGCATGCAATGATTATGCCAATGACTCACAAAGCAAATCAAACCAGAAAAGGGTCGTTAGAAAAAGACATTTACCCCCTTTCTTGTCTCGCCTCTTGATAGAGCGAAAACACACAAGCAGCTAGTTCAAAACTTCAGGGTTTTTTTTTTTTTCGTTTTCTTCTACTTGTTCTTGTTTTTTCGGGCAACTGCCGTGATACATAATTGAATACTGGAGACGCATGCTGTTTGCTAATCGCCGGGTTCCGACGTCACCAAAAAAGGAATTAATCCAGCCAACTCGCCATGCCTCAGTAGCGATGTCAAATTTCGATGTCAACTAAACATCAAGTATTCATTAACATGACTAATGAGTCACAATAGTGGTTGTCGATCTCCCACCAGAAATGCGGAGCTATTAAAAAATATCATGGCGACTGGATTAAAGACAGATACTGGTAGAGAGAGAAAAAAAATGAGGAAAAAAAAAACACGTGAAGGCATGCACTAAACAAACGTGCACATGACGTACACGATGATAAAGCTCTCGGAGCGATTTGTTAGCCATGTTTTCATCTCGCTTGCACCCGAAAACTCCTCTACACCCCACCCCAACGCCCCGGTTAACTCTCAATCCCACTCCGTCTTGATGTGAACTTCAACTCTGAAGAGCGACTCACGGGGTATCATACTGGAGAATGTCATTTCTATTTACCCTAAACGGAAACGCAAAAGACAAACATGGGAAAAACAAACGTAGCTTCTTGGAGCCGCGGGGACGACTCCCATCGGTCTAGCTGCCAAAACACACGGTATTGTCATTCCATGTTTCTACAAGTCGCCGTCTATTCTTCTATCCACCTAGTCTGCTAATCTAGACATAGATTTCCCCACTCCTTTGAAAGCAAGCTATTTTGATTTTTAAAGCGCCGATTTCGACAGGATTGCCTTGAGAAGAATACAATTTGAACGTGATGGTATTTTGCAATGGCTGCATTCGCGGCTAATCCATGAACCAAAAAGTCCAAAATGGTTCATATCTGCAAAAAAAAAAAAGAAGAAGAAAATTGGTTCTATAGATACGACTATTCTCAATTCTCGCGTTTAGTCCCCCTCTTTCTTTCTCTCTCCCCCTCTCCACCTCTTTTTTTTTCTCTCTCTCTTTTTTATTCTGGCTCTCTCACAACAAATTTTGATCTTAGGGTGAATGTTGACGTTACGATACTCAATCTCATCGTCATGTTTGTGGATAGTCAGGAAGAGGCGTTCTTACCGGGCATTAGTTTGTTTTATCAACATACCCCTACAAGTATATTATTATGTTGCGCATAGGGGATTATGGTATATGATATAATACATAATATAACATATACATATACTTATATATTTATATATATAAATATGTATATACATATATATATATATATATATATATGCGTGTGTGCATGTATGTGTGCCTGTGCTCATACACATGCATGATAGTGTATGTGTATGTTTATGTCTATAGGTATAACATTATTATGTACATTCACATATTCTCAATAAATATGACACACCGATTCTTTTTTAACATACTTATTTGTCATTCATTTATTTGAATAATCACAACTTATTTTTAGACAAATTTACGCGAAAATCAAAGCTTACAATTATTTCTTCATCATATATTTCAACGACGGCATTCAAGTTTTGAAGTGCATACCTTCGCATTACTTTGGGTCTAAAATACTTGCATTCCCTGGAGAATGCTGTTTAAGGTGCATCAGAAGACTTAACTCTGCATTCCTGTAAACTAACACATAGTGAAACAGACTAACACATTTAAAAAGGTATAGGAATACAGCCAGTGGCGTATCTAGGGAAAACGGCGCCCGGGGCAAGCGCGAAAATTGCGCCCCTAATTTCTGAAAAAGTGTTCAACCCCAACCCCATCCCGGTAGGGACTTTAAACAAAGTCCACATGATATGCTTTTTCAAGCACTTTAAAGGGGTCTTTTGAGGGTGATTTAAATGTAATGAATTTTGATAAATTTTGGCGAGCGAGCGCAGCGAGCGAGCCGAAAATTTTGGTATTTCAGCTTACAAAACATGGAATTCTTGTCATTTTTTGCTAATCAAATCTTACAATTGCAATCAAGATATAGTGACGGCTTTATAGATAACGATTTATACCAACAAACTGCATGAGGAATTTCAAAAGTACTCTAAATTAGTACGCGCGAGTTAGCCGAAATTTGTATATTTCCACGTCATCATCACGTTTTGTTCTTATCTCTTTTTTCTTTTTTTTCTTTTTGGATAAATTTTGACGAGCGAGCGCAGCGAGCGAGCCGAAAATTTTTGTATTTCAGCTTACAAAACATGGAATTCTTGTCATTTTTGCTTATTAAATCTTACAATTCTAATCAAGATATAGTGACGACCTTCAGTGTGACCTTATAGATAACGATTTATGCCAACAAACTGAGGACTTGTAATACTAGTACTCTAAAGTAGTACGAGGCGAGTGAGCTGAAATTTGCATATTTCCGCGTCATCATTACGTTTTGTTCTTATCTTTTTTTATTTGTTTTTTTTTGCGCCCCCCCCCCCATTATGTTCGAAACTGTTGGTGTCCTCTCTTGATCCAATCGGCGATCGCTTCAGAACGAATGAAATTACAGCCGCTGCTCCGTGTAATATTTTTCCTGCTTAATATAAAATGACATGTGTGAACACAATAGACCTTGTCATTTTGTGCGCGTCATCGTCACATCTTCTTCTTTTCTTTTCTTTTTTTTTTTGATAAATTTTGGCGAGCGAGCGCAGGGAGCGAGCCGATTTTTTTTTTTGTATTTCAGCTTACAAAACATGGAATTCTTGTCATTTTTTACTTATTTAATCTTAAAATCCTAATCAAGATAATAGTGACGGCCTTATAGATAACGATTTATACCAAGAAACTGTGGATTTGAAAAAAAATACTCTCAATTGTACGAGCGAGTGAGCCGAAATTTGCATATTTCCTCGTCATCATTACGTTTTGTTCTTATCTTGCTTGATTTTTTTTGCGCCCCCTCCCCCCCCCCCCCCCCCCATATATGTTCGAAACCGTTGGCGCATTCTTTTGATCCAATTGGCGATCGCTTCAGAACGAAAGAAATTGCAGCCGCTGCGGGCTCCGTGAAGCATTTTGCTTGCTAAATATAAAATGACATGTGTGAACACAATAGACATTGTCATTTTGTCCGCGTCATCATCACGTTTTGTTCTTACCTTCTTTATTTATATAAATTTTGGCGAGCGAACGCAGCGAGCGAGCCGAAAATTTTTGTATTTCAGCTGACAGAACATGGAATTCTTGTGTGAACACAATAAACATTGTCATTTTGTCCGCGTCATCATCATGTTTTGTTTTTATCTTGTTTGATTTGGTTTTCTGCCCCCCCCCCCGTGAGTTTTTTCTTCTTCTTCTTCTTCTTCTTCTTTTCTTTTTTCTTTTTTCTTCTTCTTCGTTTTTTTTTCTTTTTCTTCTTCTTTTTTTCGTTTTTTTTTTCGTTTTTTGCGCCCCCAAGGAGTGGCGCCCGGGGCACGTGCCCCCCTTGCCCCCCCCCCCCTAGATACGCCACTGAATACAGCATATGTTAAGATATTGGTTTCGATTAATGTAAGATTGTAATCACATGATTAGAAAATTACACAAACAACTGATTTATCACATTTTTTCTTTTATATACAAACATTGATGACTAAATGCAGTTTGTAACTGTCACAAGCCTTGTTGGTTTGGGCAAATAAATAAATCCAAATATACAGCCCTTCCGAATGTGGCATCTTATGGCATCTAATAGGTAAATGTATTTTAATCTTCATTTGTATATGTATATATATATATTTATTTATTTATATTTATATATTTGTAATATCTCTACTATATATTTATATATATGTATATGTTGAAACAAAGAGAAGGAAAACTGACCAGAGACAAATCATAGATAGTGAAAACTTTGAGCAAAGAAAATGGGTTTTCACCGGGATTCGAACCCGAGACCTCCGGATTACTAGACCGGTGCTCTACCGACTGAGCTATTGATAGCCCTAGTTCAGTGTTCGTCCCAAACCCTTAATTCTCTTTGCTCGTGTGGTCAGAAGCTATAGTGTGTGTATGTGTGCCACACACACACACACATTAACCTGACATAAACCCAAAGGATGTGAATCAACTTTGGAAAAAATGCGAGGGATCACCGAAGCGATGCAGCTTTTTATTTTTTGTAACTTATATATATATCATATAAAAAAAGAAAGTAAGCACTTTTTCGAGTTCATAATTTTCATAGAAGGTTTTGATGTACCATATTAAAGGTAATTTACTTGGTTATCAACTTGGTAGGTCAATATTAAAGGAAACTTTATGCATGAGTGAACACATTTTTTTTTTTTTGGTCCTCCAAGGCACAAAAGTAAAAACTGCAAAAATTGGCATATTGTCTTTCATTTGCAAATGCCCTTTAAGATAACAATGATACAATGAGAGACATGAATTTCGTTTTCGTTCTCTTTATCTCTTTATAACCTCAAACAAAATCAGAGTGGGAAACTTAAGGGAGAAATATATATTTTGTCAACTGAAACTTTAAATGGCATAGGGAGTAAGGGCACAAAGATGATTATAACTAGAATTAGATTAGATGAACAGCTTATCTTTATTTCATTCATTCAATTTAGTAATTTAAGAATTCATGAGACAAATTCAAGAGCCAAACATAATTTACAATTTTCCTGATTTGAGAAACCAATTCAAAATCCTACCAATTTAGTTAATATTGCTTCTCTCGTTTCATTTGGATCTGGATTTGACAGACAATTCTTCATTTTCCTCAGTTATTTCTAGCCTGTATTGATCTTTTTGGGCTTCAAAGACATGATAGAGATCATAGGTATATTTTTGCAACAGAATTCACGTTTTCTATTGTGTTAAATATGTTTTTTGTTCGTATTGTTACATGGAAGAGCATTTACGCACGAATGACAACTTGTTCATTTTTGCAATTTTTTACTTTTGTGCCTTGGAACAGGAATATAAAGGTGTTCACTCATGCGTAAAATTTCCCTCTTTATTGACTTACCAAATTGATAGCCAATTAAATTACATTTCATATTTTATATTATACAATACATTTTGCCAAAAATTCTATGAGATATGTAAACTTGAAAATGTGTTTACTTTCATTTTTGTTGAGTATATATAATATACATTTTCTTAATACATACAAGTAAACCCAATTCAATTAAGATATGACTAATTCAGATCCAAGTATATTGCATTATACTAGACATACATTTCAAATTATATCGTTTTTATAACGATGTGTTAGAAAAAAACCGTTTAATACAAAGTGAATCCAAATTATATGACATTGATAATAAGTCTAACATAAGGATTCAAACACAAGATATTTAATTTGCAATTCATGATTATACCTGAATTGCAATTGATAAGCATAATAAATTTAGCAAAAATAGTAAGAGGCAGTTTTTTTTTTTTTTTTTATAACTGGGCATTATATAGAGGCCCAGACACATTTACACACGCAAGATGATGCAGTTTGCCTGATCACCGACACAATGTGTTCCAATTCGTTTTCTCGTTTCCACTCTCTTCAATATCTCATTTTCAGGGGTTGTTGGGCTGCACTCCCAGATACGGGTAGCGGCAGATCATTCCATAACACCAACAAAATTAATGACATCGAAAACTTTAAGTAATTAGACTTAATTTTAGGCCAATTCAAATCTTTTCTTGTAATGCTTCGAGTATCATATCTATGGAGTACAAGTGATCAAAATCTAGAAGCTGAATGATGCGGATTACCATTCATAAGATTATATAAATGAACAGACACACAGATTATGTAATTGAAAAATATTTAGAAACGGTAAACTTTGAAATATTGACATTGATGGTCTCATAATAGGCATGATAGGGCTGAATGAAATGGCTCTTGCTGTCAACTTTTGCTGGGTAATAAACAGCTACTTTCAAGGTATTATTTACCATTTGCAAATGAAACAAAAACCAAGCTTTAGTGCTTCAAAATAATTCTAAAATGTGAGTTAGGGATAGAAACAACCAATGTAAAAATGTTAATCAGTAAAATCAATGTTCAGTATTGTTGAATATACAAAATGTTTACAATATCATGATAAAATTGCGTCTAGAATAAACTGTCTACACTTATGGTTCACTGAGGAAAAAAAAGTAGTGATATCTCCTTATATTTCAGGTTTTATTGCGAAATTTGTATATGGTAGGATGTGTGGTGGTACAACTGACCTATGCATCAAATGTGAAAACTCGATTTTTTTTTTTAAAATCACTGCTCCCGATGGTTAACAGCACCTTTGAATTTGAGTCCTAAGTATGATAAATACTCCCCAAAACTTCGATTCCATATTCAAGATGTGGTTTAAATAGTATCTTATACATTGGTATCAAAATATACCTTGGCACACAATTCCATAGTCGAAATAAAATACACCACCCTTTTTTATCACTTCTGTTTACTTTCTCAATGTGAGTTTTCCAACTTAAATGTTTATCAATATGCAGGCCAACAAAAGAAACAGCATCATCTTCTGTAATTACAATATTAGCTATTGTAATTTTCCCTTCGACCTTGACCGATGATGTCTTCCTCTAACAATTACTGTCAAACCTGTCTATAGCGGCCACCCAAGGGAGACAAGGGAGACGTTGTAGACAGGTGGCTGCTATAGACAGGGCCGTTAACATGGCTTTTCTCCTGGGGAATCGTGTTTAGTAGTCGCATACGTCAGGTGGTCGCTAAAGACGATGGTCGCTAAAGGCATGTTTGAGTGTATATGCTTAGTGGGGGTTGTTGTTGTTGTTGTTGTTTGTTTCTTTTTGGTCGTCAATTTATGAACATTACACCAGTTAACTATACCTCATCAAGATACACACTGACTTGAGACATACAGTATCTGCTCTACTGTCTTTGACTGGGAAAGTATGAAATAAATTAATGCCATCTGCAAAAAAATCTTGAATTCAAATAAATCAGTTGAATTAAGCAAATCATTAACATAATTAAGAAATATCATTAGCCACGAAATAGATCCCTGAGGAACCCCATAAATAATACATCGTCTGGGAGACATTTTCCCATAATAACTAACATATCTCTCACTTGAATAGTCTCGCACTTCTGGAGAGGTATGCCTCTGACTCTATAATGTGCTACTTTACTGCACAATATCTCATGATTTTTATAGAATCAATCCTTTCTGGACATCAATAAACATTCCTAATGTTATTCTACCTTCATCCAAGGCTTTTGACATCTAATTAAGTAAACTACGAAAAGACAGTTTTGTACTAGAATTTTTACGAAAACCATACTGTTGAATTATGCAGAAATAGAACCAATCAAACAAACAAACCAACACGTCATAAGGTAGATCAAAAATTATGTAAAAGTGAATTAATGATGAAAGGAACAATGCATGTATATTGTAATAAATAAAATGATTCAATATGAAAAGTTGATCAGTATTTTCAGAGGCCATCATTAAATCAAGCTTCCGCTTAAGGTGGCCGTCTCCTGCATTTGTTTGTAATAATTTGGTTGAATAATTAATGATTTTCCCTTACCTCGTGTATTTCTTTAATTTACCCATACTGTATTATTACTGTATGTATCCCTTTACAATGTTTCTATTATTTTGGGATATATCTTTTTTTTTTTAGGTAACGTTGTACTTACTTTTTGTGAAAAATGCAGAAATAAGAAAAGATAATATACGTATCCGATTTGACATTACTTTCATTAATGATAGAGAATTTATTGATTTCATACTGAAGGCAAAAAATACATGTACTTATCATATTATACTGTATCATACAAGAGATTCTTCAAAACATATTCAAAATGCTTACGATCTAATAAACTTTTTATTCATATTGAAAATTATCAATCGTATGTTTGATAGTGCTTAGCGAAGCAAAACTCACTCTGATAGGTTCAGTGAACTTGAAACGAAATAGTTTTTTCTTTTTTTTGTACAAAATAAGATTTATCAGTTGACTAACATTTCATTTTATGTATACATTTCATTTCATTTCATTTCAAAAGGATAAAAATGAGATATTTGGATTACAAAGGTTTTCATTATGATAAATGAATTTTTAGTACAAGGGCCTAGATATCTTATTGTTACGTATTGTAACATTACGATTTGGTGTAAGAGAATGTTTCTTTAATTCTGTTTTCATCTATATGGGAACATATCGAATATATATCTATTTTGCGATATTCGCGTGTATATGATGCAATGATGATAACGATATGATGGAAAGTCATCAATTGCAGAACTGAAATCAATCAATTGATCAAATCACATCGAAATAACATTGATTTTTTGACATAAACATCATGATAGTATCATTTTTTCGATGGATTTTTACTTTGATTTGCATAGACATTTGACACCAAATAGGCATCAAAGCAAAGTTTTCATGAGGAATGCTTTTGATAGTTTTTTTTTAGCGTGATTCACAGTTAAGTTATCCCAGTGTGAACACGTCGATTTAATTATACTCGAGGAAGATGTGCATACTTTAATATATATAGCTCCAACGTTGGAAGCTCATCTGCTCAATATTCAACCATATTCTTTTTTTCAGTTTCTCTCAATCCCCAAAAAGAAAAGACATATGAAAGAAACAGAAGAGGAGATAATGGAAGAAAAACAGAAGAGAAAAAAGAAAAAATAAAGGAAACGAATGTATGCATATCATGTACGGTTGAAAAGGGGTGAAAAGAGAAGCGAGAGAGGGGGAGGGACAGGGAGGGACACACAGATGAAGAAAAGGAGAATATGGAGTGAGAATCGCGTGCTTAGGGTGTCTTTTTCAGCTGGTCGCGAACCCCCGAATGTCTGGTAGACATATTCAGACATTCTGTCTCTCGCTCAAGTAGTCGTGTTTCGGGTCTGGAGTCGCTGGGCCGCGGTGTATTTCCGTGCCACGCTGTAGTTGTTTATCTGTCTGCCAAGTCACCAACAAGTGTATTAAACACAGAACATTGATCTCCCTTTCCCAGCCCCCCCCCCTTTCTCTCTCTCTCTCTCTCTCTTTCTCTTCCTCTTCCTCTTTTTTTCTGTCCTTCTCTCTTTCTGACACACTTAATGTCTACCCGTTCCATCAGAAGAACAAATTTGGTAAAATCATCATCGGTCGCTTATCTGACGCGAGACGAGTAGGAGCCCCCTTCTTCGTGCGTGCTGGACCGTCCTTCCTGACGAATGCTGTCCCGATGGGCTTGCCGTGCGAGTTGGCTCACCGCTTTGGAGTTGTACCGCTGGTATCTGGCAAAGTCACGCCATGGTATTGGGCATCGTTAACGTCACGTGGACCATGTATAATTTAGAAACAAGTGTATTTTTTTTCAACTCAGCGTCAAGCTTAAACCATAAAGTGCATATACATGCATGTATGTCATACACGTGCACACAAATTAGAGAAAGAGAGAAAAGTCACATTTTCCGTTCTTTTGGGGCATGTATCTTTAACAGTAGATTGTTTGGGCTTATCGGCATTAGTAGATTATGCCTGCAGATCTTTACAATTTACTCACAGCATTTACGGGTCGAAGATGATATTTCTTTAGGTTGTAGTTCGTTATTCCAAGGATTTGTTATTCCAACTGTTTGTTATTCCAAATGTTCGGTAGTCCGAATATGAAATTCGGTTCGTTATTCCGAAGGTTCATTAGTCCAAAATTAAAAACAAAACAAAACAAAATGATTCGTTATTCCGAAGATCCATTAGTCCGGAAATGAAGTAAGGTTCGTTATTCCGAAGATTCGTTATTCCAAAGGTTCGATAGTCCGACGAAAATGTAATAAAGTTCCTTATTCCGAAGGTTCGTTAATCACAAAATAAAATAAGGTTGGTTATTCTGAAAATGAGTTGAGTTTCTTTAGTCGGAAACTTATTTCATTTTCAGACTATCGAACCTTCGGAATAACGAACTTTCGGGGGGGGGGACGAAGTTTGGAATAATCAATATCATTCATTTTATAGTACGTACGATCGTCAGTGCCGAAACTTATTGGCGTGAATCTAAACTTAATTTGATCAGAATTTGCAAATTGTGTGTTCTGTACTAGCCTATTCTTTACTCCTAACCACAAACACATGCACACACGCACACATGCACATACACACATACACACACACACACACACAAACATACACACACCTTTTGTTTTTGTTAATCTTTTATTATTCTTTCTTTTTCATATAAAGAAAATACAAATTAATTCATGACAAAATACCACAAATTTCATTATTAACATAAATTCCACATTGTCAATATTACGAATGAAAAAGAAAGAATTTTGCATGTGAACAAAAACAAAGAAAAGAGACAAGCACATCAAACCAAAGGGAACAAAACACTCCCCCCCACACACACACACAAACACACACATACACAGACACACACACACCCTCACACACACACACACACACACACACACACACACACACACACACACACACCACAAAAGTGCACTCACTGTAGAATATATCTATCGGTCTGTATATCCGTCAAGAAATGATATCCTATTCCCAATACTAATACATGTACTTGATTCTTCGAACTCTCACCAGCCTATCAGTACATTAATTCACCTGCATATCTTGCTTTTAAGTTGCAAAAACTTCAAAGATCCACAACCAATGACAGAAGCACTACTTTACACAGACAAAAGAAAAATGCTTTATGCTCACCGCAAGCATCAGAGTCATCATTTTTGTCATGGCTTAATTCTGCGTTGGTATCTTGCAAAAGTGTCACGCGAATATAATGCGAGTGGTTGCGAATGGCAGGAAGGGTAAATATAGTGGTTGCCGGATTTGTGGGTGGTTGTGGTGGTAACATCCTAGGCCTATAGTCCTCTGGTAGCGACAGCCTGTCAGCACGAACTACAATCGTTGTGGAACAATGTTGATCGAAGGAGTGACAGAAGGTATTAATGTTAGCGGTAGTTATGTTACTATCATGTCCTTGCTGTTGTTGTTTCACTTTGTCTGTCTGTTTGTTTGTTTTGTTGTTGATAGAATCATTATGATAATGGTTTAGGCGCTAGAGAATGATGTTGGTGATCAACAGTTTTATGGCTGGTTGTGGCGGCGGCGACGATAGTCATGATGTAAGTGGAAATTAGTAAAAGTGGAAGATGCGTTGCTTCCGACATTGAGAGTATAGTATTGTGATGTAGCGGTGACTGCGGTCATGTACATGACCAATTGTAACTGTTCTCTATATGGTAGGGGTCGTGCAACCACTCTTCCCCAAGTCTTCGAAGTCAGACTATGTTAACGTTAACTATTCCATCAGTCTTAAATATTATACCAATCTTAAATAATTTCATATTTTGTAAAGAAGGATGTACACTCTGCTGTCGATACCATGGTTCTGCTGTAAACTTCCTCCTTGAATGAAATGAGATATAATTTTATAATTTTATAATTTTATAATTCAGAGAATGAGAAATAAGCACATAGATTAAAATGAAATATGTATTATCCGTACAATGGCCTGTGGTTGAATGCATGGCCTAAATACATCCATCGCAGACAAGACGTGGCAATACGGTGCTAATTAGGTCACCTTAGTAAGCGATTAGTCTTTGGCGTAACTCCCTCGGCTTTCACGTTTTGCGTCCACCGAAAACAACAGATGGAAATGTGATAAGTCAGACTAGCCCGTGCCAAGTGAAAGTTCATTAGCCTCATATCTTTCCGTGTGAGCAATCATTTCCCGCTAGTAATGCTTTGTTTTGTTTTGTTTTTATTTTTTTTTCTCATGCTACTTTTTTGTTCCGCTCCAAAGTTCTGGCAGTAACACGTGTTCTACTTTTCACTTATCTATTGTATTTTGGTACACAGTCGTTTCTTCCAATATTTCCTCGTTGCTACGTTTTGAATGTCTTCTCTTTGGTAACTTTGAGAAATATTTTCCCCTCAGGTTTATTAACATAGTAACATTCAATCATTGCTGCAGTACGTTAATGCCCATAAGGTGAATTTCATCATGGCAGTGTCGTTACGAATAGCGTTATTTGCATCATGTCATTTGCTCCACATGTTCGTTCAACAAGACGTTCTCTCTCTTCCTATAATTATGTAAATACGAGCCTGATTAATCCAAAGTTCGTCTGTCAATCAGGTAAAACCAGAGATTCACAAGTTCCTTGGGAATCGCAGTGTCATTTATCTTTTCCTCCGACTAATAGCGTCCCCCGCTCTTTTTTCGTTTTGTGTACTTTGTTTCCAAACCCCTCTCTTTAAGAACGGGGAAAGGATTATTTCTACCCTCTTTGAAGTGATTGTTATGGTGCTCCAAAGTCTTGATCGAGGTTTTTGGCAGATGTCTTTCCCCCTGATGTTCTTACTCCCTAATCCACTCGTGACAGATGAAGTTGCCGTAAAGACATGTCGAAAATTAGGGCTTTGCACAACTCGGGGAGCTGGGGGCACGGTGCATCATAATACGATGCAGCGTGCAGGAATAATGCTTAACCCTCTTTATGAAGAATATGACGTGTCAGGAGCACTTAAGTTCGTCATGCATAAATCAGGAGCCGCTTGTGACCCGGATGTAGCATGCAGAGAATTCAAGAAAGAGAAGGAAGAAAGGGAGAGACAGTATATAGGGGAAAGACAGCGAGGGAGACAGCAGAGCTTGCCAGCCAGAGAGTCACCCGATCAACTCGCCACTTCTCCCGCCAGCTCGCAGTCAGGCAGGTTCGGAGAAGCCACGGAAGATTAAGTCGGAGAATGAACCGTCGGGTAAAAAAAAAAGAAAGAAAAAAAAAAGCGCATCACTTTCTACTCTTTCGGCTTCTCTCCCCCCAACGCTATAGCGATAACATATGGCGTGCGGCTGCTCACGGCGCCGCGCTTAATGAGCAGTCGTAACTACCAGACCATTACAGTGGGAAGAGTCTTTGTTTGTCCTGTCTCTCCCTCATTCTTCCCCTCTCTCTCCCCCTCTCTCACCCTCTCCGCCTTCTCTCTCTCTCTCTATCTATCTATCTATCTATCTATCTATCTATCTCTGAATACACACCCACATAATACATAATATGAATGTGTGTATGTGTATTATACACACAGATAGAGAGAGCGCGTGTATATTACACACGCACTCTCTCTCTCCCCTCCATCTACACACACAAACACACACACACACACACACACATATATATATATATATATATATATATATATATATATATATGTATATATATATCATATATGTGTGTATATATATTTATGTATGTATATGTATATATATATATATATATATATATATATATATATACACATATATGGATATATATGATACATACAAAGATAGACGGATATATATATGGATAGATAGATAGATGAATAGCTATATAAATAGCCAGACAGACAGAGAGATAGATACATGCTTGTAATTCATTTTGATATAGTGTGACCGACAGTCTTGTACACCTCCGAAAAAAAAGAAGAGAAATCGACTAGTTTATTCATAGATAAAAACAAAAGCAAACAAAACTCCACTTAGAGAGAATGTGTGACTCAACTGAGGTGAAAATTGCAAGCTTCTTGTTGAGTTAAATGATAGCAGATGAAAACGTTGGCAAGTACAAGCGCAGATGTCTAATAGACTGATGACTAACAGAACAATAGCAAAAATCGTTAAAAAAACACCACCAATGGAGATGATGATGAGCAAATACAGAGTGGAGACATTAAAACAGCAGCTATAACATTTTAAATGAGGAAACGTAGAAACATTTCAAACGCTTTGAGCATCTCAACTTCATGGATGGCGTGTTACAAAACATAGATAGAAAACAATACACCATGATTTATCCTTTGTACATTCATGAGCTGTAAAATACAATTTATTAATATAGCGTATAGAACATTGAATAAGAAATAATACATTCTATTTATATTGTCCTCTGCACTACTACGTCTCCTTGCAGTTCGTTCACGTAGACCCATCATATTCCTATCATGCGTTACTAATACATTACGAGCTGATTTGCAACTGAGTTATTAGTGGATATGTTGCTATAAAGGTGCATGACTAACGCGGAGTATAGATTTGAAAGGTTTGTGAATATTTCTGACAGCAATCCAACGCTGATGGGGAGGAGCCTTATTTTCATGTTTTGGCTCGAAAACACACACACACACACACACACACACACACACACACACACACACACCAAGTTATCTGGTGTAAGGATATGCTGTGGCATACCATGTCAATGATTCGATATGCCATTTAAATAAGTTTTCATTCTGGCCATAGATTGAAAATCTGGTTTTTAGACCCTAGAAATTTGGGGATTAGGGATCCCAAAGCAATTGCTCATCGTAGCTTGAAGGAAGCAGTACAGTTTTCATTTTGTCCTCATGATGTAAAGATAAACATTATCAGCTTTTTCAATGTGGGCGAAAATGAAAAGGAAAGTCACTCAATATTTTCAGTCTTAATTCACTGGTGTAATGCCGCAGGGTTATTGGAAGTAAATTTCTACGGAAGCTTCTTCTGATGTGACAAACCACTTTTCTGATCAGATTTGGTCGAAATTGGGTCGCTAACTCTCCAGTCAAAATACTCCATTACAGTTTCCAGGACGATGCAATTGAGGAAGTGTTTCTGGTTGGAAAAGATTGTCAGGCAACATTACTCGTTCTATTTGCTGAGTTATAAACGAGGATACCTGTATTTCTGGGTGTTCTCAAAACCTCAACATCTCACTCACTCATATACCAACTGTAGGGAAATGGTGTGGGAGGGGGTATCTGGGAGGGGGTATCCCTCCCCCCCCCCCCACCCCCATTAGGGAGCTTGTGCATATTTTTGACTTTGAAATTCATCCATTTGGTGCACACTAACTATTTGGAAATTATTAATCAAAAAGTAAGACGATAAGTCGGTTGTTTATTCAACTTGCAACTAAAAAAAGCCAAAAATAACATCGACTTTCTCATTCACTTATCAAATCATTTGAAAATCGAGCATCTAAGCTTATTCCTATATCGACAGAGCGGGGAATGGTGCTTTTGCATGTTGGCATTGTACTTTAACGATATAGGTTACACTTTGGGTGGAATATTCTTAGAAAGTGTTTTCTTTAAAAAGAAAGAATAAGACGGTATCATATTCAAGATGCAAAATAAAAAACTGAACTAAACTCTTTAAAGGACAAGTCCACCTTCATATACATAAGGATTGAGAGAATGCGGCAATATTAGTAGAACACATCAGTGAAAGTTTGAAGAAAATTGGACAATCCGTTCAAAAGCTACGAATATTTTAAGTATCTGCGCAGTCACTGCTGGAAGAGAAGACTACTGCAGTGTATGATGTCACATGCGTACAACTATATAAGGAAAATAAAAAGAGAATTTCACAAAACTTTACTTTTTGAATAAAGTGCACATTTCTTCGACTTGCTACTGACGTATGTTAAGAGTAATATTATTCCCCCTGCCTTCTGAAAGAGAGAAGTCGAGTGTTCTTTTGTTATGCGAGAAAAATGGAAATATGTTGAATTTTCTTTATTCTTTCTTTATATCGTTGTACTCATGTGGCATCACAAGCTATAGTAGTCTTTTCATCCATCCGTGACTGAGCAGAAACTTCAAAAATTCATTACTTTTTAAGGGATTGTCCGAATTTGCTCAATCTCTCACTGATGTGTTCTACTAATATTGCTGCATTCACTCAACCCACATGTCTATGAAGGTGAACTTGTCCTTTAATTGTTCCGTGATTTTCCAACTTACTCATGAAATCATTCAAAAAAATAATATACGAGTTTCAAGATACAGGGGGCTTGAAATTTCGTATGGGGGGGGGGCAATTCCCTGATGCAAGCGAAGAACAAATTTCTTAGATGCAGGTCGGAAGTTTATTTTCCAATGTATCTGGAATTTCGCATTATATTTGAAAAGACTTTAAAGGAGCAACGACATCTTATAACAAGTCATTTCGTTCGACTTTACACAAAATGATGTATCCTACCTTTAAAAATTATCGATAACCACGCACTTAACCACGCTGGTTGAGGCTGTGACACGGACTCGTCTTCTTTTTCTTTACTTTCATACAGCGAAAGTCTCTGGAGGTTAGTATCGGTCACTCAGTAGAGCTTTTTTGTTTTTTCCTTGTGACAAAAATATCACACTTTGATCATGAGTTGTCGGGTTTTCTTTTCTCCGAGACATGTGATTTTATCATCAGCCTCCCTTCTCAAAAACTAGATATGCTAAAGATTTTATGGCCGAATTGAACATAAAACCATCAATACCCGAACAGACGTCTCTGAACCCATTAGGGCTAATTATTCGGCGTCTAGACAACATGTTTGAATACCATATCAATTTGATTGCCTGGTAATATTATCAGTGTATGGAGAGATATCCGCTAAGTGTAAAGTGAAATTACGGAGAAAAAGCCTGAAAGACACGGCGCCGCGCTTTCTATCTGGCCTGCACTTTTCCGCCATCCTGCAATCTAAAGGGGGAAAGCTTTCACTACTTACCCGGCATTAGACGCGCGTGCGTTTGAGCAAAAGCGCGCGATAACAAGAACGGAGGGAAATAGCGGCGAACCACACAAGGACCGAAAATATGCTGCGCGGGTTATTAAGATAAAACATCTCCGCTGCCGTCTGTGGATTTCTGATCCGGCTTATGCATGGCATTGAACCGCAGCAACAACAACGACGACGTGACGAAAAAGCAAAGCGCGCTCTCCGCTGCCTGCGCGAAATGAGGAAATCAATTTTGAAGGATATCAGTCGCACTATAGCTGGCTGGCCGACACATTTTCAGAGCCGAGGAACGGAGGATAAAAGCAGTGCCGACAACACCAAGGAAACAAGAAAAACATCTACGACAATTTGGCCAACAATAGGTCGGAATGAAATGACGTTGCAAACAGGATGACAGGCTAACATTGAGCTTGAGATTTATTCCCCCAGCGGTATCTTCTAAAAGACTGCCGTGGAGCTTCGTTTTGTGCACTGTCCACATATTTCGTGTCCCTATAATGAAAAAAGAATTGATAAACATGTCTTGGTAAAATATCGCTAACTCTGTGATAGACTGGCGCCAGTCTTGTTATACTGGTACCGGCATGTATTAAGGGCAAAAGGAGCCAAGTTTTTCACGTCGCTCGTGCGTGCAGCTAAGTTTCTTTCTTTCTTTTTCTTTTCTTTTTTTACTTTGCCGCTACCATATATGCAAGAAATGATGTATCACTTTGCGCAAGCCCCGAACAAAAGCAGAGGCGGGCGTCCAAATCAACAGAAGAAAAAAATGAAATAAAAAACTCTCGTCCCATACAACAAGCTCTTGAAGTGGAAACTAGAGAAGATCAAGGAATTTGTGTCGTTGATCAACCGTAGGTATATTCCCTTTTTGTTTTAATCCCGTTCCTTCAGATTAGGGGACTACATTTCAGACTGATGAATGTGTTCGAGATACCGCCTAAATGCTCCGCACATCTAAGCAAGAGTTTTCTTAAAGTGGTCGCCCAGACGACCGTCGCTGGTTTTACTTCGATATTTTTTTTTTCCCTCGACCGGCAACAGTCGGGAGCTGTCTTTGATGTCTTCGCTTTTAACGCAATTTCGGCAAATAGCATACATGCGTTATGCTTACTGCAATCTCCAAATGTCATTGTAGATTTTGTAAAACTTCTATGAGGTGAATTTCGCAGGGAAGAAACGTCAACCTCAAACGAGAGAAGTTAGCGGGCGAGGGATTCATTTCGATTCACCCTCACCTTCGGATTCTTATTCCTGAAATTAGATATCAGGGGATAGGATTGTCCCGACAAATTTGATCTTTAATCCCTAGGATACGCGTCCGATAGGTCGAATTTTAGATACCACTCGGAAGACAGGCGATAAGAATCACCCAATCACTTTATCTTATCTTAATTTCTACCACTGGAAAACAGAAAAGATCGCAAACTCCGCAAAGATAAGATTCGAGGAATATTCTGGGACATACGAATGAGATATTTCGGGAAGATACAAGGAAAAGGACTATAAATGTTTATCGAGATGAGCTCTGTATACATTTTTATAACATAGCTTAGATTTACGGGAAAGGCTTTCCGACGTTGAAGTGCTTGCTTGTTTGACCGTTTGGTTTTGTTTTGTTGAGGTTTGCTTTGCAGCCGCAGAGTTATCAGAAATGATTGTGATGACATATATACAGCGTATGAAGATTAAAATAAGAATATGGTCACGACACTCAACTTGTGTACATAATATTCATTATGAAATATATATATATATATATATATTTATTTATTTATTTATCTATTTATATGATAATAATAATTGACAGTGCTTCTCATAGCGCATAACACAAAGTGATAATGTCCCTATGCGCTCAAAAAAATGAAAAGGTTATACGAAAACATACAATTCCAATTACAGTGAAGGTAGAGTTTCATGTTTGCTTACATTGTAAACAAATCAGTGATTTGTCTTCATTTCATATATATTATATGTGTGTGTGTGTGTGTATGTGTACATATATATTCATCTACTTATATTCATATGTATAGACAATATGTATGTATGTGATATATGTATTAAAAATCGAGTTATGTTATATAATATATTACATAACTTTCTCTCGATATATATATATATATGTATATATATATAAATGTATACAATGTACATAATCTATATAATATAGGACAATGTATATATGTAGAGAGAGAGAAAGATATAGATAGATAAATATAATATACACACATATTTCATATGTACATATTATTATTATGTATGTTTATCTGTTTAT
The DNA here is from genome assembly GCF_040938485.1 of Diadema antillarum. NCBI lineage: Eukaryota > Metazoa > Echinodermata > Echinoidea > Diadematoida > Diadematidae > Diadema > Diadema antillarum. The sequence continues at coordinate 169,391 of NW_027272389.1, forward strand.
ATAACTTACTTATCAACTTATTTATAAATGATGTAAGTACAATTAGTGTTTTGTTGTGTAAACGTAAGAGAAACACATCTATATATATGCATGCAGCCACATATTGAGTAACCCTAAATTCCCTATTCATTTTCATTCATCTATCTATGTTCATTTCTCATTTATAATGCATATTGACGATATAGATCACGACCTATTTCATAAGCATCTAATTAGATACCGTCCACCATGTCACACAAGGATGCCTTGCGAGTCAATTTTAATATTTTCTCTTTTGCGGCCTTAGTGCACCTGCACTATTACGAGAACTTAATTGGATTGATGTCACACATATTTCTACTTGAATTATCATCTGAAGAAAACCTGGAAACCTTTCTATATTGCAACATTTTTTTTTTCCTGGACTAGAAGTACTAGTGAAAAAGGCATATTTAGAAAAGGTGTGACGATTATCAAAATAAAGAGTATAATCGTAATCGTTGGGTAGAATCAAGAGGTATTGATGGATGAATATAATTTTGTATGGTTGTTGCCTTTCTTTTTAATTTTAGTCGGCTGTCATTCTCGAAATTACATCTGGCCCATGACGTGTCTTTCAAATGGAACCTTAGGAATGATTCAAAGTGCCGCCATTATTATTGTGTAAACGTGGTGGTACTGCCTGCTCGCCTGCTTGCCTGCTTGCTGTTTAAATGATGGTCGATATTACAACGTTACAAGCGATCAGCAATATGCGAATCTTATATGAACATTGGCTTTATTATTCTCTGCTTGGGAAAGAAAAGTATATTTTCCGTCGCCGCGAACCCCAGCAGCAGCCAGGGCGTGTGTGCTGTTAACGGAGATGGGCAAGGCACCAAAAAGACGGGATATCAACAACAGCTCGGTGTAATAACGTCATATTTTGGCGGAGGGATTTTGTCAAATATGAAGATAATTCGTCGTCAGACAGGGGTGCAGACGCCCTCATTGAGGGAGAGACAGTGAAGTCGTTACGCTAATCCTGGTAGTTTGCCTCCTTTTTCTCCTCCCTCTCCCTCCCTTCTATCACCCTTTCTATCTCTCCCTCTCACACACCCTCTCTCCCTCTCTCCCTTTCTATCTCTCTTTCAGTCTCTGTCTGTCACGTCTATCTACCCATCTCTCTCCATCTTTTTCATCCTCCCACTGTCTCTCTCTCTCTATATATATCTCTCCCTCTATTCATATCATTGTTCATCTCCATTTCACTCTTTCTGCCTGTCGCCCTCTCTCTCTCTCACTCTCTCTCTCTCTCTCTCTCTCTCTCTCTCTTTCTTGCTCTATCTCTCTCCGCCTTTGGACGCTTTTCCTTCGTCTTGCACGAAATTCCTTTCCAATTTCATTTGGAGGTCGGCGTCATCAGAGCAGAGGGTTGACGTTTAAATGCCTGCCGCGTTATTGCAATTGCAAATAGAGACTGAAGAGGGAAGGAGAGAGAGAGAGAAAAAAGTTACTAAAAGTGTTTTTCCCTCATGTACAAAGCCATCTTTACAAGGTCGCCAGAAGGGAGTCCGCCGCTTTTAAAAGTTAAAGTTTGCCATTTACCTCTTGACATAGTCTCTGAGTTTCGCTGCAAAGTAGAAGTCGTTACTAAACGCGATCTAAATCAGGAACAGCAAAAAAAAAAAAAAAAAAAAAAAATTACAGCATCATCACCATCAACAACAACAAGAGCAACAATGAAGACGCAAATCATGAGAGGAAAAAAAATAATGCCAAATGAGATTTCGGTTCAATGTTCACTTTATTACTGATAAATTCTCAGACAGATTTCTCTTGACGAATTTTTGTGCCTTACGTAATGAAAGTCTGATCGAATTGTAGAACGGCATTCGCAGCATATTCATGACTAAAAAGAAAACTATCAATCTCACTTAATTTTCCTTTCAACATGAAATCCAAAGAATGTTGTATCCTTTTTTGGTCAAATCCATGTTGATTTGTCATGATTTGGAAGCGATGACTTATCGTAACTCACATTTTTTTAAAATAGTGAAAACATGAATTTTGAAATAGCATTTTCTGCAAAGCAATAGGAAGATACGATAGGATATAGTTATGAAGCAGTTGCTGCTAACATTATTCAATGAAAAAAAACATGAGGCACTTCGAAATTCCATATCTTTCTTATCACTTGCCCGATTTTGATGATCATTTTGTTCGACTGATATCTTCCCATTTATTATATTCGACTTGAATAGGTGAAGAACTGCACCTCACTGATAGGTCGTACGTATAAACTCATTTTAAACTATAGGATCGCAAGAATATCCAAAATTGGTATGCACTGCAAATTGAAATGATGATTCTACACTCTCAAAATGTGATGGTAATTGAATTCTCCTGGTCATTTGTGGTCTAAACCTTTTTTCTTTTTTTTTCAGCAGCGGAACTACTGAATGATAGGTTGAGCACTTTTAGGGAATCATTTTGTATTCTGCTGTATAAAAATCCCCTGTGCTTTGAGACAGAACTTAAAGGACAAGTTCACCTTAATATAAATGCGGATTGAGAGAATGCAGCAAAAATAATAGAACACACCAATGAAAGTTTGATGAAAGTCTAACTATCAAAAGTTCAAAAAGTTCAAAAGTTATACATTTTTGAAGTTTCAGTGCTGCCATCCCCGGATGAGAAGACTACATCTGGATGTGACGTCACAGCGTAGAAAGATAATGAAGAAAATATAAAGAAAAATCCACGTATTTTCACTTTTCTCGCATAACAGAAGAATAGGTGACTTGCCTCTTTCATAAGGCAGGTGGAAAATATTACTCTTAACATACATCAGTGACAAGTCGAGGGAATATGTGCTTTAAAAGAGAATTAAATTTTGTGGAGTTCCCTTTATATTTTCCTCAAATCGTTCCACGCATGTGTCATCATAAACTGTAGAACTCTACTAATCCAGTTATGACTGATGTAAAGAAACTTTTAAAATTTATAATTTTTGAACGGATAGTCTGATTTTCCTCAAACTTCCACTGATGTGTTCTACTTAATATGTTGCTGCATTCACTCAATCCACACGTCATTGCCAGTCATACGGTGACCAATCAGCCCCTTCAAAGTTTACTTTAAAAAAAGGGGGGGCTGATCGGGGGGGGGGGGGGGGGCTGATTACAAACAAAGTTATCTTGAGTTAATAGGAGAACAGTGACAGATCGTAAAACATTATACAAGGAGTTACTCACACATTGCCTTTAGACGAGAAGCATAGCCCGATATCTGATTTCGTATCGCACTCATATTTATTTATGTCACGGCTTGCTCGTAGACCAAATGGTGTTTCAAGGAATTAAATAAACGGCAATAGGTATTTGAACCATCATAGTAACATCCGAGTCAAATGTAATAGGCGGGTCTAGACAGACGTATATACACACGCACAGTCACACACACACACACACACACACACACACACACACGCACACTCACACACACACACACACACACACACACACACACACACACAGGACCTCTCGTGAACAAAGGGGTATACCAGGTATGTATCAAGAGACACGTTCTGCCTAATTGTCGCTTATCTTTCCCGCCATTAACGAACGACGCTCGTCGCCCCGCCTTCTCCCCTCGCCAATTGGAAACCGCTCGCCAGCAGCGCGACGATTGTCTCCAAGCTGTGTTCCGGGGAGACGAAGCGAAAAAAAAGAAAAGTGAAAGTGCTCCTCGGCGCCCGCGCTAATTTTTCATGAGCGACTGTAATCATCGTATTAATAACTCTCATTTGCAAAATGAAATTTTGATCGTATCATGTTTGCTTCTTGCAAACAAGGGCTGTACTTTTAACAGCCCGGAAATTGTACTAGAACCTAATTTCCATTAGGGCACCGGAGGAAGATATATAGCACATATCCACCAACCTTCTCTCCCTCCCTCCCCTCTCTCCCTATCTCTTTCTCTCTCTTTCGTCCTGTCTATCATGTGCTGCAATACTTTCCGCCTATTTCAACATTTGCATTGTGCGTTTCTTCGCCAAGAAAGACATCGAGGCGATTTGATTTGTTGTGAGCGCTGATTAAGAGATAACAACCGCCCTCAGACGACGCGTATCATCAAAGCCAGTTCTCGCGCAAAGGATGATGGGTCGATAAGCAGACAGGGGATAGCATTTCGCGGGAGCCGCTATGAACTCTCTTCGACATTACGATCAATCAATCGATCAATCATTCGATTACTCTCTAATTGACTTGACTCTTGTGTATGAGTGTGTATTACAAATTTCCTCCATTATTTGGTGTTTCTTTTTCTGTTTGTGTTTTTTTAAGGGTAATTAGTTACCGAGAATAAGGATGGGGGGGATGTTTATGTTTCCTTACTACATGGCGTACGTTAGTAATGTTGTGTGTTGTTTTTTTCCAATATAATGATACATTGATATTCAATGATATCAGAAAGTTGGTAAAGAACAATGAGTTGCATTATAGAGAGGCGAATTTGGCAAATAAGGTCATATTATTGTTAAGATTTTTACCATCAGTATCATTATCATCATCATTATCGTCATTATCATCATTATCATAAGCAACTACTTTTTGTCATCAACATGATTCATTTCTAATCTTCGTATTCAATTCCTTTCTATTGGTAGGACATAACTTTTTCATCTTTTCACTCGTTTTCATTTGAATGTTTATATACTAGTAGTACATTGTATACTATTAGGTGCTCTCAATATCCTTTATTTTGTTTTAAAACGTATATTTTCTTTTTTCATTCTTCTGTCGACAACATCTTTGTAACAATAATGTTGCACCCCGATGCAATTGCTCTATTTTTCCAGCACGCGTGAGAAACGGCTGGACAATGAGAGCAATACGTTCCGACTTTTGCCTGTTTGTCTGGTAATTGTCAAACTTGGCCTCCCCGCAATTCGATTATACCAGCAACATAAAGCTGATTTTCTTCACAACCTCGTATCCTTGGCACATACTCACATTATCAGCGTCACGAGTACAAATCGAGAGCTCAGACGTCTAGGGCCACATAAAACGACATTATCATTTACCGCCACAGTCTATACTATATGTAAAGGCTGCGCGATTGTTCGTGCGTTTTACATCGATACCCATTACATTTAATAACCGATCGAGTTGTCTGCTCTGGCGGACCAACCAACACACACGCACACACGCAAAGGAGGAAAAAATTACCGTGGCCCCATGGCGCCTAACTTAATCTGATGACCGATGGTATCATTATATCTGTTATCATTTTCAATGAAATTTTGATTATAATACCTCATCGTCTTATAGGTCGAGTGGCGTGTTTTGGGCTTCCGCACTGTCGCGTCGCAGACTCGCCCGGCGTGGAAGTACGGTAATGCCTTATCTTGATCAGAATATGAAAGTTTGATCGGCGAGAAGTGGGGATGTAATCGAGTGGAGTGGAAAATAAACAGCGGACGGACTCGGGGAGGGAATTTAATGACGTACGACAATAAAGGGAGTGCCCGTGTAAAGGACGCCACGAGATTGGCGGATCGAATCGGGATTTGGGTGGAAATTGACGAAACACAAGCGGCACTTCAGACTGAGAACAAGAAAATATAATAGGGATGGATTTCTTGGAAAAGTATGTATGAATGTTTGTACATATATGCACATAATCGTTATCTGTAAGTGTATTATATAGGCCTACATGTATGTATATATACAATTATGTATATTGTGTATGTATATATAGCAAGATAGATAAATATAATATGTGTGTTTGTGTATGTGTGTGTGTTTTCACTATTAAGTAATTAAGAAGAATATCATCTAGGTTATTGACAGATGAATAAACATATTCAGACAAAAACAGATAAGCTGCTAGAGGAGCAAGATTGAAAAATCAAGAACAAAACACACATGCACATTCAACGTTACGCTTCTGACAGTTAAGGTGGTATACCAGGTTTGTGTGCAAGGAATTTGACTATTAAACAACAAGAACAATGACGACAACAATGACTCGCAGAAAGGTGTTTGAAAGTGAATTTGACTTGTCAAGCTGGAGGAGAGGGGCTGCTGAGCCCTGTGTGTCACCAAAGAACTCCTGCGGGTGTCATTCACAGGGCCTTGAGTTAGCTCAGCTGCAGGTAGCGCGTCTGCCTCATGATCCTAAGGACCCCGGTTCGATTCCCGGGTCCCACTGAGCAATGGTGAGTGTAATCAGGGAGGTGCTATAAGAACCTCCCTGGTGTAATCATACCGTCCCCTCTAGTAAGAGGCAAAACACTCTGTCCCTCGGATAGGACATAAACTGGGGGTCCCGTGTGTGAGAGAGTCACAACTCATGCACGAAAAAGATCACACTTCATTTGGTCATCGCAAAGAGCAGGGTGAAGTGGTGCCGCTTCACATCCAACTGGACCCCATGGAAGACCAGCTATTGCAGCTGAATATGGGCTATCAAGCCATCTTCTTAGATGGAAAATGAAACAACAACAAAAAACATAGGAACTACATCGAGCCAGACAACGAAACCAAGGCGCCAAATTTGGGACAGATTCAACTCTGATCCAGTGGGAAACGCCACATTAGACATTCAAGATGTAGTTTAGAACGTGGTAAGCATGGTGCAAGATATTGTTTAAAAAGGGCTTACTAGTAGTTAAATAGCTCCTAACTTGTGAGAACTGATTGATCCCCAAACACATGATCTTATAGAAGATCAAGTTGAATTGAACGTAGGATTGATTTTAGAGCTCACTGAAACAGCCCCTTGTGTTTAATTGGTAGGATATTTCGAGACTGGTTTCGTAAACGAAAAATGAACAGAAAACACATGAGAGCAATGTAGTTCGAGGTATTCTTCAGAAAGATTGGACGATTTTAACCGAAGAGTGAGTAATGTCAGGTCTTCTTGGGTTCAGTTTATCAATGTGCAATGCATAGATAAACACAACAGCTCTTACCTATTTTGATGCATCCAAATTTACAGCGTGATTATGTTCTATACACCTCAGATTGTCTTCAAAGCGTATTAGTGAGCCTCAAACTTACATGATGTATTCAGCAGCGTACATACGTAATACGGTAAATTATCGAGACTTTTTGAATTATGCAAATGAGCAAATTATGATAAGACACGGGGGGATAATAGGCGAGATTACTGAAGCTATCAGTGTCATCTGGTGAGACATCTAATGGGAAAATGATTAGTGCCAGTAAACCAGTGATTGTGATGTGCCTCATCTAAGGAAGTAGACACCACTCGCAAGCCAAGCAGTTGCGATGGAAGCGTCGATCCCATCCGCGCAGTTTGGCGGATTTTCCCTACCCTCGCTGTGTTCTGCTACCAAGTGTAGTGTTTTCCTAGTTTAATTAATTCTATTTAGTGATGGATCTTTCGCTCATGTTTATTGGGTACAGCAGCTATATAATTAGTGTTTGATAGGTATATTTGCAATGACGAGGGTTCAAAAAGAAAGAAAGAAAGAAAGAAAGAAAGAAAGAAAGAAAGAAAGAAAGAAAGAGCATGCGCGTGCTTGAATGTGGCGCCAATTTTTATCCGGGTTTGGCGCCTTAGTGTTAGTCTTTGCGGGTTTTTTTTGTTTTGTTTCTTTAACGAGTTTAATCCAAAGCATCGACATGACACGAGCTCAAAACACCACACGTTTTTGTTAATAACGAAAAACATAATTACTATCGTGCCTGTAATGTTAATTGCTCTCCGTCCTGCACAAAATAAATGTCTGATGAAATGAGAAAACAGACTAAAAGAGCTGTAGGGGATTAGCGCACTAGTGTCCACCGGTCGCAGAGCTATAGATCCCATCACACATAATCGCATACATATCTTATCATATCTATATCTACATCTATATCTATATATCTATCTATATATATATCTATATCTATATCTATATATATATATATATATATATACACATATATATATATATATATATATATACATACATATATATATATATATATATATATATATAAAGAGCTTGTTTCCAAAAGGCGCTAAATCCAGGCGCTAAATCATTTTTCAGTGGATTTAGCGCCTTTTGGTTGCAAGCTCTTCATATATATATACGATAATCATTGAGTGCGTGAATTTTCCTCATTCGCTGCCGTATCTTATTCTATCTGTATGTTTCCTCTCGTACTGCATACGATTTTGTCGCCATTGTAAGACGAAACCCCCTCTCCTCATCAAGAAAAACAAAAAATCGCATGAGTAAATTCATTTTCAAGAAAATGGAGTTAATCCATACAACCAAACACGAATATTCTGCATTACGTTGATTAACAACTGGTACGTGGGACAGGCATCAAGAGTTAGATCAGAATTTAGCTTCCTCGACAAGAAATCTTGTATACATCAATTATAGGCATACGTTCACGATACCCACATATACACTGAATAATATGTTCACACTCGCGTGCCTACATACACATTATGTCTGTGTTAAAACAATTTCATTTCTATTTATTATTCATTTACTTGTAAACCAACTTATTCATCAATTCATTTATCTAGCATTCCACTCATCGAACTACATACATACATAATACGTGGTCATACACACATACATACACACATACCATACATACATATATACATACATATATACATACATAAAAACATCAAAACGTAGCTGCAAGACGACAAACGAATACTTAATGACTGAAATAACATCCACATACCTCCCTCTCAATCTCTACTTATGAGCATCCAAGTATACACTCACTAGGTTACTCCCCCCCCCCCCCCCCCCCGCCCAGAAAAAGAAAATAGATGGGAGGGGGCATATGAAGAGAGAGAAAAGTTAAACGATCTCTTGAGGAATGAAAAAAAAATCCAACCCGGCAAGATGGACGCTCTTCTGGCGGTCGTGTATTTCATTGCTACATCATAATAACACACTTGGGTTATTATTCTGGGTGCACGATTTATGAGAGTAATATTGGCGGACATGGTATCTCATTTGCGATGAATTTGTGTGTCGCGCCTTTTGATGACCGATCGCCGCCAAGAAAGTTATTGGGACTTACAGTATCCGTTCACCAAAGAGGAGAGAGAGTGCTCCCTCTCGTCTCTGGGCCTTGCCTTTTCTCTCTCCCTCATCATCTTCCTCCCACCCTCTCCCTCTCCCTCTCTCCATCTCTCTCTATCTATCTCCTTCTCTTTCTCTCCTCCCCACTCTCTCACACGCATTTTTTTCCCTCTGTCTCTTTGCATCTATTTCCTTTCTTGCCCTTCTCTATTTAGGCCCTACTTATCTTTTAAAACCATCCTACTGTCATTTTAACTATCGATCTGCCATTCATCTCCATAAAAATTCTTCCTCATCTTCCTCATTTTCTTGGCGTATATTCTTGCATATTGCATAGTCTCCTCCTTCGATTTCTGCCGCCGACCACCATTAAAAAAAAAGAGTAAGGGAGGAAATGGAGATGAATAGATCCTGTATGGGATGAAGGGGGACTCATTCAACTGAAGTCGTTAAAAGTATTAATTTTAAGTCTGATGACCAAACTCAGAAAATCCCATCCATGAACAGTAAAGCTTTCCTACTTGGCTATATTTCTATCTTGTACTTTAAGTAGTTCCTTCGTGCATGACGTCATTAACGAGTTGTAGATCTGCGACGCAAACGCTATATATGCGACGCTATAATTTATAGGCAAAATGAAAAAAAAAAAAAGAACAAGAGGCCTGGGGGGTCTCGCGCTCACCTGAGTATCGCAAGTTCACCTTCCATGCATTCTTGGTGACTCTCAACTGAGAACATTGGAAACTTATGGTGGAGGGTATAGCTTTGAGAGCTGGCATGCTACCTCTACCTGTCAAGTTTGGTGAATATTGATGAAGGGGTTTCCAATGATTATGAACATGCACAATTTACATTACCATTTGGACCCATCCCACCCCACTTCCTTGGGTCCCAAGGGGTGGGGGGGGGGGAGGAAGTCACCCCCGATTCTGCCATGAACAAACTTGAAACAACAGTCTTCAATATACTGACTCATTGTATTAAACTTAGCTCAATCACGTATGATTCGACAGAAAATCTTTAAAGATTCTTTACTGGGGGGACCCTTGGGGGTCCCTCAAATGGGGTATGGTGCCCATTTGATGAAATTGAGATTCTATCCCCCTAGAAATGCTACCTGCCAAGTTTGGTGAAAATTCATCATGGGGTTCTCAAGAAAAAGATGAAAATTCACAATTTAGGTCCCAACTTAGGCCCTCTGGGGCCCCCAGGTGGGGCATGGTGCCCATTTGATGGGAATGAGATTCTTTCCCCCGAGGGATGCTACCTGCCAAGTTTGGTTAAAATTATCATGGCATTTTCAAGAAAAAGATGAAAATGTACAATTTCGGCCCCATTAGGACCCTTCCAAACCCCCTCCCATGGGTCCCAAGGGGGGCACCCCTGATTCCGCCACGAACAAACTTGAAACTACAGTCATCAATGTACGAAGTCACAGTATTAACTTAGCTCTATCACTTCTGGTTCTAGAGAAGAAGATTTTTTTAAGATTCCTTAATTTTGGGGAGTTTGGGCCCCTCTGGGGTCCCCAGGTGGGGTATGGTGCCCACTTGAATAAACTGAGATCCTATCCCCTAGGGATGCTACCTGCCAAGTTTGGTGAAAATCTGTCATGGGGTTCTCAAGAAGAAGATGAAAATTTAAAAAGTAACGCACTACGCACGACGGACGACGCACAACGCACGACGCACAACGCACGACGGACGAAGCGCGATCGCAATAGCTCACTTTAGCCTTCGGCCCCGGTGAGCTAAAAATAGTGTTTTGCATATGCGCGAGGCAGCTGTTTCCACTGTTCAACCCGGGAGGCTGCGTCGTCTTGGCGTCCGCGTCGCAGATCCGAAGCTACTGTATTTTGTTGTTGTTGTTGTTGTTGTTTGTTTGTTTGTATGTTTCTTAGTTGGGAAAGCGGCGTTGCCTGGCAAATTAAAGTGAAACGATCATCCCAATTGTGAACCTGTCAGAGCTCTTCCAGTTCGATGCGCAAGAAGGAGCGAGCTGTATACCCGCATCCCACTTTTCCTCTATTAGCATCCCTGAGCGCTGGGTTGCGATAGACCAGTATTAAAGCAGGACTACTGGGGGAGAAGACCCAAAGCAGATTATACACGTGCATATAACAGAAGAGCCTTCTTGCAAATGGGCCTAAATCCATTTTAACTAATTTCCAGTAAATCAAGCTTGAAAAAAAAAAAATCACGCAATTCTGTTTCCTGTCAAGAAGATCTTCTGTTATGTTTAAAATTCAATACCATAGGTACCAAAAATGACAATGAGAAAATCCAGCAATGTCTTGAACGTACGTGATTTTCTTGAATAACAATTATTTTGCTGTTGTTGTTGTTTTTTTTTTTCAGTTAGGCCCTTTTGCAAGAAAACTCTTGAGGAGTAATAGCTGTCCACATTTAAAAAGGTTTATCATGACCCCGGCAAAAGAAGTGATTATGTCACCCATGTAATTTTTCGTATTTCCCATGATGGGTTACATCGTACATGGGCACAAATAATTTGACGTTATCAATCCTATAAACAGACAAATATATATATATTCCCACAATTATCACACTGATAATTGGTCAATATCAAAACTACTATTCACGTTGTATAAATATTAGAGAAACACGCTGGGACTTACATAAAAGCAAGCATGTGTAACTATGTTATAAAACAACGAGAGCAGATTAAAAAAGTTAAGCCCAGACCGAAGATGTGGTATAATGTAGGAGTCAGAATCCTAACAGAAGTTTTGGTCTTTCAGAAACTGCTTCATTTGATGTGTGATGTGTTCTGGTATCTCAAGCACTGACTGCGTATGCAGCAGCCTAGGTTTACATTTACAGGTTTTATTTATGTATTTTGTCCACGACCAATAAAATAGATGCCATGACAAATTTCCGATATAAACTTGGACACACCTCGAAAGCTTGAACTGTGGGAAAGTCAAAGCAAGTTTCATTTTTTGTTTTATCTTTTAAGGGATACCGAGTTCTTCTTATGTGAACATAAATCAAATAGCATCCGTGTGAGTTTCAAGAGCTTCAAGGGTTGTACTGAGTTTGAAACAACCACACTTTAGTCTAGGAAATCGTCGCATTACTAAGTAATGATAATAATGAAAATATCCTATTCTCCCTATGTTCTCTTCTTCTTTTTATTCTCTCCCTCCTCTCTCTCTCTCATATCTGCTCCCTATCTCTCCCTCTCTCTCTCACCTCTCTATTCCTTCCCCTGCAGTCTCTCTTTTTCCTCTCTATCACCCCCTCTCTACCCCCCCCCCCCATCTCTTATACCTCCCTCTCTGTCATTCTCACCCTTCCTCTTACCCCATTGCCTTCTCTCTCCTCACACCTCACTCTTGTCTCCAAGGCAACGTGGATATATTATACCAAACAGTAAGAGCGATGTGTTTGACATACTTTTGTTCTTTTAATTCCTTTACGTTAGCATCTGTATGTACACCTCTATAAGTGGTTTCAATATACACATCGTCTCTTTTATACAAAAACAAGTGTGCACAATTGCATTCGATAATTTCTACATATGACGCTCGAAACGAAACAGCAAGTAACACAATAAAATTGTTTGGACAAGCATTTAAAAACAAAAATATGACAAACCAAATTCGCATACCTGTCGAATCATTCTGCTATATTGTCTCCCCACACATGGTGTTTGTATTTGTTTCTAATGTCTGAATACAATATGGATAGAAATCATTTTCATGCATTCTAGCACAACTGCTAGATAAAAAGAAGAAATAATGATACTATTACTACTGAATCCGTCTGTTGAGAATGAGAAGGGCTTTAAGTCTTCTCGAACACTATGGGTTTTGTGGTCACTTAACGCCCTTATCATTCTCAACCAACGTGATAGATAATAAAAACGTATCCATAGCAATATCAATAACCATAAAATATGAAAATAGCAACACTGTGCAAATTCTGCAATATTCCTTTGCCATATGTAAATACATTAATGTATATCATTGTTGATTTGAAGCCTGAAAATATACTAAATAACTGACTTTCACCTTACGTAAATGCGTCACATTTGCCAAAGGATATATAGGGGTACCGCCCGATAGTCTAGTGGATACAACATCTGTCTAGTAATCAGGAGATCGTTGGTTCGAGTCCACACCCGGGTATGTACTTCCATTATCTTCTTCTTCTGTTTTTTTCCTAAACATGGTTACTACTAAAACACTGAACAATCGGTGCTTCTTATGTCGAGGAGGGGCAATTTGTCAATACATTGCAATAAAAACAACTTGACGCAAGAATTCATTCATTCGAAGAAATATTAGGAGCCCAAAAATGTAAATCTAGCATGACCTGTCTCGCGGGTCAAGCCGCGTACAAGCTGTGTATACAGTCATCTCTTAAAACTATGACGTCAGACCTCTGATGTGTAAATCCTCTCGCTGAATTCTGTCTAGAAATTCCATGTCTGGTGGATTTTGAAACTGGCGGGAGGGGAGTGCATTTGACATCAAAACTTATATCAAAACATGTTTTCCTTTCTGACGGTTTCCAAAAATGGTCTATATTGAAGTGCATTACATTTTTACAAAAACAAACAAGTCTATTCATCGAGGTCAAGGGAAATTGTTGCTCTAAGCTTGCAACATATACAGGTCGAGACAGAAATAACATGGCATGACGAACACTTCCAGTTACGGGTAGGCATCGCTATCACGCAATATCCCAAATGAAAGCTTTGCTTGTCCTTGTTCTTGCAATCTATTGGTTCTCCAATTACTCAAGTGCAATGTATACCACACATATCAGTTCGAGAAACCAATACTTTAACCCGTGATAATGAACGACAAGGAGGCGCTGATGCAATAACTAATAGAGCAAATACCTTCCTCAGAGCTCATGTCGTAATGTACTGTAGTAAAATCTGATATTGTAATTAACTATATCTCTCGATGCAAATACAGACTTAAAGAAAAAAAATGAAAGGAAATGTCCCTGTAATCTTTTTCTTTCTTTCTTTCTTTCTTTCTTTCTTTCTTTCTTTCTTTCTTTCTTTCTTTCTTTCTTTCTTTCTTTCCTTCTTTCAGAAGGAAGTCTGGGCCTGGTAATACAGAATGACGGGAAAGAAAAGAAAAAAAAATATTCCAAATAGACCAATCAGAATTAAGGATTTGTCAATAGTAATCTCCTTTTTCCTGACAATAAATTTAGTATCAAACATAGATTTGAAAAAATAAAGAAAAGTTCACATCTTTTCATCTTCATTTTACACTTATATAAACCTGCAGCAAAGGAAATGTTTGACTGGCATTCATTCCTACTCTGCACTGTTCATTTAAGCACACAAGACATTCACAGATGTCAATCAAAGAGGAGATAATTTTGATTGACAGGCATTGGTTCAGTCAAGTAAGATACAGTTAGCCTCAATGCAATGCTGCAGACAAAATCGGGGGGGGGGGGGGAAATCTTGATTAGGATCCAATCATTGGTCATCTTCAAATGACCACGCCTACAATTTAGTAGCTACAAGACTCAAATTCAGCATCACCATAGAAACATTTCATAGGAGCTCTTGAACAGTGAAAGCGCCTGTCAGCAGGATGTGATGTTCACTCTCTCTTTGTGAAGATTAAGGGGGAGTTTTGTTTTTGTCTTTATCAAACTATCATATTCATATGAGAATCATCTAGATCCAGGGAAAATCAAAGATACGACTGCAAACATGAAAACAGAGCACCTCACAACACACCAAAAGATAGATACAAGACGGCAAATCCTACAAGTTGTGCGAAGACACGTGGCAAAAGCGAAATGTGCAAACATTGGATCGGAAGGTCATGCAACATTTAACAAACATGGATAGGCTGGAAAAGTGTCTCAAAGAGTATTTTCCCGTACTTGCCCATACACAGGCAGGGTGTCCTGTGTGAGAAAAAAAAAAAAAGCAGTACAGATACAGTGCCACACTGTGATGTTGTTGCTATGGTAACTGAGTCAGGCTCAGTTAGTCTTCCCCTGCACATCCACACCACAGCTAACTCTTGGAAGAGCTATTCAAGTATCCCAAGCTATGAATGGTACTAATGCAAGTTATCCTCCTCCACGCAGTACAGGGTTATACAATACACATGCAATTTACACTATGCTGCGAGATTATATTGTGTGAATAAGGCCATCGCCTTTATATCATTTGCTCCATTTAGAAGTTCAAAAAATGGAGGAAAGTCAAGATAAAATTACCACTACAATGAGCTGTGAGGAACCCTGTACTGACGGGCTCAATAATTCTAGATAATCAATCCATCAAGAAATTCTGAAATTTGAAGTCAGTCACAGGTGGGTAACACTAAATGGTGGCTATGCCTCTTTCAATACAAAACTTGGAGCTGTGCAGCAAAGGTCGTAAATGACAAATTGTCAACAGCTGAGGGGGTGCTTGGAAAGGTGCTTCAAGCAGTGTGACAGCTGTGATGCCGTCAAAAAGGGGACACAACCCACCACCCCCTTTTTGCATGACTTCCCAGGCTTGCTGCAGGAGTGAAGGGCAGCCAAGAAACGATACCATGTGAATTTCACTACAAATCTCAGATTTCAGCTGAACCCAACAATCATCGTGTAAAGAACACTGTTGTACTATCATCATGGCACCAGCTAGGCAACGGCATATCATTTTCCCCCACACCAAATCTACTTGCAGACTGACCTGTAAATATATACCGCATGATTTGTTTTACCAGTATTCCCTTTTTCATCTGTTCTACGTCAATACCTCCGTGTTTACGTCTACTGGGAGCCCTATCCATAAGCACTGCTTCTCATGTGGTTCCCACCATCATGTTACTGTTCTTCATTTACTTTACTTTGTATATGATTATGTATGTTTGTATAATCTTTTTATTATTGCATTTCGGAAATGATGGTGAATAAATTGAAATTGAAATTGAAATTGAATTGAAAGAGCAGAAAAATTTTTACGCTTTTTTTTTCACTTTCTTGATGATCACTTGAAACATGCTGATGTTGTCTGAAAAATATATCTCTATACATTGACTCTATAAGCACAAACATCGTGTCTGAGAGCAGAGTAGCTATAAAAGTGTTCAAGTCCTATTTACATATGTATAGCAGGCAATATTCTACACTCATATGAAATACCCTATTTACAAGTGTAAATGAGATACAATGGAAAAAGACGAGCCTTCTTGGAAAAAGGAAGAGTAATATTATACTGTAAAACCAGAAACATTCGCGGCAGGAAACTTTCGAGAATTGCCACTGGCATTAGATGCATTGCGTAGGAAAAAAAAAAATGTGTGCATTTTACTTTAGCAAATCTTCACTCCTCGCAAAATTCACGAAAGTTGGACGCATGCAAAAAAATTTCTGGCTTACAGTATCTGAAAAAAAATCAACAAAATAATCAACTAAGTATAGGAACTCTCAAGTGACACAGCACAAAAGAGAGAGAGAGAGAGGAAACAACATTATTCTACTTTGCTTTTCACCAATATTTTTGATGAGCAAAGCGTTCAGTTTGAAGGCAAAACTACTGTGTCTACTATGTACATGGAAATTGGCAGTTTGGCATTTCAGTTCATGAGACACAAGACAAACGATAAGTTAAAACACATATTGCAAAAATTGTTACAACATTTAGTGAACACACAAACGAAACATCTGAATATTGCCATTTTGATTCAATAGGAATATTTGTCTTAATCTGTCGTTCGTGATAGCTACTTGTCTCCTGTTCATCTTCTCCTCTCAATACCCTGGTGATTTTCTCTCAATCAGTTTTAACAACAGGATATTTTGGGCTCCCATTAATAGCTTTCAACAAGGCATTCATCAATGTTTAGTTGTCAAGTGTGTCAGCTACATCATGGCTGATTACTAGTAGTTGAAATTAGAGGGGAAATTGTGAGCAATTCTCTTTCCCTCACAAAAAATGTGGCAGATGTTTCCACAGAGGGCTGGTGTGGCTGTGGCAGCAAAAACAAAACACTTATCATTTCTTACCAATGCCAGGCATACCATCTGATGTGTTGAATTTCTGACATTTCTGCCCAAAATATAATAATTTAAAAAAACAACTAAAGAGTTTGAATGCAAAAGGAGTTAACTGCATTCTTGAAAATTTGAGATATTTGCAATTAAAGCTGCTATAAACAAAGAAAACAACAAGAAAATGTGGATTATTTTAAATCATAACTTAAAGAATATTCCCTTTTTTATGTGATAAGTAATGCATCACTAGAAAGGTTTTATTTTGTTCTTGTGATGATGGGACGTACTTACAAAATATTTAAAAATAGCACATAACCCATTTTGTGTTCAAACACTTCAATTATAGCATGGTTTTATTCATCCTATCAAAGTAGTCTCTGTAGAGTGCTGGCACCTCTTTGTCAGATTCAAGACAATCTCACTGATCTCGGCATGGCCGAGTACCAGATTTTACATTTGGGTCAACAGGGACGCTGGGGAGGGTAATACATCTCGTCCAAGGGTGTTAGCGCCAGGCAAGATTCACACTCTAGATCTCCTGTTATTGAGAGCAGGCTAGCACCTTGTCCAATATGCCAAAGTGCTGTCACACAAATAAAGTTTTGATTGCAAAGAGAGAAGGTATCCTCAAAATTAGAACACAGATTTCTGCAAAGGGAATGGGGAGGAGGGGAAATGTTCCAATCTCTTGAAAATATGAACCTGAACTCTGGGCATAATGTGAGCTTTCCTTCTTTCTTTCTTTTGTTTTTTGTTTGTATGTAAGGCGATTTTCTTTTCTTCTTTTTTTTTTTTTTTGTCTTTGGAAACTCCAGAATATGTAAGGCGCTCCTCATGCATGGAAATATATTTGGATGAAGGGAAGATTCAAATGAAATATTGCTTGTCCCCTTTGACGACATCAAGAACAAATCTCCTGCAAAATGAAGATATTTATTGTCTTTTCCGTCATTAGATGAGATGCCAGATGAGGATGACAATCAATTTAGTTGCCAGAAGGGGCATCAAATTTCATTTGTCTTTTGTAAAGACAAAACAGTCACATGCATTAGTATCCCCATAGTGCCAATGACTGCTGCTTACTTGCCCTGGGTTAGTGTGAAACTAGTAAATGTCGACAACAACCTCAATGTACTACCATCTCCTAACACCTTGTTCTGAGGGATATATATGGCAAGCTACTTGTGAAACATCTACACATTATGCTGGGATCATGCCCACTTGCTGATCTTTTTTTTTTCCCCTGTAACATGTCTGGCTATAGAATGATTCTGCATGTTAAACACAAAAGATGTTCCAAATTCATCTTGGAATGGATATCGCTACACTATAAATATAGAGACTGATGCGAATATTGTCTATGTAAAAATTGACTCTATAAATAATGGTCAGGTTTGGTTTTTTTTTTTGGGGGGGGAAACAACTGATGAGAAATGAGGGCACTGACAACCATATGCCTTAAAGTAAAGCGATTTCATTACATCGTCCCCTCGTCTTTGCTTGAACAAATGGGATGACGAGGGTCAAAATGAATTCCATCGCCATTTCTGAGGAGGAATAAATAAACAGCCAAGAAATAGTCAAAAAGACCACAGAATCCATCCCAAAGATGGAGTGTGATAGTGATATACCCGTAGACCCAATGAGCTGCCACAAATGCATCAGCGTAGAATCCATGGATCTAACGAGTGGAATCCAGGTGCAAGGAACACATTGTTTTAAATGGCTTTCAAGTTACTGAAGAGTGCAGTCTGTCCTCCCTCGAGAGCCAAGATGAACCATATGTCACCTGTTTCCACTGAACTTCACTCAGCTGTGGCAAGACAACAACAGTGACGACCTCTGACCGGCGGCCATCAGTCAGAAGCAGGTGCATCACTGCGCTGCAATCACTGACGGGCGGGGAAGATCTTGGATGAATGGTCCTGCGACAATACGATATGAAATAAAAAGCTTTCTATTTTCCCGCCTTTCTCCATCAACTTCACGTCTCGTCTCTCAAAGCTCTCGTCCCCCCGAAAGTCTTTCCTTTGCATCCTGCCGGCGCCCTCCGAATCTCCTAAACCAAAGTCGGAGGGGGGTCACGTGGCATTAATTGAGAAAAGCTCCACCCGGTCTGGGTCCCAGTACATGTTAGACGAATGGTAGACCAGCGACCAGACGTACGGGATGAAGAACTCCTCCGGCTGGTCCTCCTCAACATACTTGAACTTCAGCTCTGGGAATTTCTGGAATGACAAATAACATTTTTGGAACATTACACACTTGTACATCCCTGGCCACTGCTTCTCAACTAGTCCCCTATCAGTCCCTTGGCATATTACCAGTATCTTCGAATGACACACAAATGTATGTGCGCTAGGAAACAATGCCGACATATTGCGCATCAAGATGCGCAACCCTTTGAGGGGTCTCCCAAGAAAAGTGAAAAATTTGTGGCATGCACACAAGACTCATATACATGTGACAAGCACAGCATCAACGGCATAACATTAATCTAGATAAGAATGTTCTATGGCGTATGACACATACATAGATTTGTTATTCATCAATATATTGCTGACATGAATTCATGTCCAACGCATTCTAGTCTGTGGACACATTTTGAACGATGATTTCCCGAGGCGAGAATGCGCACGTTGAGAGAAGCTAGGTAGCCAATTGGCAAATCACAGATACACACAGCTGAATAAGCCTTGATACACTACTCTGAATTATTATTATTATTATTATCATTATTAGCATCATCATCATTATCATTATTATTATTATTATCATTGTTATTATTGTTGTTATTATTATTATTATTATTATTATTATTATTATTATTATTATTACTATTATCATTATTATTATTATTATCATTATCATTATCATTATCATTATCATTATCATTATCATTATCATTATCATTATTATTATCATTATCATTATCATTATCATTATCATTATCATTATCATTATCATTATCATTATCATTATCATTATTATTATTATTATTATTATTATTATTATTATTATTATTATTATTATTATTATTATTATTATTATTATTATTATTATCAATATCATTTATTTATTTATTTATTCGGCATTTGCAAAACAATACAAGTGATAACAGAGAAACAAAATAAGCAAACAAACACAAGAAAACAAAGTGTCAGGCTTTCCATGTTGAGCTTCCCTAAGGAGCCGGGTTGGAAAAAAGCAATCAAAATCACTATGACCCTTGGGCCTCTCCAACCAACTTAAGGAAGCACATCAGGGAGTAGTTGAACATAAAAGAAGAGAAATAATACATCACATCAAACTCTGAAGATACAAGTGGAGGAACATTTTGTTCATCTTGTTTGTTAGGCATAAAACCCACATTGAATGCAAAACAGAATAATAGCACACTGCAGTAGTATGCAAACTTGTTCATTTTGCCACAATGCAATATCTGGTCCACACATACATGCAACTTGCATCCAACTATATCTTTCTTATCACCATTTGGAGTTAAGAGCTGTGTTCTGTAGAAACAATACCTAGATCATCTACAGAATCTAAGATGAACAATATTCATCAACCAGAGTTCATCATTCATCAACCTTGCCTAACTCTTATCCAAAGGAACCAGAGAAAATCTTTCTACTTACGCAAGTTTTTACTTAAACATAAGAATCAACCAATGTTCATATAACTCCGGATAGAATTTTTCTTCGCCTTGGCCAATTCTTAGATTCATCAGGTATTATAGGTGAGGTTGACTGTATTCAAAATGCAGGAAATGTCCATTTTGTCGATAAAGTCAACCTCCATACAAACAGCATTCTTTGTGATTACACATCAAACTTCACACATTGCACTAGTTGCCCCCCTACTCTTCCAGGCTGTTGTGCTTACCCGTAACCTGTCCCTGGGCCACTGCAGCATGCCCTGCTTGATGATGTCTAGGACCTGGTGTACCGAGGGGGAGTACTGCTCGTCTTGGCTCTCCTCTAGCCTCACCGAGAAGTACGTCAGGACCTGGCGGGTTGATTGGAAAAGTAGCATGCAAGGTTGTTGGTGTTTTTTTTTTAAATGGGTTTGTGCTAAAAGCAATAGGCAAATGCTTGAATTTACAGAGGAAAGTAACAACTGGAAAAAAATTCATAGACTTCAATTTCTACATCTACAAATCTTTGTGATAGACTCCCCCCCCCCCCCCCAAAAAAAAAAAAAAAAAAAAAAAGTTACGCTCAAAGGCATCTTTGTTTAGCAAGACAAAAAATTCCTGAGAGCATCTTGCAGTATGTATAATTAACTCAATATCATCACAGTAACCATTATCATCATTGTAATTGTTAACACCAGTCATTTTTGTTATTTTTCATTACAATATCAGTGTGATTTCCATAACTGTTACAACCACAACATCATCAATATCATCATCATCATCATCATCATCATCATCATCATCATCATCATCATCATCATCATCATCATAGGAGTTATAATCATCGTTGCCTTTATAATCTTCTTTCTCCTAATACTCCACCATCATCATAACCATCACAGCATCATTATCATCATTGTAGCCTTCACCATCTTCTTCCCTCTACTAGTCATCCTCACCACCATTATAACCATCATCACCACCACAGCATCACTGTTAACTTTATCATCTTCTTCTTCCTCCTCCTCGTCGTCGTCATCATCATCATCATCACTATCACACTGCCACTCATATCATCTTTATCATCATTGTAGCCTTCATCACTTTTTTCCTCCTTATACTCATCCTCATCATTAACATCATCACCACGGCACCATTATCAACACTATCACTATATCTACTATCATCATTGTAGCCTTCATCATGTTCTTTCTCCTACTAGTTATCCTCACCATCTTTATCACCATCATCACCACCACAGCATCACTGTTATCTTCATCATCTTCCTCTTCATCATCACAATCATCATGGTAGCCTTCATTACTTTCTTCCTTTTTATACTCATCCTCAATATTATCATCATTATCATAGCACCATCATGTTCTTCCTCCTTATAGTCATCCTCACCATCACCATCATCAACATCACCATCACCATAACAGCATCATTTTTGTCTTCATCATCTTCTTCCTCCTCATATCATCATCATCATCATCATCATCATCATCATCATCATCATTGCAGCATCACTTTCACATTACTGTAGCCTTCATCATCTTTCTCCTAATACTTATCTTCATAACCATCATTATTATCATCATCATTATCATCATCATCATCATCATCACCACCACTTATGTCCAGCTTGCATTTCTTCACACACCATGGGGTGGGTGATGAAGACAACAAGATAGTGGTTGAAGAGTTCCCTACAGAGGCCAGACCCTTACCGTGTCAATATTTTGGATGATGTCCTGGAACTTGGGGTGTGCCTTGAAGCTGGCAAAAAGCTCCTGCTTGTAGAGCAGGGTGTAGACGAGATGAGGGTTGTGGGGCAGCATGTTGGTCAGACAAGAGTTGATGATCTCCAGCACCATGCGGATGACTTCTTCCAGCACACTCAGGTCGGACAGCTGGAGCAAATAAGATTTATTCAACGTTTTGAATTGATTTACAATATAATTAGTACTCTAACTTAATAAGGGATGATGTCATCTGACCAAATATGAACCTGCTGTTGAAAATAAAGGGTCCTGGCAATCAAAATTACATTTGTAAGCCTTTGTTTTGCAAATAACTTGCCATAAATGCAAGATTTTTTTTTCCAAAACATAATTACAAAAAAAAGACAAACACTCTTCTTTTTCAACTGAATCACACTGTTCATTCTTGCAAGTTACAAAAAAAGTATTTGTCATTTACATGTAAAAACAAGCATAGAGGCAGTACCACAGCAATAGTGCAATCATATGAAATGGCTATAAGATGCATTCTGACAGCACCAAGTGTAATAATGTGCCTGCATTGAATAATCCCCTCCAAGTGTGCTAAACCAGGTCCATGCATTCTTCCTCATCCATCAAAACATGGTATTATTTTGTCCGAGAACTATCTCATTGGGGTGACTCAATCAGGTTGGGGATATACCCCTGAAGTTGGGATAACTTACCCTCTACGGTGGAGAACTCCACCTTCATGTGTGAGTAACTCAAGTTGGTGTATCTCTTTATCATACTGAGGTAACACCCCCTCTCCAGCTCCTCCCCCCCCCCCCCCCCAAATATTGTTGGTTGATGACAGGGTAACTCCCCCCTTTCCCCATTATGTTTGGGGTAATGCTTCCTTGATGCTACATTTACACCATGTGCCAAAGTGGCCACGGCAAATCACGTTTTGGGCCACTGTGGACAAAACAGGATGGACATGAGACAATGCGAGGGGACGGGATAGGCAATTGTAACAGGTTGTGATTGCCATGGATGCCTTGCCAGATTTTTAACCCATCAAAAAATTTGCGACGGCAATCACGGTGCTGATGAGAAACCTAGTGGGCTGTATTAAAATGGGGTGAACGCAACAAAATGAAACAGCATGTAGAAGGCCATAACAAAACTTTGAAGGCGGTCTGTAATATGGGATGCCATGGAAAATATGTATAGTCTAGCCTGACCAGACACCATGAGAACAGCATCTGATAGCTACATTGTCACTAGAGCGAAGACTGGAACAAACAAGACTAGGATATGGAGGGAAATATAACGGAAAACATCTCAACAACCCATGGCACACTACGTTTCGGGCAAACGGAGCAGCCATGGCCGCAGGGAACCTGGTGAAAAAATAGGCATTGCATTCAGGAAACAACTCCCCCCCCCCCCCCCCCCCCCCCTTATGGATTGTACTCACCAGGTCATCATGTTCCAGCTCCCCTCCCTGGGCAATGTCACCGTTTGGCTCTACAGCAGACAGGAGTCTCAGCTGCTCCACTATCTTGTCGTGTTTCTTGATGAGCAGCTCAAACAGGCTGAACACAAGAGATCAAAGAGACAAACATGTAAAAGCTTGACATCCAAATAATGGACACAGACACACCCTGCCCAAATTACACTTACATCTCACACTATTGTAGACTTGTGCAGCGATGCTCACCCCTTCTTGCATTATTGCTATAAAGTTTATCAGAATTCATTTACTCTTTATCAATACTTTCTAGTCACGATGAGTTCGCTGTTGCATTTTTAATGTTACCTGCATGGCATGTGATTTTGGTCTGGAATTAGATACAAGAAATCCTGACAGAAAATTTGTGTAAAACGAATAAACAAGTCAATAGCTGATTTGCATGCTGTATAATTATATAGATTGCTGACAAGACAAACAATATTCTGAAAAACAAAAATATGACAAACCTACCACGTTCTCCCTAGTTATCCAAATAAGGAGAAGTATCACCAAGGCGAAACAAAAATCAAAACAAATTGAAAACTGGGTGTTTGTTCCTCTATGACATCAAATTCAGTCTCTGTAAAGTCTCAGTGGACACGGACATGTTGGCCAGGGCAGCCAGACAATTGGTATGGAGATACTTGTCCTGCAAGGAGAGAGAGAGAGACAGGTTGGGGCGAGACAGTCGACACAATCATTTCTAAGCCCGTCATTGGCTAAATGAGTCACATGGTGTTGACACTGAATATTGTCTATCTCCACTTAAAGAGATACTCCACTCAAAATGCAAGTCACATATTGACAGAAAGAGTGAAATCAAATGAACAGCACGGTGAACTTATCACTTCAGAATTCAATTTTCACAATACTTGTACAAGTGTACATACAACCTTATGCAAGAGCTGCGAAATGATAATATCATCAGCTCTGTCAAGTGAGGACACGTGATTAGGACTGCTTATCATGGTTTGTTTGATTCATTCTTCAACATATGAAATTCTAACATTCCATAACTTCTGTCACTTTAGGTCTGATTTAACCCTAACTAGGCCGGGCTATTTAGGTAGTTGATAGAGCCGGGGGGGGGGGCCTCCCAGGCCCCCCCTCCAGATCTCGGCCGTCGACCGCGCGATCGCGACGAGAAATTGGCACACACATTGCCTATAATGTAATCTAAAATGCCATGAAGTCATTTTTTCAAAAAATCATCATTTATGCTAAATTATGCTAATTTATGCAAGATGATGCATAAAATCAGACTATTTGGTATAAATCACAAAATGAAGCTCAAAACAGGCACATTTTTTGTGTAAATATTCTTTTTAGTGTCCTTAGCAAATGTAATTAAAAAAAATTGTGATATCAGAAAAAATTCTTAAGTATTTTATTGTTTTTTTTTAATTTCTTATGTATTTCTTTGTTTTTTCGAATTTATGTTTTCCATTGTTTTTTCGATGAAATTTGTCCGCGACATCGCTCCGAACAAGAAAATATGTTATTCATTGATTTTAATCAATAAAACACCAAAATAATCATGCTTTTATGAAATTTGCCTGTAAGCACAGTTTGCATTGAAATTGTACACGAATTAACGTTTTTGAGCAATTTTTGGTCTGACATGCATGTACATATTTATGCGTTACTTCGGAACCGCGTGCCCGGGCGTCACAAATTTGGTGTCAAAAGATGTGGGAGACTCGAAAGAAAAAAGTCATGAAACGTCGCGGCGATAGCTTTTTGCGATTGCGATACATCGCGCGGAACGTCGAGGGGGGGGGGGCCTCCGAGGCCCCCCCCCCCGCTAGTTAGGGTTAACATACAAATCTATTGCTCTGTTTGTAGAAATGTACACCTTCCATAAAAATGAAGTTTTAATTGAAGGCTGCTCACACCAGGGTTGTCTGTTTCAGAAATCCATCATCTGCTACATCATGAATTTCATAATTTCAACACAAATCACTGCCCAGATGCACACAAAGTAGCAATCTCTTTCATACTTCCAACAATTTATTTCATCCCTGAAGCGCCCTCACATTTCATAGAGGGGAGCCATGCCACCGATACTCACTCTCATTCTGGTCATGTTGTACTGAATGAATAATAAGTATCTACACTATCCAAGTTTTTCACAGCATATCCTCACATCTTAATGGACTGAATCTACACAAAACAATTTCACAAATATTATATATATACATGTACAGTCGACCTTGCTTAAGTCGACCTTGGATAAGTTGAATAATCGCCTAAGTTGAAGATCTTTCCAAGTCCTCGTCTCTTTATATTCTATTGATTTTAATTCTTCATAAGTTTAATTTTCTCTATGTCGAAGCTATTTCTTCAGTCCAAATAGATTCGATTTAGGCAAGGTTGACTGTATATATGAAGAAAATCTAGGAGGTAAGCGATGCCTTTGAAAATTGAGAGTGGACATACATGTATTATCTTTCTCTCTGAGGAAAAAAAAGATAGTCCACTCTTGATACAAAGGAGCAAGCATTTCACCACGGCACCTACAGAGGGCGCCTTCACGCGTCCTCCCTGTCTGACTCACCAGTTCATGGACGCACTTGTTGAAGGCGTCGTCCTCGCTGAGAATGAGGAGGATGATGAGGGTCATGTAGATGTGATGCGAGTTCCTCTCCTGGGCGTTGTAGAGGATCTTCAAGAGAGGCATCACCTTTGGAGGGTTGGAGTTCACAGATAATCTTGATTTAGACGATGCAGGAGTTAACAGTACAAATATGAAATATTATTCCTCCTCATTGTAACCGCTTGTATCATAATTTTCCTGCAAAGCTGACAAGACTATAGAGTTTAATAAATTCTCTCTCCAACAAATCATAACTGCTAGTGGGAGCACATGTTAAGTTACTTCAATGAATGATCAACGTTTAAATGTGTGGTATTCAAAATATTTACAATACTACATGACACGTTATATGAAAGTCCACTCCAGTCACTTTATTGAATTGAACAAGTTTTGAAATCATTTGGATAATCCCCTCCGGGCCATGCAAAGTTTCAATATCAAGTCATCTCTCCACAACATCCAACCAAGAGGTAATATTTACAGCAGAGATGACAACATTGTAAACAACACTCCAGTACTCTGATGGCTGAAAAGGTGTACTTTTGGTGGAAAAACAGTATTTTTAACTTTCCTGCAATAAAAATATAGAGTGATAAAACTGGGGGGAAAAGTATTTTCCATAAAACCCTCAGTATTTTTGGTAAAAAACAGTACAAAATACTGCAAAATAGTAAGAGTTGGCATCTCTGTTATAGAATAAATGTGAGTGTCACATGATTTTTATTTGCATTATGAATTGAAAAATCAAAGTCTGAAATAAATTGTTTGAGAAGATACGGAAGAGATGATAGGTGCGTGGACTAACCAGTCTATCGATGTTTGTCCTTGATAAGACATAATTCCTAAAGTTGGCATTCTGGTGGAGGAGGAGGTACAGGAGGAGGGTGCTCTGGTCATCACGGAGATTGTCACAGAACGTCTCGTACAGGTTGGCAGAGTTGAGCTTGAATGGTGGGAGAGTTCCAGATGGACTCATTGGCATTCCTCCATCTATAGTTCAAATGTGAAAGGTCAAAATTATCATTTTTTTTTCGGAGGGGGGCCTACAAAATTATTTGATAGAAAGTTTTCCTACATAACTTCACCAAAATTTGAAAAACAAAAAACAAACATGCAACACATTTTGTCAAACATGGTCATTTTTACAACT
This sequence comes from Diadema antillarum, assembly GCF_040938485.1. Taxonomy (NCBI): domain Eukaryota; kingdom Metazoa; phylum Echinodermata; class Echinoidea; order Diadematoida; family Diadematidae; genus Diadema; species Diadema antillarum. The sequence goes on from NW_027272389.1 coordinate 197,027, forward strand.
CTGATAATCACCTATGTCATACAAATATTCTTTGCAAGACCTTCAAAGAGGTGTCCAGTCCCACATGCTAAGATTTGTGTTAAGGTATACACAAAGGAGATGCCCTATCTCTGGTTTCTTATTCAGATTATAAGTTTCTTGATCCCTGGGTTGTGGTGGTCATGTTGTTCTTGTTGGTTTCTTTTCTGCATTTACAAATGCTCATTTATGTCTCATACCCATAACTATTCGATCAAATTTGCCATCCACAGGTCCTGTACACTTTGGGGAAACTATCAGAGAATATTTTGGGCTAAACTTCCACTCTTCTTACATGATCATTAAGAGAATGACTTCCATGTAAATGAGATGATCATTTTGACCTCACAGGAAGTTGGGAAACTGTTTCTGCTTATCAAACTATGAGACTGTCTTATATGAATATAAACAAGGGCTTTGCATATATGTCAATTGTCATCTGAATATGGCATACTATTGGCAAATCAGTGAATTGAGAGAATACATTAGTTGTCTGATGGTGTTCTAATGAAAGTGGGAGGAAAGGTTTTGTCGATTTAAAAAAAAAAAAATCTCATGCGCTTCATAAGCGACACCTCTCACCTTGTGAGTTTGCAAAGGAGCATAGTGCCAGCCTGTAAGGGTTGTGTACTCCTCTGTCATGTGTGTAGTGATTGGTCAGGACCAGGAGCAGCAAGAGGCTCTGATTGGCCAGGATTGCACGGTCGGCCGGCTCCTCCTTCTTGGCGCCCATGCCCCCATAGCCGAGGGTAAGCACGGCCCAGATACCGGCTGGAAAAAAAAAAAAAAAAAAAAAAAAAAAAAAAAAAAAAAAAAAAAAAAAATTGTGAAAAATTATTGACACATGCTGCCATTTACAAGGAGAACTATTTCAACAGTGAGTCACAAAATGAAGTGGTCACTCACCATCATGGCTGCATACAGCATCGCATTTTGACAAAACAGAAAGAAATATCTACTATGAAAAAAAGGTCTTCCTGTACTAACTCTGATGATAATGATAATAATAATTAGGTCTTCTTTATCCAGGGTAGTGTCTTCAGTGTTGCCACTGCTCTACCAGAGGGCCCTCTCATCATTATTATCCTAGTGTTGCCAGGTACACATTCATACACCTGGGTTGAGAGGGACATTGATCTTCTGGATCAATATGCCTAATGCCCATGACACTTCTTTTGCTTTTTGTTTTTGTTTTTGTTTTGGGTTGTTGTTGTTTTTGGAGAAACATATAAAGGCTTACCCCTGAAACCCAGTGGCACTCTGAAGATGCTACCCTGGGTTAAAACTAATTGAGGGCAAACTTGCCAAAGGTTTCAGAATCTCAAGATACTGTCGGGAAATTTACTTCAGAATATCTGCTGGAGGATCAAGACCATTATTTTTCTTTTTCATCATGTGGGCAAAAGTGTAAAGCCAATATATGAATCAAAGACGTTTCGGCTATCCATACAGTAAAAAATATGTGGATTTTCATAACAAAGTCCATTCTGAATGATAAGGGTCTAACATATACGATGACAAAAAATGTCCCTTACCCTCCCCTCCCCCCCCCCCCCCCCCCCAAACACACACACAAACACACACAGAGACACTGGGCACAACACATGAAATCGTAATAATCCCCTAAACCCTGTATTCACAAATCAAAATATGAAATCCAAAAGCATGACTGCAGTATGTTTTCACCTGTCATGCTTTCAAGAGAGATTTATGGTACATGAAGTATCACTGAAGTAGTGTGCCACAGATCAACGACAATAAATCAACATAGATACTCTATCAAGAAGAGAACGCAGAAAAACATCAGGTGGTTCCTATACACTGTAGCATCAATGTTGGCCTACTACAGCATGACTTCATGAATTCCATGGTTTGGATGATTACATCTATTTGGCTAGAATCTTGCCCAGTAGAACAAAACTTTTCCCAAAAACTATGACTCCTTAAAATCCTAAATGAAATTACACAATGACTGCTACCTCGACTGCTATATTCCTTGGAAATTTCTCTGGATAAAATTAAAAACTTTATGTTGAAATACCCCTAGCTTTGATCAAGGCCCAGGCCCCCCTCCAGATCTTGACCGTGCGATCGTGACGAAAATTGGCACACACATTGCCTATGACGTAAACTGAAGTACCATGAAGTTAATTTTTCAAAAAATTATGATTTTGCATAATGATGCATGAAATCAGACAATTTGGTATAAATCACTAAATAAACCTCAAAACAGGTACATTTTTTGCATAAATATTCTTTTTAGTGTCCTTAGCAAATGTAAGAGAAAAAAAAAATTGTGCCATGGGAAAAATGTATTAAGTATTTTAATGTTTTTTTAATTTCTCATGTATTTCGTTGTTTTTTGGACTTTATGTTTTTGGTTGTTTTTTCGATGAAATTTGCCCGCAACATTGTTCCGAACAGGAAAATATGTTATTAATTGAATTTAAACAATGAAACCCCAAAATAATCATGCTTTTATAAAATTTGCCTGTAAGCACAGTTTGCTTTGAAATTGTACTCGAATTCACGTTTTTGAGCAATTTTTGGTCTGACATGCATGCACATATTTATGCGCAACTTTGGAACCGCGAACCCAGGCATTGCAAATTTGGTGTCAAAAGATGCAGGAGACTCGAAAGAAAAAAGTCACGAAACATCGCGGCGATAGCTTTTCGTGATAGTGATACATCGCACAGAACGTCGAGGGGGGGGGGGGCCTCAGAGCCCCCCCACCCCCCGGCCTAGTTAGGGTTAATAGGAAGAAAGCTTGACAAGCAATTTGACTTTTTGACAACTTTAGAGTTGGGTGGATACCTGCATTAGAACATTTGAATTCTTGTCTGTGTGAAGGGGGGGGCATTATTCTATCATCTACTCTCTGTTGAGAAAGCACTACAAGAATGTGCATAGCTGATTTTGCAGAGATCTGGTGGGCATCTCAGGGGTGAGAGTTTCAAGCCGACTTCGCTTGACCCACCTGCAATGGCTGCCGAGATCCCGTAGAGAAAACTGGCCGGCTTGGCGGAGTCCTTCAGGAGCTCTAGTGGACATTCCTCCCGCTTGATGAACTGGTCAAGGAGAATCTTGACCAGTATGTGGGCATCACTCGCACTGGACAAAATTGAACAGAGATTCCAGTGTATTCAGATCTACAATGTCTTGATTAAGGTAAAGGGGAGGGAGTCCTCCACAACTGGAAAGAAGCACTCCTTTTGGATGCATTCAATACAAAGCAAAGGTCTTATACCGGTACATCACTGACATTGAGTTTAGTGAGGTGAGGTCTTTGCTCGACTTTATCAGTGAGGTAAATTTCACATAATGAAAATCAATTTGAAATCATAACATGTTTACTACAAGGTCGGCAATTCTGTGAAAGAAGAGTTAAAATTTTGCAGTATTCTTTCCACTGAACTACAAAATTAATGACTTACGGACAGAAGCTAGTTATCCCATGATACATTAGCTCTAACTTCTATCTGAAAGCTTGAAGTGGTTGAAAATGCATTCAACGAGCATCTCCTTACCACTTGCCATGCATGATGTACTCTGTGACGAGGCTTTTGTGCGAGATCCTCGGGATGTACATCTGGACGGAGAGCAGCACCAGAAGCGTGTTCATGGCTTCCAGATGAATCACGTAGGTGAAGTTTCTGTGGCATATCGTAACCAAACGTAAGGAAAATAATGCATTAGCTTGATCTATGCTCACATCAAATTTTATCTCATTCTATGTATGAGAATCCACAGAACACATACACGTACATATATGCTTTATCTTTAATAGCTATTCTAGACCTACATCAAAGCCAGGAAATGACTATATTGGTACATCTGTACATCATGTCATGAAATATTGTTTAAAATACAATCAGCAAGAAATGAAAGTAAAACACTTTTTAGAGATCATATTTTTCATAGCAGATTTTGGTGAAAATCAATGTATTATATAGCATATTAAAGGTAATTTAATTGGCTATCAGGTCAGTAGGTTAATACAAAAGTAAACTTTATGCATGAGTGAACACATTCATTTTTACCCGCCAAGGCACAAAAGTAAAAATTGCAAATTTGATAGGTTGTCTTTCATTTGGCAATGCCCTTCAAGATAACAATGACAACAAAAAGCCAGTTTAACACAATGAGAGACATGAATGAAATAAAAAAAACAAGTTTTTGCTCTCTTTATAACTTCAAACAAAAAGAAAATGGGAGACTAAAGGGGGAAATAAGAATTTTCTGTCAGCACACGACAAAGGAAGTATGTAAATGGCATAAAGATGATTAAATAAACATACTTTTTTTTATAGATTCTTATTTAGTAATTTAAGGATTCATGAGATAAATTTAAGAACCAAATATTTACAATTTTCCTAATTTGAAAACAAATTGAAATTTCTACCATTTCTGTTAATATTGCTTCTTCTCTTATTTCATTGGAATATGGGTTTGACCTAAGATTCTTCATTTTTCTCCTTTATTTATTGGCCTTTATTGATATTTTGGGCTTCAAAGATATTATAGAGATCAAAGGTTTATTTTTGCAACTTAATTCATGTATCTAAAAATTTTGTGTTAAATTTGGCTTCTGTTCTTATTATTCAAATTCATGAAATTCTTCCGTCGAGATGTTTTCATTGCAACTGATTGACAAATTGCCCTACATCGACGTATGTAATAAGCACTGAATTGATCAGTGTTTTAGTAGTAGCCATGATAAAAAATCATGGGCGTACATACTCGAGCAGGATTCGAACCTACGACCTCCTGATCACCGGACAGGCGTCATCTCCACTAGACCACCGAGCTTTCGCCCGACAGCAAGTGTTGGTTCTAATCCTTATAGCATGCAGCGGGTACTGCTTTGTTATTCAAATTCATGAAATTCTTCCGTCGAGATGTTTTCATTGCAACTGATTGACAAATTGCCCTACATCTGTTCTTATTGTTATACGGAAGAGCACTTGCTCATGAATAACAACTTGTTCAATTTTGCAATTTTTGCTTTTGTGCCTTGGAAGAGAAAAACAAAGATGTTCACTCATGCATAAAGTTTCCCTTTTTATTGACCTACTAGGCTGATAGCCAATTAAATTACCTTCAATATGGTATATAATTCATTAACTTTTAGCCAAATATTCTATAAGAAATATAAACATGAAAAAGTGTTTACTTTCTGTTTTTTGCTGAGTGTAGATGAAGCGGTTTTGGCCTTGCTTGCTGTGTATGCTGTACTGTGAACTGACCTGGGAGGTCTGCATCACCTTCAGATCTAATAAATCAGTATGCACAACTTACTCCTACTGCTAGGAAATAAATGAAACTGAAATAAAAGCACTGTTTGTGGTCATCATCACTTGCCTATGTTGTTACACAGATGTGAAGATTAGACAACACTGTATATCATGTACCACACGGCCTAACCATTTTTCTGCAAAAACCACTGCAGCATGATTTATCACTTTTTAGCCCCCTCAACTCCACGTGACTCTTTAGAATTTTTCTTCGTTACTCAAATGATTGTGACCACAGTAGGATCAATCCGCAGACTTTGTAAATCCATCTTTCTCTGCGTGAGCGTGGAGGAATACTTTGCTGGCAAACTGAGGAACAGCTGTCAGCAGTGTCTAGAAATCTGCTGGTATCAACATCCCTGAGATATATTATGTTGTGATCAATACTAGTTTCCTTCCTTCATCTGAGCCCTCTCCCCATTCCCATTATATACGTTAAACATGTGGGCGTGCATGTTCCACAGTCTCTGTGATTATTTATCGTATTCATGTTGGCTATGAAATATGGAACTTCAGAAACCAACGCAAAACAAAACAAAACAAAACAATAACAACAACAATAACAATAACAACAACAAATTTGATTTCATTCTCTGACTGAAGATGCTAAGTGTGTTAATGTAAAAAATGAGCCATGCTTTGCCATATGGCGTTTGTCTCCTTTGGGAAGAGAAATAGCATTTAACATTCGGTTCATCTGGTTCCTGCCTGGAGTTGGAAGAAAATAGAAGGGGTGGACATGGGGGTGGGGTGGGCATGGACTTACAGGACAGGGACCTCCACAAGGAGCTGGACCAGTGTCTGGATGAACCTCTCCAGCAGCGTCTCCTCCCCTTCCCCGTCGGCCCCAGCTTCCCCGTTCTCCATCCCGGGGCCGTCAAGGTCCAGGTCCAGGACCGTGGCCGCAGGCCGCGTCCTCACCACCACGGACAGCTGCTGCAGGATGCGCCCCTCCGACAGCATCTCCAGGAAGTACTTCAGGCTGCGGCGGATGATGAAGAGGGCATTGTACGTCTGCCAGGTGAAGACATGACTGCGGGTGTGGCAAAAAATTCGAGAGATTAGAGACTGTCAGCATCCCGTTTGGTGCTCTTCTGGCTGACTAGTCAATGCCAGCATGAACAGAATCTAGCAAGATATCTTTGTGCAAAACAAGGAAGGGGGATTAAAAAAAAAAATTGTGCTGATGAATCACTGCTCTCAAACAGGAACCAGATGAAAGAACACTGAGAATATTGGTTTGGCAAGAGCTAAAGAACCCTGTACCACTCAGGGATATGTTTGCCAAAACTTTCAAAGCTGAAAATACATTCAACAGCTTCAAAAAGTTTTCCATTTCTTACAGAAATGGACAAAATCATTCTACCAACACCGACATTCTGTTTGAAGCTGCCTCCAAATCCTCATGACTGTTCTGTTGATGGTATTGGTTTGACTGATTCACCCTTTCATTACAAATATTCTCTTTAGCAATGATGACACTTAGGATTGTAAAATCAAAGGTTATGCCTCAAAATACAAAACCCTGGTCTCTTGAAGACTGTGTATCGTACTGACTTTTGGCATTTGACCGTTCTTTACTCTTCTATCTCTTGCTTCTCCAAGTCTTGCAAACTACAAGCCTTATCACACTTCAGGCCCTCAGCAAGTGGCTAATTGATGCTTTTGCCTAACAGTAATGAAGATAACAACTGATTGACATGCTAAAGGATGGACAGTCAAATCAGGAACAATATGCTCGAGGTACCTCTGGAGTAGAGGCAGTAAAAAAAAAAAGGATAGAAAACATTGTAATTAACTGTGAGATATTGCAATAGTTGAGGGCAACAGTCAATCAATGTTAACCCTTTGCTGGAATTCAAATCTTGAGCATAGGGGTTAAAAAGCCAGTATACTGCACATAGTATAGAATTTCATGCTATCTTTATTGGAGGGTCTTCCATTTTCTCAGACAGTATGCAGTGTATACACATGAGGTACAATTGTGTATAAGCCATACACACATGACATGCAGGCTAATAACCTTGCAGAATTTTAAGTATCAATGCACCATATGAATGTGGTAATAAAAACTAGATTTTTAAGCTTTGGCATGGCAACGAGGAAAAGAAATTCAGGAAGGAAAGAAAGATGATTGTGCTGATGAAAAATCAGTAGAATCCCTCTCAAGCATCAACATTTTTAGGACAGTATCCTGCATACAAAAATTAAGGGATTCAAGATTAGAATGTATCATCAAATATCTGATTCAATAAATGTGGGGAAAAGGATTAGTGAAACATTCAACTGAAAAGACATTGTATCACAAACAAACAACTTCCAAAATATAAACAAATTAGATATCACAGTGGTGGTTGTGATCATATCAGATGTAGGCTTTATGGTGTGTTATTTCCATAATGAGCAAAAGATTCTAAAACATTATAAACTCTTCATGCTTTTATCTGAGGCATACATTGATACATGTATGCTGATACACTGATTCTAATGCAATGCATAATGAAGTGCCATCAAGGACCTCATTCTTCTAAATTACAGGCAAGAATATTTCCTTCCTCCTTCCATATTCCAAAACACCAAAATGCAGGCTGTCAAAATGAAAGTATAATACCAAGTTGTTAAGTGTAATGAAGACATATCTACATGACATGCAAGAAGAAGTCTTTCATAATGGCAAACAATGGCATTTATCTACAATCTTTCTGAACCTGAAAGAACAAAACTGTGGCCTAAAAGGGAAAAAAAAATCTAATAGCATGTTGAATCAAACATGGCGTATCTTTCGCATAACAGCAAAATGCTGCAGCTACACAAACACAACAAACAAAGAGAACAATTTGCAGAAACTTTATAATGAAGATGCAATTCAAATGCAATTTTTGTATCATCCTCTGTAAACTTTACCGTGTTCTCTTTCCAAGAGCTTTCGTTTGACTGACAGAGAGGGGAGAAACGGCAGATTTGGTCATGTCATAAATGTGAGCTCCACATTACTAAAATATTTTCTAGGAATTACCCTGGTTAGTAAACACACGTGGAAGGCCCGACGACTTGTCATAGAAAGCACATACTACTTTCGATTCACAGTGAGTATATTTTCTAGCTCCTTGCTCTTCTTTTAACCCCAGCAGATGCAAAAACATTCTAGGATTATAAAACGCCCATTACTTTGTAAAGGCCCCATCACACTACAACGTATTGAGCCAATGAATGCCCAACAAAATTGAAAATTTGAAGATACATGGTCAGTTTTACAGTAAAGGGTGTAACTTTGATGTGGCAAGGGTCAAAAATTAAAGTTGTGTTTCCATTTTTATTTTTGCCTTTATTTTATATAGGAATGTCTATATTTTCAATATTTTGTCATTCCAGAGCTTAATTCTTAGGCTAAATATGAAAAATGAAGTGACTATTATGGAATTTTAGATAAATTAAGGTAAAAACAACAAGAATGTTTTGGTCACCCACAGCAACCAAATGAAGATAAATGGTGGATGTAATGCAACTTTTCATTTGCTGTGAACATATATTTGAAATATCAAAACACTTTTCCCCCAACAGATATTCGCTCTTGCAATTATTTGGATGTGAACTTCAAATTCCAAGGTAAAAATGGTACCTGACAAACTATTTTTAAGTTAAAAGAATGTTCTAGAAGCAAGAGCCACTCTAAACATAGCCCTAAATTATCTCTTGGTAACAAACATTTATCAACCCAAATCCCAAAGAAATTCGATTATTTTTGACAAAGTTGAAATTTTCAGACTTGTGAGTTTCGGAGGCTTCAGTTAACAAACTAGTGTGTTTCGGAGGCTTCAAAACTGCTAACACAAAGATCTAGTCCTGTATTCACTTAATATGATAAAACTACAGTAAGCAACTATCACTACATGCTAGAATAACAACAGGGCATCAATAAAATGTGAATAACAGTATACTTATGTACATTTTATGGCAGTGCATAATGTTTACCCTTCATACAAATTGTACTTATTATTATAAGGAAATTGGCTTCCACAAAAGTGAATAACAAACTGTGTAGGGGAGAGAGGGGTTAATGAGGCCCCCTTTTTTACAATTCATCAAATATCTTGTTAATCAAAAGCAGCAGGTACATGGTAATGATTCAACTGATAGTTGCAGGTGACAGCTACATTATCCAATTACAATCAGAAAACCAATCATTTTAATTTGCATATTAATTAGCTTTAAATGACAAAGTTTGGGGGCCTCTTTTGCCCCAGTGGGATGGGGTAAAAGAGGCCCTCTTCAAACCTAGTTTGCATTCTCAATATATTACATGCACATTAATGAGTAAAACTGAAATTAATGTTACTGCATTCATAAAACAGTCAATACTGATAATGTATGTCTTACAAATACTTCCCTGTTTAATTAGTTAATTGATTAATTACTGTTGTGTATAGTGTGTGACACCCAAGATTTTTTGTTCTCATTTCTTGTCACTGGACAGGTATGTGTATAATATGTTGTCCTACATGTTTTCCTGGCAGTGGACAAACACAAAATCAACTGTAGAAATATCTATAACTGATCAATCCCACTACAAGAAACAGTTTTACAGTACCACTTAGGTCACAATTTTAAGATACTGCCAATAAACTGATCCGAGTTAGTAGTGTCATCTATAATTCCACAAACTTCACATTTCTCAACCTCATAATCATCGCTTTGATTTTCACTTTCACTGAGAACAAGTGCCTTTGGTTCATCAGCAACACTTTCCTCCTGTCTACCCTTCTTCTGTTTCTGGTTTTTCTTGGTCTGTCTCTCCTGCTTCTTTGCTTTTTTACTTTCTTTTCTCTTCTTGTCCAATTTATGTAACTTGTAATTGAGCATGATGTTGCTCGGTTGTTGGCCGGCGTTAAAATTTTGCCGGGAAAGATATTAAACACACCCTGAAATCAAGAAAAATGACAGTACTTGTTTCAATTTGTGATTGATTACATTAATTACTACTAAATTAACATCTAGTAAGTACAATTTTATACATGAATTAGGTGCACAGGTAAAACTACATTCATCAAAAACAGTCATCATAGAGCTTTTTGTACAGGGGGCCTCTTTTGCCCCGATGGTAGTCCTACAGTCATCCACCCCCAGCCAGAAAATAAAATAAAATTTCATTAAATTAAATATCATGCTAGCATGGGCAATAGTAGCTTTATAAAATACATAGAAAAAATATATAATATTCAGTAGTGTGTAGGTACAGTACTCACTAATCCAAAGTGGACAAGCCACTTTTCGAATTTCAGTTTGGAGATGCCTGTAGTTAACAGCTCCTCAGAGCCATGTGCTTAGGCCAAGTAAAAAAATACCAGTTTCTCGTCCTCGCGCGCATCGATTTTGGCCGCCGCATCGATTTTTTTACTATTTACTATTTTCAAAATGGCGCTGAAATACCAAGAAATTCATAATTTTCATCCCAGCCCGCTCCCCGCCCGCATCAATTTTCAGTTGCCGCATCGACTTTTTTTGATATTTACTATTTTTTCGGCCGCCGAAAAAAAAAATCAACAATTCACCTGCCAATCGTGATGTCTTATTTCTAATTACGCCTTGCGTCCTCTACTTAGCTGTAGTACAGATGTAGCTTCTGTAGTGCGTATGTGTAATAACGCATGCATTTCACACTGCGAGCTCGGCAAGAAGGAATGACCCACAATGCAGTTAATTGTAGTTGGATGGGCGGGCCTGGGCTTTGATGTACAGCGCACTCGGTACGTCATGATGTAGACAGGACGTTGAGCACCTTCTGTACATTTCTCTCGTGCTGTTGCCCGCTTCATGTGCTGCTAGATTGATTGCGCAATGTAACCACAAACCCGTTGTAACGAGATCCGTGGGACCGGCGATATTACCTCGTTATAACCGGTACCTCGTTATAACCATACTCATTAAAAACAAAGACAAACATAAGCATGACGTCATATACCCATCAATGAAACTTAAACATATCCTTTGCGTTGTTATTACACAATTATTGAGCGTTGTTATTGAGAGAATAAAGGGAGATTATTTGTGAATTAAACGAAGAAATAGAGGCTGAAATGATAAGTTAATTCTTTATTGTAATTCTTGTTTGTTAAGCTTTTTCTAAACACCAGCGCAAATATGGGGGCAAATATATACTGTAGAGTAACATACAGGCCTTGTTTACCGTAACTTGCTAGGTATTTTTACGCTGTTGGTGCCCAGCGGGAATGCGATTATTTCATGTAATCTTGTACACATGTACAATGTATGATCGTTGCGCCCAAATGGATTAAAAATGCGTTCTTTATTTTCTTCCGAAAATCTCTTCGCGTTTTGTACGACCGTTCTTGAAAATATGTGACAGGATTGAATGTGGGAGGTTGTCATTCTGTTTACGCAAATCTGTACCAGATCTATTCAAACTAATAAACGCGTTTGTTTCCCTTTCCTGATTTAGGCTAACATGCGTCATTCAACTTTTTTACGCTACTGTCACCTGGCGAGATCGCGATGATTTCAAAGTAACATACGTGCGTTGTTTACCGCTAACTAGCGAGGTATTTTACGCTGTTGGTGCCCAGCGGGAATTCGATAATTTCATGAATCATTTGGCTGTAATCTTATACAATGTATGATCGTTGCGCTCGAAGGGATTAAAAATGCGTTCTTTATTTTGTTCCGAGAATCTCTTCGCGTTTTGTACATCCGTTCTTGAACTGTTGAATGCGTTTGTTTCTATTTCCGAGCACCGATTAAGTAGGTTAACATGCGTTATTCAACAACTTTTACGCTACTGTCACCCGGCGAGATCGCGATGATTTCATTCATTATTTCGGCTTTAATCATACACACTCATATTTAAATTATCATTCGTTAAATGATAATGAACACATCCAGATCTATTCAAACTAATACATGCGTTGTTTCTTTTTCCGAGCACCGATTAAGTAGGTTAACATGCGTTATTCAACTATTTTTACTCTACTGTCACCTGGCAGGATCGCGATGATTTCACTATTTATTTCTGCTTTGATCATACACACTCATATTTAAATTATCATTTGTTAAATGATAATGAACAAATCCAGATCTGTTCAAACTAATAAATGCGTTTGCTTCTTTTTCTGAACACCGATTAAGTATAGGTTAACATGCGTTACTCAACTATTTTAACGCTACTGTCACCCGGCGGGATCGGGGCGATGATTTTATTATTTCGGCTTTAATTATCCAAACTCATATTTGCTCAAAACCAGCAAAAGAACTGGAAGTCGGAACTAAAATTGGAAAGGATATAATGAGTTGCACACGCATTCCAATTGTCCATTTTTGGTCAAATTTTATTGTCGCTACATGAAAAGATTTTGAATGCGTTATCTATTTTTTTCTCGTTGCGCTGTGGTCTGACCTCATATCACGCACGCGTTTCTCGCGAAAAAGAAAACCGAATGATTATGTTTAATAATTAGTAGGAATATCGGAAGGTGTTCCTGTGTCTTATCGCGTGATTAAGAAGAAAACATGGAAGGAACGGTTCTCTGCAAAACGGGAAAAGACGTGGATAGCGAGATTTCGGTTTCCAATGTTTCATTTGTCGCGTGTTTGAAAGCGGCAATTTGGTCAAGAAATGGAACCTCGTTATATCCGATGAAATTGCTTATGTTTTTCTTTATCATGATTTACCGAAATTGTCCTTGTTATAACCAGAATCTCGTTATAACCGAACACGTTATAACCGATTCGTTCTGCCATTACACGCAAAGGAAAACGGGACCGACGCGATCACCTCGTTATAAGCGGTTCCTCGTTATAACCGAACTCGTTATAACGGGGTTTCCCTGTAGTAGAGGAGACCAGCCAGCCAGCATAGCATGCGTTCTGGAGCTGGAAAAAAAAATCGTGGAGTGATGGAGAGAACCGATCTCAAGCGCACGTGTGCACAACGAACGGCTTTAAATAGTGAATATAGTATTCAACTGGTTCGTATTCTGTCTTTCAGTAAAAAGGAAATCAGGTGGTTGTTTCACAGGGTTGACAATTGGCAGTACTGTCTGCGGCATTTTAAATCCTTGAGCGAATAAGTTTTCATATGAGAAAAGATCTAACTCAGTAAGTTTGTGTTGTGTTGAAAGGCAAAAATAATGCTATGCATTTCCAGAGATAATGGTTGGATTCATAGGTTCAACAAGTGATGCATAAATGTGTATATTTTATGTTAAAAAAACATGTTTTTTTTCCATATACCCTTGATATGACTGAATGAATACAGTCACAGTGTAGTTAAATTGGTATACTTGTCATGCATAAACAGCAATATCAGATTTGGTTTTAAATTGTGCATCACTTAAATGATAAGTGGTTTATATCACACATATAAACACATATTACTTTCATTTTGACAATCCTCGAAAAAATAGTAAGATATCAAATAGTAAGGACCTCCCTCATCGCCTTGCTCAAAAAACCCGGACGAGAAACTACTTTCTTTTTTTACTTGGCCTTAGGGGTATGGCTCATACATGATATTGCAAGTGAAGGCAGGGAAGTTGCCTCTCAGACCACATGGTCAGCCACTGGTTTGGCCTTGGCATATTTGAGTAGTAAGCAAACTTCTACTTAGGGGCCTCTTTTACCCCGGGGCCTCATTAGCCCCTCTCTCCCCTACACCTTGAGCAATGCTCAGTTCGAATTTATGACATTACATGAGGCAATATGATTCTAAAGGAAACTGCAACAGTAGCAATAAAAGTACACTGATTAGGAACATCATTTTTTTATTTTTTTTATTTTTTTGCGGCTTAAAGTTACAAGTGTGTAGCAGCAACGCATGTTTCGGAGGCTTCATCATGACCGTTAACATGCAAAAATGGTCCATTTTAAGGTGATATTGGCACTAACAATGTTGTAACATGTACAATAGTATTTATTTGTATGCAGAAAAAAGACTTTCCAACATATATGTTAAGAGACAAAGAAAAATATTTTAAATTTTTATGCTCAGTTGTATACATACACTGTATTTGCATATCCATGACTTTGGCCATGCAGAACATGATTAGGCTACACACATGTACAGCTGTATGCATTTGTCAAACTTTTCATCATAATGCAGTAAGAATTACTTTCAATGAGTTGGAACTGTAGCTATAGACTTAATGCAAAGATTATGTTTGCTTGCTTTATAAGTGCAGTTTGTGGGATGTATATTGACATAAACCACCCATCATAATTGTTTTATATACATGTGAAATTAATTTCAACTGTTGATGAGAAAGGGATAGAAAATAGACTATGTGATGGCATGACAGTTAGATTACAACATAGCATTGTAAAATATAGAAAGGGGGAAAAAAGGCTTATAAACATTCTTTTGCATATGGACCATGCCTGATATCCCCTACTATAGCTATCAAATGCAGTGATCATGGTCATAGAACAGCAATCTTAAACACCGATCAGCCATTCCATGTAAGGGTCATCATCAAACTGTCATCATCAAAATGGAGTTGGAGTTATAATCAATATATTGGTGATATTATCATGGAGCTCAATAGAAATTGAAACGGTCAAGATCCCATTCATCTTTTTGAATCGCCTCTTGAAAAGATAAATGTACCCCTACCCTACCCATGACTGTGTATGAATTTGAATATAAAAAAAAAATGTTGACCAAATGTATAGTTCCCTATAATATATGATAGTTAGAATTTTACTTTCTTTTTCTGTGGTATACAAGTCACCCTTGTTTCATATCATTTTATTTTTTTTTAAATTCTTCAAAGGCTTCTTTTTTTATAGTTATTTCATAAAATACCAGTTTGTGTGACTCCTGTGACAGCTAGGAGGCCTGCTTTTGAAGGTACGCATTGAGAAATTGCTAGCAGAACTTTTACTGTTTCTAAAAATGACAACCTTTTTAGCAAAAAATTAAAAAGCAGCAAATGTGTTTAAATATTTAAGTTTGTTAGAAACTCACAAGTTTGTTTTAAATAGTATATAAACCCAAAGACTACAGTTTTAACTCTTTGAATTTCAAAATAGTTAGGGGCTTGTAACTTTTTCCAGAAAAGCCAGGACTAAACAGATTATAAAGATTTCAATCATTTCAGTATTGTTCTTCATGAACATAACTTCTCCAGTCACCCACCCATGTAAACTACATGTACCCCATGGCAACAGGCTATTTATAAGTAGAGGTCTATATATCATCTATAAACAATCCTATCCCAACCATTACTGTCCATGTACTGCACTGAGAACTACATCCGCAAACATGTCATAGAGTCTCACACATGTATGCGAAGAGATGTTTCGTAACACAAGTTACATTTTGTTTGTGGGCAATTCCGCGGTAACGGAATTACAAATCAGAGAATTTTGGCTCATATTCTTTCACCCTGTATACAGGATTGATTACTTTGCCTTCTCTTGATACATTTAAAAGATGCAGAGGTACTCACACTGTCACCCCAAATACAAATTTGTTAAATGTTCTCACTTGGTTGGTTACAAAGGAGGTCTATGTGCGATGGTAACGGAATTACCAGAAAATTTAGTCACAACTTCAACTCTGACTTTGGGAGTTATTTCTCTGAAATCTATAACACATACACTGTAGGTTGTTGTCTGATTTCATCTTTGATTGTGTCAACTTCAATGTAGTTGTATTGTTTTTCAAATATTTCATCACATTTTCCAAGCAGCAGGCTTTTTCCCTGTAAAGTCAGTGGTAACGGAATTACACAAATGGTAACGGAATTACGCCTTCTGAAATACACTGGAAAAAATACACATTCTTGGTACTCATGTATTCTGAAATGTCTTGATAAAGATTGTTTATGCCTTTAGCTATAATATAACCACTAAATAAGTACTCTCTAGCCTTTGACCTTGAACTGCTACAAGTGTATAGGTGCCAAATGAGTTTTTATTTTCAAAAAACATAAAATGTTCATGCTAACGACTGTGATTTGAAGTTGGAACTATGTCAATCAAGATCTCGTAACTTCTAAGTACCACATCCATCAAAATTTGTCTACTTTCAAGTTAAGAATTTCACACTCTGCAGGTAAATGACATCTAAGACACATGGTAACGGAATTACGCTAGAATAGCCCTACACAAGTACAATTCTGTAAATCCAGTCAACAATACTCAAATTTTCTTGTATTTCTCTTGTTGATATCATGCAAGACAGATTTCTCTGTTTTCTTCTTCCCTAACATGCCAATAATTGACAATATGTTTGAATTACTTACAAGTATTGTACATAAATATTATGTGCACATGCATAAGAAAATAATAAAAAACTGTCCGGATTGACACTGAATTTAAATCTAAATCATAAAGTGCCAATTTACAGTGCAAGAGCACAGTGTGCAGCCCCATCATTGAACACAATATTTAATATGAAGGATGAACACTAAGGATGCTTGAAACTTTTAATTAGTTAAGTGAAAAGATGCTGTTGTGGTTCAATGACAAATATAACAAATTACAATTCAATCATAAATTGAAAAGAAAATTTTCTTATATGATTATGGTACTGCACCAGTGCTTAATCATTATTATCTATATGTTGTGGCATATATTAATCACTAAAAACTTGTGACATTTTTCTAATAGCTGAAGTTGCCCCATGGTATATAATGTAGTGCATAATTTGATAATTCCCTTACAGTGTACGTCCTACTTAAGCCCACCAAAATAAAATGAACTAAACTAAAAGGAAATAGAAAACAGCAAAATAACTTTAACAAACTACAACTTTTTGAACCATAAGAGTGAGTCCACTAAATTCTGCTAATTCATAGAAAGATAAGAGGGCCTCTTTTTATCCATCTGCAGCTCACTGTGTTAGAGTTAGATTAATCAACCTGTGAATAATGTTAGTATTTACTTCTGACCACACAAAATTTCCAAATGACATCTTCAGAAACACGATCATGACTTGGCCTATACATTTCTTTAAGTTTCCCGTCTCTGTCTTTCTTCTTTGACTGTGTCTATTTTCTCATCCTGAGTGTTGCCATATATATTAACTCACAAGAAGTGTGCATCTTCTCTTTTGCAGTAAGTTGTATTTTGACTGCCTGAAAGCAAATTGTAAAATACACTGTAATGGCACTTGTATGAAAGGAAACTGGATTGTAAAGCAAATGGTAACATGAAGAGTAAAGGTAGAAGCAGAAGCCCATTGACTTTAATATCTAAAATCTTCTTAGGACGGGAAGTATAGGCCAAAATGTTACATTTTAGAGCTGTATCGCAATTACTGACTGGGTAAATGTTCATCACAAATGGTGTTTTTGTCTTTATTCCTTTTAAAAAGAAAGGATTAAAGAACAAATTTCAAAGGGTAGCAGATGCTCTGTATCAACTGGGCATGAAAATCAAAATACATCTCTGTGGAGGAAAGATCTACGAAACAGATGAAAGAAGGTCAGACACACTTACCATTAAAGATAAAGGACTTGAGGATGAAAACAGGACATGTTCAATAAAAGGTCAGACTATCGACTTGGTGATAATAAAGCCTTTAGCATACAGAAAGATCAAAGGTGTCACATTCAGTGGGCATCCCGTGTCAAGTAATGACTTCTATCACATTGTGTATGATCCTTAAACTCTTAAATTCTTGCTCTTTCCTCACAAAAATTATCCTGTTCATTTCTCTCTGTCAGTAGCAGTGCTCCCTTTTCCTTTTAAAGAAATTTTATGTCCTTCCTCTTCTTTCTAACCTTTGTTCAATTTATGCTGCATCACACCCATTCAATAGTCCCTCATCACTATACTTAGATTTTGTATGAAACCATGAGACTTTTTAGCAAGAAAATATACATTGATATCTCAGAATTCAGTATGATTTTTAACATTTGAGAATGAGTAACTGTGGGAAACCTTATAAAGTTATCAGTTAGCACAGTCTCCATGTAGTTCTTGTACAAATGTATGAGAAAAGATGAAAGAAGGGAGGAGACTTTCAGCACAAGAAGTCTTGTCAAGCATGTACCCTGATGTCAGGACTCACTGTCAGAGGCATCCAGCTACTGTATGCTGAGTCGTGTCAGTGTATCATACCATACACATATTTCAACTTTCACTCCTTTACTACCAGTCATTAATACTGTTAAGCTCAATAATAATGCCCTAAAGCTATTTCATGAACAGTTCACATACATATTGGCACAAAAGTAGGATATGTCATTCTCTTCCATATTAGATGTGCGTGTAATTCCGTTACCATGTAATTCCGTTACCACAATTACAGAAGAACTGAAGGAGATATGTCACAAAATGTTTTGTGACTTTTCAGGGAGTCACATGTAGAGAAAAAATTTACAAGGGGAGAAAAAATCAGCGATTAGTTTGTTCAGGAGAAAACTTTTTTCAATTTTATGGTAACGGAATTACGTCAATTTGTCAGTAGATTTTGAAAATTTCTCAAAAAAATATCATAATGAGAGTGACTGAATGCTTCATTAAATGTGATTGTTGAAGCATAGAAAGAAAGATGTGGAAGTATGGATGAAGCAGAGAGATATTTAAGTTGTTTCATTTTAAATTTTCATTTAATATTGTAAAATTTTTGATAAATACAATAAATAGTCTTCCAACTTTAAAAGTGTGTCCAACAAAAACGAGGAAAGTTATTGGAAAAGGGTTTTTTGTTTCCGTAAATACAACAATCCGTTTGTACGGGTAACTTAAATTTCTGAGCATTTACTTAACTTTGAATTTTGCTGTTTTTGCCCTTCCCATACGGAATTGCCCTTAATCAAAAATAGTCAAGTGGTCACTGCCAGCATGATAAAGTATGGAAAATAGGGTATAGTATCAAGATTGTGTTGCACCTAGCATGCATCAAATCTGACATACAGATTGACATGAAAACCTGTCTGAATGAAGTAATCAAATGTCAAAATTCCAAAACAGTACCCTGTGATCCAAGTTACACCACAGAAATGATAATCTGCAAGATGTTAGCTATTTTCAAATCCAATCACAAATTTATTGATTAATTACTTTCCTCCAAATAAGTATTGGAAATGAAAGCCAAAGAACTTGTTAAGAAATGGAAAGCTGAAAAAGTCAAGATTTTAGTATGGCAAAAACAAATGCCATGTGAGTAACAATGGAATTGATTTGTCAATGGGTTATAAATGGACATGTAAAAGATTGTGCTTCGAAACTATTACACTCAGATGATAGTGAGTCGAAAGTGTAAAAATCCAAAAAGTATTTCCCACCATTTGCTCTTGATCATGCATAAAAGATACAACCTTAAATTCAAAACTAATATATTTCTTAGTTAAGTGTATGCTTCCCTCTTGAATAACCATCTATTAAAGTCCTTGAATCTTCAGGACAGGAATAGTATTCAGTTCTTTAAAAAATAGTGTATTTAACACTAAATAATCAAGTAATTGTTTGGTCTTCATTAACGAAGTCTAACCAGTCAAAAGAGTGATGCAAATATGGTCACAACACTTCAACTTCTCTCAAGAGTAAAAATGAGTTATCCAACTTAAGAACATTGATGTACAATGTATCCACAACTACTTGCTTTGTTGCACTACTGTTGCATGATGTGGGCATGCCAGCAAGCTGGACGTCACTTTCATTACTCACAATATCTAGCCTGTTCCATTGTTTCAAAAGGAAACCTACAAAATAAATGCTTTTCATACATTTAAACAACTATCTACACCTTGCTTGAGGAATCATTAAGTCTCATTCAGTCCAAACAGTTATTTGATAGACTTAGAATTACAAAATTGTAATCAAAACATTCCATTTACATGCTGTTAACACAAAATGAAGCCTCCGAAACATCTGGAAAATTAATTTGGTATGCCGTATGTTTTTATGAAAATCATGTATGTTATGTAGAAAGTGATGGGTAAATTGTGTCTTTTTTAGTTGATATACTCTGTTTAAACATATTTGTGGGGCAACATCCTCATCTGCTAATATCTTATTGCTGAGTGAAAAGGTGAGTTATGTGTGACACGTCTGCACTGTTTAAGAAAAATAGGTAAATCGTATAGTAAATCTATATTGGTGAATAAACAAAGCAGCCAGAAAACTGAATGTGATTAAATATCTTTAGATATGTCATAAGCGATCATTGGGTGGGTGAACAATAAATCTAATTTGATTTTGTCCAGAGAAAATCACAAAAATGCAGTGTTAACATCCTTTTGAAGCCTCCGAAACCACTTTTTCTCTATAAAGTGTATTAGCTCAAAAAATTATTGCAGTATCATAATGTTTTGATTATTTTTGTTGTCTGTCCATGGCTGTTGATGATTTCATGGCATAATTTGGGGCAGACACTCAAAGAATTTATCAGAAATGTCAAATTAGATGTTTTTGCTGTTTCGGAGGCTTCAATGCGTCTCGGAGGCTTCACGTGTTAACGGAAAATTTGTATTGTCTCCTATTTTCAGAGAGTTTGGCGGATCTTAACTATTTTTGGTCTATTAGGTTAGGGCCCCATATCCTACATTTTGACATATAGATTAGGTTGCTTCTCTTATCTATATTCATATTATTTGACTAAACACTTTGTTTCGGAGGCTTCAAAACTGCTAACGGAAATTTCACTTGATGGAATAAAATTATCACAAAATTTCAAATAGCCCTAGAATCAAGTAAACTTTGATGTAAGTCTAAAGTTTAGCTGTACCTTACTATTTTCAGCATAAAAGAAAGTAACCAAAACACATCCACTGATCATTACTGTCCATCAAAGTTTGTAAACAATTGTTAACGGAAAATGAAGCCTCCGAAACCTCAAATTTGAAGTCATAGTATTCTAAAATAAAGGGCCAGATACAAACCAAACTAATTTGGTCATTTCAAGTGACCATACAACTATGCTTTTAACATAAAAAATTAGATCTCTGCAGTTGCTGTAGAAAATTATTAACATTTCAAAAATGTTATATAAATTTCAATGCAACAAAATAGTCATTTTTAGGATACATATGTGACTGCCAAAACAAAACGCATCAATACCTGGACCTGATTATGCTACCCAAGGTGGCTACTCATAAGGTGACTCACATGGGAAAAAATCTTTGAGATCTGTAAATCTATGTGTTCAGGGTGGGCCAAAAGGCTAAAAATTGAAAGTTATACCCTTTACCATAAAACTGACCACATATGTAAGTTCACATCTGTTGCTAATACTAGAACAGTTTGCAAATACTAATGAATACAAAGAATATCAAACATGTTACAAACCATTCTATATCGGCAACGGATGTGAACAAATCTTCACATTTTTTACTTGGTTGGGCATCCCTTGGCTGGATATGCTCTAGTGTGACGGGATGAATTCTTAAATCCCCATAGACTTAATAATTAGGCCACCAGGTTCCCGTATGGAATGGGTTAACAAACACTCAGTAAACAAAACACCAATAAAATAAAATACCATTACATCACAAAGAGACCATGCAATAATCTGCTAGACACATCAATATCTTCCCCTGTGAAAGCTGGTGTGATTGCTACCAATCTTAATGCACAGGTTGCCTTTTACATTTGAGCTTGGATGGTAGCTAGACCAAAGTTTGGGATTAGAGCTCTACCTTGTTAAACTACGTAATTATTCTATTTTCTTTGGATTTGCTTGGATAGCTAAAAATAACAACAACATAGGACTAGCAAAGAAAGTGATCTATGGTGTGATTATTCAAACTGTGGAAGGGGAATGCAGTCTCCATTCTAGTGATCACATCAAGTGGTGTTAGTTCAAGGTCCCCTATGAACTAGAAAATGAGGTCATAACATCTTAAGTAAAATCAATTCATATGTGGTTGCTCTGTTCCTTTAATTTGTGTTTCATTTTGTTGTTGTTCTTCTTCTTTATGGGGGGGGGGGGTCCCTATCTAGTAAAATTAAAGTGGCATGCTACAGTTCAAAGCTTTCACAGATCATACTCACTCTTCATTCTGTGCCGAGACCTTCAGCTGCAGGGCTCTCTTTATGAACACTCGAACAAGCGCACACAGGTTTCCCGAATGCAGGTTGTTATGTGCTGAAAACAGGTCATCAGGTATGAGATGATTAATTATACACTTGCACGCATGTATTACACATCATACCGCTATTTATTATCATCAACATCACTGCTGACATTCGTATCATCAGCATTATCAATATCTTTAGTATCATGACTACCATTTTGCAAAAATATTCAGAGAAGTACGGTGCTGGTGGTTTTAATGTAATGACTGATTCATATACTTGGTGACCAAAAAAAGAAGACGAATAGCATTAAAATCACATGTATCCCCAAAAGACTTGATTGCATGTCAATGCAGCTTAAAGGGATGGTGTAGTATTGGTTGAGGTGAGAATTTAGCATTTAACTATTTGCAAGATATTCAGTAACCACTTTATGAAATATTAAGAAGTCTACAGTGCAATGATAAATTCAAAGTTCATTTGATGAAAATCGGTTTTGAAATGGCTGAGATATATCCAAAAAGAAAGTAAAACAAAGCAATCCCTAATTAAAGGTGGGTCCCACATTTTATTAGGATTGCTTTGTTTTTGATATCTCAGCCATTTCAAAACCAATTTTCATCAAATAAACTGTGAATTTCTCTTTGAATTATATGCTCTTTCATATTCATAATGAGGTTTCTCACTATCTGAAAAAAAAAGTCATCAAAAAACATTGGAAACCTGAAACCCCATCTCAACCAAAATTGTACCATCCCTTTATCAAACCCGTTCAGGATGAGTCCCGAGTATACTCATCAAGTGTCTATGAGAAATGCGTGTTGTAGCAAAATCAGCCCATCCTCAACGGGTTAAAGTTCCACTTGACCACTGGACTCATGAACAGAATTTTCAGACCATAAATGAGATCACCACCTGGTCATCCTTCTTTGGACACCTGCAATTAACTGTCTGCATCACTTGACTACCGTACATGTATGACATCACTTGCATGCGAAAGATGCCTTTGTTGAGAGCATGAGATATATCCCTAGTTTCTCACATTCTCAAGAGCTGTACATTTTCACTGTAATTCTGAACAAGATAAGTGAGGATATGTCATCAATTCTTTCATACAAAATCAAGTAAGGTCCTTTACACAAATTCAAGATGAATGATACTTTGGTCATTTTGTGTACACTTAATGTACAAATAACCCCCTCCCCCCCCCCCCCCCACAAAAAAAGGGTGTCTCTTAACCCGTTGAGGACGGTTTGATATTGCTACAACACGCATTTCCCATAGACACTTGCCCGAGTATACTCGGGACTCATCCTCAACTGGTTAAAACAAACATGATGTAAAACAAACCTTTCTTTGAAAATAACTTTTCTACCCAAGCATATGAAAACATCATCTTAATTGCAGTAAATTTGAATGCCATCACAGTCATTTATAAGTTACCAGATGCTTTTTAAACACAAAGTACCAAACAAACCACGAATAAACCCATTTCAAGCAAAATATGTTTTGCGTGAAATATGCAGGGCAATTATGATTTTCTTTTTTAATAATTCACAAAGACTACAGCTATAAAAGATCTCCACAGGATTGGAATGCCATCATCTAAATTTGCCAAAACATTTGTTATGAATCGCTTGCATTTCCAACAAGTAAATCTTTCTCTTTGCTTTGTGCAAAACCAGCTATAGGAAATTAATAGTAAGTTTTCTTCAAACTCAAAGATGCCTTTATGAAAGCATAGGGTGCATGGAGATTTAAACTGTTTGACTTCATGGAACAATACTGACATTCAACACTGAGCATATTTTGTTTTGATTTTTCAGTTTAAAATCTACAAATCAATGAGTTTATTTGGCACAACCAGAACTTGAGGGATTATGATTTCAGTGGCATATGACGGCAACCTAGACTAAAAGTGAAAAATCTGCAAAACAACCACCACAGGCATAGTCGAATACTACTGTATTTAAGCTCTTATTTTTGCGAATTTCACGCATCACAGTTGGATCGCGAATTCAACAACACGCGAAATTGTCTCCACGCGCTTTGTTAATAGAGCATTATCGTAAGCGTCGGCGTCGATTCGCGAAAACAACATCTCGCGAAAAAGTCTATGACCTCGTCATTCGCAAAAGTATCTGTACGCAAAAATAACAGCGTATACAGTATGTTTCAATTAGTCAAAAGAGGCAACTTGGTGCTCTACTTACAGAGAGTTTTGCACAGCATCTGTGACGATTCTACGATGAGCCTGGCATCTGCAGTCGACTGTGGAATTTTGAAGGAGAATGACAGAAGTTGCTCCCAGAACGGATCCGAGTCATCGATGGGCTCCTTGCCTACAAACCGACGGAGGAACTCGTTCTCCGCCAGCTCGCTCAGACTGCTCCCGGCTCCACCCATCACTCTCGTTATTATGTTAGCTGCGGGTAGCAGCAAGTCTCTATAAACTGGATTTCTAAGAAGTTGTTTGTACAAGTTGATCCAAAGGTTTATCCACTGCGCTAATATATCTTCCTGAACATTCCTTTAACAAACAAGATGCTTTTACAACAAGGAAACAGAGTAGTGCTGAATGGAGTTAGGTGATGAATTGCGCTGTGGTGAAATCCATGCTGGACGATTTGACCTGCTGTGTAGAGGCAGACAGAAACAGTGTCAGTAATCCATTTACACTGCAGTAAATTTTTATACATTGCATCATTAATATTACAGGTCTGAATAAAGCCATTACAGACCTCTAATGTTACAGATAAACATTACAACACATTGCCAATGTACCATTATATAGATCTGTACACTGATATTAGCAAACAAGGAGCAAATTCTGCTTTAATAGATCAAACTCGTTGTGGGCCTATTAAATACATGCCACCCTTTATCATAAAAGCAGACCGCTCAATACTAAATAGATTTACACCTCTCTACACAGACAGTGTACAACCCAAGCATACCTCCTTAATAGTTTCTGGCAGCGGACCATCAAAGACTGGAACACCCTTCTTTTCTTGGATACTGTCCAACACCAGGCTTAGTAGGGGCCAACTGGACAGGGGCCTATTGAAACCAAAATTTGGCAAATATATGCCATCTTGTAAAAAAATTTCAATCCTCCTTGGAAGCAAATTAATCTGTGTCCACACCACACAGACACGTCACTTAGTTAGTCATGCCTGGACGTGATGCTAACTGATGACACTGATGACACCTAGTACTAGTAGTAGTACTGTGGTAGTAGCTCATATTGACAGTGCCTGGAAGGCATGGCAAAGGAGCGGTGGTGAGAAAGAACGGTCCCTCTATGACAACCACATCAATCAGAAAAAGAACTTCCGGGCAGTCATCGCCAGGCTAGAGCACGGCAGAAGAACTCACTTATGAAAGAGATTGAAGCAGCATCATCTTCAAACCAAGCCTCGTTCTACCAACTGATCAAACGGAACAAAGACACCTATTGCAAAGAAGGAGAGACCACCTCACTCTTGCATGCCGGCATTACATGGGGATGTGCTAATGGGATGGCACAAATACTTCTCAGATCTAGCTCCTGATTCTGCTTCAATACCCACCCAGGCAGATAGTACAGTTATCCAACCTGATTTGAACAGTTATCCGAAACCCTTGAACAAGAGGGTCTGGCAGCTCACCTCACATGATCTCAACAAGGCAATCAACCGATTAAAGACCGGAAGGGCAGGTGGCCCGGATAACATCAGTCCAGAACACCTCAAAAACCTGGGGATGGGTGCACGGAGACTACTGTTACAATTTGTGTCTAGTTAACTACCCTCATCACATGTGGACTTTGCCCACAGTCCCTCAAGGAAGGCACCATCCTCCCCTTTCACAAAGGGAAAGGCAAGGACATAATGGACTTTAAAAACTACTGTGGAATCACGCTTACCTCTGTCCTGGGCAAGCTCCTGGAACAATACATAAAACCGAACCTCGAAAAACAGCTCACAACACAGAATATACCGGACGAACTTCAATTTGGATTTCGCTAATGATTCTCCTGTCAACTAACCTCTCTCTATCTCTGCAACTCACCACTGAAATAAACAATGCCTCAAAGAAACCCACCTTCATCGCCTTTCTTGACGCAGGAAAAGCCTTTGACAAAGTGTGGCATAAGGGCCTCTTAGGAAAACTCAGAGCTGCCCACTTGGATATCTGCACGTACAATGTCATCCAAGATATTTAGGATGGTATGACAAATAGAGTCTACTGGCAAGAGAGAATCTCTCCACCCTTTGACATCACCCAGGGAGTTTGACGAGGTGGAGTCCTCTCACCCATCCTATTATATACTCTATTTATCAACGACCTCATAAAGAACTTTGCAGCAGAAACCTTGGGTGCACCTTCCTGAATAGATATTCAGGGGTCATCATTTTGGCGGACAACGTAGCACTTCTGAGCTCTACTCCCAGAGAACTTCAGGAGATGCTAAATCATGTGACACAGATGTATGCCGACAGGTGGCACTACAGGATTAACCCCTAAAAGAGTGCAATAGTTGCAATGAATGGGAAAAGACCTGACAGCCAAATGCAATGGTCAATGAGTGGCTCTATCATCGAACAGAAGACCTCTTATGAACACCTTGGGATTACAAAATCTGGGACCCGGCTTGACCCAACAGACACTATCATCGCAAAAGGGCTCAAAACCTTCTATGCCCTCTCTGGGATTGGAGCCCATACTCTAGGCCTTATCCCCACACTATCTGCACACTTATGGAATACATGTACTTTGTCTCCCTTGAATGCTTTATGGGGTGACCATGTAACACCTTACAAAAAGCATGATTACTAAACTTGACCTGGCGCAAACACACCTTTTCAAGCGGATAATCGATCTGCTCTTTTCAGCTGCAGATGAAAGCATCTATCTTCTCATCGGCTTAAACCCAATCTCTAAACAAATAGATCATGAAAAACTCCAACTACTTGGCCAAACCCTCAACTTAGACCACACAAGGTTTGAGCAACGTACCTTTCTCCATGCAGTACGTTGTAACACCCCATTCATCCCTACTCTGAAGGCCACACTATCGAAATACAACCTGCCCCAGCTCAGTGATCTCATCAACCATGTCATGCCATACCCGCAATGGAAACGCCTCATAAGAAACATCATCTCCACAGCAACACAAAAGGATTTCACAGAAACGATTAAACTCAAGCCCTCACTTACATTCTGGACAGACTGGACTCACAACAACCCAAGGATACTCTACCCCTCAAACCCTCCATCCCATATCATCTGCCAGGCCCTAACAGCAAGAGCTCATTCTCTTAACATCCACATACCTGCTACAAACAAGCTTTCTCAAGATAAGGATGTAGACCCCACTTGCCCCCTATAGGCTATGCAAAGAGGAGGATCAGACCATTTAATTATATATACTTTGTCTCTAGTTCTCTACCTGCACTTTAACATCGCCGGAATCTGCCAAGAATTCATCAAAAAGAACAGAAATCCTCCTTCAAACAACTATTGCACCCAGACTGCTTTTCAGTTCATGCATGCCACACTTTTTTTACCGTTTGACCATGTTGACCAGGCTATTTACTTCCCTCAGACTCTCTGTTAATGACAATATCCTGGCGTGTTCCCTCCACTTCATATTCAAATTCCATATTTTACAGGTTGAACATTAACCTATCCAACTCTGCCCCCTGATATTTCAACTATTTAATAGGAAGATGCCCAATCCTGAACTTCTACATTTGTATGCGATCTATGCTCGTCAATCTGCGACATAAACAGAGGGAGGACAAGTAGAACTAGAAGAAGAAGAAGAAGAAGATGTCTTCTTCTTCTTCGTCCTGTTCAGTGCAGTCTACCTTTGGTGAATTGTCGGAGATGTACGAGCTGAAATTTTCGCGTACAGATATTTTCACAAATTGTTACTTTGACTATGAGGACATGTTCGCTTGTTGCTAATTTCGTGGTTTGCAAGGTTCTAACTTCTAGAACCTAACTGAACTTCCTTATTCGTGTTTTGTTATTTTCGCGGTTCGAAGGCAATTCGCAAAATTCGCAAAAATAAAACCACCGCAAAAATTTCAGCTCGTACAGTGCTCTACTGTTGGCAGGCATGGCGGAGCCATGGTGTGGACGTGTTTATGTACAGGGAACTACAGTGTCAGTGGTCAGTGCCCGCGCCCGTGCAGGTTAAAATAACTACATTTCCTACAGTGCAGCTAAAAACACCCCATTCCCTTCATTAATTAAGTTTAATACAGAGGTACCGACCGTAGTTATGGGTAAACTCGGCCTAGCGGGTAAAGTCGTCGGCCCCCAGCGCGCGCAGTACAACTTGTCTAATGTTACTTGTAACAAGAGTACTGCGCGCGCCGGGGGCCAACTTTACCCGCTAGGCCGAGTTTACCGATCACGGTACTAACGTTACTGCACTAGCGGAGTTGAATATCCTGCACCACTGCACTGTCCGGTCAACATTCATTCTGAACGACAAGATTAGACTTACCGGTAGCTGTAACCAAGCTAGAGACGTCAGACGTCCGACTCAATCGAATCTGGACATAAATTTACATGTAATCG
This sequence comes from Diadema antillarum, assembly GCF_040938485.1. NCBI lineage: Eukaryota > Metazoa > Echinodermata > Echinoidea > Diadematoida > Diadematidae > Diadema > Diadema antillarum. Next base: position 225,898 of record NW_027272389.1, read on the forward strand.
TTACATGTAATAACGTTACTGTTAGAGAATGTCTATTTTACTGTTACTTTTTATTCTTACCACTAGCGCAATTCACAACTTCGGGCAAAATCATGCATCGTTGAAATTGCGGCAAAATCGTGAAATAGGCCCCACCGCAGTGCGCGTGCACCCGTGCGTTAGCAAGCAAGGTTAGGTTAGGGTTAGGGTTTAGGGTTAGGTAGGGTTGTATTTATGATTAAATTGGCCATTAAATTAGTCAAGGGACATTAGGGAGTCCTTCCGAGAATAAAAAGGAGAAGACCAAAGAAAAAAACGGGAGAAAGGGAGGACGAAAGATGCTATGCTGTGGAAATCGGCCCCACCGCCGTATGCATCTCGCGTAAACGCCGTTTGGTGGGGCCGCATTCACGAGTATTATACTGTGGAAGAAAGCCCCACCGCCGTGCTTATCTACCGATGAACGCCACACGGTGGGGCTGAATTCACGAGTATAAACAGGCGAGCCGCCGTAGTATTTGTATGGACACGCAGTGGTGGGGCCTATTTCACGAGTATGCCGAAATTATCTGTAAAAGATTTAACCTTTAAGTTTATTCAAACTTTATTAGGGTCCTAATATTCTGATATGAATAATCATGCATGATCAAATCACAAATGATTCACTTACCTACTACATCACTATTAAAGTATTATTGCACGTCGCTACACAGTACGTGGGGTGATCGCAGGTGTAATAACTGTAGAAAACTCTTCTAAAACTCGACTTAGGTTGATTTGTCTGATGGAACAGCAGTTTTCACACATGGGTTGTCTAGGAGTCCTAGATTCTAGACGAATGGGATGTAATTTAATGATGAGTGATCCAGTCGATGTCATCGCAGTATGCAATCTACGTGTCCCGCAAATTGTACATAATAATCGGCAACGTATAGTAATGATTTTATCCCCAGTCTACAATTACCTTCAAATTATTTTTTATTTTTGTTAAATATGCCCACAATTTATTTAAGGTGGTCTTAAGGTATTTTTAATAAATTTTTGGTACTCATTTCTATCTTGATAAAATGAATTACATTACATGTATTTTCATATAGAGTCACGCACTTCGCTGGCTCTCCAGACATCGACACCGGATGAGCGACAGTATACACGATATCGATACGTCATTGCGTGTAAAATGGGTTTAGACGTATGAATACCGCACCTGCCTGTGTTGCACAGCTGACTCAAAATACTGGACCAGTCAAGAAGGTTGAGACCTAGGCCTACCTGAATTGTGGAATGATGAAAAACACGCTAGTTGGAGCTCTGGCTGCACCCTTTCCCTCAGCCCATGTTGCCATCAGCATTGAGCGTGGATTCATTCTGCATTCTGTGACTCATTCTCAATATCAATATTGCATTGATAATTATGTCCAAGGCCAAGCATAGACAGCAGAGTGTGCGTACATATGCTGTGATATGCTGTGATTCAATGAGCAGGGCCCTGGAGATCGAACGCAAATTTTTCGGGTAACGTCGCGTAGACTCGATCGTAAATCCGTGGTTATAACAGTAACACTCTTCAACACAACAGGCACAGCAACTCACAGTGCATTCGTGCCAACAGAATGATACAAGATGGCTGCATTCTCGGCATACAAGCAAGTTTTCAAGATTTTTCGCCGCGTCACCGTCAAGAGGGTGATTTGGTGCCTCTTCCTTGTATTATTGATATCGCTTGTGCTCACATATGTGAACGTAGTGTCGGTTCTTGACGAGGAGAACACAGATAGGTAAGCTCGTATGCAGTGACAGTAGGAGCTCAATTACCGGGTACTCTTGTTTAGTAGAATAAGAACTGTTTACCGGTACTCGAGTAAATTTACTAAGTTAACAATAATCATGACTTGAGTTTGACGTGAAGAGTGTGACTAGGGGTAGGGACTACGGATCTAGGGTCTATGAAAAAAAAAAAATATTAGGCCAATCAGCTAGATAAAGGGCTGAATGGAGTGTGTAGTAAACTGATTTAAATTTACATACGTGATGTCTTGGCTGACTGACCCGAAACAGCTGTTTTCTTTGCAGGTGCTGAATGAAGCAGAAGCCTGAGAAGGAAAGCAGGCTGCAGATTTTTTTACTCTGAGTGGGCCATCACAAAAGGAGACTATTAGATTTAAACTTAATTTTGTCTCTGATTCAGTGACATTGTCATTGTCTCCTCTCAGCTAGCTCAGGTGGCCCAGATATGACTGAGTAGGCCTATAGACTTCATTTTGTACCACTGCACTGCCACTGGCACTGCCATTGACAGATTTTTTTTTCTTAACAATGTTTTTTCAATAGTCAAAGGAATTTTATACAGTTAACCGTGCTCTGACAGAGTGATTTTATTTGCCCCTAATGTTAGTTGAAGGTTTTGTGAAAATCCTTTCAGTGGTTCATATCACAAGACTTTCTTAGTTCATCTTTAAAGCACTCGCATGAAATCCTTAATCTGATTGGCTGACAAAGAATTGTCAGAAAAAATATCTTACAAAACACTTGATGTCATGATGAAGTGCATGCCCCCCCCCCCCCCCCCATGAATTACATTTTAACCTGGGAACTACCATGTATGCTTTCCGTATCAAATGTCTTCATATAGGAATGCTATGGCTAGATTCATATTTTTGAACAACAGTCAAATTAAAGGAAAAGATGTGGAAATGTTGGCTGCCTTGTCTTTGACAGGGCGTACAAAGATTTCTTTCAAGACCGACAAGAACGAAGCAGGCATACAGGAGGTGATGACTTCGGTGATCTGGGAGACCTAGACATGGCTGCGTCCAAGAATCTCATCTCCAGTCGAATCATCGAGGCTTCTGAAATCAGCATCGAAGGGTGGTGGATGTCACACGCCCGATGGGACTACGAAATTGACTGTGACGCTGGCCGCCCAGGTCTTTGTGCCAAGGTAGGAGCTGTGAGATGGAAAGATGCCTGTCTTTGGAACCTTCCTTGGCTAAGTCATTTAAATACATTCTGATCACGTTGAATCCATAGTCTTGTTACCTTTGTCTCACTATTTCATTGTCTTATGAGCTATTTGAAGATGAATAATGATTTTAATGTCATAGTTATTTACTCTACATCTCCCCATCCCCCTCAAATGATAAAATAAATCTTAAAAAATGATGTCCAGGATAACCCTTTTTAGAGGATGGGAAATTGTTTTCAAGTACCATTTACTGCGTCTGCTCCCATTTTGGGTCAAATTTTAGTAAAAGTCAAATTTAGTTGATTTTAGTGAAGAAGGTCAGTTATAGGTATGATATGATTGCTACCCATATCATCTTGACACAATTTGTCTATTGTTTCCCCTTTTTCCATTCAAAGGTATTGAAGGTGTCATGCAGCCCAGATAGTGTTAGGTCCATTTACCAATTCTTGCCAGTAAGTATGACTTGAAGCTATTTGTTACAAAATGAAAGTTTGAAATGGCCATAAGCCATCTTTTGTTTTTCTTTTAAAATCTTCCCATTGACATATTTCTTTTTCTTTTTCAATTGTCTTTCTTGTATATGTCTTGTTTCATGTCTTCAATATGCACTTCAGATAAGAGTCTTGAAAGAAAAGGGTCTGTTTAACAAAACAAAATATAGTAGATAATGCCGGGGATGGCTATTTGTACCACTGGTAATTTCCTCAAGAAGTGAGCTAATATAAGCAATAGAAACAAGTGTAAAAAAAAAGTACTCGTGATTATTTTAGAGTGACTTTTATCTGCATAGCTCTACCACTTGAATGTAATTTTTATGCCTCCGCCACAAAGTGGTGCCGGAGGCATTATGTTTTCGGGTTGTCCGTCCGTCCGTCCGTAATGAATTTTGTGGACAAGGTAACTATAAAAACCTGTTGAGGTATCCTAATGAAACTTGGCATGTATGTGTATTAGGGGGTGAAGTTGTGCCTATCAACTTTTGGGTGCACATGCTGAAGGTCAAAGGTCAAAAGGTCAAGGTCAAATACATAAAATTTCACTATTTCCACCATATCTATTGAATGCCTGAAGATATTTTCTTGAAACTTAGTGTAAACATGTATTACCCAATTAAGATTCTCTGGTGATAGTTATGGGTTATGAGGTCAAAGGTTCAAGGTCAAAAGGTCAGGGTCAAATACAGAAAATTTCACTATTTCCACCATATCTATTGAATGCCTGAAGATATTTTCTTGAAACTTAGCGTATACATGTATTACCCAATTAAGATTCTCTGGTGAAAGTTTGGGTCGTGAGGTCAAAGGTCAAAAGGTCAAGTAAAAATATTAAAACTTCTTTTTTTTCTCCGTACCTTGGAAAATTGTTCAAGGTATCTTCATGGAACATAGTATATACATGTACTTACTGGAAGTGATTATCTAGAGAATGTAGGGTTCATGGGGTCAAAGGTCAGGGGTCAAAGGTCAAGTGCAACACTTCAAAATTTTACTATTTCCCTCATATTTATGCAATGCCAGCAGGGTTATTTTTTTTTTTTTTTACACTTGGTGTATGCATGTGTAACCTAATAGAAATTCTCTGGAAAGTTTATTTTTTCTTCTTTTTTTGCCTCAAAGGTCAAAAGGTCAAAGATCAAGTGAAAGTGCTGAACTAACTTTTTCCTCCATATCTCGGAAGTGGCTCAAGTTCTCCTGAAACTCAGTACATATCATGCATGTTCTACCTGAAAATGATTGTCTTATGAATTTTAGGGTCAAGGGCCAGATGAAAATGGTAACAATTTACTATTCAATTCAGAAATTGCACTTTTTCTCCACACCTGTACCTTGAAAATTACTCAATGCCTAAATGTATGAATGGGTCAAAGTCAAGTTAAAGTCCTTAAATCCCTAGATACATGCTCTCCTATTCATCCAATTAAACCTAGGTCAAGGAAGGTGAACATTCAACACATTTGTGACAAACTTGTCATTTCAATATTTTGCCAATTTTGTGAAAATGTAATCACACATTGTCCACATGTACTATCTACACCTATTAGGAAAATCATGCATTATGGCGGAGGCATACCAGTCGCCAAAGCGACATTTCTAGTTTTATTTTTGATTATTTCTTAGGATGCGTCAATTATTGAAGTATGCTTTATAGATTTATCCACTCTTTAATTTTCTCTGCTGCTTTCCATCAAAATACATTTGTTTCCTTGTAAATGTGTCCTAAGAACATAAGTAATTTGTGTGGTAGAGTTTTCATCTCTCCTATTTTTCCCCTCGATACAGGTCAATCCTCACATCAGGTTGAAAGGGGTGCAGTTTTCAGCACGCAGTGCAGCCTCAAGTCTGAAGAAGCATTTAGATGTGGTGAGCTCTTCTTAGATCTAGTATAATGTGCCCAAAGTTAGTTGTGTAATACAGCGCTTCAACTAATTCCTTATCAACGGTTGTTCACTCCTCTGCATAGTGCCTCTTCTGCATGATAGAGAACCCTAATTTTACATATTGTGTCCGTAAACTCCTCCGTTATTGTTTAGCTGTGGATTTAAGGAGTTGTTGTGCATTGATTTGCCACTTGGAATTCCTAGTGGGAGTTTTGTTCTGTAAAATTAAATGAATTTTGAAAAATATATTTTCAGTATCTGGTTATTCACAACACTATTTTCCTTTTGTTGTCTGAATGCATTTTCATAACTGTGATTTTGTTTTCCTACCTTCAAACTGCAGGGAGGAGCAGCTACATTTAGTGCAATAGCATTTTTGAAATACACAGACAACTCACACGAGAGACTCAGGTGAGTTTATTTTGTGAGAGAGTATTTTGCATTTTATGCCTTGGTGCTTGTATTTGTACATCGTTATTGTGTCGAGTTTCAATTCCATGAACAACCTGTGTATGAAGGACAAATGTGTTTCAGAATAATCTCAACACAACTTCATTTGGCACAATTTCAAATGCAACAAAAGTGCATCTGGCCTTCTGAACTCAGCTAAAATAGGGCAGTATTGCACAGTGTGTTGATAATCAGGTACATGAGCATGAGAAAAATTCAACACAAAAAAGAGGTACATGTTGTTATGTACGGGTGTGCCATTATATTAGACTGATAAAAATTTCAAGTGTAAAAAAAAGTTCATCTGACCTTCTGATCTCAGCTTAATTAGGACAATATTGCACTTTTTTTAGTGTGTTGATAATCAGTTAGGTGAGGGTGAGAAAAATTCACCGCAGGAAAGAGATGCATGTAAATATGTTCTGGTGTGTCATTTTTATGTTAGAGGGATAAAAATACAAATGCACAGGGTGTCTGTCATTGTAGGACAAAATTGGGTTACCTCACTGTCTTGCCCAATTCTGCCCCAAGATTTTGGTATAAAGTAGTCTTTTTATGTACAAGTTGTATGTAGAAGTGTACAATGTATCTTAGAGAACTGATATTGCCTTTGAATGCCAAAGGTTTGTTCGAGTCCCCATAACTTTCAATAGTCATCTTTTTAAGATCAGTGGATCCCTACGATTATGATTTGTGTAATCTTGGCTGAATGAATCACACAAACCAGGCTTGTTCTGGTTTTGGACCATCTTCTCTGGTGTGAAAATGAGTGCAAAGGCCTATAGTACATATTTTATGTGTGATTTAAGTTGTTTCTTTTCATGGTCCAGTGACTTTCTTTGACCTTTGACTTGTGTTCTTACAGATTAGAATTTCCTGGTGGGACACATCCTTTCTTGCCAGCCAGTGTTAACAAGGTAAAGAATTTGAATAATTTGTGTGGTTTTTTTTTTCCTATTTATTTCCTCAACCTGTTTCTGTTACTCTTTTCCCAAACCACCAATAGTACCTACAACTAACAATAATCGTAACTACTGTGACAATAGGGAGGTTATGACCAACAAATCATCTGTTGGCATCTTTGTTGTTACTGGGGAAGGTGCATTTATCACAACTTACACTCATGAATTCCTCCATGAATTGGGATTCTTGATGTGAAGCCTGAGCTATCACTGGGGTGCCAACAAAGCTATTAATGCAGATGGAAACTATGATTTACAACCGTTTCATGAGTGCCATTTTTTTTGTGTGTGTGTGTGTGCTAGTTTAAAGGTCTTTTATACCTTTTACAAACATCACCAAATTTTGCATGGTTAAAGAAAAATGTGTCCCAAAATTTTATTTGAAATTTTACGGTAATACACCTTAAGAGTTTTTTCAAAAAGAAATAAAAAACTAACCTCATATCACATGATAATATGCTCCCCTTTTGTACTGAGAATAATGGTCAGATTTTTTTTGGAGTCAAATAAATTTACTTGAAATCTGCATTATTGTTTTCCCCTCCATCGTTTTTAAAAAAAAAATTCCAGATTTATCATTTTGAAGAAAGGTCTGAATTGCCTACCTCTACAATGTAACAGCTTATGAAAGGAATCTGATTATCAGGTTTGTAAAAGGGACACACAAATTTTAAATAATGATGCAATATTCCTGTGTTTGTTACTACCTTTTTTTAAATGTACCCTGTATAGGAGCTGAGTTATACTTGTAGTCAGCTTCTACCATGAGTAGACTTTCATTCTCTGTCGGACAAGGTGATTTGAAGATGGCCCTTTTGCTTTGTTTCGCCTGTGCATTGATGTCATGTTTACTTAGTAGTATTTCATATCTGCATTGGTGATAAGGTTTGAGATATTTAATCAGTGTAGGGTGCTGAAAAACAAATATTTTGATCATTAAATGATTCTCTCTAAAGTTCTCTTTCCAACCTTTATACACGCAGACATTATTGCCAGCAAAAACGGTGGAGAGCATCACTGTAATGCTTTGTTGCTATGGTTACGAGGGACACATCAAAGTCAGTGATGTAGAACTCTTTGCCTTCACTGGTGAGTATCACAAAGTTTCTGCAAACTTATAAAACTCTGTGCACCTCTTTAGTTGTGTCTAAAGTAAAATACATGTATGTCTTGCAGAGAAAGCAATTTCGGAATGAAGAGTTTCATTGCAAAACAATTTAATGCCATTCTTGTTAATTTGAAATATTTGTGATTGATAATAAGAAACATGGAATGATATTTGTAATAACTTCCAGAATATTCCTGTCATGTAACAAGTGGGGTATTATTGGAAAGGTTTTATTTTGCTCTATCTGGTTGTAAACTTATGTTACAATGTTTAAAAGTGATGCTCGCCCAGTTTTGTGACTAAACTTTTCAGAAAGTCAGAGTCTCAGAGGAGCACAAATTTGTGAGAAATGTAACAAATATTGAGAAGGTAAAGGGTGCCAGAAAGCCCCATATGCATAGGACTTCTAAATGTGATTTTGTAATTCCTATATTTAACTGAGGCAAATGAGATAAGTGCTTGGAATTCGTTGATGCATTTTGAAGTCTCTGATCCTCTGTAGTCAGCCTGTGGAACACAGTATTGAGTCTACTTCATGCCTTGTCGTATCAGGGATGTCAAGTTCAAAAAAATTTTATGAGTGAGATTTTCATGACTCGGCATTGCTCGGCATCTCGGCGCGCGAATGTGCCAGCGAGCGAGGGTGTGGGAGGGGTTTTTCCCCCCTGTGGCCTCCCACGGTAGGGAGCTTTTTCAATTTTTAGCTTATTTTGAAAGACAAAAGGGAAATGAACCTTCAAGTGCAAGGGTATCACTTTAATCTTTTGAGCTATGCTCATTATTATAGGCCAAAGTTGCAGACTTCGCCCGATGCGTGAGAAAAATGGGTGCCATGCGTGAGATCGTGAGACGACCCCTAAATGCTTGAGTCTCACGCAGAATGCGTGAGACTTGGTAGCTCTGTCGTATTTCTTCGATGAATTTTTTTGCATGAAAGCCATGACACAATGAGAGCATGTTTTGCCATTTGTGTGCATATGTACATGCGTGTGTCTGTGAGTACATGTGTTTGTCTCTCTGTGTGTGTCCACTTATGTGTCTGTCCGTTTGTTTGTGTGTGTGTTTGCCTGTCTGTCTGTCTATGGATGTCTCTGTGTTCAAACTTGAACTCAACTGCATAAGAACTGCACACCTAATAAGAGAGTATATGGTATCTTCATTGTCGATATGACCAGCACTGATTAATTTCTCATCTATTCCTTGTCCCTCAGACACTCGCCCATCAATAACCCCCCTCACTCGAGATGAAGTGGTCCTCCCGTGCACACAAGGGAGACCCGCATCCGTTCCCAAGAAACCCTCGTACCACACAGAGCATGTACTAACAGCAGACAACACTCAGATTGTAAGTCCAGCCGTAGGCTGAGATCTGAATCAGTGGATTGTTTTGTGTCTCATCTTCTTTGATTTATGCTAAATGTGAAAAAAAAATGATGAAAAATGTCATGAATGGTCGGACCATACCAAGTGCTACTTTGTTAATTTGTTCGAGAGATACGATAGAGGAAAATGAACATAGTTGCTTTGGAGTTCAGTTGGGAATCAAACACACACACACACTAAAAAAAAAAAACCTTGAGGAGGAAGTGATAGAGTGTCAGAACATAAATGACTAAACGACAATTCTGTTGTAACGTGTACTTTATCTTTCCATCTGAACATTCGAAATAGTACAAAAATGTGTACTAGATTTTTTCTTGCACACAAAGTAACTTGGGCATAGACAGTTGTATTTCAGCTTTTCTACTTCTGCGAAATGAACTGTTTTGTATCATTTGTCCCAAAAATGTACATGTTACATCTTTTACTTAGTCATGTTGAAAAGTTTACCAAAGATTTCCCAAGTACAAGGTATGTAAGCTTGAGTGCAGAATATGGATAATGTGGGATGAGGATCTGACTAACACTATGCACAACAAACACCAACTAATTAACTGACAAGGCGTGGTTCACAAAACCAAATGTTTTTGGTGAAGTTTTTGTTATTAGAGCTCCTAGTGCCATTTTGACACGTGCACTTCTCTTGATTTATGAATAATTGAGCTATAGGTGATGTGAATCCTCCAATTTGAAAAAAAAGAACAATTAAAGCAAAAGATGCATGTGCTAGATTAAACTATGATGAGGGGTGTATGTCCACACATGATGCCAGAAGATAGCTTTCCTGCTATGATGGGCATTGGTTCTACAGACCTCCCAACCATTCTAATTTTGGAGGAAAGAATCTGAATTTTGAACATTCCAGGCTCTTAATAGGGGTTTCCCTTTTTTGTGTGTGTGATAATTTTACTACACAGTCCTATGGGATCTTCTCTTCCTTTCCTACTTTTGAGCCAAATCATCCATGTTTTTCAGTCAGAAAAGTTGGGAGGTCTGGTTCTACGCCCCCTTCCCCCCCCCCCCCCATCTCATTGCCGCAGAGAGCAAGAGAGAGAGCCCATATTTGTCCCAGCCTTATTGATTTTTCATCCCGCCAGAAGTTCAATGATGTGACCCTCATCACACACGCCTCGCTGGACCGCATCGACGGAGTCCTGCGGATGCTGAGCAGCTGGGAGGCTCCCTGCTCCATCTCGCTCTATCTCCCCATCAAAGCTGATGAGAGGGAGGAGGATATTGAGTGGAAGAAGTAGGTTGACCTCTGCTCTTCCTGTTATTAAAAAAAAAAAAGAAGCATTTTCTCTACTACGCAGAAGACATGTGACCTTTTCATGCAACAAATCTTCGCCTCCCTTGTTCATTTGATTCGTGCCTGAGTTACTTGCAGACATAATGCTGTCTGTCAGTTTAGCAAACATGTATTTCAGCAGTGTGTAGGGCAGTGGAGGCTGACGGAACCTGGTTATGATTTCAGTAGGAATGCTTTCACCTGGGATATGTATCGATTGTAGGTGGATTTTGTTTTATCTTCTTCTTATTCTTTGTTTGTTTGGGCAGTGCAGAATGCCCAATTTTTAGGGGTGTTTTGTAGTTTGATGTTGAACGTGCATGTTTGAACTTTCGGTTTTCACCAAATTTCATTCCATCAAAATGGTGTTCCTTATTACAATTTCCCTAGTATCAACTGCCATGTGCATACAGATTTTCTGTTCTTTTTGTGCAGTGCATTATTTCTCCCAGCATTTTGTTTAACTATTGTATTAGACTGTGAGGTAGAAATCGTTTGATCATTCCTATAACCTAAACTTTAACATCAATGGAACATTTCATGAGCAAATTTCATGAGCATTTTGAACAAAAATAAGGTTTTTTTTTATTTGTCCAGTATATGGGATTTTCTGTGTGTTGTTATTTGATATGTACGCCTTTGATAAGTTCGAAGGTAGAGATGAGTATACAGTGTCTGTATCTTTTTTAATGAACATCTTAATATTTCTTGTATGTGTTCAAGGCTGTATGTGTTCAAGAAAATGAGAATCCTTCAGACGCGGACAGACATAGACCTCACACTGGTGTATTCAAACACAGTGAGTATGGATGAGGAGGGAATTGCGATAGAGTGACAAGTCTTACATACGCCATTATGCACAGGATGTATAAATGTTTTGCAGTAAGTGAAGGGTTCAAACTGTTCTCCCCATGACGTAGAAGTTACTCTAGGTTTGGAGGCAAAGAGAAAATACTAAAACTATAAAGTTGACAATGATGTGTTCTACCATTATGCAGAAGTCAAATCATTTAAAAAAAAGAAGAAAAAAAGCTGTTTGATAGAGCAGCCTGTGATAATATAAACCATGTCAAATTCCATGAAATGATAAACATGTAGTTCCTTTGCTATTTCTGTTCTTTCAGTCGTTCCATCCCTTTACTAATGATTTATAATGCATGTGTCTGAACTAATTGCTGTCATAACATGTGAACATTTGATGTCATTGATTTTTTTTTTCAGATGGATGATGTGTACCCCATCAACTACATGCGAAATGTGGCAATAAGGTATGCCAGTGACTCCAGTAGTTTCTTTGTACTTGTGAACATGGGGTAGAAAATAATGTGAAAGTCCAAGGTTTTGAGATAGGCACAAGTGATAATGATGTTGTATGAAATATTATGATGAAAGATACCGAGATATCATTTCTGGTAGCCCCATCAAAATTTTTTAAAATAGCTAACCAAGAGTTTAAACTAAATGGTGTATTTTTATGCCTCCGCCACGAAGTGGTGGCGGAGGCATTATGTTTTCGGGTTGTCCGTCCGTAATCAATTTTGTGGACAGCGTAGCTAAAAAAAACCGTTTGAGGTATCTTACTGAAACTTGGCATGTATATGTATGAGTGGGTGAAGTTGTGCCTATCAACATTAAGGTGCACATGCTTAAGGTCAAATGCTCAAAATTTCACTATTTCCTCCATATCCATGCAATGCCTGAAGGTATTTTCTTGAAACTTAGTGTATATATGAACTACCAAATTAAGATTCCCCAGAGAGAGTTTGAGTCATGAGGTCAAAGGTCAAGTCTAAAGGTTGAAATGTCATGTTTTTCTCCATATCTTGCAAGTTCAAGGTATCTTCGTGGAACTTAGTATATATGCATGTACTGATGGGCAGTGATTATCTAGGGAAGTTGGGGGTCATGGGTCAAAGGTCAGGGAGGTCAAAGTTCAAGGTCAACTCCTCAAAATGTCACTACTTCCCTCATATTTATGCAATTCCTGAAGGTTTTTTTTAAAACTTGATATATGCCTGTATTACCCAATATATATTTTGTGGGAAGTTTCTTGTCAAAAGGTCAAAGGTCAAAAGATCAAGTGTAAGTGCTTAATTGCACCTCTTCCTCCATAACTTGAAAGTAGCTCAAGGTATCATCATGAAACTTACATATTAATGCATGTTCTACCTAACAGTGATTCTCTTTGGAACTTTAAGGTCAAAGGTCAAGGCCAGGTTTAGATATTGATATTTTACCATTTGATACTGAAATTACACTTTTTCTCCATACCTTGAAAATCACTCCATGCATAAACTTATAAAATGGTCAACAGTCAAGTAAAAATCCTCAATTCCCAAAATACCTGCACTCTGACATTTTAATCATCCATCCAATTGAACTAGGAAAGTTAACATTTGGCACATTTGTGGCAAAGCTGTCATTTAAATATTTTGCCAATTATATGAAACTGTCATCACACATTGTCAAGACATTGTACTATAGATCTATTAGGAGAACCATACATTATAGCGGAGGCATACCAGTCGCCGTAAGCGACATTTCTAATTTTAAGCTTGAAGTAAAACTTGATTCACATCATTGCTGAAGGTCAAACGTGTAGCAAATTTACACATACTGCGGGGCATTCATCAAGATTTTACCAGCAGTCATAGATACGTGGATCTTGGGACGATTATAACAAACGTAAGTCGGAATGATCCCTTGCATTTGCCCTTGAATCTTAAGATTTTGATTGGATGCTTTGAACGTAGAGCCATGGGGATAGAATGTCTTCCCTACTATCTAAAGATTAATTTCATCCGAAGAAAAGGAGTACCATTGGATTATGACACTGTAGACTATTATTCATTGTGTTTTTGAATGCATCACAGGCATTTAGTGCCTCCTTGGGACTCCATCTTTGGCATGTAAATGAAATTCCCTGCTGGTTGATAGTGTAATGTACCCATGGAGGGTCCAGAAAGATTACTGGGTATGCTTGAAACTGCCATGTAATCTTTCCAGGGGCAGTCAATGTGATTCCTTTGTACGAAGGGAAACATTCAAGTGAAAAAAAGAAAAGAAAAATCAGATCATCCTTTCATGCTAGCTATCAACATTACTTATACTCATGCTTGTGAAAGGAATAATTATTTGGATTAATCTGTTGAAGAGTAGTCCCGAGTATAATTGGGCAACTGTCTATGGAAAATGCGTGTTAGAACTGAATTAGCTCGTCCTCAACGGGTTAAGATTCAGTGATGCCATTTTCCCACCTTGCCTCTAGCCACTCTAAGACGAAGTACATTTTGCTGCTGGACGCGGATTTCTTGCCTTCGCCCACACTCCACAACCACTTCCTGCAAGTCATTGAACAGTGGCCCACTGCGCAGGGTGATGGCGAGATGAAGACAGCCTTTGTCGTGCCAGCGTTTGATTACATCGATGATCAGGAGGTGAGAGGGGGACTTGGGAAGATCTATTTCACAGATGTACCTCCAAGGGTTGTTTGATTTTAAAGAGACGGTGTTCCTCCACTCCCCATACTTTCTACCTGTCAAGTGTAAAACTGTGAATTTCTGTCATAATCCATGGTAATCTACTTTAAATGTATACATTTCTAATATGATACATCATTTTTAATCAGAGATATGAGATTCACACACTTTGTCTGAAATAATTGTCTCATAAGATGACCTTTAGATCCAGAAATCTACGAACAAAAGTCTTTAAGCACATGATGAAATGTATAACTTCCTAAAGATCGTGGTATAAGTTAAAAGGTTGGATATGGACTAGATTTGTTTTGAATAATTATCATCTTAATAACCTAGACTTGTTACAGGCAAATAGGCATGTGGAGTTCTTGTGCTCTGGAAAGAACATAGGAAAGAAACATTGCAAGCATGAAAATAGTTCAATCTGCAAAATTTTTCTTGATTATCAACTGGATATAACCTACTTACAGGTCTGTATGCAACACAGTTGATATGGTTTTGCAATATTTGAAATAACTTTAACATAAAAAAGCAGATGATGGACATGCATGAAGGTTATAGAGACTGGACAAACCTGTCTTAGATAGGGGTATGTCCTCCATAACCTGGCCCTACAGGTCAGTACATGTTTACAAATCTTGTTCCCATATATTCATGATTGAACATATTGCAGATATGATGGCCTGATTGTACAGTCAACAAAGTTAATTTGTTTGAATTTCTGAAATATAACTGAACTCTAAACCTGGACTTGAAGATAAACTTCTATGTATACTAAAAAGAGTGGCAACTCATAGATAGATAGAAGTAAAAGTTATGGAAGAGACAAAACTTGTGTCCATTATTAAACCATAAACCTGGACTTACAGGCAATTTAAGCAAATCAAGTTCTATATAGGTTATGGTCTGGAAGGAGTTAACTTGAACATCCTGGACATGAAAGTAATACAATCAACAAACTTGATCACAATACTATTTGGATAACCTGGACTTGCAGGTCAATACACACCTTGAAAGAGAAGACTGTGAATTATGAATAAAAATAAAAATAAAAAATCACATTGGAGATGTAAACGTTGCAATTAGTCTCAACAAACATGTTGTGAATGACCACTTAATAACCTGGACAAAGTGGCTGCAGACATGTCTGCATCACTAGCCGGCTACTAGCCCGGGAACTATGCTGCGCAGACCGCCTAAACTAGATTGATAGCAGAGTGTGCGGCGGAATCTGCAAATTAACATGTTTTAGTAAATAAAGAATAGAATTAAAATATTTGTTACCTGTACAACCAACAAGAGTTGCCATTAACTGAACCACTTTAGTCCGCTTTTCTCTGACCGCGTAGCTCGGGTCTGATTCTGCATATAGACAAGTGTGTTCCTCCCACAACTCTACGAGCCTTTCGTCTCTTTCTTGGGTCCACAATGAAGCCATTTTGATTTGCACAGCTCGCTAGTGCTATTGTACTTTGTATCGATACTTTTTGACGTCAGTACAGTGCTGAATCGTGATTGGCTGAAAGTTGCCGTCACAGTCTACGACCAGTCATGAAAATTTGACATGTCGAATCTTCGAGACGGAGCTTATGACCGAGTCATAGACTGGAGACTGACATGGCTCTGACGTCACACTTCTAGTCTTAAGACCGGTGAATCGGGGCAAAATCATGTAGTGTGTGGCGGGCTGTACATGTCAATATAATTACTGTATAAGCTGTTATTTTCATACCTGGTTACCGTACCTGGTTGTGGGCATTAAAGTTATACAGAACTTATTGTCTGGATGCAGTGACTAACAAACTTATGTTTGCTGTGCTGTGCGGTTTATTGAGAACATGGCCGTGAAAATTGCTGCTCAAGGTCAATTTTGTCCTTTTTTGTCGTCCATGTTTTCTCTGAGTTAGATTTGAAAGAGTTGAGTGATGTGCTGTTTACTACATAATCTGGGAGATTATTCCATTCTGTGATAATGCGCTGTGAGAAGACATTTGACCCCTTTTGAGTTTTGCATCTATTCTTCGTCACCTTGTACTTGTGCCCGTTGGTTCTGTTGTCTGTTCTCAAGTTGAAAAAAACTTGCTTAGTCTGATGTCTTCCAGGTCATTCATAATCTTGAATGTTTGGATGAGAACTGCTCGGTGTCTGTGGTAATTAATGAAGGTAATTTCAGTTCTCCTAGTCTCTCCAGATATGTGAGGTTCGTGAGGTAAGGTATTGACTTGGTTGCTCGTCTTTGGACCTTCTCTATCTTCTGTGTATCCCTTTTCAAGCAAGGGTGCCATATCTGGGAGCAATATTCCAGTGATGGGCGTACTACAGATTTGTAGAGTTGGATGAATGATCGTTGACCTAGGGAAGAAAACGAGGGTTTAATTTTCACGAATTTTGCAAAATACTGTTGAACCGCAAATTTAACAACACACGAAAATGTCACTATGCACTAGTGTAATAGTGCGTCTACAATAGCCTCAATATCACTTCGCGAAAACATCACCTCGCAAAAATGTTTGTGAGCTCGTGATTCACGAAAATATCTGTACGCGAAAATAACAGCTTATACACTATACAGCTCATTTACACTCCTTGAAAGAAAAGAACATGAATCATAAATTTAAAGAAACACATTATCAATGTGAACATTGTGTCAACAAACATGTCTTGAATTTAATAACCTGGACTGTTAGGTCAATATGTATCCACATGAAGGTTAGACAGTCTGCAAAATTTATCTGTCTGATATATACCTGACATCTGAATACTTGGACTTACATGTTAGTATGGAAATAAAGTTCTTAAAACATTGATAGGCTCTTAATTTAGATATCATCATAAATGAGAAAGTCTTAAAATTAGGAACTTGTTGCTCTGTTACTAACTCCATAGCCAGAACTGACAGGCAACAAACAACACATTCTGAACCAGTTACAAACTGAAAGGAACATAAACCTTAAAAGGAACATAAAACTTAAAAGGAACATCATATGCCACAAAGTTATGCAATCAACAAGCTTTATCTTTAACACATAAGCAATAACCTGTAATATAATTACTAAATTTACATGTTGGTTACATACATGTAGCAACTGTCATTCCACACTTCTGTGTCTCCCTATCTTGAAGGCTTATATAAAGAGTTTACACTTTCAGGCTTACATTATGATTATCCAGGCCCTTTTGTGCACAAATACAAATTAGCATTACAATCTAATAATGTAGGCAAATGTAATGTAGTCTCTCCTTCAGATGTGTATAAATCAATCAAGCGATTGCTTTGTAACATTGCCCACCTTTTGCAACAACTGGTAAGATCCATGCCGACTAATTGGCTGACTAATTGGTTGACTAATCATTATGACGTGTAATAATACATGTAATAATACATTACATGACGGGTAATCATAGTCTGTAAAGAGCATTGAAAATTTTAACAAGTCTTAAATGTGCTATGTAAAAGTAACTATTATTGTTATCATTATGACATTCGCTATTGAGTTTTGATGACAGTTCTGCACAAGCACATGATGACATCACCAAGCATGTAAACTACTAGAGGCTCTTTGTCAATCTTCCACTTTTCCCATTCGTCTTGGCCTTAGAATGGATCATTGTTATATTCAGGGCTTAGCTTTTAATATCTGAAGTGTTCAATGACACCAATATTGAGTGGTCTCTTCTTCATATACCTGGTACTAACATTTCGCCTGTGGTGAAAGCTCTGGTCCCATCGCTACTTGTGGCCATTCACCAATCACCAATTTGTATACTGATGTTCATGAATGCTCTTCCTCTCTTCTCACCAGGCCCATGCCAGCCTGCCAGCCACAAAGGCCGAACTCATCCAACTCATGAAGCAGGACCCGCCAACAGTCTCCATATTCCGTATCCTTTCCTCGTGCTCGCTGGAGTACTGAAAAAATGCCATTACCGTGACAATTTGTATATCCAGAGAATATCTTGAGATTGGTGTGTGTATTTGGAGAGCTTATGTATAGCATCAGCAGAGATAGAGGTTAGAGCTCAAATTAATGCCCCCCCCCCCCACCCAGCCAAGGTTAGTAAAGAGGTTTC
Organism: Diadema antillarum; assembly: GCF_040938485.1. Lineage (NCBI taxonomy): Eukaryota > Metazoa > Echinodermata > Echinoidea > Diadematoida > Diadematidae > Diadema > Diadema antillarum. The sequence goes on from NW_027272389.1 coordinate 243,960, forward strand.
TAAGTGAGAAATGTGACGTATCATGAGTGAAGAAAAGTATTTTTTATGTTACAGTTGTAAGAGTTTGCCCTTACGTAACTATCTAGTATGTATGATAATAATAGATTTACATCATGCTGGAGATAACCCTATTCTGCATTGCTGATTGGTGAAAGAATAAAGGACAATGTTTTATGAGGCCATTCTACAGCCAAGAGAGCCATGAAATATTCATGTTACGAATTGGGTTATCAGTATAATTCCTTGACAACCTCCTCCCCAGGATTCTACGAGTCGCCATTGTCTCATGGACCAACCAACTATGCCCAGTGGTACACGGCCAGTGAACCATATCACACTGTTTATTATGAGGACAAGTATGAGCCGTATCTCATCTTACAGTAAGTCATCCCCTTAATGATTATTGAGGTTTTTTAGCTCACCTGAGCCAAAGGCTCAAGTGAGCTATTGCGATCGCCCTTCGTCCGGCGTCCGTCGTCCGTCGTCCGTCGTCCGTCGTCCGTCGTCCGTAAACTTTTTACATTTTCATCTTCTTCTTGAAAACCCCAAGACCGATTTTCATCAAACTTGGCAGGTAGCATCCCTAGGGGGTTAGGAACTCAATTTGTTAAAATGGGCACCATGACCCACCCAGGGGGCCCCCAGGGAGGCCCAAACCCCCCAAAATTAAGGAATCTTTAAAAATCTTCTTCTCTAGAACCAGAAGTGATAGAGCTAAGTTAATACTATGAGTTAGTTCATTGATGACTGTAGTTTCAAGTTTGTTCATGGCAGAATCAGGGATGCCCCCCTTGGGACCCAGGGGAGGGGGGTGGGGAGGGGTTCTAATGGGGCCTAAATTGTACATTTTCATCTTCTTCTTGAGAACCCCATGACCCATTTTCACCAAACTTGGCAGGTAGCATCCCTAGGGGGTTAGGAACTCAATTTGTTAAAATGGGCACCATGCCCCACCCAGTTGGCCCCCAGGGGACCCCCAGGGGGCCCAAATCCTCCAAAATTAAGGAATCTTTAAAAATCTTCTTCTCTAGAACCAGAAGTGATGGAGCTAAGTTAATACTATGAGTTAGAACATTGATGACTGCAGTTTCAAGTTTGTTCATGGCAGAATTAGGGGTGCCCCCCTTGGGACCCAGGGGAGGGAGGTGAGGAGGGGTCCTAATGGGGCCTAAATTGTACATTTTTATCTTCTTTTTTAGAACCCCATGACCCATTTTCACCAAACTTGGCAGGTAGCATCCCTAAGGGGTTAGGATCTCAATTTGTTAAAATGGGCACCATGTCCCACCCAGGGGGCCCCCAGGGGGGCCCAAACCCCCCAAATGAAGGAATCGTTAAAAATTTTCTCTAGAATCAGAAGTTATACAGCTAAGATAATACTATGAGTGAGTACATTAATGACTGTAGTTTCGAGTTTGTTCATAGGAGATCCAGGGGTGCCCCTCTTGGGGGTAGGGGTGGGGGGGGGGGGGGTGGTTAGGAAGGTCCAAATGGGGGCCTGAATCGTACATTGTCATCTTCTTCCTGAAAACCTCATGATAAATTTTCGTCAAACTTGGCAGGTAGCATCCTTAGGGGGTCAGGATCTCAATTTATCAAAATGGGCACCATGCCCCACCCAGAGGGCCCCAGGGGGCCCCCAATTCCCCAAATTAAGGAATCTTTAAAAATTTTGGCCCTTATTGTACATTTTCATCTTCTACTTCAGAATGCCTGGTCAAATTTTGGTAGAGCTGTGAATAATTTAGATTAGTGACTGCGTGAAAGGTGAACTTGCGATACTCAGGTGAGCGCTAGACCCGCGGGTCTCTTGTTTCCTTTTGAATTCAGATGCACCATCATGTTCTTATTTTGATATTTTTAGCTTTATTGCCTTCCATCTATGCTTCGCCACTGTGGGAGGTGGGTCACCGTAGTTCAAAGTTGTTTTGCTTGTACCTACAGTAACAGATAGAACTTAGTGCAATTATCCAATGTGAATTCCTTGACAAAAGAAAATATTAAAAAACTGGATTACTGCAGTGAGTCATGTGATAAAATTCTTTTTGTTGAGGCTAGCGAGGGAAATCGGCAAGTTCATGATGGCAGTGTTCTCCGTTAGTATGCAATCCAGTAGCTACTTGGAATGGGTGTGGTCCCGAACCATTCTGTAGCATTCAGCTTGCGATGTGAGAGTTTGGGTAATACAGTGCAGCAACATGCAGCATGGGGGGTGGGGATGCTGTAGAGCGTGGCTCTTCAGTTCCAGGAAGCGCTTGCACACAAGCAGTTGGTGGCATGTCTGTAGGACTTGAATACTGTAAAACAGGATATATTCGCGGCATGAAAATTTCGGGAATTGGAGCTGATGGCCTTTCTCGCAGCATGAAGTTTTTGCGACTTGCTACTGGCATCCAATGCATACCATATAGGCAAGAACTATCGCGTGCACCTTAATTTCACAAATGTTGCCACTCACGAAATTAAATTGCACGCGAACGTTCCTCGTTTTACAGTAGATGAAACTACACATAGTTCTACAACGGTACCATTAGAATTCATTCAAAAATAAAACGCATTTGTGGTCCCGCCCATCACTTACCTGTACAGAGACATTGCAATACCTAGACAGCATAATTTCACTGTGAACAGATATGTCGCTCCATTCGCAGTACCCTCATGGGAATTATACAAACATTAGCAGCTATAACAAGGCTATACATTTGAATGGCATGCAGTTGCTCTATACAGATTAACCTGTGAGATACACCATTGGGATTACTCTGTGATGGTTCGTTATGCTTCGTGTGGATGTGACTTTTGTACCACTGCTGTCATTCTCTGCAATTGTGATCATTTGGTAACATTAGTCGACCATCACCACCATCATTAGCATAAATTATTATTCATGTTTGACTTTCTGTATTTTTTTTTTCTGTTGCCTAGAAAATCAGAGATGCCGATGTACGATGAGAGGTTTACAGGATACGGCATGAACAAGATCACTCACATTTTTGAATTGCATGCAGCAGGGTGAGTAGGTTCTTCTTCCAGTATGCTTAAAAGAATCTGAGCAGTAAAGGTTTAGCTCCCATAAAATCTATGCTTCAAAAAAAGTAAGAGTTCAACTGTTGTTCTGTTTGGACTTTGTCTGTGGTTCTTTGAGAATTAATTCCTAGTTGTCAAATTATCAGGCTCACCATTAGTGTCAGTCCCTGAAACTACAATAATGAATTGGATTTTGGTAATAGATGCGTAATAAATATTTTCAATTGTTCATTTATGATATCAAAAAGAATTTGGTATTCTATCTTGACTCTCAAGCTGATCTTACTACTTATGGTTGTAGATGTTGCTGGGGCGACAAGACCTCGTATCTACAAAATGTCTAATGTTCAGGAGAGCCGAAAAACATTGCAGCCAAAGCACTATAGCAATTGGGATAGCCTTTCCTTTGACATGCCATGGTGGCTTCATTTTTTGGATTAAGACAGTTGGGATTTGCCCAGGACATCACTTAACCCATTATTTGACCATTAATCAAAAAAAGTCATTTTCACCAATATTTCAGATACAAGGTCTTGTCACCCCAGCGACGTATACTAAGTAATGATTTTTCTGATGTATTTCTTTTGTAAAGTTTTGTTTATCAAAATGTTGCCAAAAAAAAGAGGTTAATGAATTTAAAATTTGGATAGAAGAAGAACAGTCTGTACTAGATGATTGCTACATTTCAAATATGATGATGTGTGAATCAGATATGCCAGGAATGTTTCTCTCGTCATACTCCCTATTCTCAGGTACGAGTTTGTAGTGCTACCGGACGCCTGGGTGATCCACTTCCCGCACAGCATGTCGTCCCAGAACGCACGCTTCCTCAGCGACCCCATCAGCAGGCTGACCAATCGCGTCGCTCGCTTGGAGTTTGTGGCAGACGTTATGAGGAAGTACGGGGTCGGGCCATGCAAGGGGTCACCCACGTAGCAAAATGGCCGGGCTGGAAACGCGGGAAGGGAGTAACAAACCAAAGCAACTATGTATGTAGTCTCCTTGTCTTCAAAGTGTGTGATGTTTGTTGAAATCATGTTGCAGTTCTGTGTGAAACTCATGCGTCCGGAAGCTCCAACAAGTATTTTTGCTCCACCAGTAGTATCTCTACAGTACATTTTACCGTTACATTGAGCTGATATACAAATACTGCATGGTCATAAAGTGCGATGGTAAGGCAAATGGTTAAGTTGTGCAAGGGAAGTACTTGATCGTAAGTATTAATAGTAGCCGATTGAACATGTGCTTGTAATTGAATGCATGCCTGGAAAAGTATGCTTATTGTGACATCAGAGGAGTGTGATGGTGCAAAACTGCAAATTGATGAAGAGCCTATCTCGGGGTAAATGTATGTGGTTAATTACATCAAAGTGCGCTATAAAACACTGCTTGAGAGAACCTCCAGGGTCAACAGTGAAAGCCAGCCGTTGTGCTTTTTTTTAAAGCAAATTTCACATCATGAACAGCCAACCAATCAGAGAGCAAGGATTGTTTTAGGTTTTGTGTAACAGTGAATAATTAGCTGTTAGGTTGCACAAAGCGAATTAACTAGCTCTAACAGAGCACAAGATGACATCTTCTTGGCCACACATTGCCAGAATATTTATTCTTGTAACTACAGCCTAGAACAGGAAACATTTCATCACCTGACACATCTAGACAGAATGTTAATGCCCAAATTTGAAAATATTTCAAATGATTTTTAACTCGCCAAAGTATGATGCATAAACTGAAAACGGTAACCTTGCCCAGGGAAGAAAATGGAATTTTGTGATCTTGCTATCGATAACTGCATGTCAGCCGCCAAATTCATGCTTGGCTTGCCTCTAGTCTTTTCAAAACCGTCTGCCACAATATGAGACTTCAACAATATTGTGCATAATTTCTGTCATACGACTTCTGTAGAGTGAGAGACAATCAATACATGTCTTTTCCACTTGAATGATTGTAGCTTGTATGGTTTGTTTTCACACAAATCAAGAGTAAACATTACGTGTAAAAGTAGTGGTATCATACATGAAGAGACAAAAATTACACAAGCGATTTGATAAGATCAACTCAGGGTAGACAACTCAAAATTAACGGTAACAATAATATCCAACACTATCATAATGCCAGTATGGAGTTTGAAACATTAATTGCCAACATTTATCTTCCGCAAATTGTCCTTTTTAGAGGAGTATGCTGTTTACTATGACCGTGTGATGCAGCTGTGGTATGCTTGATCGGAAGCTAGCAGCTTCGCTTGTCAAACGACACAAATCAATTATATTTCGTCCTTTTAGGAAATTTGCTGAGTTTCACAGTGTTTGTCAAATGCCTCATGCAGATAAAAAATGATGTGGCAAAAATTTGAGAAGCAATCTACTCGTAGAAGTCTGCTGCAATGCTCGGATTAATCATCTTGTTCTTTCTGAAATCGCATCAAGCCTGACTTACAGCAGGTCTGTAGATATTTTGCCGAGGCCTTTTCTGAAAGAGAGATTTTCGTCACATTAATTCCTGCCGGGTCAGGTCTAAACACTAGAATATATATGAATTTTGTAATTATTTATTTGTGATACTTCATGGACAATTTGACCTACTCCATTGTGTATTGCCATAGTTACAAGACAAGTCAGTAATGTGATAATTTAGGTATTCAGTCAAATGAACAACAACAACAACAACAACAACAACTACAAAACCTAAGCAACTGGGTTATTTACATAGTTTTCCCTGAAAGGGACAGGGTTGTTATTTTGCAGTATGACATTCAGCAACCGGTTGATAAGTTGATTTCTGGTAATATGTCTGACATACAGTGTACTTGAAATTACATTACTTTATATATGTATATCATGGTTTCATACAAACTTTTTTCTCTGGTGGCCCAAACGGACCACAAAAATATTTAAATTTGAAATTTTTGTGACCTGAAAACGAAATGTAGTAGGAGGATATAATAAGAAACATAGCAGTCACTTTTTAATCTTAGTTGGCCGATCGGGCCACTAAATAACCTTTTTAGAAGTTTGATGGCCCGACATCAAATTTTAGTGGCCACAAGCCACCGGGCTACTGCTAATGTCGAGCCCTGTACAGTATGTCAAAAAAAAAGAAGATTACAATCAGATTTTCGCATTGATAACTTCCAATATGAGTAAAATGTCTAAATTCTACTTCAGGGTCTTAAAATGTAACATCTTAGCAGTATTTTGCGGAAAACCCCATTGAATTTGGATAAGTGGTCACAGAGAAATGTGGATCATCGTAAAGCATGTATGTCATGGGTCTGATTCTACCAAGTTTAGCACTTGGATGGTCTTCGAACTGCACAATGTGTGAACACAATGGACAGAACTTGGAGGGAAGTGATTCCTGACATGCTCTACAAAATTCCTCTTTTCTCTTTGACCACTGAAGCAAAACGAATGGGGTTTTCTGTGAGATGTGGGTAATAAGTTTATTTCCATACCCTGAAATTGTATTTGGATTGATTCACTATTTTGAAAGTTATCATTACAGAGGGTACCATTATATTTTTTTTTTTTTTTTTTTTTTTTTGGGGGGGGGACATATGGTATATGTAAATATGACACTTGAATACATATGTAAAGTATATTATGAAGACACTAGGGCTGAAACACTCTTATGGAGGGATATCAACCTCAGCATAGGGTATTATATTGTTAATTTTAAGTCTATTAAAAAAAAAAAAACTTAGGCTCTAAGGTCAGTGGGCTGCAACAGTGTAGAATAGATGCATTGTTCGACGATTCTGTGTGTCTTTGTTAGTATTATATGTGTTTGTATGTGTGTGTGTGGCTGTGTGTATGTGTGATAGACACTGCCAATAAATGTAATTAAGACTTAAAAGCGCCAGGCATTGCATCAACGTGTGTGTATTGCATTGGACTGGTGGGAAGTGGTGTAGATGTATTGTATGTACTGTAGCATCAATGACTGTGCAGAGGATACGATTGAGCCTGTATCGGCACTTCTACCAAAGTTTGTGATATGTCATCTTGTAATATGTTGTAATTTGTTGTCATGTTCAGTGTGCTGTGTATAGCATGAAGACAATGAAATATGTATTCAGCACTTGGATTTTTTTTTTTTTGGCAATAAAACAGTAGAAGACAAGGCCAGAGATACCTGAAGATACAAGCCAAATTCAGCCAATAAACCAGAAAGTTCTGACTGTGTGGTAGTAATTAAATCACCTGTTGTGGTGTCGCAACATCTCATGCAGGCATTTCAAAGTAATACAAAGTATTACAATATTCCCCAAATAACTGTCTGTGTCATAGATGGTGTTTATGAACATTATTGACATGATATCTCTTCAAGCAGAAATGTGAAGATAGAATGTTGAGAAAAGTGAGAAGGTAGTGATATTTCACACGTAAAGAAAAAAGATATGAAAAATTAGGGAAAACTAATTGAGTGCTGTCACAGTCCTGTGTCAGTAACAACCATTTTGAAATGTCAGCAAAATGGTCTGTTAAGTGATTCGTCGGCAATTATTGTGTTCAAACCTTCCTGTTTGTGCTGATTTTCTCTGGTCTTTTCAGTGGTCTGTGTCTTTTTTTCTTCATTGCTTTCATTCCAGATCTCTTTCTTTGGTTACAATTTCTACAGATCGAACATGTTTTTTAAGCCATTATGAAAATGTACTGGTGGTGTCTTGCATTTGAATTATATTCATTTCTCTATTTTGTGAGATTAAGCTGTATCTGACTTTAAGATTTCAAGCATGTTTAGCGTCACAAGGATTCAGTAAGATGTGAGATTGAATTTCATCACACCTTTTGTTTGTCTTAGACTCCTATTTCTTGCCTTTTGTATTATTGTGCCATCGACTTTTCCAGTAGACGTTTTTATATTTTTTTATTCTTCTATCATTCAGTATGCCAGTACAAGTATTCTTTCTTGTCAAAGTATGTTTTGTCTTAAATTGGTGCATTTTAATACTTTATATTCCACGGTGTTATGTATATTTCTGACGTAAAAAAAAAAAATGCAGTGGGCAGTGTTCTGAAAGTATTACTCAACGTGTGTGTTTGTCTTGTAAATATCATCCGACTGTGATGCAGCCTAGGGTTTCACTGTAGTGTGTTAGATCACCAGAAGCACTTTTGTATATTGTGTGTTTTTTTACTACAGCCGAGGAGGAAATTGTTAAAGACGATGGGTCTTGATGCAACAGGAGCATCCACAGTTTGGGAATGGATGATTGGATAGAAAGGATAGGCCTGCAGTATTGTAGCACTTGACTTTGTTATGTAACAGTTTGTAAGATATGTTTCTCCCATAAATACCTCATAGCACCATTGCCTGATGCTTGTTGATGTTTTACCTGGTTTTTGTATGAAAGCAGGCAATAGTAATCATGCAAGTTTAGACCACATGCAGAGCAAAATGTATTTCATATTGAAATATCAAATTCCCAGGTTTTTCGCAGAAGCAAGAAGTTCTGTAATCATGTATGTTCTATTCTGTTTTTTTTTCTCTCTCTCTCTCGTGACAGGCTGAAACTTGTATCGTTTTTGTGTACTCTCCTAGGAGAGTGAGCACTATGCTACTCTCATGTGACAGTATTATGCATGCGTCAGCTGTTTTTTATAGAGTTCAATGTACTTTACGTTTTACAGTAGGCATCAAAACGTTGCATCATGAAGAAGCTATCACTTTGTGATTCAGCTTTGGTGTTGATGGTAGTATCAACTGTGAAACACTACAGAAAACTAAGATGTGCCACCATGGCGTATGTTTGGAGTACTTGTGAAGACTGAATGCATGAGAACGGGAAGAAGTACTTGCGGATGATATTCTAAACGGTGCAAAAGTCAAGTATTAATTCTCGTCTTCGGTTGGAGTTTCATGGAGCTCCTTTTGAGTGGATTGCACTACCATTGCAGAATCTGGTTTATGATCTGGATTCACTCTAACAGGGTTTTCTTCTGTGCTAAGTTTTATAGAAACTGCCAAAATATATGCATGTACATGTAAGTGTACTGTCAAAGAAATGTGTACATGTCAGGGCCAAATATCTCTATTCATGATGCTTTGTTTTGTTTGTTTGTTTGTTTTGTTTTGGTTTTTTTTTTTTGGTTTATTCATTTTTGAAATCTTTGTAGCAATGGTAGGATGAAAAAAGCTTGACGTTTCACCTAAATAACAACCCCCCCCCCCCCCCAAAAAAAAAAGAAAAAAAAAAGGATTGCACATTTCAGCATTATGGCAAATTTTACTGATACCAGGGAACATATTTGGCATGGTATTGTTTTAGCATTGTCTTAAAACTATGAAATTATGATCTGATGGTAGCAGTGCAATGCCTTTGCTGCATTCATTGCTGAGTGTGGCACCCATTTCCAAATTGAGGATGGTTTAGTTAAGGATATTGAGTGATCTCATCTAGTCGGTACAACTCTGTACAACAATCCGTACAGTTCAGCATGTAGTGTATAGTCACAGTGACTCTAATTACAAGGGCTACTCATAGTACTTCATGCCTGGGAGTTGTATCAATCAATCTCTGATCTTGGTAGATTGCACTCGATGCAAATGATTTGGCAAGTTGGCAGCATGCGTCGTCCCCTCTGCTTTGGCCCGTTCCATCTGTATGCAGCTATGAATGGAATCTGGAGCTGCCTAGATGCTGTGAGTCAAGAGATAATTCATTATTGTCTTACCCTCCTCGCATACGTGGTGAACACTGCCTCTTTTAGTAACGTCTGGTAGGAAAGATGGAACAAACAGAAGAGGCAGTGAAGAAATAAAAAAGAAGAAAAGATTCAGGCCAAGAGAGGCAGAGGTAGACAACGTATTGCATAATGCCTTCAAAACCTCAGCATTTAGGTGGCTAAGATCGGCAATTTATGCAGACTGCAGAAGAGGAGACAAGATAGGTGCGCCACACTATGACAACCATAGTCTGTTACAAACATGACACCATTGGGGTGATAACTTCTATGTAGAATAGTTAGTTGTTTGTTTGTTTGTTTTTGTTTTTCAAAACAATATCAAAAGGGGGAGTTAGAACAATTCAGTAAAACCAAAGTGAAGTTTTTCATATCTTGGCTGTGGCTGTTATGGCTGTCTTCCTTTTAACCAATGATATTAGGATGACATATCCATCCCTGTGAAGGGATACATACAATTGTACTTTCATTTATGTTATGGAATCAGGATCGATTAGGTTAGGATTAGGTAGATAATCCTTGGGTTTGTAAAGTATGAATGTTTTACTCAAAAAGCATTTTGTTTTATGTTTTAATTACCTCAGGTAGTGTATTATTTGTACATTGTGTAAACTGTGCAGCGCCCCCCATTGGACCAAGTGGCATTACAGTGTCCAGGATGTGATTTGTCAATGTCTTCGCCCACCAGTAAATTTGAAGTATCGTTGTTGAGTTGCCTATAATGTTTGTAGAAGTACTCCGTGTGCTCTAAGTATCTTCTTCTTTTTTGTGTGTAAATCATAATTGTTCATGTTGTTCATGACATTGTACAACGTACTCGTCCGTAGATGTGTGTGTGGATGATATGTACAGAGGCCAAATTGCAAAATGTGTTGTTGTATATGTGTGTATATATAGAGTGCTGCTTTGATAGTGAAATAACTTTGCCTAGATGAAATTAGAGAAAGTACTAGCAATATAGAGTAATAGTTGTGGTGTACTATCGTGATATGCTTGCTTCTGAAGTGTAAGCTTTTGAAATAACAGTGATGAGTAGCTGTGTCATGTACATAAATTAAGATTTAGAGACTGATCATTTGGCTTTTGGCTGTAGATATCCTCAGAGCTATGTATCTTTAAACTATTCTGAAATAAATATTGATATTGTCTCATTCTCTTTCCTTTCTTTCCCCTCTCTCTTTCTCTCTGAGAAAGTGATTTTTGCATCACAGCAAATTTCAAAGTTTGAGAGCTTGTCAGGCATTGGATATTAATGCTAGAACAGTCAAAACGTGACTGTTGAGTCAAAGTTGAAATGGTGATTTTTTTTTTCTGTGTACATGTATACAATGTATGTTTGTCAGCATGCAAAGATGTACTACGTACTATTGCTATTAATGTTTTTCATGCATGCTTCTTTTGTTCTCGTGGTTTGGGGGATTTTTTTTTAAAGAGTACTATTTCAAGTATGGATGCGGCTGATGGAACAATTATGTTTAGCTGAATTTCTTTTGATTTGGATCACATTAAGAATTTTAGGAGATCAAGCATTCTGTCCAGTACATGATGTCATTCCTTAGAGTACTGCATGGATACTTCACTTTACTTGGTGTAAATGTATGTTTGTGGTGGTGTTTTGTGTTTTTTCTGCACTGTTCAGTACCTGCAGTGGAATTCAATATGGCAGTACTAAACAAGGCAATGAATGGGGTTCTACTTTCTCACATTTCCACTCCTTAAACCCAAATGAGTTTTGTTTAATATGTTTGAGGGATAAATGGAAAAGTGCATGCAAGATGTTTGTTAGTTCAGTGTTATCATGATCATTATCATTATCACTATTGTTATTGTTTTATATTTTTATTATGACTTTAATTACCATCCTCCTCATTGTCATCATTATTTTCATCAATATTATTATTTACACTATTGAATTCTCTGTGACACTGCCAGAAAAAACTTCAGTTGCAATAATGAGAAATACGTAGTAATGAAGGTTTGACATTAAAGGTACATCATGAAATAGAAAAAAAAGAATCTCACCAAGTATGAAATTTTCCACAGATAAATTGTATGAAGTTCTTTATATGAATTTGTGTGTTTAATAGAATGATGTCATTATACATGTATTTAGGAATCATATTTTGTCCTTGACTCGTTTTGTTGGGGTTTGTTTTTTCTCAGTACAATACCTCCACTTTTTGCTTGTCAACAGTAGCACAAATGTTTATCGATGTATTCAAGATTTTGTGTGTCCTTTCTCTATCGTTACTCAGATTTGCTACACTGTTTCCTTCCTAGTAGTTGTACAGTACCGAATCTTTAAGAGGTCACTGCACAGCATGAGCTACATTATACCAGCACACACCGGCAGTGAATTTCTTGAGCAATTTACCCTTGCAAAATGAAGTTGGAATATCCTGATGCATTTTGATGTCATGACAAGTACATGTATATATACATGTACAGTACGTCTAAAGCAAAATACAAGCATAAATAGCTACTTTTTAGCTAGTTGCAATCTAAAATGGCAGAAATGACTTTCCAGAGTCAAATTTTTGGAAAATTTTTATTGATTTCTTTATATTTCACACATCTGGTCAGACGTTGCTGGTCTTGAATGCTTTCATGAGGTATAGAGACACAAATCTCTGAAACGTCACAAAAAAGTTAATATCTGCATAGAATCAGCAATTTTACTGTGCCATAGCTGTCAAATTTTTAACTTCTCAACCTCGAAGTTGGAAGTCTCATCATTTTCTGCAAAAGTATGATATGACCTGGAATTCTCCAGCATGTCATTAATTCTATGTATACAGCATGGTCCAAATCACTAAACTAAACATAAGACCAGCAGTGGAGGTCAATCCATACAATGCACTTCCATTGTAAGGAACACAGTTACAATGAAATTTCAAATACAATGAAGTAAAATTCAGGTCCCAAAATATTATCAGCTTTATCTTTATACACTGTGTTTGTTCAGCTATAAGGAAATTTTGATATAACAAATGAAAACTGCCATTCTCAAGGACTTTGTTATTTACAGGAGTCGCCTGTAGTTTGCTTAAAGGACCTGAGCCCCCTGCTCCTCTCTGCACTTAATACTCATGGAAGGCTTTGCGATATCCAAAGTCTGTGGGTTTTGTTTGTTTTGTTTTTTAACCTCTCTAATGACACACTGCAATTTGAGCGATTGATTTCACGCACCATGTGATGAAATCGTATCTGTTTACATACACGTCTCTGATAGTGTGGAAAATCAGGACTTGTTTTACTTTTCAGTGATTTAACTGCACATCCTTCATGCTGAAACTGTGGCTGGTATATATAATGGCTTCATGATGTGTGACTTTTTTAAAGTGCATGTACCTTTTGGATGTACTGTATACAAACTTTCCTTTTCCTCTTTTCTTTCACGCACCATGCAACAGTATTTCACCTCATGGAACTTCTTGCCAAAGAATTTCGATATTCACTGCACAAGAGATGGATTCTTAACGTGTGTATTTATTTTTTTACACAACAATGCACATTATGTGGGGTTTTTATACATAATATAAACAGTCATGCGGCTGACGCTTTGGATGCACCCACAACTCAAATATCGCAAGATCAAGTACAACGACAGTGCAATTGTTCGAGGTGTTGTCACGTTTATGGAAACAACACTCGTGATTCGTCAATGGTATTTTTTCACACAAATGAGGATAGGAGTCGGAATAGTTCATGATTTTTAAGACAATGAATGATGACTTGCCAAAAATGCATGTAAGTAACGTATGCAACAATATGAAATGTGAATTTTTGTCAATCCAATAACACTTTTCATTGTAAGTTTGCAATGATTATACTGGATGTATCTGAATGAATCCTTGCAAAGGAGAAAAAAAAAAGAAGAAGAAATTGTTAATAAATTCAGAGCTGTGCAAATGCTATTAGCTATAGGAAAACTTGGTCTTAGATTTGTCTGTGGTTTCTCCTGTGTGATTGTGTGTTAAACTTCTGGTAATCTTTAATCTGTAAGCTCTGCACTGATGGTGGAAGGGAATGAAAAAAAAAAAGTACATATACATATATCTATATAGCCATAGAGGGCGTTGTTTCTGTCAGTGAGTCCATGATCCCATCGTGTAGATGAAGTAAAGGATTCCACGACTTGACCTCTGCATGTCAAATGTCCAGCAACTGTCCTGACGGCACGAACTTGAGTTAAACAGATCTCCGCTTCATTCTGCATCATCCAGGGGAGAAAGAGTGAGAGACAGAGAGAAAAAAAAAGATCTTTTTGGTCATGAATACAGTAGCTATACATTGTACTGGGTGGGACATGATAAAAACATGCATAAGTTTGCCCAAGACAATAATTCACTGCAAAGCAATGTGACTGCCGGTAATAATATGCATTATTTTGTACATGCACATGTATTTCATAACCCGTGAAATCAGCGCATTACTCATTCTTCTGTTGCTGGACGCTACGATAATTACGTTTTGGTTGTTAGCCTATTCTTGTTTAGACTGTATGAAATATCAATTTGAGTGAGTATATAAACATGTAAATATACTGGATACGTGTAGTACTATCAGCAAAGATGATGAAGTGCCGCGCTGCGCGGCGCTCTATCATCTTTGGTATTAGTGGACACAGTGTGTATCACACACACACACACACACACACACACACACACACACACACACACACACACACACACGCACACGCACACACACACAAGAGGAAGGGTCGACGGCAACAGATAGGGTGAATAGGGCTGAAAAGGTATGAATATAATGTCCTCTTGAATAGATATATAAATTATACGAGGTTAGACAGTCTGCTAAATCGGCGATCGGTAATAATAGGTATCTCGTGGCACCATTTGATATTGAAGCCATAAAGAGAAAATTAGTGCACGATAAGTTTGCTAGGATCAAGGTGCCCCATGGCATGTGGAACTCTCTGCCAATCCAACTTACGAATTGTGACATCGATACCTTCAAACCTGAACTGAACACCTATCTTTTCCAGCAACTTTCTTGATGTGAATGATAATTATGTGACACAAAAAGGGAACCGGGCGCCTTTAATGTCCTTTACAGGCGAGTGACGCTACATAAGTGTTGTTCTTCATCATCATTTTCATCATCATCATCATCACCATCATCATCATCATAAAAATCGTCCATGTCGTATAACTTCCCGCCCAAGGACATAATGATGGGAAAGAGGCGAGACCATCACCCGTCATCATCATCATCATCATCATCATTATCATCATCATCATCATCATCATCATCATCATCACATCGTGTCGTAACTTCCCACCCATGGACATAATGATGGGAAAGAGGCGAGACCATTACCCATCATCATCCTCATCATCATCGTCATCATCATCATCATCCTCATTCTCATCAACATCATCATCATCACATCATGTCGTAACTTCCCGCCCATGGACATAATGATGGAAAGAGGCGAGACCATTACCCGTCATTATCCTCATCATCATCATCATCATCCTCATCATCCTCATCATCCTCATCATCTTCATCATCATCATTCTCATCATCATCATCATCACATCGTGTCGTAACTTCCCGCCCATGGACATAATGATGGGAAAGAGGCGAGACCATCACCCGTCATCATCCTCTTTATCACCATCATCATCATCATCATCATCATCATCACATCGTGTCGTAACTTCCCGCCCATGCGATGGACATAATGATGGGAAAGAGGCGAGACCATTACCCGTCATCATCCTCATCGTCATCATTATCATCATAATCATCCTCGTCATCATTATCATCACATCGTGTCGTAACTTCCCGCCCATGGACATAGTGATGGGAAAGAGGCGAGACCATCACCCGTCATCATCATCATCTTCATCATCATCCTCATCTTCATCATCACCATCATCATCACTACATCGTGTCGTAACTTCCCGCCCATGGACATGATGATGGGAAAGAGGCGAGACAATCACCCGGCATCATCCTCCGAACCCAAGCCGCGATAAACTGGAAACCCACCGTGCAGTGCGTTTTTCAGATTTCTCACTTGAATTACTAGTAGTCATGCGCCTTTACACGGGACTTTCTTAATTGGAGCTTGTCACGGACCCTTCAGCCAGCTGCGATGATATCTTCACTTTTTCTTGGCCTCAGAAAATCTTTGTATCGTCATCATTTTTCTCGTGATAAGTTTGCAAGGATCAAAATAAACTGGTAATGACGATAACAAGATTGTTATATTCGTCCTTACGAAGCCCTTGATATTAAAAAACACAGTTGACGTTGTACTGTCTTTGTTTTAGTGCTATTCACAAAATATTAATCATGTCATACACAAATAATTGGAGTTGTGAGGAGACAAAGTCATCACCTTATTTGTGTAATCCTTTACAAGATTATGTTTGCGACCACAAGCACTATTTTGTGAAAACACGTGTAACTGTAACATTTAATAACTTTACATTTTCATGTCCAATATATTCCACTTGATTGAACTTTTTACCATCTGTATGTTTGATTTCACTCCGTTCATACGAGTCGTCTCGACCAACTAAAATAATATCGATCATACTGAGAAAATGTACATCATGTCATAGTCTATATTTTGTCTTCATGATTGCAAAGAAACACATGTTTGTATAAATTAATTATACTTTATACACACACCTCCCTGATGAATATTCATACGAACAATCGTCGTCAGCGATGCTACTTCTTCCTCATTTGATGCGCACACACGAGGAAGGGGGCGGTGAATCCTACACCGAAGAAAGTAGTCATGACCGCGAGTAGCCGCCATTTATTCTTGGTCTGAAAGGGTACCGTCTGTTCAACGAGAGAAACAGCAAAGAAAGACGCCGTGTAACTCTCCGAAATAATCCCCCATCGTTTCATAAGTTACACACAGCAAGTTATATTATGACAACACGTTTACATCCATTTTGTTGTTGTTTATGCTGCTGCTGCTGTTGTATGCGTTTAGGTTTTGAACATAATAATATTCGTCGCTACATTAGGAATTGCTAATTTGCTATACGTTATTGTAATCAGTCGTAGAACTCCGATGAGTATGACATAATATAGCCATACTGTTGTGTACACATACATGTTTTGAACATGTTTCTCTCACATCAAAATCTATCATCGTGTAATCAATTATAGAACCACTAGTGAGTATATCAACGTAGCCGTGTTTGTTTTATTATCGTTCACGTTTTGGACATGTTTATCATTGCCATCACCATCCATCATCTTCATGCGACTATTTTTGCATAATTATACTGTATGTTTAAATATGTTCCGTGCTCTGATCATATAATTAAATTTTCATTTATCTGTTGGATATAATCATCTTCTAATTGTTTGCTTGTTTTCCTGAACTTTTATTCTCATTTCGTCTTGTTCAAACCAAAGTTTAGGAAGTACGAATGACGCTATTACATCAGTACGTCCCGCCCCCTTTTACATTCAGAACAGGATAGGGACATTTTTGTGAACTTTGCAAACCATATAAAATGGCTTTTTAAAAATCTGAGTCAAAATTAAACGGTCTACTTGAACAACTTTCCAACTATATGACAGTTTCATAATAGCAACGTGGTATTACCTTTGCGACATAACAGAGTATCGTATATAACTTGACCTTTGATCTTTCGAGGGTTATACAAGACTTATTCATTCAGTCACCCTGCATTATCAATGAAAACAATTTTTGAAAGAATAATGTAGGCCCTATTCTGGTTGTTTCTCTCCCCCTTTTTTTTTAGTATTAGTTCTTTTTTAATACCTCACTGTCATACGAGTGCTAATCTGTTTTTGAATACGATCATGCATGTCACAGATCGCCATTGTGATGACAACTTACATGAACTTTATTTTGCTGGCGTCGTGGTATAATGAACATAAAGAGCAGCATGCAGCGTTGTTTATAATTACTTGCAAACGCTTCTAATCACACCATATTAGTTGAATACATTCCTTGTGGCCATGCAGTATAGACACATCAGAAGTTCACTGTTCTCAAACATGTGATTCGTTGCTCAAGGGTTTTGCAAGATGGTATCCTATACGATGTGTAAAGTCAAGGTATGATAAACTTTTCATGAACTTTAGAACGTGTCATGAAATAATGCAAGACTTCACAGACAAGTCAAGCATTAATAGCTTGCGTTTCCATTATAATAATGTGTCGCCATTATAATTTTGATATGGCAAAGGGGCTATCGTTATTCCTTATTACTCAAAGTGCAAAAAAAAAACTTATTCATAGAAACATCAATATTCATGCAATGAGCAAGAAATGGATTTGACAATCCCCGTGTAATACTTTACGCCCAATATCTGTGATCTATAAGATTGTTTTTAGAGTTCTGCATTACACAGCCATCGTTCTCTGTGGCCCGCAAAAAGGAGATTGCTGACAATCTTGTCAAAATAATAGAAAAAAATGAAAATGGAATAGTGACAATACAATTAATCGTCACAAATAAGGTGAAGTGACCTTTTCGTTATTTTTAAAACAGAAATTCATAAAATGCACAAAACTGATACACCACACACACATAACTATGTGCATGCGTTATGTACATTATATCATGTAATTATAGGGCCTATATTCTATAACATAGGGATCATAATTTATATATATATATATATATATATATATATATATATATATATATATATACATTTATATACACATATAATATTCTATGCCCTTGAGAGAGATACACGTGGCGTTCAATTAGCGACAACTTTTCCGCAAAGAAGAATTCTTTTAGCAAAGAGAACGATTTGACTTGGCTCTTAGCGAAATAATTGGCCTAAAATTCAAAGCCATTTGAATACTGAACACTTACGCTGCCTGGCCCCGTACCATAGTCGTGACCTAACCTGGCGCGCGAAGTGCCGAACGAACGCCTGATCATGAACGTACCGAGTCTGGAGAGCGCCATTTTGATTTGGGTCTCTTTCACGTACGCCGCCGACGGACCGGGTCGTGTGCGAAGGGGAGAGTAGGAAGATAGAGCTCACGGGCAAAAGATATAAAGCGCTGATCGGATGGTTGTGACAGGCGGATGGGGGTTGATGGGGGTTGGGGGTACAGGGGAGAGGGATATTGGAACGGGGAATTCAAAGATGGTATTCTATAGTGATGGGGAATAGGAAGAGTACTAGTGTCGTGACAGACTTCTGATTCCGTTCAGCATTATGCATGGTGTAGGCCTTTACACACAGAATCAAAGTATTTTGACATTAACGGTTTCAAGGAAATGATGTGATCCATTGATTGACGATTCGGAAGGCCCTAAAAAAGTTATCTGCAACAATGTTTCACATGTTTTTTTTACGATGTTTTGACAATCTATCTCACAGCGATGCTGTGATGATAACGTTTTAAATATCAGAGTATTAACTTCTGAGCCAAACAGAATCTCCAGCGAAGCGGGTTTCGATGGTGGCATCACAGCGAGGTAAGAATGGGAGGAATGAAATGATATTCCTCCTCGCCTCGCTGGCACCCCCATGGCGCGGAGGCTACCAGCTACGCCCCAACTCGCCGAGAGGATTTTGTCAACACACCGTGGTATCGGCTTACAGTCTCGATGGCGTCCAAAGATGCTTTGCATTTTGAACTATGGACCTTAGCAAACACGGGATATGATTATGAATGTTTATATCCGCTAAGGAGTAAAGAAACTCAATTGCACTCCTGTACTACGCGGCCTATCTTAAGTCACCAAGCGAAGTTGCTATACCTCGAAAGCGGACAGGAAGGCAACAGATATTTGTTTCGATCATTCCTTGTGTGAAAAACATGCCTTTCCCGCAAGAAAATAATTTATGTCGTTTTTCCTGTATACAAATGCATGGGCATTCGCAGTGTAAAAAAAATGTATACAGTACTTGAAAACGTTATGTTTTATACCTCTTCCAGGCTCAACACACACACACACACACACAACCGTATACATCCACAGGACACAATCGG
Organism: Diadema antillarum; assembly: GCF_040938485.1. Lineage (NCBI taxonomy): Eukaryota > Metazoa > Echinodermata > Echinoidea > Diadematoida > Diadematidae > Diadema > Diadema antillarum. The sequence continues at coordinate 263,670 of NW_027272389.1, forward strand.
TACCAGCCTGCATCTGATCATCCCATATAAGGCGAACGTATATGATGTGCGTTTGTCCTGTAACCATGACAACTTCATTGTGATATGACATTGCATTTGGTACTTCTGTGTTTGGTGCCCTGCAGCACATCGGGGGTCTTCTAACAGTTTTGAACTGATAGACCCGTTTGCCAGGGTACTAGTATTCATGTCGTTCATTGCTGGCCTTTCCCAACAGCCAGAAACGTGTCCGAGACTTACCCGACATGGCAACGACTACGAAGTAATATCAAGTACATGTACACTGAAATGTTAGATCTAGCGAGAAAATTAGACTTGAATACCTTGCTTTTTGTTTTTTGGTTTTGATTTTAGTTCACAAGGGAAAACGGACATTTGAAAAAAAATAAAACCCCGGGTTAGAACAGTAATTGAGTCAAACTATGTAAAAGTACGATGGGACATTTTGAGACGTGGTCACTAATACACGTTGGCGCAATATAAGTCATAGTTATTATAATTGTTATCATTATCATTATCATTATTATTATTATTATTATTATTATTATTATTATTATTATTATTGTTATTATTATTATTATTATTATTACACTCTAAAAAAGAAAAGGGTAAATCAGCGTTTTAAAAGGGGCGAGGAGTGACAGCGTTTTAAAACTGTTGTTTTCACCCCTTTTCTTACTTATCTAGCACATCTAACTGTTGGATTCAGCTGGATAAAAGGGTGAATACAACATTTTAAAAACGCTGTCACTCCTCGCCCCTTTTAAATGTTGATTTACCCTTTTCTCTTTAAGAGTGTATCATCATCACCATCAATTAGTCTTCTCTATGAAGGGTAGCCTCTTCAGTGTTGCGACTGCTCTACCAGAGGGCCCTGCCCAGTGGCGTATCTAGGGAAAACAGCGCCCGGGGCAAGCGCGAAAATTACGCCCCTAAATTCTGAAAAAGTGTTCAACCCCAACCCCATCCCGGTATAGGGACTTTAAAAAAAGTCCACATGATATGCTTTTTCAAGCACCTAAAAGGGGTCTTTTGAGGGTGATTTAAATGAAATAAATTTTGATGAATTTTGGCGAGCGAGCGCAGCGAGTGAGCCGAACATTTTTGTATTTCAGCTGACAAAACATGGGATTCTTGTCATTTTTTGCTTATTAAATCTTACAATTCTAATCAAGATATAGTGACGGCCTTATAGATAACGATTTATACCAACAAACTAAGGACTTGAAAAAATACTCTCAATTAGTATGCGCGAGTGAAGCGAAATTTGTATATTTCTGCGTCATCATCACGTTTTGTTCTTATCTTTTTTTGATAAATTTTGGCAAGCGAGCGCAGCGAGGGAGCCGAAAATTGTTGTATTTCAGCTGACAAAACATGGGATTCTTGTCATTTTTTGCTTATTAAATCTTACAATTCTAATCAAGATATAGTGACGGCCTTATAGATAACGATTCATACCAACAAACTAAGGACTTGAAAAAAATACTCTCAATTAGTATACGCGAGTGAGCGGAAATTTGTATATTTCTGCGTCATCATCACGTTCTGTTCTTATCTTTCTTTTTGGATAAATTCTGGCAAGCGAGCGCAGCGAGCGAGCCGAAAATGTTTGTATTTCACCTTACAAACATGTCCTTTTTTTCTTTTTTGCTTATTAAATCTTACAATTCTAATCAAGATATAGTGACGGTCTGATTGATAACGATTCATACCAACAAACTGAGGACTTGAGAAATACTCTAAATTAGTATGCGCGAGTGAGCCGAAATTTGTATATTTCTGCGTCATCATCACGTTTTGTTCTTATCTTTTTTTTCTTTGTTAAATTTTGGCGAGCGAGCCGAAAATGTTTGTATTTCAGCTTACAAAACATGGAATTCGGAATTCTTGTGTGAACACAATAAACATTGTTATTTGTCCGCGTCATCATCATGTTTTGTTTTTATCTTGTTTGATTTGGTTTTCTGCCCCTCCCCCTTCTCCTTCCCCCCCCCCCTTCTTCCCTTCTTCTTCTTCTTTTTTTCGTTTTTTCGTTTTTTGCGCCCCCAAGGAGTGGCGCCCGGGGCACGTGCCCCCCTTGCCCCCCCCCCCCCCCCCAGATACGCCACTGGCCCTGCCACAGTGCCACTATCATTACCATAGCGTTGCCAGGTATAGTACCCATTTATAGGCCTTCACCTGGGGTTGAGATCAGAGACGGTGGGTAAAAACATCTTGTCGAAGGACGTAAGTACTGGGCGGGAATCGAACTCGCGTCCTCCGATTGGGAATCGAGAGTGACATCCACCCACTGCATCCACCATCCACTATGCCACAGCGCCCCCATGGTGAAGATTCTTAATCCTTTGTGTGCTCTGAATGCCGATTGGCGCAGAAAACACCATATTATGGTGCATGTATATGGCATTGTACACGTCTTTGTCCAGAGTCTCTACAACAGAAAGGGTTAAACAGGAGATCCAGTAGTTCAATCTTGATGTAGAATCCTGCCCGATGCGAACACTCATGGCCCTATAGTATGCTTTAACCCAAACATCCCCGTATAGATTCCCGTTAAGCATTAAAAATGCTGTCGAAATATCCCTTTCAGCCCTTCAATAGGTAATAGGCCTATAATATAATAATGTTGCTTTCAAAGTGACTAAAGTGAGAGGCCCTAAAGATCATCATTCTCAAGAACAATCAACGACGTCAACAACAACAACAACACACACACACACACACACACACACACACACACACACAAAACCCAAGCCCAAATAAAACCATCACAGCTTAAAGAGGAAATCCAGTCCAAATATAGGTTAGTATGATAAAAAAGAGTAAAATCTTACGAGTACAGCGGTAAAAATTTGACTGAAATCGGATGAAAAATAAGCAGTTATGACATTTTGAAGTTTGTTAATTTCTGCAAAACAGTTCTTGTACAGTGGATATGAATATGCAAATGAGGGAGCTGTAACCATGTCATACCCTCACAATTTTCCATTGATCGTGTACAAGAAAATGACGAAAATTCAATGTTTCTGTCATTGAAGTCTGAAACATGATGTTATTCCTGGTTGAATAACGTCAGAATAGTGATCAGTTAGATATACGAGGATTTGAGCCTGGGGCATAATTGCCTTTGAATGAAAAACTGGAAATTTCAAAATTTTATGTACAAACTATATCGTCAGTTGTGAGGGAATGACATGCTCACTTTGCTTTTTGCATATTCATATTGACTGTTCAAGAACTGTTTCCTCAAAAAATAACCAAACTTCAAAATGTCATAACTTCCTTATTTTTCATCCTATTTCAATCAAAATTATACCGTTGAACTCGTAATATTTTACTCTTTCTTGTTAGACTAACTTATATTTGGACTGGATTTCCCCTTTAAGGCCGTGTCACACCTTTCCGGGCAAGCCTTGCTGCGACTTGCGAAGAACAATTTTTACTACCCGGACGTCCTCGCAGATGACCCGTACATGACAGTACCTAGCACGTATCTCACACGTAGTCCCCGGAGGTGCGCACGAAAATCCTTTTTACCCGCAACCATGTTTAAGCCCTGTCTCACCTTTCCGGGCAAGCTACGCGGGCTTGTTGCGTGTGGGGATTTTCCAGCATACCGGACAATTTCTGAGGGCGGACAAGGATTTGGGCGAGTTTTGCATGTGTCTTACTTGCTGGACGCGTTTTACTTAAGTTCTACTTGCGGGTATTCTGTGTGACCTGCGTGCCAGGCGCGTGGGGGCTGACAACTCAGTGAAGGAATTCCTCTGAAGGAATGGCAGAAGTCCCACTGCACAGAATGTCATTATTTTGGCCGCACACGGGGACTGCGAAATACCTGCGTGGGAGTTACCTGCGAGATGCTGCCGCTAAGGGACTCATACTGGCGTTCTGCGTGGACCTCTGCAGGCAATCCCCGCGACTCACCCGGAAAAAGTTTTGGTCATGCTCAAAACTTGGCTGCGGGTAAATCGGACTTGCGTGCGCACCTCCGGGCAACTACGGGCGAGACACGCGCTAGGTATTGTCAGGTGCGGACCAACTGCTGAGAGCTCCCGGTAGCAAATTTGTTTCACCGCAAGTCAACCCGCAAAACTTCCCCGATACGGTATGACAAGGCTTTGAGCATGCTCAAAACTTGTTCCGAGTGAGTCGCAGGGGTTTGCCCACAGAGGTACACGCAGAACACCAGTAGGAGACCCTTACCGGCAGCACCTCGCATGCAACTCCAACGCAGGTACTTCGCAGTACCCGTAAGTCGCTCGTAACAGAAAACGGATCGGTTTCAAAGCTCTCACGCAGGTCACGCCGGCGGAATACACGCTAGTAGAAGGTAAGTACCACGCGTCTATCAGGTAAGACACAAGTGCGAAACTTGCAAACATTCTTGTCCGCCCGCAGAAAATTCTCCTGCGTGCTGGAAAATCCCTACTCGCAACAAGCCCGCGTATGTAGTTTGCCCGGAAAGGTGTGACACGGCCTTAAGTAACATTGAACCTTCATCTAAGGCTTCTAATACAGCCACCGGGAGGGCGCGTCATCTCAGGGCAGAACATTGAAGCAGGCAGCTATTAATTACAAGAACTTCGGGGATGGAAAATACTAGTACATAGTGAATTAAAAAGGGTATAAGAGGCCCTTCGAAGAGAGTTATAACTTCATGTGTAATAAGCACGCAAACAAGGGCACTGTGAATACTGAAATCATGTCCTTGATCTAAATACACGCCTCTTGATTCATTACCCGTGATGTCCATTACAGTATTGAAGTAAAGCCCCCCTCTCTTTCTCAAAAAAAAAAAAAAAAAGAAAGAAAGAAAGAATGATGATAATTGGTGCCTATATTGTAGGGGAGACACAGTTCAGCCGTTTAGATGTCGTGCAAGTGAAAGTCGCGATAATGATATACGTCAGCACAGGTTGGTGGAGAGATGCAGGCGGCGATCGACGCACAAAATAATGATTATGGTCTTCTTTATCCAGGGCAGCCTCTTCACTGTTTCCATACCACGTACAGTCACTGCTCTTAATGTTCAGTCAAAAGCTTGAAGAGAAATGTGAACAATATCTTGGAAATAGATAAGCTGTATTGGGCATTAGTGATTCGTTGCGGGAAAATACAATCATTGTTGAGAGAAAACTCCTAAAAACTCACTCTCAACCAAAAATGTCACGATGTTTGTACTGTGACTTACATGTACATGATACCTAATCTAATCTAATCTTATCTAATCTAATCTAATCTAATCTAATGTATTCCTCATTTGAATAAGAATAGACATTTGCGCTTGTGATGACATAAAAAAGTATCAGTCAATGCCAGTTCTACATAGCAAGAGTTGAGAAGTAGGCCTATTACATGTAGTATGCGACTTCCTTCTATCAATTTGCTTCAGATGGAAATGCTCACTTCTTTGTAGCCATTGATCCCCCCCCCCACCTTCCGCCCCTCTCTCTCTCTCTCTCCCTCTTTTGTGTTCTGCCATACTGTCATGTAGGCCTCATGTACATTGTATTTAGTGGTCCATCCGTCTTTCTTGTTTTCCTTTCACTTTTGTAAGCAAGTTTCCCTTTGATACCATCCAACATTATTAATCTTTTGATCTCTATCTCTTTCCTCACCCCTCCCCCTCTACATTCCCTTAGCTCTTACTAGGCCAGGCCATTTACGTAGATGATAGGGCCGGAGGGGGCCTCCCAGGCCCCACTACCCACCCCCACCCCCCACCCCCGCAGATCTCGGCCGTCAACTGAGCGATCATGACGAAAATTGACACATATACATTGCCTGTGACGTAATCTAAAAAAAGTACAGTTGATTTAAAAAAAAAAAAAAATATATATATATATAATCTATGCTAAATTATGCTAATTTATGCATAAAATCAGACTATTTACTATAAAGCACGAATACAGTTCCAGGCACATTTGTTGTGTAAATATTCTTTCTTGTGTCCTCAGCAAATGTAAGTAAAAAAGAAAAAAAAATTGCCATCCAAAAATAAAATTGCCATTAAAAAAAGTATTTTATTGTTTTTCGAATTGTTTTTCCATTGTTTTTCGATGAGATTTGTCCATGACATTGTTGCAAGCATGAAAATATGTTATTAATTGATTTTAATCAATAAAACCCCCAAATAATCATGTTTTCATGAAATTTTACTATAAGCACCATTTGCATTGAAATTGTACAAGAATTCATGTTTTTGAGTATTTTTCGGTCCGACATGCATGTACATTATTTTATGCATAACTTCGGAAGCGCGTGCCCGGGGGTTGCAAATTTGGTGTCAAAAGATGCGAGAGTCTTGGAAAAAACAAAATTCGTGAAACATCGCGGCGATGGCTTTCTGCAATGGCGACATACCGCGCGGAATGTGCGGGGGGAGGGGGCTCCGAGCCCCCCCCCCCCCCCCCCCCCCCCCGGCCTAGTTATGGTTTATGAAATCAAGAACCCGCATACTGTCTATAGGATAGCATGTCCTTTCCATCATTAATCAGTAGTCCCCCCCCCCCCTTTCCATGTTCAGCGTTCCCCTCCTCGTTATTCTCAAAACTAATTCGTTATTCACTTCGTCAGCATCAGTTGCTCTACTCCATCCTTCTCACTCTGATTTCGATTTACTCACCAGCTTGATGATGTTTCCCGCCGATTTTTAACGCTTTCGCGGATGCGTAACCGTTGCCATGACTACGCTGATTCTGAAGGAGTAAGAAGCAGACCATGGGATTCACAACGTTGTGTCATTAAAATGTAGTCACTGGCGTTGGATAACACTTTCAAGTGCAGTCTATGGTGTGACCGCACATTGACATTGTATTTACAAGGCGTCAAACGGTGTGGTCTATCAATCTCCACGAAAGGTACATCAAAAACCCAGGAGTGATGAAACCTGCTACGTAAGTATGAGTTGATGGCGTTTAAACATAACATACGATACCTTGTGGGAATTCGGCACACCAATCAGGAAAAAGGTGAACAATCTTCAGCATATTCAAATTCATAGCTAATTCTTGCGTCGAGTTGTTTTTATTGTAACTGATTGACAAATTATTGCCCAACATCGCCGTAAATAAGCACCGAATTAATCCGCGTTTAGTAGTAACCAAAATCAGTTGCCAATTGGTTGCAATAAAACAACTCGACGCAAGAATTTTATTCATTTTAATAAATACGCAGTACCCGCTGCATGCTACAGATAAGGATTAGGACCAGCACTGGCGAAGATCAGACGCATGTCCAGTGATCATCAGGCATATGTTCGAATCCTGCCCGAGTATGTACGCATATACCCATATCTTTAGTCGTGGCTTCTGCTACGCACAGATTAATTCGGCTATGTTCGGTGCTTATTTACGTCGATGTAGGGCACTTTGTCAATCAGTCGCAATCTTGACCATCTTCAACCACTTTCGAGATTCTTGACCCTCTGAAATCTATCAAAAATTCATTACTGGAACCTTTTTGCAGAACTTTTGGTGTTGTTGTTGCTGCTGCTTCCAGGAGAGGCACTTTGCTGTTGTACGAGTCAACACAGGACTGATAGCATATTCCTGGCAAGATGCATTGCCTTGAGTGCCAAGTTTCTCGGCAAATCGTGAAAAGGGAGATCCACCGAAAAATTGTTTATTTTTAATGTACAGAATAGATGCAAGAACGAGTATCACGCGTTCAAAATATTGTCACATGAAGCAATGAGGGGATTTCTAATAGTATAACAGGGCCGGCGGAGCATTTTCAAAGTGTGGGGCCCACTTCCGGGTTTCATGAGCTAACAAGCAAAAAAAAAAAAAAAAAAAAAAAAAAAAAATCCCTAGCTCAAAAAAAAAAAAAAGGTCTTCAGTGGAAAAACATAACCTTACCGCGCTCACACTTCAAGATCTCTATCTACCATTTCTATTTAGTGCCACTTACGTGCTTTAAAAAAGTGTGGGGGCCCAAAGTGATGACATCTTATGTATTCCTTTGTATGGTGCACAAAAATTGTGGGGGCCTCCACGGTTCCGCCGGCCATGTATAAGAGACATCGGTAATCGAGCAATAGAGTGAGTGCTGAGCAGATTACACCTGTACACAACCGAGTAAATTAGTGACCATCAGTCACTCTGTCATGTCTGTGTTGCATGCTGACAATGTTATGTTCAATAGTGCTGTTGGAAACCTGCATGTATTGTGTCTCGCTCGTTTTTGTTTGTTTGTTGTTGGTGGGTTTTTTTTTTTTAAAAGCGACCTCGCTCTAACAAAGAAATGACGTCAATTACACTTCCAACCAATAGCGACAAGGGTCACAGTCGGGCAAGGCGCGGAGGTGCGCAGGTCGGACAAATTTGCAGATTAAGGCGCAAGATACAGATACTGAAGGCAACGACGGGAAGAGTTCGCAGCACTCGTGTAAAACTGCACTGAAAATCCGTTCCGTAAATTTTAGTATGTATACACATCAAGGCTCGGGGTCCCTGATTATTATAAATGCAGTACACTTACAGTTTACAAACCACGGTCACACTGGTAAAAGATCGATCACGATCTTTAGGGTCTCCATCATTTGCCAGTCTGACCGCGCCGTGTATGTCTTTTTCAAGTTTAGTACACTTTGTAGAATACAATGTAGAACACAAATAAAAACCCACTGGAATACCAACTGCTCTATGATGCAAACAATGTGAACACGAGTGCTTTGCATTAGCAGTTAATGGGGACGCGATGATGGATATGCATCGTATGTGAAAGTGGTGTCAGTCTGTAACTGTGTTATAATGTTCTCGCTATGTCCTAATTTGTTACGGCTATTTGTTTATTCAAACCATTTGAATAATTCAAGTTTTTTTGTGTGTTTGATTTTGTTCATAGGGGTTTTTGTTTAGCCCCTTTGTCATATTACAAATATGATTTAAAAACAAACAAAAAAGGAAAAAATAAAGGGAGGGTTCTTTGCAACGTGTGGACGGAGACAGGGAAGAGGACAGTCAAACCGATTTTGGTGGCGAGTCTTGGGCAAGATAAACTTTGACATTTTCATGTATATGTAATAATGTATACTTGTATATATGCTTGTCACACTTGTATGTTTGTTGTGTTTTTTCTTACAAATACTGTAATTACATCAGTCTGTTGGATGGCAGACTTTAGAAAAACATAGTGTACACTGTCAAACCATTCCTGCGGCTATTAAACCAGTTTGACAATTTAAAAATCCTGGATTCTAGTTTCTTGGATATTTCATCACTATCAAATTAATGTTTACGTGTACCATATCTTTATGTCAGCAGCACTTGCATAATATCATGATGTCCATTTTAAACTACATGTAATTTATTTCATCAGACTTGTTTTATACAGCAATAGACCAATTCTAAATGCCTTAAAAAAGCAAGTTTCAATGTTTGACCTACAGCAACAAGCCATATGTTGACTCACTTGCATTGTACATGTATCTGTACTTACAATATAAAACAATGTCTTGCATCTGTACTTAGTACAATGTACTGTACAGGTCGTATGTATTTGAGATGAACTACAATGTGTATACAATGTATTGTATTTCTACAATGTGGAAAAAAGGAGAAAATGATCCAGATATACATGTATTCTGATGTGCCTGTGTATACTGTAGTATTGCTTGCAAGAACCACCGTCTCACCGAGATGTCATGTCAGTGGTATAGATACACATGGTACATGTACACTCATGTATACCTCAGACGTATATGGATGCACAGACACAGACACAGACACATACACACACACACACACACACACACCCCAAAACAACTAAGCAGATGAACATACACTCCACTCCGCAATCAAAAGTTCATACATGTAGCCTATATTAGGAGCTCATACTGCGAACAATGACAAAAAATCCCAATCCTATTTGGCAAGTTACTTTCAACAAAATCCCATCAGCAGATACTTGTACCCTATAGAACTTGCAAAGCATGATTGATAATCTTGACTAAATCCAACTTTTTAACTTCCTCTTCTTTTTTTTCTCTGATATTTTAGTGATGCTTGGTAATTTGTTTGAATTTGCTTCATCTATTCAACCCAACTTCAACTTTTGAGGAGAGTTTAAAATCTACGACCCCTTGGAATTACAAAGTTATGGGAAATCATCATCAGATAGGCTTTGGGAGGGTGCAGATATGAACTGAACATGGTCTATTGAGCCAATACCCCATTACTTTCACACTGATGTTACACTGTACTAAAAATCAATCACGCATCACTTTAGATCCGTATCTGCAGTAACAATGCAAATTCCAACGCGTGCCATGTAAGCATAAAACTAACACAGTGGAACCTTGTTATAGAGAGGTCAAATGTTACAAAGACTCTCTTATAACAAAGGTAATTTTGCAGGTCCCGACTTTTTATATTTGTTTGCTTTTGTACCCCGATATAGCGAAACACATGATGCATGTACAAGAAGGTCACCGTTAAAATGTTGATGTCCTCATTACAAGGTTCCACTGTACAGGTCACTGACATGACTAGCAATTTAAAAGGCTGCCGATATTCACACATTGAAATCGGGGAAACTCCATGGCTCAAATCAGGGGGCTAATTGTGTTCACCTTGGATACCAACCATTTAAAGGTTTTATGACATACAAATGCATGTTGATTTGCGTTGATTCATGATACCCTCAACATCACTTTTGCGGTGAAATGAATATCTAGAAACATTCCATATATTTTTAGATAATTTTTCTTCTATTTTTCTGCAGATTACTTGGATACGCCCACAACAAACCTTCCAAACCAAGATTCTGGTTGTGACCTCATCTGTCAATCATTGCTTAAGTACTGATATGTTTAACAAAATACATTGGAATGCACCTTCCCCTTGACTCAGCATATCTTGCATGTTTCTGTGATATTAATGTGACTAATAAAAGACATGGCGAGGGAACATGCAAGTTATGCTCGGTCTCAGCAGGGTGCATTCCAATGTCTTTCGTTAATCATATTAGTACTTTAGCAATGATTGACAGATGAGGTCACAACCAGAATCTTGGTTTGGAAGGTTGTTTATCTATCTATTTATTTATTTTTTTTTTTTTTTTTTTTTTGGGGGGGGGGAGGTGTATCCAAGTAATCTGAAGAAAAATAGAAGAAAAATCATTAAAAAATATATAACAGGCAGGGGAAAAAAACAATTAGTCAGATGCTACCCGATCACTACCCTGATGCTACCCAGACGTTGTCATGGCAACTCTAGTTTGAAAGGCTCTGTTAAAAACAGGGCTTCAGTCTTTACACACTCACCACGAAGCAAAAGGATAACATATATGACACACATTTGTTACACAGCTCCCTGTGACATGTGCCTGTAATTCCACATTTACACAAGAAGCAAGTACTCTGTCCTGTTGTTTTCATCATATTTTTTTTTCTTGTTTGTTTACACTCTCTCTCATGTTAGCTAACGAACTAATCTGTACACAGTAAGAAACATTAACATAGAAGTCTATCACTGAAAATTTTGTATGAAAAAACACTTTATACATGAACATGAAAAAAGGCCTTTTTTTCTCCAATACATGCGAGGTAGCATGCATTGATTTTGTGTATTTTTTTTTTTTTTTACATTACTTACAGAGCGGTGGAACAAATTTTGCCTGTACCATCATCATAAAGATAAAAACAAATGAAAAAAGTCATCTTTTGAAGAGAGGAAAAAAGTGACATATCCACATATGAAAATGGGGCATTGAATTACATGACAAAGATAGTATGTATAAGGCAACACACAAGCTCTTCATAATGGAAATTACAAATGTACTTGTACAACCTGTATTCATTTCTTGCATGATACACGTAATATGTAATTCAGGAACAAGACTTATCATTTATAACCTCTCACGTATCCAAAAAACTGAATTATCGAGAGCAGCTACTACTGAATTACAACGCTTGATGAAGATTACCTCAGGACTATATTACACAATACACATTTCAGATTTTTTAATCAAACGGCATGGTACCATTTAGCCTTTACGTACTGTCTGACTAAATCAGAAAAGTATTTTAAAAGGAAATCGACATACAGTGTACTGTAAAACTCAAAATAATTCCCTTTTTCTGGTTGCCCACACTTGCAACAAGAGCAATCTCTCAATTTTGGTCCCCTGGAGCCAAAAATAGAAGTTGCTGGAAAAAAACAAACAAACACTGATTTAAGACATACAAATTTAGCTGGTTGTTGACTGCATTTGTGACACTTGTTGCAGCCATGTAGTGCAGTATGCACACTGCATAACGGATATTCCTGGTTTCCCCCAAACTCCCATGAAACACAGTGTGAATAGTGGATTTAGGGTTTTGATTTGTTTTTCGTTGCCCAGTACAGAATGTGTACTCTGGCATTAATTCATTTTTAAGGCTTCTGTACTGATTGAAGGAAAATCATACTACATCACTACAGTGTACTGGCATTTCATCAGAAAAAAAAAAAATAAGCAAAAAAAAAAAAAAAAAAGAAAAAGAAAAAAAGAAAAGATCATTAGCAACAAGTTCAGACTGCACACACATTGAGATATTCACACCAATAATTGTTTGTGTGACTATGGGCAACAAATAGAAATGCTAGTTTTATACTTCTCTGTTTCTTCCTACATAAGTAATGGGAGACTAAGAAGAATTTGAGGTACCTTACAGTCATAAACCTCAATTTATTTATTTTTTTTTGTGTGTGTGTATGTGTGATTAAATCTACAAGACAATTACATTTGTAGTTTCAAAAAAGAAAAAGTACATGTACAATTTGGAGGGAATACAAAATTCACTTTAGTCACCTGCAACATACTAACAGCATTAATCCCCCTTTTCATAATACTGAATCCATTTCATTGAACTTTTTTGTACCTCGTTAATTTGTTTTCAGGTGGCGGGAACGCACAGGCCTGTCTTGAATGAGATGAAGAGCAAAACACAAAACAAACTGGAATTACATTTGTGTATATCAGAACTGGACAGGGCAAATTAGAGATATGGGGCTTTCACTCACATGAGATTGTCAGAAAAGGGTAATAAATATTTACAGCTACAGGGGAAAGTGAAAAATGACTCAAAGAAGTACTACTCAGACATTATTCCAAAAGTGCATACATATAATAATTTTCATATTTTTCTCATTTCCCTTTCCTTAGCCATGGCGGTGAGTTCATCTCACTAGTTGACCAAATCTGTGAACATGAATTCTGCTCACGACATGAAGACTGTCGACCTTCATGCCCATAAAGTGGAACTGCAGAACAGAAAAACATAAGCATGTCATCACTAGAAATTACAAAATGTACAAAGACACAAGTCATGATTTGGCTACACTCAACTCTCGGCTAAATCAAACGAGACACCTATAGGCGAGGATTGGAATGCTGGTGACGTCTTGACACAGGCCACTGAGATACCCTAGTTTGCATCCTACTGTGAGCTCGAGAGCATGTTATGTTTAGACACCTCGGTCACGTCTTCAGGTACGTTTTACATCACAGCAACTTGCTTCAAAAATCCCCTACAATGCATTTCCGTTTGTATGGGCCAAGTCGTGATCTTCTCACGGCCGTTTTTATTTGCATCCTTTAGTGCAAGCTCAGACTGTGCGTGTACCAGCAGTTAAGGAGGTGGCTGAGGAAAGGCCAGTGACCCGGCCACACATTTCATTTTTTTCTTTTTCACCGCACACATGCATTCATAAATATATAGAGACAGATACAACTTCATTATCATCAGTGCGGCCACCTTGATTTGTCGCAGCAAATCAATATCAATTGATCATTAGGTGCTGGGGGTGTGCGGAACTTCCATTGTTGCTGTTGTTTACAGAATAATGGCTGCGAGCATTTCATTTTTCCAGAAGGGGATTGTTTTGGGACCTGTCATATTTGTGCTCTATAAAGGGACTTCTGTCATATAACCGCCATGACTTTGGTGCAGATTGACAAAATGTACCTGAGAAAAGAGTGACTGCAGTGCAGAGTAGGAAGAGGCTGCTAGTTACCCTCAATCAAAACAAATAGCGAGGTATCTGCTTCAAAATACACAGCTGTTTAAAGGGGAAGGCTAGTAACTGATCAGTGGGAATCAGTGGAAATGCTGGGAGATGATTGTTCCAATCCTTATGGGATTCATTCAAGAGTTCATTGTATATCTATTGTTGTGTGAAAATGATTTGCTTCAGAACGGTCTCATATTCAAGTAATGTGCAGATTAATGCTCCGTCACTGACCAGGGATGCTAACCTGGAAGCATTAAACTGCACATTACTTGAATATGAGACCATTCTGAAGCAAATCATTTTCACACAATAGATATACAATGAACTCTTGAATGAATCCCATAAGGATTGGAACAATCATCTCCAAGCATTTCCACTGATTCCCACTGATCAGTTACTAGCCTTCCCCTTTAACAACCTCCTACACTAGTGAATTTGGCAACCTACGAAGCAAGGAAACTCGCCACCCAGCGGCAGCGCACATAGTCGTTAGAGAGAATATAACACAATCTTAGAGGACAATATTCAATACATCTTAGTCACCCTGACCACTTTTACTTTTCCAAAACTTTTTTTTTCGTTAATATACAGAGAATTCTTTGGAATCAATAGAGAGCATTCAGGAAATTGTGCTAATATGGGTTTCTCCAAAGGGTATACGCTTTTCTACTTCGTAGACAGTGGCCTCTCCCCGATTTAGAACCGCCATAAAGTTACCCCTAACCCACCCGAACATCCCCTTCCCTCCCTGTATCTACCATCCCTAGTCGTCATCGTCCTCATCCCCTTCGTCGTCGAGCTCCCTTTTCCTCTTCTCTCCCCTTTGTGCATCTTCTTCTGTAGGAGGAAACACAGCAAGAAAGCAAATCCATCACCAGGTATTCGCTCAAGCAATACATAAATAGAGAAAGATAGGGGTTAGATAGACAGATGGATACACAAATAACAGAAGATAGGTATATTAAAATGTATGTTACAACTCCTTAAAGAACAATTTAAACTTTTCCTGGCAACATAACATTTTCATGTTCTCATTTACCCTTTACATTTTTTTCTTTTTCTTTTGAATGTATCAGATGTGTTTTTTTATTCCACGACAGAATTGCACCCACAGGAAATGGATGACCTTTAAAGGGATAGTACTGTTTTTGGTTTAGATGGGGGTTCAGGTTTCCAACTTTTTTGATGATGGTTCTCTAAGATAATGAGAAACTTCTTATGAAATATGAAAGAGCATATAATTATAAGAGGAATTCAAAGTTTGCCTGATGAAAATTGGTCATGAAATGGCTGAAATATCCAAAACAAAGCAATCCCAATAAAAGATGGGACCCAACTTTTATTAGGATTGCTTTGTTTTACTTTGTTTTTGGATATGATATCTCAGCCATTTCAAAATCTGTTTTCATCAAATAAACTTTGAATTCCTCTTTGAACTGATTGCCCTTGAACATTTCATAAAGTGGTTTCTACGTATCTCACTAACCATCCCCTTAAGAGCTGAATCCTCACCTCAAACAATACTATGCTGTCCCTTTAATGAAAAGCATTCTGAGTTCGTAAAAAAAAAATATATACAAAGTTCAGCGAAATCAAGCATCAGACGGTATGACAGTTTTGACAATTTAAATGTCATCTAATGTTTGACTATGGGCCCTCCAGAAGGCATTGTCATGAGTCTTATTTGGCATTTGCATAGTTTTGTTTTGATGCTTGATCATTAAATATCACTAGTTTCACTGGTTTTCTATCTTTGGTTTGTTAGAATTTCACTAATATTACACTAATAAATGTTCACCTACTTACTGAAGAGAACACGGATGAATGTTAATGCACAAGAGGCACCATGTCTGTACAATTGCAATACTGTTCTCCAAAGTTTTGTGAGGATGTATGTGCGAAGGTTCAGAGTGTATACTCTTCATCAAAACTCTATCAAAATTCCAAGGATGCTGTACCAGGCTTGACAAATGCTATCCACAAATATTTGTACAGGTAACTCCCATTAAAACGAAGTCTCAGCAGTTTTCTTCCATTATATTGAAATTTTGTTAGAACCGAACAGTAACGTGCATCAAGATATTCAATATAGATGATAATTTTGGGACCTGAATTTTTATTTCGTTGTAATGAGAATTTTGTTATAACCGTGTTCATTATCACAGGAGTGCACCGTATAGTGCATTTTTTTACCATCTTCCTCCTCGTCCTCTTCAACGTCCTCCTCATCATCCAAATCATTGTCTGGCTGGTAGTCATCCTCCTCTTCCTCATCTTCATCCTGACGGAGATGGAGAGAGAAAGAATAAAAAAGAAAAGAAAAGAGAGGACGTCTCATTACAACAAAAGTATTACATGGCATTCCCGTAATTGCAAAGTCCTTGGGACTATTGCTACGACCGGTTTGTTAGTATTACACTATCAGTGAATAAACAAAAATTTTTGTTTATTCTGTGCCTTATTTGTATTGCACTTACAATCATAGTTATCCTGCTGTGGCATTAATTTCTGAACACGTTTATAACTATATTTTCATTTTTTCTAGCACAACAAACAAGCACGGGACTCTCTGAAGGCAGGAGGATAATATTACCCCTTGACATACAAATTGCATGTCTTCCGCATAGAAGTGTAAAATGTCGTAAAAGGTATATCCACTGATTCACATACAGCTGTGGTATCCCCCCAAACAAACAAACAAACAAACAAACAAACTTCATATATGTGGAAGATGTCGTATAGATAAAATTGAGTGAAACTTCCAACGATTTTCTTTGCTATGAAATAGACGGTAAAAATGGCTTATTTTTAACACCAAAAAGGGTGGCATGCACTTACTGCATACAGGAAGAAGCCAGTTTGTGCACTTATTTCTAATAAATACAGAATCAAATTTAAGATTTGATTCTGTGCAAAGACATGCGTTCTGCACTGAATATCAGAGATATGAGAGCTGGTTTCTACATTACTGTTGGTGTCACACATATTATAATTTTTTTTTTTTTTTTTTGGGGGGGGGGGGGAGGGGGGAGAGTAACAATGTCACCCCGTGGGGTTGGATTACAGCCCTACATATGAGATAAACGATTTAAACCTCTCTGGATTGAAGAATTCTGCGGAAAGTAACAAAACTAAAGAAATAGCCAATACAACGGTAATTTGGCAATGTTGGCAATGTTGCTGGGTACTGAAATTAATTACTATTTTTGGGTGTCTAAAGTAACATGCACCAGGTATGACAACTGAACTTTTGATTGGCAATTGTACCCTTCATTGTTATAGCCAGGGCTGCACACTAACCCATTTTTTTTTTTGTTTTTTTGACTGGCCTCCGAGGCCCCCCCCCCCCCGACGTTCCGCGCGATGTATCGCAATCGCAAAAAGCTATCGCCGCGACGTTCCATGACTTTTTTCTTTCGAGTCTCCCGCATCTTTTGACACTAAATTTGCGACGCCCGGGCGCGCGGTTCCGAAGTTACGCATAAATATGTACATGCATGTCAGACCCAAAATTGCTCAAAAACGTAAATTCGTGTACAATTTCAATGCAAACTGTGCTTACAGGCAAATTTCATAAAAGCATGATTATTTTGGTGTTTTATTGATTAAAATCAATGAATAACGTATTTTCTTGTTCGGACCGATGTCGTGGACAAATTTCATTTAAAAAACAATGAAAAACATAAAGTCGAAAAAACAAAGAAATACATAAGAAATTCAAAAAACAATAAAATACTTAAGAATTTTTTCTGATATCACAATTTTTTTTACAACATTTGCTAAGGACACTAAAAAGAATATTTACACGAAAAATGTGCCTGTTTTGAGCTTTATTTTGTGATTTATACCAAATAGTCTGTTTTCATGCATCATTATGCATAAATTAGCATAATTTAGCATAAATGATAATTTTTTGAAAAATTAACTTCATGGTATTTTAGATTACATCATAGGCAATGTGTGTGCCAATTTTCGTTGCGATCGCGCGGTCGAGATCTGGAGGGGGGGCCTGGGAGGCCCCCCCCCCCCCCCCGGCTCTATCAACTACCTAAATAGCCCGGCCTAGTTAGGGTTAAGAACCATGTAACACTTTCATTCATCAGCACTGTAAATGTGCATATATATTTTTTCAATGTAACAATATAATTTTATTGTCACATTTCTGTCAATAAAAGGGGGTGCAGACATATAGTCAGCTGAGAACAAGAAGGGCGCTACTGCCTGCTAAGATTTAAACATAAATACAAACGAAACAATCTCCATGAATTAAAATTTGATTTAATGAAAGTGGCTAGATTTATAACCACTGTTCATAGGGTAAAATAGTGCCCTTATGATTTTAATTTCTAACATTTAACTGAAAATGAAAATAATTCAAATTGGCACCATAATGTAGAGGATAGCGAGCTCTACAACATGATACCAATAACTCAATAACCTCCAATATTGCAATAAAGCCCTTCT
The DNA here is from genome assembly GCF_040938485.1 of Diadema antillarum. Classification (NCBI taxonomy): domain Eukaryota; kingdom Metazoa; phylum Echinodermata; class Echinoidea; order Diadematoida; family Diadematidae; genus Diadema; species Diadema antillarum. The sequence goes on from NW_027272389.1 coordinate 282,137, forward strand.
AGTTCTCAGTTGAGGGTAAGGTACATTGTGGTAGCATATAAGTAGACAATATACATGTACTTTTGACAAACTTTGCACTTACCCCAAGATCTGACTTATTTAAGTAGTCCAGGCCTACGTTGTCGCTTCCCTCCACATTTTCGTCCTCATCCTCATCCTCATCTTCATCGTCGTCCAGATCGTCATCATCTTCCTCGTCTTCATCATCATCATCTTCATTCCCCTCGTCGTCATCATCATCTGAAGAAGCATGTTTTAAAGCGAATGGAGTACCAGTATGCAGGATATGATAGCTTTACTGCTTTGTGTTTGTTTGCACTTTACTTCATACATCAGAAAATGTCATTGATCATTCCTGAGAATCCCTGAAAAAGTCACGATCTATGAAAGGCCTACAATGGGTGATTTAAAGTTCGGTGCTAGTGCTAGTACTATTTCCCAAACTGCCTTAAATCACGCTCAAACACCGATGGTCACATTGACGCAATGATATCGATCAAAATTATCAATCCCCAGCACTCTGTGTTGGGATCACACAACTGCGAAGTCTGCGGGAATTGCGTGATGAAAAAAGTGATTGTGCGTAATTACAATCAAAATATTACAAGATGTAGCCATGACTGCTTAGTTTTAGACATATGAGGAAGACAGATTAAAATGCCACAAATTTCATCCCTTCTCCAAAATACAATGATATTAATTTTGCTCCCAGGCTCAGATTTATGAAGCCATGTCTAGAGTGTTCGTGTCTGATGACAAAAATGATAATCCTTAGGGGCTAGTGTTGGCCAATGGGGAAAAAGCACGCAAATCGCCAACAGTGGAGCTCGGTTCAGCAGATGACATTTAACACAGAGCCCAGCACCAAATACTGCAAATACATCATAATATTGAGGTCAACCTCCCAACACCGACTGATTTCAAGTTCGGTTTTATTGCCGGTGCTAGTGCTGAGATAGCACTAGCACTGAACTTGAAATCACCCATTGTGTTAGCAAGAAGATAAAACACATGATTCAGACATTCAACGCACAAGTTACTGCCCCCCCCCCAAAAAAAAAACCAAACAAACAAACAACAACAACAACAACAACAACAGAATGATAAGTGCTCATATTTAGACAAAGCAAGTTTGTGGTGCATACAAAGCCACCCTTTCGGATTATTCACTTGGTCCTAGGGACAAAATAAAATGGTAGCTATCACAAGATCTCCACATGAGAAAATGCAAAATGCATGGTCAGTGTTACAATCTCACAAAATTGGTAAAGGTACTTTATAACATCAAATAAACATATATGGAAGAGAAAGAGTTTTTCACTTTTCCCATACTGCACAACACTTGGAAGGTCAGTTGAGAGAATGAATGAAAGAGTTCCCTCCTTGCCTACCAGTCCACTGCTTACCTGAATCCTCGTCAGAATCTTCATCTACAATTGCATCTTCTGCATCATCCTCGTCCTCATCTTCCTCATCATCATCATCCTCATCATCTTCATTTTCCGTTCCTTAATCGCAAAGCAGACACAAGCAATGAGAATCCCCTGCACAGAAAGCACTCTGTATTGCGTGAGCAACTTCTCAGATTATCACTGACTGGGCAACCATACGCATTATGAGATGAACCTTAAACTATCACTGATTAAAAAAAAAAGAAGCAAAAATGTATTTAGTGAAGGCCGATGTCAATTAGCTATCATTTCAGTGGATAATTCAAATCACAAAGAGTTTAACCCTATTCTGCCTGGGCTATTTGAGACCAAGTTTTTACTGGGGGGTCAAATCGGCCGTCGATGGCGCAATCGCTGCCAAATTTTGCCCGAACATAGAGCCGGATATCAACTACAAGATGGTCATACAATAGAAAAATATTGATATTTCATTTTTAGTAAATTGACTATGAAAATTTATGCACATAATCATATTTTTGCCTGTAACTCGGTTAAAAAGACTGAAGGATTGCTACGTTTTTGTGTCAGAATTCCTCAAGACACGTCAAACAAATTTCTTGCAAAAATATTGCACAATCAAATTCAATTTCTCTTCTTTTTTACTGTTTTGTGAATTTCATATGTATTCTATTTTTTTCACCTTTTGTTTTCTATCGGAGTTTTTGGCCAAAATTTGTTGCACGCACTTTTTAAAGCTTTATCTACATGAGAATTGATTAATTCCAATGATTAAAAGTTGAAATAATCTAATTTACTGCAAAAGTGGAAATTTTCGCGGTGTGGAAATTTTCGTGCATTTCGCGCAACCAGAGGCTAGCGCGAAAATAAAAGCACGCAAATATTTTTGTATGCCATAATATGTTTCAGTAGTTAAAGGGATGGCAGAAACTAGGGCACGCACTTACGTAAATGCCTGTATGCAAACTTTAAAAAATGTGCAGCTTCAACTCCAAAGTTCACTGACATTACCTGCCAAAATATTGAAATTTCTTCACAAAATCCATAAAAATTCCCAGATCACTACCAAAATTCAATTATCTATTCCTTGTGTCATTCTCAACTGTTTCTGTAAGTTTCATCCAAATCCATCCACAAATTCTCAACTTATTTTTCACATCGACACATACAAACCAAGAAACACACCAAAAAACAAACGCTGATGAAAACATAAACAGAACCTCCTCCCTTGGCAGAGGTAATAAATTAAAAACTAAAAAAAGAAGAGGCTTCTTTTGTATCACTTCTACAATGGCTGCTGAAGAAACTGTAATGACTTAAATAAAGTACAAAGGCAAGCTTTTAATACCATCATTACATCTACTACCAAACTAAAACCCATCATCTCTTATACATTGTAGTTTGGAACTCAAAGGGACTACTGTATACGCTATATATTTCGCGGGGGTTTTATTTTCGCGAATTTCGCGAGTCTGGAGCTATTCGCGAAATTAACAACACGCGAAAATATTACCTTCCAAAAATGAATCCCTTGCCTTGATGATACCAACATTTCAGTACTAGTATACCATGTCACGGCTTACCGAAGAGACCATACTGGATAAGCTTGTTTACGCACGTCCACGTCTACTTACGAATACTCGGAGCCAATCCATTATCGCAAGGGGACCACTCGTCAGAAATCTAGCGCGATGGACTTAACCACTTCAAAAATGTTGAATTCTAACTTACTAGTTCGCAGAGTTTGGCAAGTCTTTTTCATGCAGTGTATAACTAGTATCATTCTTATTTGCTAGTAAGTTGAAAATTCACACTTTCTTTGCCACTTAATATTTTCTATGGTCCCCCAATCGCGAATTTAACCACTCGCGAAAATGTGTGACAGCGGCAATTCGCGAAAATTTATGTACGCGAAAATTATAGCGTATACAGTATGTCAACATCCCTACTGATTTTTATGCCAAAAACATTTGATCATGCCTCTCCCTACATTATTATACATACCATCCTCCTCCTCATCCTCTGAAGGACTTGAATTGTCTGCAACCTCTCCACTTGATCCCACAAAGCCGTCTAAGCTCTTTAGACTCGTAAGCATCCTGAACGTATCTTCCCTGTAGTTTGGTAAGTGTGTTACGTCATTGTGGAACAGGTCCAAGTGTGTCAGCTTCTGTAAGTCTTTCTGCATTGGGTCATTCATATAAACAATGAAAGAAACGTAATCAAGCAATAACCTTTCCCCCTTATACAATAAGTTAACTACCCACACACGTGCCAAATTTCAAGATAAATGCTCAAAGACTGATGGAATAAGCTGATTCCACAATATTTTTGCATGCTTTTTAGTGAAAAAATGCTGTTACCATGGCAACGCATCTTGAACAATGACAAAAGATTAAGTTTGCATATACCATAGCGGTCACATGTGCCAAATTTCAAGCCAAGTGCTCTAAGACTGATGGAGTTAACTAAATCCACAGTATTTTTGTATGATTTTCATAAAAAATATGCTGTTACCGTGGCAACACATTGTTAAACAATGACAAAAGATTAAGTTTGCACATCAATGTACCATGGTGGTCACATGTGCCAAATTTCAAGCTAAATGCTCAAAGACTAAGTGAATCAGCTAAATCCACAATATTTGTCTGCTTTTTAGTGAAAAAAAAATGTTACCATGGCAACCCATTGTTTAAGAATGATAGAAGACTAAGTTTGCACATCTACATACCATAGCAGTCATATGTGCCAAATTTCAAGCCAAGTGTTCAAAGACTTACGGAGGTAAATAAACAGTTTTTTATATGATTTTCATTACAAAATATGCTGCTATCATGGCAACACTTTGTTAAACAATGATAAAAGATTAAGTTTGCACATCAACGTACCATGGTGGTCACATGTGCCAAATTTCAAGCTAAATGCGCAAAGACTGAGGAAATTAGATAAATCCACAATATTTTTGTATGCTTTTCAGTAAAAAAAAAATGTTGTTACCATGGCAATGCATTGCTCAACATCAAAAGATGCGTTATGTACATCTACGTACTGTAGTGGTCCCATGTGCCAAAATTCAAGTCAAATACTCAAAAACTCGAGGAGTTAGGTCAATCCACATATTTTTGCATGATTGCTATAAAAAACTGCTGTTGCTATGGGAACAGATTTATTCACACACACACACACACACACACACACACAAGAAAGAAGTCTTGCCCAACTACACATTACATTGATCGTATAACAATGTTATCTCAAATTTCAACTGAATTGCTATAAAACTGAGAGTAGTTTGATCCACATGTTTTTGATGAAAATTTGCTGTTGCCATGGCAATGCATTATTTGATACTAACGAAAAAGGTGTCTTCCACACCTACCTTTGATAGGGGTCACACATGCCAAATTTGGGGTCAATTGCTCAAAGAATGAGAGAGTAGTTTGATCCACAACATTTGGTAAGGGTTTTTTTTTTGTAATTTGCTGTTGCCATGGCAACGGATTATGTAATACAGTGGACCGGCAGTTTTCTTTCGTTATATCGAAATTTTGTTAGAACCAAACAAATAAACAATTAAAATACAGAGAGCCGATAATGTTGCGGCCTGAATTTTTATTTCGTTGTAACCGGAATTTTGTTATAACTGTGTTAAAAAAAAAGGTATCTTGCACATGTTCCTTTGATAGCAGTCACACGTGCCAAATTTGGGGTTAATTACTCAAAAAATTAGAAAGTAGTTCGATCCACTAGTTTTTATGAAAATTTGCCATTGCCATGGCAACATATTATTTTATACTGATGAAAAAGGTGTCTTGCACATCTACCTTTGATAGCCATCACACAAGCCAAATTTGGGGTCAATTGCTCAAAAAATTAGAGAGTAGTTCGATCCACAAGATTCTTTGCAACGGACCCACCCCCCCCCCCTACCACCACCCGACCGACCACCCGAAATCCAAGTGATTCCTATATACCCCCATGGACAACTATGCGTGGGTGGGGGTATAATTATAACTCCTCATAAAACAGGACCAGGATAATTCAGTATTTGTGTACAGCATACCACTGTAGTGGGACAAGATAACAGGGCTTTGTATCACCACTTTAGAGAGATGAGAATCAACATCAAAAATATTATGTACTACATTTCAGTGGTAAAAGGTGACAAAAGTTTGAATAACACTCAGTATTATGCCTTCACAGGATACAGATGTATGTACTTACCAGGGGTTCTAATGCTTCAATAGTTGAAATTTTGTTGTTGCTCAGATTTAGATGCGTAAGGTTAGGACATTTCTTGAGGTTTTCTAGACCAGATCTGATGGAATTGTCACTCAATTCGAGCTGCAAGGAAAAACAGTGAAACACTATCATGTAAGTCTTGTGCACACAACTCTGAAGTGTAAAGGTGAGACTACCCTTTCATGATAACGTCTCTACAAAAGCAACATAAAGACAATAATCATATCAAGTTCTGTGGGTTGAATGGTATCATAACAGACATGTGCTCTGATTAAACATGTGGCTGATTTCATGACTCATACTTTCTTTATTTCTTTTTGAAAGTCCTTAAGAAAAGAGAGATCAGAGGCGCTTTCACAGTAAACATATCTTAAGGGGAAAAACAGTGGGCCTAATATATTGAAACACCGATCAGCAGATACTTAAAGGTCCCACACGCCTGTATCAGTACACACTTGCACATTAGTACGCAATGACATGCTAGTGCAATGACAATGTTGTGAAATGCTTCATTTTCAGCATATCAATAATGTGTTTGGTCAAGGAGAGCATATCCTCCCCGGAGAAGGTTTTTGAGCAATGCCTGTTAAAACCGGGCACTTGGCATAATGATATAGGCCGTGCTTTATGGAATCTATGGAATGTGAATCTTTGCCGCCAAACACCCAAGTGCACCCAGGTGCGCCCGGACGCGCCCAGGGAAAAGGTCTGTTAAGATGTGGCTAATGGTATCCCCACACTACGATGTCATCAATGTATTGTTATTCATACTGTACATCAAAAGAAGTTAGAAACCACATTCACATTCCACTTTTATGTATCTTAATATTTTTACATAGTAATTAAATCTTTAGTTTGTACATACGATTACGTCCATATGTATCAACTGTTTTATATCTACATGTATATATCTCAATGAGTTTTCAGTGTGCATGTTTTTTTTAATCAATAAACCACTTCAATTCAACAATTCAATTCAACAATGCACAGTAATCACAACTTTGAAGTAAAGAGTGCCCTTTCTCTCTGATGATACATGTATAATGAATGCAACAGACCATTTTCTATTTTCTTCAAAAGTTTTGCTACAGAGACAACTTCAGTTGAAAGCGACAGTAATAATAGACATGTGTTGAGAAGGAAATCATAGTTTAAGCTGTTTTGTAATTTTGCTTTCAATGTTGCTTACTTCTAGATGTTTCAGCAAATCTGATATCATACACTGTAATATCCAATTGTAGACCAAAAGTAGCATTATCACAACATGTAGCACAAGGCTGTGACCTTAACACTAAATTTAGCATGGCAGAAACCCTACATGGCACATGCATTAAATGCAAACACACAAGCCCTCATACATTAAAGGGACTGTACATGTACAGTAATGATTGAGGTGAGGATTCAGCTTGTAACGCTTTGCAAGATATTTAGAAACCACTCTATGAAATGTTAAAGAGCATACAATTCGAAGGGGAATGAAAATTTTATTTGATGAAAGTTGGTTTTGAAATATCTGAGATATATAAAAACAAAGTAAAACAAAGAGATCCTAATGGAACACATGGAACTACACTGTACATGGGAATGTAGTTCCAAACATGGAACTACAGTCATCAATTTACAAACTCAAAGTAACTTTGCTTTATTACTTCTGGTTCTAGAGAGGAATTGTAGATATTCCTGAATGCTTAACCCCCTGGCATGCTACCTGTCAAGTTTGGTGAATATTCATCAAGGGGTGTTCAACAATTATGAACATGTACAATTTACATCACCATTAGGACCCATCCCACCACACTCCCTTAGGTTCCAAGGAGGGGGGGGGGGGGGGGGGGCACCCCTGATTCTGCCATGAACAAACTTGAAACAACAGTCATCAATATACTGAATCACTGTATTAACTTAGTTCAATCACTTCTGGTTCTAGAGAAAATCTTTAAAGATTCCTTACTGCAGGTGGGTTGGGCCCTCCTGGGGGCCCCCAGGGTGGGGCATGGTATCCATATGATGAGAATGAGATTCTATCCCCCTAGGGATGCTACCTGCCAAGTTTGGTGAAAATTCATCGTGGCATTTTCAAGAAAAAAACCCATCCCCTGGGTCCCAAGGGGGGCATCTCTGATTCTGCCATGAACAAACTTGAAACTACAGTCATCAATGCACCAACTCATAGTATCAACTTAGTTCTATCACTTCTGGTTCTAGAGAAGAAGATTTTTTAAAAGATTCCTTAATTTTAGGGGGTTTGGACCCCTCTGGGGGCCCCCCAGGTGGGGCATGGTGCCCATTTGAACAAATTGAGATCCTATCCCCGTAGGGATGCTACCTGCCAAGTTTGGTTAAAATCGGTCATGTGGTTCTCAAGAAGAAGATGAAAATGTAAAAAGTTTACACACGACGCACGCCGGACGCTGGACTGTGGGTGCGTTTATCAACTCCTTTTCTCGGCAGAAACAGGTTTTCCAAACAGCTTTCAAGGAATTTTTACAAGTTGATAAACGCAAAGCTGTTTTGAAAGCCCTTTCGGAAAGCCTTTTTGAAAGGGTGCGTTTATCAACTCTCCTTTTCTCGGTGGAAACAGGTTTTCCAAACAGCTTTCAAGGAATTTTTACGAGTTGATAAACGCAAAGCTGTTTTGAAAGCCCTTTCGGAAAGCCTTTTCGAAAGCCGCAACTTTGTGGCTTTCCAAACTGGTTTCCTAAACAGGTTTCCTAAACAGGTTTTCAGAAACCTGTTTGTAAAAGCCTTTTGAATTTGATAAACGCAAAGCTGTTTTGAAACGGCTTTGTAGTATTGTACTGCAGTTACGAACAATGCACACCTTATATGACCTCTTCTCCTCGGGTCGAATTGCGCAATGCAGCTGTGCAGTGACAGGCCAGTTATCGTGTTCGCAAAGAGAGTTGATAAACGCAACTATTTTGGAAGCCGTTTCTAAAGGGCTTTGGAAAGGGCTTTGGAAAGGGCTTTTGAAAGCCGTTTAAACAGGGGAAAGTTGATAAATGCAGCGCAGCCAAAGGCTGCGTTTAGCAACTTAGCCAAAGGCTGCAAGCCGTTTAAACAGGGGACAGTAGATAAACAGCAGCCAAAGAGCGATTGCAATAGCTAACTTGAGCCTTCGGCTCAGGTGAGCTAAAAACTCTCATTTTCAAGAATCAGAATTTGAAAGCCACCAAACCAACTTTCAGATATAATTACACAAAGATTCAAGACTCATATGGCAACTCCACCCCCCCCCCCCCCCCCAACACACACACACACACACACACCTATGACAACTTACCCGCTGAAGTTTCGGAAGTTTTGGAAAGTTCTTTATGGTTGTGAGTTTGGTGTTGATCATGCTCAACCTCTCCAAGTTGCAATACTCATCTGTGAATCCCTCAATCACCCCAGCACTGTTACAATTGTCAAGCATGAGATCCGTGACCTGGGGAATGGGAAAGGGACACAAATGCAAAGAAGCTCATGAACACTGAAACAAACAAAAAATAATGAATAAGGGAAGTCCGATCCACTGTAGTCAGTGGTCTGATCACAGTTCGGCTCATGATTTGGTTGAAGGGGATGACAGCTTTAGCAAACTTCTTTTGTGACGTCATAATAAGAAGCACATAAGCACACACCCTGGCATCACTACAGACTGCGTGATGCACAGAGAAGACAACAAAGCAGAGTTGCCAACTTTTGTAAATGCCCTTCAGTACTTTAATGGCTGAAAATCACTAATTTGCACCCTTTTTTTAGTGAAAATCAGTAATCCTTAACAGTGTCGTAGAATATATCAGAGACAATGATATCTAAAATCAGTAATTTGCTTGTAACCTTCAGTATTCTTCTCCAATTTCAGTAGAAATTACTGAAAATCAGTACTAGTTGGCAGCTCTGACGAAGGCAACGTTACCTAGCAACACCAACACGCTTTACTCTTGATGACAGCTCAACTTCGGCAATCTTCGTATCAATGCTAACGATGATCGGCACTATCATCCAACAGCGCCCCCGCAACTACCGGGTCTAGGCACCTTTAACATATGCCAGTAATTTTTATCAAGTTGATGGAATGTGTAATTTTCTTGAAAAATGAATTTTTGTGGAATTCCCTTTATATTTTCTTTATATTGATGTCCACACATGAGGTCATGAACTCAAGCAGTCTCTTCATCCAGCAGTTCCAACACCACAACTTTAAAAATTCAATCATAACGTTTGCATCGATTGTCCAATTTTCCTCAAACTTTCACTGATGTGTTGTACTAATGTTGCTGCTTTCACTCAATCCACATTTCTCTCTGGGTTTGGTCTCCTTTAACAGCACGCTTATCGAAAGAGATACACTTTAAATATAGAATGTAACTTCTAGAATGGTCTCGAGAAACAACTGAATACCACTGTTATGTTACCAGTTAGTCTGGTCCAGACAGTCTCATCACTAACAACTTCTTGAGGTTCCAGCTCCTCAAGGTCTGCATTTCAGTCATTAGCAGAATCAAAAAGTTAATTTGTTTACACAAATCATTGGCACTTAAGAAATACCATTTGAGAAAATCTGGGTCTCCTAAGCTGGATGAGAGATATTGCCTGGGATTCACTACCACTTCATGAAAATTCTCTTGGAGATTACTTCAGGGTGGTCCACGAGAGGTTTCAGCATGTTGCTGCAATTAAAGCTCAAATTCTTGTGCAACATCCTCAAGAATGTGCAAAAAGCTCAAAATAAAATGTATTCAAACATGTGAAAAACATGTGCAAAACAAAAGAAACATCACATCACCTTGTAGTATATTTGTGTGCAAAACATGAGAGAGAACTACATTAATGTAGAGAGAACGTACCGAGAGCTCTGGTATCCTGCACACACCATGTAATACTGTCGGTGCATAGAAAGCAATTACTCTCTCCCTATTTTTATTAATAAATCTGTTACTTCTGTTCAAACCCAGCATTTATAAATCATTCACTCAAATCCCACAGAAGTTGTATAACATACGGACCTTACTGTATTGTACAATGTACCAGGTAAGCAGAAGTGTGCACGATGCATCTGTTTTTCTTGGAACTTCATGAAATGTTCATTCAAACATTATTTTCATAAAATTCAAACAAGATGATAGGATAAAGATATCTACATGTAGTCTTAATGGACCAAAACATATGATGCATTATGCATGCGATGGTAAATTACAGAAGGAAGTATCAATAGCTTGACTAACACAAGGATTTGCACTCTCCCATCCTACATACCGATTGTTGTAAGTTTTATTTTTTTATTTTTTTTTCTGGAGGCTTGAGGAGATGGGACCAGTACAACTTGGTTCATACAGTGAGAAGGGATACAACTTTCCTTCTACTATTTTGTTGTAAGAAAGCAAAGCTAAATTTGCAAAAATGAGCTAATATCTTTGTCACGTACACAATTGTAGGTCCTAGGTATTGATGCACCAGCAAAACAGAACACCAGGAATGCACACATATTTCCAAGGTTTGAGTTTTGATTTTCTTTTTTTAGATGTTGATGACTCCCATTTTCTTTTCTTTTTTTTTACTTTTTTTTTGGGGGGGGGGGGGGGGGGGCGGGGGAGAGGTTGGTACAGGTCCCACAGCAGCTGCAAACATCACATCTGAAGAAGACTGAAATTTTTGGCCAAAAACATGGTTTATCAATTTGCACAAATAAATAGCAGTACACACCCTCATTTTCATTCTGGCTAATTTTCCATACCCATTGATTATTCAACATGAACACGTTCACTGTAGAATGTATGACAATGTAGCCTACTGAAAACCATTTTCAGCATTTTACTGACAAGTGACATTTTGTTTTTTGCTGTCATTTCAAATTTGTCTTGCATACTTTTTTTTTTTCATTTTAATATAACGAGTAAAAATAGAGATTACAAGTTCTAAACAATATGGGAAATGAAAAGAAAAGTTGTTCTTCTACTGTTCTTTTTGTATAGAAATGTGCAATATGTAGAAATTTAGATGCAAAATCCAGACCTCGTCTCCAATTGGGAGGGCACATTTCATTGAACTCAAAGAATTTCAACTAATATCAATATCCCACCAGTTTCACCACTCGCTGTATTACTATATAGACTCTAACCTTAGTAATGGGTATCACTATCAAGCTCCAACAGTTACTACATTTATGTAGCTCTAGACCACCGCCCCCCCCCCCCCCGACATGTACAGAACTGTATATTGCTGCTACAATTTGTGCAAGTGTAGGATGTCTACAAGTAAGCTCTGCCTCTAACCATTAGATGTTTCTACTGAAGAGTTGTTAATGTTAGAGAGATGTTAGAGAGAGAACCGCCTGCCCCACTGCCCCATATCCAGCCCCCTTGTTGGTTCGGTTGATTCTATCCATCCTGGACTGGCGTCCAACCTGATGTCACAAAAACTGCGAGGTCCAAGGATTGATTCTAATCCATCCTTAAAAGATACAATATACTGTAGGAAATAATGATCGCATATCCTGGGAGAAAATAGGCAGCCCCTGTAAGTATTGTTCAGTCTGAGCGGATCACAGGATAAATAGTGAAAATTGACGTGCCAGCGAGCCGTCTTTTATGCGTGGCGCGAATTCGCTCCGACTTTGAATTTCCAAAGTTCCACACACAAATCCAGCGTGTTGTGCATAGCCCAGTGTTTCACTTCTCGCCACACACAACACACATGGTGCACACAGGGCAATGCGTCGCAGCAAGGCGCTACGCCGAGTTACACTGCTCATGCTATCCAAACCCTACCTCGCTATTCTCAGACGAGAAGCTTAGGGTACCATGAAATGAACGGTAAACGAAAAATCGATTATGGCATGTACTTGAATTCTACATGGAAATTGTCCGTGATATTCATGAGTACAACACTACTTGGTTTACAAGGTAAAATTACGCTCAATACAAGAGTGATATTTGAACAAATTCAAAGTTTCCACGTTGAAACGGGACAAAAATGGCAGCGTCCATACGCGATTGGCATACAAACATTAACGCCAACAGCATGAAATAAACCGAAAACAATTCATTTACACAAGTATGATTAAGCACTCCCTTCAACAAGAACTGAATTTATTGCACAAACCTTCCGCGGATCCGCACCACGTAACTCCAGCTCAATTCTCCGATCCATGGTTTGAGTCGTCATGTTGCTCTTCCAAGCAGTCTACTCACTCGCGGAGCTTCCTAACGTTGGGTGCTGCAGTAACTTCGTTATATCGGCAGTCAGTAGTCGAGAAGAAGCGCTTAGCGGCGGACCCTCGATACACACACACGGCGGCGTAGTTAGTTTGCTTGCATGCACATCGTATATATCAACGTGCTTTACGGGATACCGCGCATCGGCCGACGGACCTCTCTTTGCAAGCATACAGTATAACAGGCTGGGTAACTGCGTGTATAGCAAGCTGTCATTGACAAGATACGCAGTGCGACATAATAGGCTCTCGGTGTAGCTTCCATTGGCCAACACATAAAATCCATGCTGCACTGAGCGACATCGACGCGGTTAAAGCTGCACTAGCGATGATTAGAGTGAGCTGTTAAGTACAATTACTAAGATTCTTTCATTTTTCAGTGACTTTATGTCAAAAGGGCTATGTAACTTTTTGCACTCTATGAGTACCTGCGTATTCTTCTAAAAAAATCGTTAATTGAAATAAGAATATGGAAATCATGTCGTTGAAAGGCATTCTCAAATCTGTTAGCATAATTTCAAACAAGAAAACTGATCCAGATTTCGACCACAAAGTGATAAGCTGATTACATCACAAAAAATACCAACTATATCTGATAGCGATAAAATACATAATTGCTTTGAAAAATGTTATAGAATTGGCCTGAGCATTTCGAGGACCAATTTCCAAGAATTATTTCTCATGTCTCAAACAGGTTTCAAATATGTTCAAGCTAGTAGATCCTAATCAGTGAATTCTGTTTCATTTTTTTTAACGATGATCACCAAAGGAAAGACAATTACATAACTATACAGCACATGGTAGGCCCTATCACTATTCACTAGCTCCAGAAACAGATGAATAAAACCGATACTTGATTGAGGCCAGTCATTGTCAATCCAAAGACTACTACGTCAGATTTACGTGTATACTTGGGCCTAATCTTTCAATGATAGATCCCCTACCCCTGTTTTGTTTGTTTGTTTGTTTGTTTTTGTTTGTCATTATTTTGTTTATCTATGATTTGATTTGATTTGATTTGAAGTTATTCTCTGTATGTATGGCATGATTTAGCCTACTATTCCCTTTTTTTAGCAATCCCGTAACATATACTACACTCGTACACTGATATGATAGCTATAGTTTCTACAATTTCAACAATTTTCATTGTAGGCCTAATGCATCTGTGACAAAATTTCGGTATGTGTTATGACTTATCATACAGAACGGTTGCCAGTATTATAAAGCTAAAAACTTGACCCTGTGACAACCGATGCCACATAACTCTAGACTAGGCTTATGGCGGTATCGGGTCCGCAACATGCTCGTGTAAAAGAGGGATAAGGAAAGAGAGACAGAAAGAGCAAACAAGAGAGGGAGGGGATCACCTCCCGATACTATAACTCACAATACATAGGCCCTATACAGTCGACGTACATGATTATATTTTTTAGCTTACAGTACCTGTCCTTAAATCCAATAAATTACCGCTGATAGAGCATAATTAAGCTTCATTAACAAAGAATATTCAGAACATTGATTGTGGTCTGTCATTTCGTGTGAAGCACTATACGCAGGCGCCTACGATATACGACCGTTATAATTTATACCTGCAGAAAATAACCGATTGCATAATAATGGCCTATATGTACTATGATCTCGCCCATTCAAAGCGAGGAAAAATTTTACGCCGTGGTATGATATAAAACCAGGCATAACTGATAACCGACGACAAAAAGAAGAAAACGTAATCCATTATAGAAGCCGTTTTACATACATTTTAAAACTTACAAAAGTTTTGCCTCTTTTTGGAATGTTTCTTTTCTTTTCCTGTAAGTCACATGATTCATCTCTTGGGATTTACGAGTTTTGTTTTTGTCATCAGTACAAAATAGTTTATGACATGAAGTTTTCAACAACAATAAGTGTAATTTTAAGGCACATTATACGTCTTGCACCGTTGAATATATAGGTTCCCCCTAAAAAAAACAACAACAAACAGCAAGCAACAAGTTGGGGTTTTTGTCAACAGGGTTTTCACTACTCTCTAAAAAATATCGAGTGAAAATATTCACTCCTAAAAGAGTGAATACAAAAAAGAGTGAATTTTGAGTGAAAATGTTATCACTCGTTTTAGAGTGATCTCAGGGATCACTCCAAAATCTTCGAGTGATCCCTGAGGTCACTCCAAAATGAGTGAAAATTAACATTTTCACTCAAAATTCACTCCAATTTCACTCTAAATTCACTCTTTTTTGTATTCACTCTTTTAAGAGTGAATATTTTCACTCGATTTTTTTTTAAGAGAGTACAGTTGCATGCACATAGGCCTATGATTATATCGGTCAAGCATAATACACACACTTACAAGGAATTTTAGAAGGAGGGTGGTAGGCCCTAATCTGTTCATTTTGACGTCACGTAAATGGAATATCAAAACCAGTCTGAGGAACTAATTGATCACGTCCGCAATAACTTGACTTCACATCAGGCTCTCACAAGGTTGTTTTGCAGCAATTACAAAATCTTATAAAGAGGGGGCCGCAGTTCCTCTGTGCATCTTTGTTTCATTCTCCGGTCTCTACTTTCGTTTTTAATTTTGAGAGAACAGGAGAGAGAAAAAAATGATCATGTTAGGGCCGACCATTTATTTTTGATCTTTCATTTGTTCTCATTGAATATTTGAATGAGAAGTAGTAAAAATCTATAAAGCAAAAAATGATACCTCAATGAAAGAATCGACACGCATGACTTGATCACTTTTCATACATGATCTATAAATTGCGCCGATTGATTGGACCGTAACCTATGATAAACCCTGATTATTTCCTCTGTTCTCCACACCACAACATTGCGCTTACATGATTTCTACCAAGATCGACATGCTCTTCTTTACAGTAAACGAGAACCTAAACGGAAACAATAACAGCCGAAGACAGTTCATAACTCAACCCAAAATAAAATGAATGAGCAGGCCTAATTGCAATAGGGCACAATATCACGCGATAGGCCTATGACTGTGCAAAGCCTATCCAGTATGGAGTTTTATACAGCATTCAGTTCGATCAAGCAAAGTTGTACATGTACATGTAATCTCTGGCAGTACACTTATAACGTATGGTGTTATATCTTTAATGTTCTATCTAGTATCTTCTCATGCGGGGATAACCCCGAGAACCGTCTGTTCATTTTCAGCTCTAAATACGTTAGTGTGACTTTAACAACAAAGCGGCCGTTCGCTGTTATAAAGCAGGGCGCCAAGGCAATCGCGCCTATGGGGGGTACAGGCATTGGTGCAATTGTGAAACCCCTCTATAATTTACATACAGACTGCGGCGGCAAATTGTTCGCAAAGGTTCTATACCGTTGTAAACATTTCTCAGATATATGAATTAGCTGAACTTGTGAATCTACTTGCTATATTAAGTAATTCAAGCCAACACATTGTTTCACAGTCTCATTAGTTGATAAAATTGCAAGCAGAAAGATGAAGGACAAAATGTAGTTCCAATTTGGGTTCGGACGATCGCTCCGCATGCAAAAATTCGAAGGAAACGTGTGCCGTGCATGGGCGGGAATACACTGTAGCGCCAATTTTGAAATGTCTGCTGCCAGCAGCTATTGTTGCTCGCCGTTTCAAAGGGTTAGGATCGCGTTGAATGAAACTGGCAATCTGTGGAAGTTAGAATTTGCTGTAGCCTTGTTTTTGATGGCAACTTCATAAAGTGATCAAATTTTCTTACAGAACACATTTATTCCATTTTTCTAAGAAGACTGCTCATTTTGAAGACATCTTACACATTGTTAAAATTAGACAGATTTGTTATGAATACAAATCATCGTTTAGACACTTGATCGAACAGGGTGGGGGGGGGGGGGGGGCAGGGATGCCAAATTCAAAAGATTTTTATGAGTGAGATTTTCATGATTCGGCATCTCGGCAAGCGAATGTGCCCGCGAGCGAGGGTGTGGGAGGGGTTTTCCCCCTGTGGCCTCCCACGGTAGGGAGCTTTTTCAATTTTTAGCTCTTAATGGTGTGATCAGGTGCATACTTAAGTGACTATTTTTTACTTATTTTGAAAGACAAAAGGAAAATATACCTTCAATTGCAACTATCACTTTAATCTTTTGAGCTATGCTCCTTATTGTAGGCCCAAGTTGCAGACTTTGCCCGATGCGTGAGAAAAATGGGGTCACGCATGACACCCATTTTTCTCACGCATCGGGCAAAGTCTGCATCAAGTTCTTAGTTCGCAGTACACCCTCAGTAAAAGTGAGTAGAAATTTACAAAGAGATTGACAGATAGCCAAAACACTACACGACGAGTTGCACTTTTACGCTGTAAAGAGTTGGAAGTGAAGGGCAGTGAGTTTGAACAGCTTTTAGACATTGATTCATAAGAAGTCAGACACGTACAATTTTTGTATAAAACATGTAGGCCCTATATGGTGTGCAAATTCAATTCATAAAGCGGACATAACCGGGTCGGAGCAAAGAACATTCGGACGCCGTTGTGTTATTGTGGGTCATATCCACTTAAATTTACAATGTCAATTTATTTTCAAGCCACATTCGACGTTTTATCCGAAAAAAGAACAGATATGACTATTATAGGCCCTACATTGTATCAGGGCAACGAGCCCCCGAGTGCAATTACTATAGTACCCCCGGATAAATATTGGTTATTTGTGGTAAGGTTATGACAGTAAAGATTAGGGTTCCGGGGTTAGGTTTAGGAGTTTGGGTTAGGGTTAGGATTGATTAGGATTAGGATTAGGGCAAGGTGAAGGGTCCGGGGTAATTGCCCTGGGGGTAATTGCCCTAGACCCCGTTATACATAATAATTATCACTTAGCCGGCTGGAACAAAAGGCCACAACCCTTTGTGTGTAAGGGGGTGCCGCCTGGCACAGAAAACGTCAATGTATAGTGCTGTATACGCATTGTTGAAAGGGCCTGGTTTATAGGGTTACATTAAATATTAGGCCTATAAGTCGTGATTGGTTTACCTATAATGTCATTTGAGGTGATAAGCAACAACAAAAAAATAATAATAAATAAATAAATAGATAAATAAATAAATAAATAAATAAATAAAACAAAACTGGCTGGATGTACAAGGATTACAAAGAATATATTTCAATGAATTGTCGACTGGCAAAGCGGCCCTCAGTCAGGCTAATTAAAATGTATTGTAAAAATAAAACGTTTTACTCCTTGGTATTAATTTCAGTTAATTTCGATGAAACTCATCAAAGTGCAGAATGCATGCACATCTAACACTCTAAAGTTGATTTGATGAGAGCACAGTAGGCCCATATATTTCTTGATCATTAAGAATATTCAATATATATATATATATATATATATATATATATATACATTCGGAATGGACTTTGCTTTCTGGCTTGTTTACTTTCTCAATAGACCACGACATCATGTAGGACATGGCCCTGATAACATTATTATGCACACTCCTGAGTTCCCGACAGACGTGATATACACCACGGAAAGTCTACTGGTGTGTTTTGCTTATTAAAAGAGGAAGAAGAAGAAGAAGATAGAGAGGTGGTCCGCTATTTACTGACTCAAATTTGACACGCATTAATCCATAAAGATTTGAAAGCAAATTCAAATGCTGTTATTTGATATGATGGGAGCTTTTCAATGGGTAAAAAGACCCCAAAAAATGAACGGGGTCTAATCAGTGTTGAAATTAAGACTTTCTATAATAAAAAAAATAGGATTTCACGAACCAAGATCTACATTTTCTTTAATGTCAGAAATACAGAGGAAGAACAAACCAAGTTTCTGCAGTTCCGAATTGAGTTTAGTAGTGAAATATATTTCATCTTTTTTTCTTTTCTTCTTTTTCTATGATATAGGGCCTACTTCGCCCCCTTTATATTGCTGATGGTGTGATGGGGCTGTTTCTTCCTTTGTGATCGCTTACCATCACGTTCTTTTACCACTCGTCAATATTATCGAACTGGGAAATGAAATGAGAGATCTAGTCCATTTGAGCATTATTAACAAAATCACAGACCAGCTGATTGTAGTAATACCGAGTATCAGATTTTGTAAATGGAGCAGTCCTTGCTTTCCGTCTGTAGCAAGGCTGTGATTGGTCGAAAGTAATAAGCAGAGCGCGCAACGAATTACCTCTCGCTCATGTACTGTTTAGAGTGTTGCTGTACGTCAGATTCTGCGTGACGACCTCTATATACCTTGAGTACAGTGTGCACCATGCAGTCGCTCCCAGCAGGTGTATGCAAGTTCAGTATCCTGCATAATGATGGCAATAGGCGCAAGCTTTCAATGTATACCGTTGCTCACTGCATGGGTGCATTTTCTTTATCTACCTCCAGTTAAAGTAACTATATTTCTTGCCGACGCGATGAAGATACAACAATATGACCCGGGACACTTTCCATAAAGGGGTTAGCAATCGAAATTTATACGTTACAAATGAATCTTACTTACTATTCCATGGCGATGACTTTACTGATCACTAGAAACTGGTTTCAGCCAAGCTGTTTTCACAGTTTCTGCAATCACTGCGCGTTTTTCGTTGTTGTTGTTGTTGTTGTTGTTGAAAGTATTTTTTTAACTCAGAATCTTTCTAGATGAATAAATAATTATGTCATCACGACAGAATCATCGATATAACAGGTTACTGTTTATAATTCTAGTTCCCTCTTTCTCATTTGCTCTTTCCTCCATAATTCAAAGGAAGCTATTTTGGCAAAGCGTTTTTCACAAAAGTATATCATAAGCCTATAACTACAAGTAAAGAATGTACGTGTATGAGATAAAATATGTAACTTTTTTACTACCAGAACATTACGTAATACTGCATCTTATGGGTACTGTTATAATAGAAAAGGTCTCCGGGGAATTGAAACATTCAAACGATTTCTATACTCGGTCCTCCTGACTTGCTTTAAACACTAAAGACTGAAAGATCGATAACTAAATATGCACTGAAAACTTGTTTTTTTTTTCTCTCTCTCTCTCTGAAATGATTCACCACCGTGATCGTAATTTCTTTGATTAAATGTCAAGGGAATTAAAACTCACACACACGTACACATACCCAAAAGAAACCACACTCACCCGCATGCTCAAAAGAATTGGAAAGTAGGGGCATTCTACTTGTCATGCACAACGACACACGGATATACGCAGCACTCTATCAAAGAGAGTATACATACATCTGCCCTAATATAGGCCTACATTTCTCTTTTTTCCAAGAGGAATTTGATTTTTAGGAATTATCTCAATTATCTGTTTTTGTTCAGTATAGACAGTCTAGTCCCTATAATGTACATTGATTTTTTTTAATGATTCTTTATTCGAATTTCGTTCACTGCCACAAAATTCACAAAACAAAACATTTTACAAAGACAAGCAACATCAACACACAAATATTGTACAGAGATATTATGTTAAATCTTACAGATCTTACATTATGACTTATTTGATAAAATATGAAATTCGTATTTGTTTTAACACACATGATATTCTTGCAACTTCCCTAAACTGTTGACACAATAGTTTCCGCAAGGCAATTGGGCACATTTCACAATATTATTTCTATTGAAAATACATATATATATATATATATATATATATATATAAATAAATATATATTTCAAATGTATATTTTTATATATTTTTTATAGAAATAATATTCTTCTTTGCGATAAACTGACAAATATTGAAACCGAAAAACCATCAGAAATAAGAATCAAATTCAGTTTAGCAAGTACAATAAAAAAAATCAGGCTACTTGCAGCGCATAGGCGCAAACACACAATCAAGAAATAAGTTTCAAAATTTCATACACATTATACACATATTAAGCAACACACACTGCACACACACACATAATTAACACACATGGGTCATTCTTATATATATATATACTAGTATACAATATTGCTGACAGTGCAAAGAGAACAGCAACGTAGGCCACAATTATAAGAGCAGTACGCATATGCACTTTTTCATTAATCTTAATTTACTCCAAAATTTAAAGAAAAGTCTTTAGTTTTCCATGTCTTTTAGTAGGTATAAGGGCCTACATCAATAACCAAGAAGTACGCCAATAGAATAATGTTCAACAATTTTACCACGTATTGTCACTTCTTGGATTTTTTTCCCCTATAAGAACATCAAATTAAGAACTTTATTGGGTTCTGTGAAATTATGTGTATTCAAATGTCTTACTACAATCCCATTCTTTTTTGTCGGGATGAAATAGAAATGCAAATAAATGGAAAACTATGAAACACCTCTGTTGTTGACAAAGATGGAAACTTCGCCACATGCAGAACAAAACAGACTTCCATGCACATGAAATATATCAGGGTTATTTGATGATTTCATTTGTTTTTTCTGCTTTGACCGTCATCACAAACATTTATATGAAATGTAATATTTGTCTTCAAGCAGCTCTCTCACAATCAGCAATCAACATATTACATATTGTGAATGATAATGGTATATTCATAAGAAGCTGTTACATCAATATAATAAGTAAACGCCAAAGAGAACGACCCAATGAGTCTTTCCTTTCTTTTTGAGTAGTTTCAATATTTTGTTCATTTTGTTTTCAATCTCTTCTGTACGAGTGAGGGATAGCAGTGACTGTTGTGCTTGTTGGAGCTGGGAAACATTAACCAGGACTCACTGCATTCATGAGGACAAAGGTGTAATACTGTTTTTTATTACACTAATACTTGTTAGAATTTTTGCCCCTTGTCATAATTTCACTTCAGTAAAGATTCGTATACTTATTATGCAGTTTACTTTTTATGGAAATTTGTCCTCCTATCACACGTGAAGAGGTACATTGGATGTATACGGTATCAGAGACTCCAACTCTCCCGTTTTCGACGGGAGATCTCCCGCCGAAGACCCATTTTTGCAACTTGATCTCCAGTTCTCCCGTTTGAGATTTTATTTCTCCCGCCATGGCTCTTTGTCTCCCGTTGGAATGGATTTCTTACTTATCTCTATCGTGTGTTGAAAAAAATAAGCCTTAGATAGCACAAAAGAGCATCTAGAACTCTAGGAACTTCGTGCTTCGCACACATCAAGTTGGAGTCTCCCGTTTGCTAGGGGTTTCAGGCGGGAGAATCTCCAGATCAGAAGGTGCTTTGGGTTGGAGTCTCTGCGGTATACCGTTTGCTAGCTTCAGTGAGTGCTGATCAAGTATATCTCTAGGACACAACCATTGGTAAATAAAGCACTACGATAGGAGGGGATTGCTCAGAATCATGTGTATGCGATACGGTTACAATATTTTCAAAAATAAACCCATGATGTCATCGGTCTCAATCGATTAAACCTCAACTTCTGGTGGGGTATTCTGCAGTTAATCCCTATCATCAGCCATAGAAGAGCTGCATTAATGATAACAATTAAAGAACACCGACTCCAATAATATCATTAACAGTTACAGAGTGAAATTTTTTGTTTGCTTCATCGCTATGAGTTATCAAACTTTGATTAGGAGTATTGATGATTAATTGTTGATCGATCACTTATCCACATCGATCGGAAGTCGATCAGGCAAAAGAGAATTTGTCAACAAAAAGATCTAAAGAGGAGACCTTCGTGCAACGAGCCAGTCTGAAGTCTGAAAGAAACCTCAATTTTCGTAGTCTTTTCGTGTTTCGCTCCATTAAAGCAAAATGAACAGATTATTCGGAAAGGGGAAACCCAAGGAGCCCCCTCCAAGTCTTCAGGACTGCATCTCTAATGTAAGTTCACCGTAAATAAATTACAGCTCAACTTGCCTGCTGCGTTGGAATTGGGCACTCACAAACTGCAAATTAAATGTGGACCCACGTACTGTAAATCACGTAAGCTATTGCTTGGGTGTGTTTCCTTTGCTAGTGCTGCCTGCTTCATGCTTGGAGCTTGGCCACCCTAGAATTCTAGATATCTATATATTACTGATTATTAGTATACGTTGACCAATGCAGCTGAGCCTGAGGAAAGAGAGGGAGAGAGAGAGAGAGAGGGAGAGAGAGAGAGAGAGGGAGAGAGAGAGGGAGGCAATTGGGCGCTAGGCGAATGTAGTAAGCAAATAATCAACGTTGGTGAAGGTGATGGGACAAACTATCACTTCCGAGGCGATCTGGATGTACCCTCATCATGTAGCTATCTTTCCGAAGTGCAGCTGAGGAAAGATAGCGTACACATTCAGATCGCCGAGGAAGTGATAGTTTGTCTCATTGCCTGAAACTAAAAGTTGATTATGTCTAGATATTTGCTTTAGTCTATATTCCACATCTAGGGTCCTAGAAATTCCCATTTTATTCCACATCTGAAACCGTTTTAGCTGTCTTTAGGTATCCTTAGGAGGGCTTAGGCTACGTGTGCGCGTAGATGACAAAACAATGAATTTGCTGCGTGCACCGTGCGGCACTGAAATGAAAGTGCATTGCACTCACTGTGTACTATCAAGTGACCTAGTTAAATGATAGTCCACAGTGCAACGCACTTTTATTTCACGCGTACTCATCTCACGTTAAGACTGTATGGACTGCCAGAGATCAGCAAAACAAACAGCTGTCTTTATAGATGGCAAAACAATGGATTTGCTGCGCGCACCGCGCGACACTGAAGGGAAAGTGCGTTGCACTGTGTACTATCAAGTGACCTAGTTCTTCTCAGGTGATGTGATGGGCAAAACTACGATTTATCACGTGATCAGCTCTTGACCATGGCTATATAGCAAGATTTTTAGTATGTGGAATATAAAAGTAAATTAGACACCTCCAGAATCACCTTCAGACCAACGGGCAACGGTCTAACCAGTGCTAACGTGGTTATTGGTAGATCTGCGTCTAAAATATAATGCTTATGAGTTATGTTATGAATGATGCGAATAATCATTGATGAAGTAGTAGAAGTCTAGTACTGTAGTAGTAGTACTATGATGTCATTATTATGATCCAACTTGTTCAATCTCCATAGATAATGAAATGATTGCAGTAAATACTACTATTAGATATAACCGCACCAGCGACCCCCACCCGTACCGAGTCGGGGTCGCATTGCAGCCCTATGCAGGGGCGGATCCAGGAATTCTGTAAGGGGGGGGGGGGGGGGGGGGCGTAACTAATATTTCTGGTGCCACTTCCAGGTTTCATTTTCATTTTTTTTTTCTTTTTCTTTCTTTTGTTTTTAACGAAAAATGAAGGGGGGGGGTGTGCGCCGGTTGCGCCCCCCTCGCCCTCTGGATCCGCCACTGCTATGGCTATGGCTATTGATGTACCACCTGATATGGCTTAGTATTTTGGTGACCAGAGACCAAAATACAGGGTTTTACATGGAAATTCATAGCCATACTGTTAGATAGGATACTTACAATCAGAGGCGCAGAAATTGATTTTCAATACGATTTGTTTTAAGAGCCCAGTGAAAGATTTTATCCGAGGTTTTAGTCCTTCCACACTTCGTATCGTAGTACAACTTCCACAGCGCATGCGCCTACAGCCTTGCTGTTGGTCGGGTATGGATAAAACGTAGCACATATTATAATACACAATGTATGTGTGTGGAAGAAAAAAAACAGGACGGCTAGCTGAGAACTGAAATGAATATTCATTCGCGCATGCGCAGATCATTTTATTTACGTGATATGTTCAAAATGGCGATTTGCATCTCGCGGAGATGGTCTCAAAGATGACGATAAATCTCGTTTTCGGAGGTAATGGTGAGGGATACATAGTTGCCTATAATATTCAACTATATGGTATTACAACATGTGGCTTTTCGTTGCAAATCCAAGTGTTGTTTTGAACGATGAGTTGTTTACTGCATTGCAAGCATCGCAGTGCACTTGATTACTTCACTAAATTGCATACAAGTCGTTGGGGCGCTGTTACTGGTTACAGCGCCCCACGCCGGGGTTATATTAGATATTGCTGAGTGCATGTAAAAATAATGATTTATAAATAGACAGTCTCCCACTCCCACTGAGTCCCAGTTGTTAAAATTGTTGATTGTAATCGCCCACTACTCTGCGTATGATGAGTATTTGCATATGTATGTCTGTCATACGTGCAAGTTCTGCTGAAATTAGCCAAGAAGCATGATGAATTGTCTGGGTATGCTGGCTGCTGTAATACTCCTATCGTGAGCTGTTGGAATCAGTTGGCTATTTTCCAACCAGTTGGTTGTTATACTGTAAAACGAAGAATTTTCGCGTGCACTTTAATTTCGCAAATTTCGCGAGCACCAAGATTCGCGAAATTAAAATGCACGTGAAAGTCCTTGTTAACACTATATGCACTGAACGCCAGTGGCACTTCGCGAAAATTTTATGCCACGAAAAAGGCTTTCGGCTCCAATTTGTGAAAAATTCATGCCGCGAATATATCATGTTTTACAGTATAACTTATTATAAGTTTGTTTGTTGTCTCTCGTTTCTTATCCTCTCTTTCTTGTCATGCTGACTGAAGAACAAAGGAGAGCACAAACAAATAAAAATCCACTGCACTTATTACTGGATATACTGTACTAAGGCATACGTCCCACAGCATGCAGCACTCAGCTCAGTACACAATGGAAGATATTTTAATGTTTACATATATTCTCCATGTCCCTCCATGCCTGCAATAGCATGTACCAAAGGGATATTCTTTCCTTTTCTTTTTGTATTCTATACATGTATCCCTGTGTGACAGTGCCTCTTGCTCTGTGCATTTCTTAGGTTGACAGCAGAGCAGGTTCTATAGAGAAGAAGATCTCTATGCTAGATGCTGAACTCAAGAAATACAAAGATCAGATGAAAAGGATGAGAGATGGACCAGCAAAGGTTAGTAATATTGCTCCATAGATCATCTTCCCTTCCGACTAAAAGGAGAAATAGAAACCATCCTTTTTTCTTTTTTTTTTTTGGATTACAGTGCACTCCCGTTATAACGAACACGGTTATAACGAAATTTTGTTATAACGAAGTAAAACTTCTGGTCCCAAAATTATCACCATTAAAGTCTATGGTACAAAATTCGCTTATAACGAACATGGTTATAGCGAAATGTTCGATATAACGAAGTCTTTTTCGAGCGCCACTGACAAAGAAAAACAAAAGAATTGTGCTCCGTTATAACGAAATGCGAATTGCTTTCGAAATACGTCGCAGAACAAGCATTTATAGCGTCTCTGCATGGGCGAACGCTTCACATCACTGTGTGTTCGCTCCGTGTGTCACACACAGTTTCAGAGGGGAACTTGCGTTTAATATTGTCATACAATAATCCCATCCCATTTCACATATCTTTCCAGTGTATGATGAGTATTCAGCAAACAGAATGCGTGGTTTCCTTGTTTTCGTTATTATCTTTGTTCAGTTATAACGAAAGAAAACTGCCGGTCCCGAGCATTTCGTTATAACGGGAGTGCACTGTACTTTCCATCATTCATCTTCACATCAAAATATGAGCAGAGAGGAGTGTTTCAAACACAAGCCATGGTACCAGGTATTACTTGTGAACTGTTGATATGAGGCACTCTTACATTCGCAAGATGGTCATGCTACTATGAAGCATGTATTACTAGGCACAGTAGTGTTTGATGACCTATTTTGTTCTCTATATTTGCAGTCAAACACTCACAACTTACTATCATTACACTTTTGTCAGAATTCTCCATGACTCAATGCTGTAAGCCACTGATTTATAGAGAATTTGATGTGCATGTACTTAGAAAGACAAGACTTGTGCATTGAAAAAAAAAAAGGCTTCTGAATGTAGTACTGTGTATGATGTTTTTATGAGTAGTTCATTTTGCAAATATTGGTGGAAATATTTTGCAAAATTCATGAAGATGAATCCACTGCAAAATACATATATATTGCACATACAGTAAATTGAGTGCTCTGATAGCATGATATCAATTCATCAATGTATATATATCATTTCTCTTGTTTAATTATACTCCTCTAGAATACGGTCAAACAGAAAGCTCTCAGAGTCCTTAAGCAGAGGAAAATGTGAGTATTGGTAGCATAAAATAAAACAAGAGTGCAGTGACAATTCATGATTGCCAGTGGGCAGTCTTCTAGTCCAACAGGCACTGTAAAAGCAGAAACATTTAGAGCATGAAATTTTTGGGAATTGGAGCAGATGGTCTCTTTTGCGGCATAAAACTTTCGTGAATTGCCACTGGCATCCAATGCTTTGTGTAGGCAAATGCTCTCTTGTGCATTTTACTTTTGCGAATCTTGGCTCCGAGCAAACTTTGTGAAAGTTTCATGAACATGAATATTTCTGGTTTTACAGTATTTTGCAGGCCTGCAGTTAAATAGATCCTTTTATAGTGTATAACATTTTTGTTTTAGTTTAGCTTACCAACATTTACTTCTTCACTCATACAATTATCTGCACACATTTATTCTGGTATGTCTCTACCTCTGTCCACAAATTTTATGCACCTAGTTTTTCTCATCCAGGAATACCTGGCCAAAAACAAGAACACTTTCATACTTTATGTTCCATGTATTATGAATTTAGACAAATTTACAATTGTTTGCAAAGAAACAAAATTAGTGATTTTTCACCTTGGAGATGGTCATCACTGCAGTAGTGTCGTTCATGGGAGCGCTTTGGCATGTCGTTAATTTCAGAGATATCAGATGACTTAAGAAATTCATGAAAGTAAAACCACCATGAAATAATGTGCTGTACAGAGTAGACCATCCAGGACTATCCATCAGTGTTTCTTTTAAAAAGTGCAATTGCTGGTAGAAATCTATACACGTTTGTGCACTTTCCCTCATATATGAATAAACATATTCACACATGAGATAACCATAGATTATGGATCTCCTACTTCCTTGGTAATTTGATTAAAGCATAGTTTTGCATGAATATTGATTATGCCTGTGTGAAAACAATGTAGGTCAGGTCCCACATCAAAGCATGTCAAACTGTATCTGGATATTGTGCAAGTCAATATATATAACACCCCCATTTATACGTGGCATTTTATTGAATAGAACAGTCTCCAAGAGTGCTCCTGAAATGTTGTAGACTTTGTGTGAACAACAGACAATCACACCTAAAGTGCTCCAAACTTATGCCCCTCTTGAGGCTAGGTTCAGAAGCACTCCTGAAGCACTCTAAACTCTATATGAATGATCACCAACGTTTAGAATACTCTTGGTATGTCGTATGTGGTATGTCACTTACATGCTGTGCTTACAGTTTATATGTTCGAATTCCGTACTCTCATGAAGGTTACCATGTCAATTAGGCCCTTCTTGGCCACTTTGTGTTTAGTCTTAGCAGGCGGTGACACTCTGTATGAACAGACTCAAAGGAGCATATGTTGCAAACACTTCCAGAGTGCTCCTGTTCCCAACTTTGTGCTTAAATGAGGTAGGGTCTCTTTTTATGTAATTGAAATGAAGAGCATGCATATGAAATGAGTGCATTTATCCTCCACACTTCTCCCCAGGTATGAATCTCAGTTAGATAACATGAGGCAGCAGTCTTTCAACATGGAGCAAGCCAACTTTGCCACTCAGACTCTGAAGGATACAAAGGCCACTGTTGATGCCATGAAGACGGGGGTCAAGAGCATGAAGAAGGAATTTAAGAAGGTCAACTTGGATGAAATCGAGGTGAGGCCCCCATAGAAAACTACATTGTAGTGACCTTTATTGATATATTTGCTTTTGTATTCTGTTCTGGAATGATTTATTGCTTTACAATGTATCATTTCTACTTACTAATATCATGACTTGTCTCAGGTGTAATTGCCATTGATTGAAGAATATGAATTCCTCTTTGGTATGTACATTATATGATCAAAGGAATTTTTTTTTTTATGCTCAGTCTGTAACTCCTTTTTCATGTCTTTGTCATACCATAATTATTGCCTTTTGCAAATATGTAATTGAATAATGTGGAGACTTATCTCGTTGTTTGAGATGACCTGATTGCAGGTGACATGCCTCTAAGAAAAACAAATAAAAAAAAAAGAGCTTGATAACTTTTGAAAAAGGATTGTGCTTAAACTAGTTGTGGTGGGGACGTGGCTAGTGCATGCAGGCGCTCACAGACTTAGCTCCATTATGGTACCATTGTGGCAACGACACAACAAATCAAAACAAGTAAAAAAAAATGAATGGTACTATTCACCAAGTTTAGGTATTGAAACAGAGATGGCAACTTTGTTTTTCAGGGTTTTTGTTGGGTTTTTTTATTGTCAAAATCACTACAGACGATGGACAATACTGCTTTGTTTGGGGTTTCTTTTCTCCAAATTGTATTACTACACATGTCTATTGCAGGAAAGGTACAAATACAGTGTACTCCCATTATAACAAAGTCCTCGGGACCAGTGGCTTTCTTTCATTACAACAAAATTTCGTTATAAATGAACAGCATAGTGTATAAAGATATATAGATGATGATTTTTGGACCTGAATTTTGATTTTGTTGTTACGAGAATTTCATTATTTATAACCGTGTTCGCTACAACAGCAGTGCACTGTACTTTTTTCCCACCAAAAATATGCCTTTTCAGACCTCAGAATACTGCAGTGCTTTTTCCATGGTGGGCATTCCTGTAGAAAAGCTAGCTTCTGTCCACTACATGTGTGAGGGAGACCATAATGTCTCTTCAATAACTCTCCAATGCACATCTTGCCTTGTGATTGTAGGACCTTCAAGATGAGATGGAGGACATGTTGGAGCAAGCCAATGAAGTCCAGGAAACCCTGTCTAGGAGTTATGCCACACCGGATGTGGATGAAGATGACCTGGAAGCAGGTGTGCATCTTTTTTCCTTTTTTTTTTGGGGGGGGGGGGGGAGTAGAAGGTAATGTTTTTCTTGTTTTTTTTTCTCCCTCTCTCTGTCTCTGTGCCATTGTTGTGTTTGCATTATGTGTCTTCATGTTTTAGTATGATTATGTGTCTGTGTATGTGGCCATTTCTGTCTCTCAGTATGCTGATGTTACATTTGTTTTATTGTTGCATATTTCAGAAGGCAAACTGAGCAGAGAAGCTTAGGGCATTTAAGGGATATTCAGTTTCTTTAATTGTTCTTTAAGTGTTCTCTATTTTTGGTGTGTGTGTGTGTGTGGGTTTATTTAATGTTATTTTGGACTTTCACTCACTTAACAGGGTACGTTTTCTGTAACTTACACCCCCCCCCCCCCCCAAAAAAAAAAAAAGAAAGAAAGAAAAGTAATATGTTGTTGAAAACCAAACGAAAACAAAACAATTATTTGGATGATACATCTTTCTCCCCTTTCTTCCTCTTTAATTCGTCTTTCTTTGTCCAAAAACACAGAGTTGGAGGCCCTAGGAGATGACATGCTGATGGATGATGACAGTTCCTACCTAGATGAAGCAGTCAATGCTCCGGCTGCCCCAGAGACTGTGCCTGGTGCAGAGTCAACACAGGTACGTCAGACCAGGGAGGTGGAAGAGAGGTCTCTCTCCCATTCCCTGGTCAGACTACGGCAACATAGG
Organism: Diadema antillarum; assembly: GCF_040938485.1. NCBI lineage: Eukaryota > Metazoa > Echinodermata > Echinoidea > Diadematoida > Diadematidae > Diadema > Diadema antillarum. The sequence goes on from NW_027272389.1 coordinate 312,472, forward strand.
GAATATCCCAAACCTCCAAGAATGCTAGTTTCTTTTGACTGGACAGCTGTTATACTGTACAACATCCTTATCTTTACAGAAATAAATTATTTGCTGGGTGGCAACAACCTGTGGCATGACACTTGTCTATTTCTTAAGTAATCTGCTAGAGAGTTCTGCAAATAAATGTGTTGATACTCCTTTTTTGATTCACATCCATTTTGGTAAGGGGCACCATCCCTTTAATTGCCATGTAATGCTAAGAATAATATATATATTTTTGTTAATTCTGATTAATTTTTCATGTGAGAGTTTCTTCTTGGTCATGGCGTAGTTTGACATGATGACTTCAGGTGATAGGTACTAATCTGCGGAGATGACCAATTAATACGCTGGAAGACAGGGTACATTAGTCCTGTGACAATATCACATTCAGGGCAAGTTATGAATATACAGTGCACTCCCATTACAACGAACAGTTTTAACGAAATTCTGTTACAACAAAGTAAAAATGCAGGTCCCAAAATTAAGTGTTTTTAATATACCCCTTGTTTGGCTTTCACAAAAGTTTCATAGAGTGAAAGAAAACTGTCGGTCCTGTGGACTCCATTAGAATGAGAGTCATCTGTTCTTTTATACAGGCCATTGCTGTTCATACTAGGGTGTAAAAATTAATTGTTTCTGTCATTAGTTCTGCTAGAGTCATACAGTATTTCTGCCCTACACATGACAAGTTAGTTGCATGTCTTCAATCTGATTACCCTGCCTGTCTTCTCTCTAACAGGATGGCGTTCCAGTGGATGAATTTGGATTACCGCAGATTGCTGCTACATGAGGAAACGGATGTTTCTGGTGTACATTCTCGTTATTATGGAGTAGACCCTGTACCTGTACTTGGTGGCATTGGAACAGTGTTTGACCAGCAGTGTAGAAAAGCTTTTTGAAAGAATTGCTCAACCATGTGTATACATTAGTAATCGCATACATTATACTTCTGACAAACTGCTCTTTATGTTTGTGAGTAAATTTATACAGCTATACCTTCACTAAGATCAAAATTAGTGGTTCTTGTGAAACTGAGCATTTCCCATGCTGTGGATACATTACCATTGCCTATTTTTATTTATTTTTTTCATGAGTATATGAATATGAAATAGATTGTATGCTTCTACTGCAGACTTTTATGAGACACATATCTCTATGTCTGTATTCAGTGTAATCCAATTAATAGCAGTTTTCCATAAAGGTAGCAGCTTAAGTACACCCTGTACTGCTTAATATTTTGTACATTCACAAAACACTTCAGGAAGTTTCAGACTTGTGTGAATGCATCATCACTTTGCACAGCATGCAATGGCTCTCTCTCTTCATACTGTAAAGGATGTAACGCTCCTGCATGTGGCTGGGAGAAGTCCCTTGTTGGAAGGGATTGACAACCTATAATGGCTTTACGACTCACAATTTCTCATTACTTATGCAAACTCACTCTAGCTAAATCAAAGCCAGAACAAAGAGTCTTAATATTGTTAATTGCATGGGATTATATGTAACATAATCAAATGGCAAAGCTGTGTTTCATTCGCAGTCTTGTGGAATCTTGTTATGGAGAGGTAGGATATAACAAAACCCTTTTATAAGACAGTGATTATGCAGGTTGAACTCTTCATATTTCTCTGTTTTCGTGCCCTGATATAGTGAGAAATGCACTGCAACAAAGTGATTGCCATGGTTTATAGGTCCTCAGTTTAACAAGGTTACCCTGTAGTCAATTTTGTGTGGAGTAGACTGACAGCTGTGCACGCGGCTGGAATAATCATGGAAAATATGTACAAAACATGTGGACATCACATCACTTCCCACCTAAGATGTACTATATGATATGATATTGTACTTAATAGGGGAAGAGCAACTTTTAGTTCAATTGGCTGGAATGTATCGTTTAATCCTTGTACTCTGCATTAATCAAGAAATTCCATTGACTGTGAGATATCCCTTTATTCACTATCATTTTGATGCTGCTGGGTGGGAAGATCTTTTATCAAAGATGACCCTGTACCATAATTTCCTGAAATCTAGAATTGTCATGTTTTGGTTTATAGAAGGACGAAAGTCATGCCCACATGAGCATTCCATTCTTAGGTATGATAAATCAGATCTTAGCACCTTATCTCAGCATTTCAGACTCTCTTTTAGTGTTATGTAGGTGTAGATGTGTATGGATATATCCTGTGTTTTCTGGCATTCTTTGTTTGGAAGATATATTATGCCGGACATGGCAGGAACAATACAGGCAAGAATCATGGCATGCTGAGTACGAGATGGGGACAGCAAGTGGTAGCTACCTTTTTTGGTAGGATGAAAAATTGTTTATACACCGCATATGTACATTTGTGTCAATTGCTCTTAAGTTTGCCTTTTTCCAAACTATGGTTAGACATTTGTGCAGAGCTGCAGAAGTTGCATCCTAAAACTAGAAGTGAAAGTGCATTACCAATTGGTATGGTGTCTGACATGCTTGACAATTCTCCAATTTAATTATTGACATGCTATATGTGCTGTGGAGAGCTTTTTAACCCTCAGGCATACAACATATAGTTAACCACCCAGCTCAAAACCCACAAAAAGTAGGCTAAAATGAATTGTTACTTTACTATATAGTTTGAAAGAGTATTCTCTAACCTGAAAAATGATATCGTCACTGGGGCGACAAGACCTCGTATCTACAAAATGACAAATGTTCAGGAGAGCAAAAAAACATGGCAGCCAAAGCACTGTATCAAATGGGAAAGCCTTTCCTTTGACATGACGTGGTGGCTTCATTTTTGGGGTAAGACTGCTGGGATTTGGACAGGACATCACTTAACTGATTATCTGACCCTTTATCTAAAAAATCATTTTCACCAAAATTTCAGATACGAGGTCTTGTCGCCCCAGCAACGATACGTAATTCATTTTTTTTTAAATGACTGGAATAAAAGAAAGTTAGGAGGTGCAGATTTTGTAGAAAATGGCGAAAAGAGAATTTAAAGATAAATTAGGATCACTCAGGCGTTCTGTGCAGAAGTATCAATGAAAATCACAGTGAAAGCAGTCCCTGTCAAATATCTCCGTTTTGGTTCTGTTTTAAGCCACCAAATGTTGACAGTAGGTAGAGAAGAGATTACTCTCCTAGGTAGGACAAACTTGAGAAATTTGAGTCAGTCAACCCAAATGACTAGTTTGATCCATTACAGAGAATCCTAATCTGCAACAATTTGTAGGTTCTGAGCTGGGCGGTCATGTATGTGTTTTGGGTTTTAGATTTGATCATGCACATGCGCAAAACAAAGAGCAAAAACAAAATAGGTACCAAGGCCAAATTTACTGTGAATGTGTGGTTCAAAGAACATGGAGGAGTGATAATCAAGACGTCTTGTCGAAGCAGTTGCAGAGGGTTTATTTTTGTATATCTTTTTTTTTTTTTTCACTGGCAACCAACTCCATTTAGCCTTAGCACTATTCACAGTTATGTTGTCTTGAGATCGCCTTTGATATTGGAAAGACACTATTGCAGCTCAGAATTACCCATGTTGTTGGTGATAGTGATTAATGAAAGTACAATGTATTGTTTCCCATTTTCTTGTGTTGTCATTGAGTTTTTGTGACATGTGACTGACACATTAAGATAATACGATGTAGTGGATTTAGATTGTTGTCTAATTGTTCAGATTACTATCCTAAATTGAATTGCAAAATACATTTGCTACATATTGGGGTTTCTTAACTCATTGAGAACAGGCTGATTTTGCTATAGCACGCATTTCCCATAGACACCTGCCCAACTACATACTTGGGACTAGTCTTCAACAGGTTAAACGAAGATTATTTATGGGTATTTTATTATAAGTATAAGTGGTTTGATATTGTTGTTGTTGTTGTTGTTGTTGGGTGTTTGTTTTTTTTTGGGGGGGGGGGGGGGGGTGGGGTTAGAGGAGGAGGTGAGTGCCGAAAGAAAAGTCAGTCACTGTAGCCTGGCAGATTACAGCATCATTAAGTCTTTTATAAAGAAATCTATTTTGATGTCACTTAATTTCTTTTTTTCTTTTTTTTTAGGAACTATGTTGGTCTTTTTCTTTTTTTTTGTAAATTATGATAGTGCAAAATTGCTCTGGCTATATTCTGTTGTCTTAATAAATTGTATGAATATTTTGATTCCAAGTATGATTCATACTTAACTTATGGAGTTTGTGAGTTTTACCTTGATCGATTTGATCGATTTGTGCACTGTACATGCATAATGTACATACATACACACAAACACACACACATTTAGATGCTTGTATGTATGTATGTATACAAACATTAGTTTATATTAGAACAAGAGAGAGATAGACCAACAGTTCGGATATATTGCCACTGAGTGAGGAAAATAAGATAAACATAAAAAATGTGTCTCATATTTAGGTTTATTTTTCCTTTTGGGGAAATTTAAACCTAAACATATTATATGGGAATATGATGTATACAGAAAGAGGAAATAACACATCATGTAAGTTTGAGGAAAGTAAGACAACCTCTTCAAGAGATATGGCTTTTTAAATCTGTGGTTAAATTCATGTACCCTCATCACTGGAAGAGAAGACCCAACAATTTGTGATGTCACTGCAGTAGAATAATAGAGGCCCTAAAGTTAAAAGAATTCCATACAATTTTGTCGTACAAATATAATGAAAAGAACACATTTCCTGTTTTGTTGCTGACATATGTTATGTGGTAGGTTGATTGATTGATTGATTGATTGATTGATTGATTGATTGATTGATTGATTGATTGATTGATTGATTGATTGATTGATTTTTTTATTTTTTTAATGGGCTTGTAAAGTTTTTGTTGAAACCTTAGTAAAGGGGTTGTATAGTTCTTGCCTTGGTATGTATTTCCTAGCTGTTATATATGTTATAATGTTTATCTTATCACTGTGAAATGCTTTAAAGGAAACCCAAACCCAAAGAGAAATGTTGATTGAGTGAAAGCAGCAACATTAGTAGAACACAGTGAAAGTTTGAGGAAAATCTGACAATCTATCCAAAAGTTATAAATTTGTAAAGTTTTGGTGCTGGAACTGCTGGATGAGGAGACTACAAGAGGTTATGGCATCATATGTGGACAACAATACTTGTACAAAGAAAATATGAAGGGAATTCCAAAAAAAAAAAAAATCATTTTTCATGAAAATTACACATTCCATTCACTTGATACTGACTATTCCTGCTTTCTCAAATCAGTCAAGTGCTCTTTCATTACTTATGCTAGAAAAGTGATTAGTTTTTTGTTTGTTTTTTGTGTGGAATTCCTTTTATATTTTCTTTATATTGTTGTCCACACATACGCCATAATCTCTCGTTGTCTCCTCATCCAGCTGTTCCAACACCAAAGCTTGAAAAATCATAACTTTTGCAACAATTGTCCGATTTTCCTCAAACTTTCCCTGATGTGTTCTACACACACAATGTTACTGCTTTCACTCAATCCATAATCTCTTTGGGTTTGGGTTTCCTTTAATTTGATTTGCTCCTTGTTGTGTTATTTTGTTGTTGTTGTTGTTGTTGTTGTTGTTGTTGTTGTTGTTGCAACATTGAATTCGCGGCCTCTCTGAAAACTCTTTTAACCTGGCAGGTCGAGATCATTATTATTTAACAATCATACACAGTAAGCCGCAGTGAGAAAAATCTCTTAGAGAGTACTAGTATGACTACGAGTACGCCGGGGTCCTGTTGCATAAAAGTTGAGATCAAACATAAGTCAGAAAATCAAGAATAATATAAGTCTCTGAATACTCAATTGTGATTGGCCTTGGACGATGTCTGATTTATGTTTGATTTTCTGAGTTTTATGTTTATGTTTGATTTCATCTTATGCAAGAGGGCCGTGCGATCTATGTTGCAATTGCGCCCTCTCTTGGCCCGGCACGCTTGATACAAGTGCAGGTAGGTGGCGTAAAAAGGAACAAAAAGTTTTTGTCCCGAGTACTGTACATTGTACAGACACTGCACCCTGTGTGCGCAAGCTCGGCGAAGGAACGCCGTGTGCGCGCGTATCACGAATCGACTCCTTGCTCCGTCCACCATACGCTACGTACTTGCTATTGGAACTGTATGGCACCGCTGCAGCAAGCTGCCACGAGCTTGTACGTGTGTGAGTGTGTGTGTGTGTGTGTGTGTTGTGCATGCATGGGGGATGTCTGTGCTGATTGCGCTGCTGCAACGCACGTACACGCTGCACTATCAATACATTATACGAGTACCAGTATATTGCATGCATATATGCATAAACACGTCTTGCACACCGCGAACCCGGGCTCAGCACAAAACACAGGTTATGAATGTGGGCCTATTCAATGTTACTTGTCAAATTGTGCTGAATCTGCCTAACAAAAAAAGTTGAAGGTTTCCCGCGCCGCGCTGCAATTCCAGAGTTTCTGACGACTGACGAAGAGAAGTCGGTGTAAAGGTATGAAAGTTGTCTTACTGCTCTGCTGTGCTGTGTGATCGTCATGTGATTTTAAAATTTATTTTCATTCACTCAGAGTGTCCGGACTCGGGATGCAACACATGGCGCGTGGAACAGTAGCGTAGGAGCTGTGGCGTTTTCAGCTCTCGTTGAAATGGGTCTGGAGTCATAGTTAGAAAACCGAAAACAGAAAGTAACGAGAGTCCCTATAGGTCTAACGTTAACGTTAGATTTTAACATTGTAGCTAACCATGTTGGAAGCACTGTAGAACTAGCTAGATATAGATAAAGTCTTGGGTCTAGATGCCTAGATGTAACGTTAGTAAATTTACTTAGAGCCGAGCCGAGATCTAACGACAGCAACGTTAAAGAATAAAGATGCACGACATTGTCATTGACAACCCGTGTGCAAAGGCAAAAGATAATGTTTTGTACATTCTCTGTTGCTCAGCACTCGGCAGCATGCACCATGCTCTCAGAGTCTCAGCCTTTGGGGTTTTTAGACACACTTGTCTCTCTTGTTGTTGCGGTTGCACTACGACTGACATGAACCAGACACAATTGCTGTCAGATGTGATAAATGTGTGAACTATGTTGTATTTAACGTTGCGTTAGATTAAATTTAACCCCGTCGCGGGGCGCTGTAACACAGTAACAGCGCCCCGAAGCAACCCATGCAATTTTAGGAAGCACTCAAATCAGTTCGGGAAACCCACTCACAAGGGGGGCCCCTCCTTATAAGTAACCCGTCCCCCTTATAAGTAACCCCCGGGGCACCCCTTATAAGGAGTCTCCACGCTTTTTTGCAATGCAACGCGAAAATGAAAGGACTGCGGCAATTCGCTTGATTATGTCCATAAAGCTTCACAAGTTTCCTAGTTACTCACAAAATTTGAGCAAAATCGGTTTGAGGCATCATATCTAAAATCACGGATTTAAATGCGATGTCAAACGACCCATGCGAATGCTGAAATGCGAGCGATTACTGGCGCGAGTGTCGCCAGGCGCGGCGGCGCGGCAATGCTTGAGTGCAGACGTGGCGACTGAGTACACATTGTACTCAGTCGCCACGTCTGCACTCAAGCATTGCCGCGCCTGGTACTCAGTCGCCACGTCTGCACTCAAGCATTGCCGCGCCGCCGCGCCTGGCGACACTCGCGCCAGTAATCGCTCGCATTTCAGCATTCGCATGGGTCGTTTGACATCGCATTTAAATCCATGATTTTAGATATGATGCCTCAAACCGATTTTGCTCAAATTTCGTGAGTAACTAGGAAACTTGTGAAGCTTTATGGACATAATCAAGCGAATTGCCGCAGTCCTTTCATTTTCGCGTTGCATTGCAAAAAAGCGTGGAGACTCCTTATAAGGGGTGCCCCGGGGGTTACTTATAAGGGGGACGGTGTTACTTATAAGGGGGACGGGTTACTTATAAGGAGGGGCCTCCCTTGTGAGTGGGTTTCCCGAACTGAAATGCACTGCAACACGTAAACAACTCACCGCTCAAAAGGACACTTGGATTCGAAACGAAAAGCCACATGATATAAAACCATTATTGTTGAATATTAGAGGCGACTATGTATTTCTCACCATTACCTCCGAAAACAAGATAAATAGTCATCTTTAAGACCGTCTACTCGAGATACTGTCCGTTCGCCGTTTTGAACGTATCACGTAAATATACTGATCTGCGCATGCGCAAATGAATATTCATATTTTACGTCATCTGCCATATGTACAATGTTGCTCGTATTTGGTTCTCGGTCTCATTTAATAAAGGACACCTGTTCGTACCAATACCATAGGTATCATGGAGTTCAAAGATGCTCTAAGTGAAGTAGAGGAGGATGCAAAAAGAATTAAGTTCAAAGTGGAGCAAATAGAAATTATCGAGAACGCAGTGAAACAGAATGACACCTTCCTAATGTTGCCAACTGAGTTTGGCAAGAGTGCTTGCTTTGGTTTCATCACCAAATCTTGGAAGTTGGATAAAGCAGGGCTGCACACTAACCCATTTTTTTTTTTTCTGCCGGTCCAACCTGTCTCTGTCGGATCAGTAAATATCCATTTTTCCTCTCCATTTTTGTACTGGTCGGAACAGAAAATTTACTGGTCAACAACAACCTGAAAAAGCATTAACTGGCTTGCAAATTTATTTTCATGTTTTTGTCGACAATAATATTACCTCCCCCCCCCAAAAAAAAAAAAACATTTTGCAAATAAATATTTTGTAAACTCAAGTGCCTTGTTTATGGATCATTTCCTTGAGTAGGAACAAAAAGGAATCATTTGTGAATTGATTTGTTGATACGAAAAGAAAGTTAAAAAAAAAAGGGACTGAAATGCGGTTTTTAACTTTCCTCCGAAAATTTCTTCCCGTATCTTACAAGTATGCATTCTTGAAAGTACACTGCAGGGTCGAATTTGTGATGCTTTGTACTCCTATCTCTTCTTCGTGTATAGAACCATTTTAAAAGAATTGAATGTTTGTGAATTAAAGCGTTAAATGATTATGAACAAAATCAGATTGTATCAAATGCGTTTGTGACTTTTTGTCAACATCGGCGCACGTAGAGTAACACGCGTTACTTAAGTTGCTGCGCTTTTCACATTTTTGGTGCTCAGCTGGATTGTAACGATTATATGAATTATTTTTGCTGTATAGTATTTTCTGATGCACGTGCCAGAAGGGGTTCTTTATTTTTCTCCCGATAATCTTTTCGCATTTGTGCATGCGCTAGCATACGGCAGCATACGGCATCAGGGTCGAATTCACGATCCTTTTTCGGCTTATTTCTACCTCAAATATCAGCGGGATTGTGACGATTTCATGAACTTTACTTCGGATCACTGTTCGGATGTAATCTGTTGTGATGAACACACCAGAATGGTTGACAATGCGCCCTTTATTTTGCTCCGATAATCTTTTCGCATTTCGTAAATGCGTCCTCTCGGATTAGAAGAAATGATACGGTCGAATTCATGATTCTTTTTGCACCTCTTGGTCTCCTCAAACTTCAACGGGATTGTGATGATTTCATGAATCATTTCGGCTGTAATTTTTATAATGCACGCGCCAAAAGAGGTTTAAAATGTGTCTTATTTTTCTCCCGAATTTGTGCATGCGGTATGCGTTTTTGAAAGATACACAGCATGCAGGGCCAAATTCACGATCCTTTTTGCGCCTATTGTTTCCTCAAATTTAAACGGGATTGCCATGATTTCATGGATTATTATTCGGCTATAATGTTAATGATTCACGTGCCAAGAGGGGTTGAAAATGTGTACTTTATTTTTCCCCGATAAAATCTTCGAATTTCGTAAATGCGTTCTTGAAAGATCATAACACGGCCGAATTCATGATCCTGTTTGCGCCTATCAATTTGATATCAGCGGGATTGTGACGATTTCATGAATTCTATAATCTTTTACTTTGCACACACCAAAAGGGGTTGAAAATGTGTCCTTTTATACTTTTTACCGATAATCTCTCCCACATTTCGTAAATGCGCGTCCTCTCGGATTAGAAGGTATTCACGGCCGAATTTATATATGATTCGTTTTGCGCCTATATTGTCTCCTCAAACTTTAACGGCATCGCGGTGATTTTATGAATTATTTCGGCTCTAATCTTTTGTGATGCACACACCAGAAGGGTTGAAAAAACATTCTTTATTTTTCTCCCGAAAATCTCTTCGGAATTATTCATGCGTTTTTTGAAAGACAGTATTCAGGGCCGAATTCGATATCCTTCTTGCGCCTATCGTTTCCTCAAATTTCAACGGGATTGCCATGATTTGATATTCGGCTGTAATCTTTATGATGCACCACCAGAAGGGGTTGAAAATGTGTCTTTTATTTTTCCCCCAATAATCTCTTCGCACTATTCGAATATCACGATTTTTTTTTGCGCCTATTTCTATACCTCAGATATCAGCAGGATTGCGATGATTTCGTGAATTCTTTCGGCTGTAATCTGTTGTGATGCACGCACAAGAAGGATTGAAAGTAGTTGTTTTTTTCCCGATAATTTCTTCGCATTTGTGCATGCGTTTTTGATAACCAACATGGCATGCAGGACCGAATTAAAGATCCTTTTCGCGCCTACTGTTTCCACAAATTTCAACGGAACTGCGATGATTTTATGATTTTTTTTTAAATTTTTTTTTTCTCGTCACATTTTGTGCATGCGTTCTTGAAAGGTACACAACAGGACAAATTTCGTTATTCCTTTTGTGCCTATCTTCATTATGAGACCATTCTGAAGGAATGAAATGAAAACAAACGCAATCAGATCTTATACTGCTGTAATTTTTTCAATTTTTCTAAAAATCTGCACAAGTAAACTCGTTCTAACATGTCATCTGCCACGCTGCTGCAAAGCCGGGATCGGATCATGGGTTTAAAAAGGCATGAGTGAAATGACCACAGAAATGCGTGCGCCTCTACGAATACGTGTACATACTCCTTGTCTGATGGCATGACCGCCGATCGCAAGCAAACGAACGATGTAAACGCGCTGGGGAATACCGGCATGCATTTCAGCAGTATTGTACATACACGTATGTATAAGGCTTAAAAGGGTATTGATCAAGCAAGACAACATCAAAAAAAAAAAAAAAAAAAAAGCCATGGGGAGCAATGGAATACAATCCCAATGACCATGTGGATTGATCTGAAAGGGTTAATTTCTAGTTTTTCATTAACCAATCCATTATGCCTTTAAGATGAAAGCCAATCTAAAATTTTATCAATTTCACGACAATGATAAAAAAAGAATCCAGCAGAACAGTGCAAAAATGATAAAATCAGATAAAAAATAAGGAAGTTATGACATTTGAAATTTCAAAAATTTTCAGAAGACACTTCTTGTCCCATTACTATGAATGAATGAATGAATGAATGAATGAAAATGAATGAATACTCAAGAGTCAATTTTATTGATCTGTATGTCACAGTACATAGAAATTTAGCTTCCAATTCTTCCAACTTGTTACACAATAATTATGAAACACACACACACGAGGACACACACACACACATACACACAATCAAACAGAAAGTGACAAGCCTGACAGAAAAAGAAAGACAGGAAGGATCTCCTCTCATACGATAGTAAGTCTTTGGAAGAAAAAAAAAAAAAGGTCTCTCAATAAATAATCAAACAATTCTCAACTATTGGAAATAAACAAAACATGTATGTAACAGAAGTGTATTCAATTCAAATCACAGTAGAAAATAAACATGAAGCAAAAATGAATATGAGTCCCCAAGAAGCAGAGCTTGTGAGTGGAGCCCATTGTGAATGTACAACATTAAAACTATAATGTACAGTGTGAAAGGAAACTTGATCTATAGATGAGACATCTGGGGCATTGCCTCTGCAGACTGGGGAAAAAATAAAAAAACAAAACAAAACATACCCTCTATCATGAAAATCACCTGCTATTTTCTTAATCCTTCACATCTCCAGATGTTCATTATGTGTGCACTTCCTTTATTGCAAATAAATAATGAACCACACATTCGAAATGTGCTTTAAAAACGAAATAAATAAGTGCCGATAGGCCCGATAGTAAATCATCGCCCAGCATGCATTCTATTTGTTACGTCTCATGAATATTCATTTCAGTTCTCAGCGAGCCGTCCGTTTTTTTCCACACGCATACATTGCGTATTACAGTATGTGCTACGTTTTATCCATATTAGCGCATGCGCTGTGTAAGTCGTACTACAATACGAAATGCGGTAGGACTATAAAAACCTCGGATAAACTCTTTCACAGGGCTCTCAAAACAGATCATATTGTAAATCGACTTCGCCTGCCGTGATTGTAAGTATCTTATCTAAGAGTAAGGCTACTAATTTCAGTATAAAACCCTCTATTTTGGTCTCTGGTCACGTAAATGCTTAGCCATATCAGGTGCTTCCGTGACAGGTATAGGTTTGCTGTGCGACCCCTTTACGGTACGTATTTGTCCGTATGGGGTCGCTGCTGCGGTTAGATTAAATTCAGATTTAATTGCTGTATCATCTCAGCCCAGGGCAGGGCAGTCGGTAATCATGTAGAAATGCACACCTACCGTTCGCTTCGCCGTTTGTCAATAAAATTTTGTGCAGCTATTGGAGATGCTAAATTAAACCATATCAGAGAGTTTTCATGGAATTAGAAAGCCGAAAAGGTAAGAAAAATGAGAAATTGGAGTTGAAAAGTACGTCGGTCGCGAACATAATCTCCGATGTAAGCAGTGCACCGATTTCGCTGAGAACGATGTCAACGATTATAATCGATTCTGGTAGTCTCTAATTAGCCACTTACTAACAATATCGAACTTGACTCGTGCAATACGTGTAGCCCCTATTTTCTTTTTCGTATTTTTTTTAGTTAGCTCACCCGAGTCGGAGGTCCAAGTGAGCTATTGTGATAGTTCTTTGTTTTCATTGCCACTATCATGATTATCACTTTTCAAATTATTGATACAAAGATTACCGGTATTCATACCAGGATTTAGACATCGATCCTTTCTCTGAATATTGTGGCAAGTATTGATTTTATCATGACAAAAGTTGATAATAATAACTTAATTTGAATAGTGTTGAAGGGATTAGAATGAGGTTGAAGGAAAAGTGGTAGAAAAAGATTAGGCTATTTATTACGGTATTACACGTAGGAGGGAGAGAGAAAGAGAAAAGAAGATGAGAAGGAAGTTTAATTCAAAGGGGATTTGTTTCTAGTTATCTTCATAATTTATAGGCCTCATTTAAATAATAAATTAATGAGAATAGTATTACAAAAAGTGTATGTTATGTTATAACATTAATATTGTGGACTTCTCATAAAGTGCTCATTTTACCTAAAAAGAAACAGAATATTGAAATTGAAATAGTAATTTGTTTTTAATTGATAGGTTCAACTTATAGTAGAAAGTAATTGTCTTTATGATAGTATTTACTTTTCCCATTTCATTTTTTTTAATTATGTATACAAAAACTGCAACCCCAGTATTTGCTTTTGTTTTGTAGTAAAAATCTATTTTATTGTGCAATATTCATGATGGATAATTCCCATTTTTTCATATATCTTTTACTGACATTTTGTACGTATCTGTCCATCATTTAGTCAGCAAAAATGTTGACAGATATACAGTCACACGCAGGAGAAAATCAACTAAAACGATAAAAAACAGACGCATCAAGATCACTTTCTTTCTTCCACATTTTACTGTCGAGCCGACGTAATTATTGTGGTTAAACACCAAACAAGCGGCTGTATCACAGACTACTACGATCGATTATCATCGTTATATCGATCTTCCACATAATCGATCATCCATCATGCTACGCTGACACAGCCGTCGATCGGCGTACTTTTGAGTCAAAATTAGCTACTTTTCTTCTGTAATTGACTATGAAATTTCATGAAACCGTCAGATATGGTCCATCTTGACATTTCTGATAGCTACAAGAAGTTTTCATTAACAAATTAAGGAAGGAAATGGTAGATGTGCATGGTGTGCATTTCTACATGATTACCGGGCAGTCTCCGGGACCGTGGCCGGGCCGTGTTTACCACTAAACTAAAGATTTGGTCACTAGAGAGTCTCTAGTATAGTAGTATACTAAACCAATCTTTAAACACGGATCTTGTACTAATGTTAGACCTAACGTTAGATTTCTACTTTCTACCTGAATTTATAAATTATAGAGTAAAATATCCTGTTTGCAGCAGTTTAAGCATTGTTAAGGGTTTTTTCCAACTTGTAAGTTGTAAACAAATCAGGCAAATTATTTTCAACCATTTCATATATCATGGACAAGATTATTCATTAACGCAATTGTTTTCATAAAAGAAATTTACCATTGACCAACGCAGTTTTTATGATTTACCAGGGCAAAACCCGGCACAATTTTTGCCGATAAGGGCGATATGCGACGTAGTATTTCTGCTTGCAGCACAATGTACAATCCCTATGCAAATACGCGTGTGCTCCGCGATCTTTAGCTGAACGCCTTCACATGTCTCGCGAACATTGCGTAAGCGCCAATTCCCATTGCCAAAGCACATGAAAATAGCAGGCGCACATGCATTGGCCGCAAACATGTTCGCAATTCTGGCGGTGTTGTTGATGTCTTTCTCTTGTTTTTCTGAATTTTTTCGATGATAACATCAACTTTCCGAACAAAAATGGTGGCCCACATCGGCTCGCGAAAGTTCTATTTTATGTGAGGATATGTTTTCAAAATCCATAAGCATCGGGAAAACGACAAAAAAATCAAGTTTCTTGGACCATTATTAAAGGGAAGATAAACCCTAAAAGCAATGTGGATTGAGAGAAAGCAGCAACATTAGTCTATAATAGTAGAACGCATCAGTGAAAGTTTGAAGAAAATCGGACAATCGATGCAAAAGTTATGAATTTTTAAAGTTTTGGTGTTGGAACCGCTGGATGAGGAGACTACTAGAAGTTATGACATATGAGTGGACAACAATACATAGAAAATATAAAGAAAATTCTACAAAAATCCATTTTTCATGAAAATTACAAATTCCACCAACTTGATACTGACATATGTTAAGGGTAACAATTATCTAATAGTTCCCCCTGCTTTCTGAAAGCGGTTAGTCAAGTGCTTTTTCATAATGCTAGAAAAATGAATTTTTGGTGAATTTCCTTTATATTTTCTTTGTATTGTTGTCCTCTCATACGTCATAACCTCTAGTAGTCTCCTCATCCAGCGGTTCCAACACCAAAACTTTGAAAATTCATAACTTTTTGCATCGATTGTCCGATTTTTCTCAAACTTTCACTGATGTGTTCTACTAATGTTGCTGCTTTCACTCAATCCACATTGCTCTTTGGGTTTACCTTCCCTTTAATTGTTATGTTAAGAAGTACCAAAAATTTTATTTTGGATGCGATGTGTTGTCATTTAGGTGAGAAAATTTCACTTTCGTCAGAGATCGTGCCCATTTTATCGGTTGGTTTTTGTAGATTGCTAGTGTCAATGTAATGACGCACCCCACTACCAGTACCCCGGACATGGGTGCGTCATGGTCATTTTTTGACTGAACACACAGGGTTTTTGACGGACACCACAGTCACTTTTTTGACGGACAAAACGCTGCAAGTGACGAACACCACAGTCACTTTTTTGACGGACAACACGTTGAAAGTGACGCACACCTCTGTCACTTTTTTGACGGACATCCCCGGTACATTTGACGCACCCCCGTAAATACTGAAACGATTTTTGCATACGTTTTATTCACTCAATTTCATTTTCTTTTGGTTCGCAAACATAATTTGTAAAAGTTTCGGCAAGTTTCCCTTACCATGGCCCTGTAAGCACCGTACCGTCATTCACAATCACCGTACATCACGCTGCTGCTACGATATTCCGTACAACAGTAGTATGTATTCTGTGCATGCAATTCATACATGACAATCACATGTGTGCAGATGCGCTGTGTGCAGATGCGCTGTGTGTGCGCGGCCATTGCTAGTGCGGTGGATGCAGCGCAGGTACACACCACGCCACGGCATTCCCGCGAGTAACTACATACAGCCTAGTCGCTGTACGTAGAGATTCGCACAGCTAACAGCCCAGCAGCGTCGCGCGTCTGGTCGGGCTATCCCGCGAGCAGAAAATGGCATGCTGCAGGCAGTTTCTTCTGCTGCAGCTTCTTTTACTGTCAAGAATTCGCCTTTGTCACCACAGATTTCATGGGTTTGTTGGAGGGAAAATGTAAGGAGAAAGGGTGGCTTTTAAATTATGTGCTTGCCAGATTCTGGCAAGCATTTTTCCCTCTTATTCCAAAACACTTCCCGAATTTGATTTTCACTTGCCGCGGGACACCGCTCACTGTAATTTCACTCGCGGTACGTGTATGCGTATCCGGTACTGGTAGCGTGCAAAAATGCGTGCAGTTTTCCACAGCCAAGTGACGTACCAGGACGCACCCCTCGGTTTAAAATAATGCGTGTTATTTTCCATAGCCAAGTGACGTACCATGACGTACCCCTCGGTCAAAAATTTGACCGACAATGATGGGATTTTGACGCACCCCTCGGTCAAAAATTTGACGGACAAAGCTGGTAAAATGTCACAAATTTGACGGACCAAACGAGGACATGACGCACCCATGTCCGGGGGTAGTGGGGTGAGTCATTACATTGACAAGTGCATTAGTATATGTGTAGTGTGCATGTAACAGTGCAATGCTGTGGTTTAAATAGTGTTATATTACCGTGTATGTTGTACCTGCCGCGAACGGCTGCACGGCCGCTTACTAACGCAGTTACTCTAGAGTCTATTAGACTGTCTACTTTTCCATGATTCATGAATCATGATGATGCTCAGTATTAGACAGTAAAAAGTCAAACTCAAAGACTTGTATTTTTGTCATTTAGATCAGAGAGCCATTCATAAAGATCCAATCCTAAAAAGCCTGATGAGGTGAGGAGTTCCATGTGATGTAACATTACTAGAGGTTCTAGATAGTAACTTCTACTTCTAACAGTTAGATTGTATTCTGTTGGGCAATTGTGCATAGTGTATCTAGTTGAGTGACCCGCACCTCGTCATAGTTAATGTTTATGCATGTTTCAATCACATTTCGTCACTAAAATTCTATGAAATTCCACTCACATACAGGAAAAACGCTGAAGATTCCAATAGAACCACAATTTCATTGATCGATACCGGAAATTTGCAGGGATCGTCCTCAAACGCGAACAATGCGGAATAGTTGTGTGCTAAGGAGGAAGGGCCCCGTAGCTCGCCACCCATAGACAAAGCATGTAAATGACGTGTGCAAGTGACCGTGATGCTCCCATACAAGATAGACAAGCATGTAAAAGATGCGTGCGGGTGCCCGTGACGATACTTGTAACACATGTATTCCTAATATGAATTTCAGATTTTCTCAAAAAACTGCTTGTTTTTCACCAGAGTTTGCTTGTTTGCTTGTTTGTGGTAGCCCTGCCAAGTTTCAAGTTTTGATACTGAACACAATCCCAGGCATAAATTTTTGTTCAGTGCCAGGGCCAGCGGAAAAGTGGGGGGGGGGGGGGGGGCACGTCCGGTTTCATGAGCTACAAAGCAAAAAAAAAAAAAAAAAAAAGGTCTTCAGCTCATCTCTGCCCTTCCACACTTTCGGGTTTCTTCTGCTGACAAGCAAAGACAAAAAAAAAGGTCTTCAGCTCATCTCTGCCCTTCCACTTCGGGGTTTCTTCAACTGACAAGCAAAAAAAAAAAGGGGGGGGGGTCTTCAGAGCAAAAACATAACCTTGCAGCGCTCACACTTCAAGAGCTGTATCTATTTCTTTTTAGTCTTTTTAGTGCCACTTACGTACTTCAGGGTTACAAAAAGTGGGGGGGGGGGCAAAGTGATGACACCTTATGTATTCCTTTGTATGGTGTACAAAAAGTGGGGGGTTGAGCCCCCAGGTTCTGCCGGCCATGAGTGCGCTTGTAACAGTTTTAACAGAGTGACGGTATATTAGGGCCCCTGACGAGTTGCACGCACCTCACTATACCTTAAATGTTAGAGTAGGGTGTCTGGAGTATTTTTCTAACTTTTGAAATTCTTTCAAAAGCTGATTATGAACAATTTCATATGAAAGACAATTATGTTATTAAGACATATTTCAAATTTCATGACGAAATGATGATCCTATCTCAAGATATTAAGCTTTGAAATTAGTCCAATATTAGACCTTTTTCTCGCTGAGAACGAGCAAAACACGGCACAAATCATGTTCGCAAATAGCGCTGAGAAGCTGCTTGAGCGTGCGGATCTCAAGCGAGAGGTTAATGCGCGCACAGCGGTTAGCTAAGACGCGTAACCAGCGCAGAAGCCATTCCCCCTAATTGTGTTGTCATACCCGTGTGCACTAGCGCGCTGCGTGCGTTCGTACGTGCTCACTATGGTACATGGTCGTATCGCAGGCGTAGCTAGGCCCCACCGGTAAAATACGGGGAGCTAGCTGAGCAGAGAACATCGCGATTTATCGGCGGCACGGCGGCCAGGGCAGCTGGCGTGGCGAGCATCGCGAGTGCACTTTCGAAAAATAAATAAACAACGATAAGAACATTACCAATCCACATAATACCGTAAACTAATACTGGTAAATAGAACTTTAGTAGAGTCTAGAGCTAGATGTTCTCCGTTTTCAAAGTGATTAGCCACGGTACGTAATTTGTGAGCATGACTGTATCCAAATGTACAGAGTGCTATGTGTGATGTGTGCTACTGATCGGCCGCATACACACACACAGGTAGCTCGCTGCAATGCTGCATGCACGCATCCGATCCACACACACCGCAGCAGAGGCCATGTGGCAGACGCGATGCGTATTGAATTTACATAATGAGTGCCTTTGCGCGAAGTTACTATGGATTCTTGCATACGAAGCCACGCCTAAAACGTTCGCTGTGACCAAAAAAAATTATTGCAAGGGGTATTTTCAAGGCGATATCCCCACACCTAGGCATGGAGCTAGCGAAAAACTAACCACACCATCGGATTCAGCATATCCTCAACTACTACATTGTGTAGCATGTCTCGCAGCGATACAAGTACCGAAGCAGACGCTGAGATATGGGGATAGATGTGCTTCTATCGATTTTTACATCAATTTATCGTCGGATTCATGTACTGCCCTTCTGATAGGATATGGAGAAAAACTTCCTCTTTCATATGATACCAAATTTGTTAGAATTCGTTAATGGCATGGTCTGGGGATTTAGCAATACAGGCGAAATTTGGCTCAAAAATGCTGGGTCAAAACAGCGTAGGCGCGCGGCTCCTTTGCGTTCTATGGGACTTGCGTGTTATAAGATAGGGGCACGTTTTGTGCGAGGGTTAGCAGTGCACGATCAGACACCCTAGTTAGAGTACAACCCAGGGCCAGAGGTCCCAGTTTGTGGCATGGTGCCTATTTCTGGCAGGGGCACTATCATTCATCAATAAAACAGGTAATGAACATCATGTCTGCTTAAGATCTAATGTTAGTCCCACAGGAGTCACAAGCATAGGGAAGTGACACCTGATTGGGCCTTTTCATCAATGAACTAGAAAAGCACTCTGAGAGCGCAGACCTCCGCCAAGCAGCTACTTCATTTCCACCGATGATCTTGCTCTTCCACAGAGATTAGTGATTTCCACCCATACGTACCAGTATGCGTGCTGAAAAATTGCCCAATTTCCCAATATAGAAGCCTTTGTTATGTCATTTAACCTTCAGCTGCGCATTGTGCATTGCCCTAACAGAAACTAAAAAGCATGCACTTTAGTACGCGCATAAAAACCTCAAAAATGCGCAGCTTGAACTCCCAAGTTCATTGACCCTACCTGCCAAAATATCAAAAATCCTTCATAAAATCCATTAAAAAATTCCGGATCACTTGTTCTCAACCTTTCCTGCAAGTTTCATCTAAATCCGTGCACAAATTTTTTAGTCATTTTGCGCACAGACAAACAAACCAACGGTAATGAAAACATAACCTCCTCCCTTGGCGTAGGTAATAAAACGGCCCCTGCCACAAATAGGTGCCCTGTAGTTTACAAAGCCTGCTGCATACAGGGTGTTTTACTGTATCCACAATTTGTGCAGTCTGAATTATGTTGTACCCAACTGTAAAGCCAATTTTATCACTTTCTGTTTCCAGTGATCATTAAGTTTAGACTTGTTGAAGGCATTTTTAATCAAGGTAAATCAGAGCTGTATCAAGTGCACTGCCATGAAAATATCTTGCTTTGCACTGAGTTTGCAATACAACGTTATAGGCCTACATGTATCTTATACCCTACTGAAAAGCCAATTTTAACACTTTCCAATCAATTTCTAATAAAACGGACCTGAATTAATCTTCAGATACAAGTCTTTATCAATTGATTTATCAGATTAGTGTCTTTGCACAATTTTTATTTTTGCATCTCAGTGTCTTTATTATACAACACCTATTTAGAATGTAGCTATCTAATTGGTCGATTGCCCATCACGTGACATTTAGTGAAAGGTTCTATTGCACGCTCTGGTTGTCTCAGCGTGCAATTTTGGTTCGACCAAAATGTTCTATTGCACGCTCTCTGGTGTCACAATAAACAAACATGTGCCGCACGCACTCAACAATTACAAGCGCGCTTACAAGCGTTTACTTTTGTCTCTCATTTTTTTAAACAACTTCATTTCGCATACATACGTACACATGTACATACACGGTGACTGCGACTGTGAGGCTACTCATTCGTCATTCACAAAAAATGGTTGCCATTTCTGTGCTAAATTCAAGAATCTGTGAGTACCAAATCCGTCGACGTTCGAGGTGTTGTATGAAACAAATAGTGTATGGTCTTTACTCGTGCAGTGGAACGAGATTTCGCACTCGGTGAAAGATGAGGCGCACTATTCAACTCAGCTTCGCCTCGTTATATAGAGCGCCTTTATCTTTCACCTCGTGCAAAATCTCATACCATTGCACTCGTTACCATTCACTATTTGTATACGGTACTATTATTAGGTTGCACATTTTGTACCACTCTGAGTTCCCAAGTGAGGTGTGTACAGCTCAGAGATTTGTAAATTTAGTAGCGAATTACTCAAGTATGTACTGTATGTGCCATAATATTTCGCAGTGTACGTATGTGCCCACATATAAGTACAGAAGAAGGTGCTCTCCATGCAATGCACTCCCATCTGCACTGTATAAACCCATCTAGTCAAAGTTAATGAGTGATATCTTCACTGCTTTGTCTAACCCTCATGTCCGCAGATGGGCAAGAAGCAGCAAAAGAAGCCAGAGGACGAAACAGAGAGCCAGGGAGAAAACCAGGAGGAAGAGGAGGGCGTCGAGGAGGAAGAGGAGGAGGAAGTGTATCAAGTGGAAAAGGTGGTTGGAAAGAGGGTCAACAAGGGAGTGGTCGAGTACCTCCTCAAATGGAAAGGCTATTCAGAGTAAGTAGCATTTGTTACATTTGCAGGGCTTTAATGGAAGCCTTAGGCGTGTTCTAAAATCTACAATGTACTTTGCAATGAGAATTTGGATATTGGTATTAAAAGGATAAGTAGAATAAATCTGTGTGATAGTGGTAATATTATCACTGGTAGCAGATATGTTAATGGTCATCACAGCAGCAGTTTATTAGTGTAGTGAGTGCCTGATAATATTTAGAGGTAATTGAATCTCATGTGAGCTTTTAAGCTGTCGTTTTGCTAAGTTTTGGTTTGATACCAATGTAACACCGTTTTGTCCGAACATTGCCTTTCAGTGAGGAAAACACATGGGAACCAGAAGAGCACTTGGAATGTCCCGAGCTGATCGAAGCGTACAACAAGAAAGCTGCACAAGAGAAGGCAGCCAAGAGGAAAACTACAGTGAATGGATCCTCTGGAGAGTCTGTCAAGAAGAAGAAAAAAGATGACCCAGCAGACAAGAGAAGAGATTCTGCTGTAAGTATATATGTGTACCATCATCGACATCCCGCCATAGAAGCTTTCCTCTTGGCATATCTGTAGGAAGCCCTTAACCAGATGACTGTGTGGTGTGAAATCAATGGGATGCATTCTATCTGAGCTGTGTGGGATCTGAGTAGACATGCATATTTCTTCCATTTACCTGTGGTGTCTATTTCACATGCATATAGAAATATGTCACATGTTGTACACAGGAATAGTTCTCATGCATCAAAACTTAGAACTGGGACCAGGAGAGATATACATTCTACAAACAAATTTCATTCCGTCTCACTTGCAAGATGGAATTTGCATGCAGCAAATGATGCAACTTTGGCCATATATTTTGCCTTCTTGTTTATGTGTTTGTATGAATCTTTTTCAGGCGTCCAATGTCATCTGGTGAAATGGTAAAAATCTTCAACTACTTTTTGGTTAGCAAGGGTTATGCTGTAGGCAATTTGTGCCAGGCGGTTTTTGGCCACTGAAAGTATAAAACAGTGTTGCACTCTGAAATGTTTGGCTTCCTGATACATCTACTTTTGCTTTGTGTTCAGTCCCCGCTGATCGAAACTTTTGTGGAGTATGCAGCTCGCATATTCTCACAGGTAATCCATAGACAGAACAAGGAACTAAGCATTGATAATATATTGCATTTAAGCTATCTTTTGCACAAATTGTGACTTAACCCTAACTAGGCCGGGGGGGGGGGGGGGACCTCCGAGGCCCCCCCCCTCGACGTTTCGCGCGATGTATCGCTGTCGCGAGAAGCTATCGCCGCGACATTTCATGACTTTTTTCTTTCGAGTCTCCCGCATCTTTTGACACCAAATTTGCGACGCCCGGGTGCGCGGTTCCGAAGTTGCGCGTAAATATGCACGTGCATGTCAGACCAAAAATTGCTCAAAAACATGAATTTGTGTACAATTTCAATGCAAACTGTGTTTACAGGCAAATTTCATAAAAGCATGATTATTTTGGGGGTTTATTGATTAAAATCAATTAATAATGCATTTTCTCGTTCGGAACAATGTCACGCACAAATTTCATCGAAAAAACAATGAAAAACATAAAGTCGAAAAAACAAAGAAATACATAAGAAATTCAAAAAACAATAAAATACTTAGGAAATTTTTTCTGATTGTACAATTTTTTTCTCTTACATTTGCTAAGGACACTGAAAAGAATATTTACACCAAAAATGTGCCTGTTTTGAGCTTTATTTAGTGATTTATACTAAATTGTCTGATTTCATGCATCATTATGCATAAATTAGCATAATTTAGTGTAAATGATAATTTTTTGAAAAAATTAACTTCATGGTACTTTAGATTACATCATAGGCAATGTGTGTGCCAATTTTCGTCGCGATCGCGCGGTCGATGGCCGAGATCCGGAGGGGGGGCCTAGGAGGCCCCCCCCCCCCGGCTCTATCATCTACCTAAATAGCCCGGCCTAGTTAGGGTTAAAAAGCAATCTCACAAGTAGTTGAATTTGCACTAATACAGAATCACAATGACGGAACAAGGAATATGCATTATCTATTTCTTAGAAGCAAAGTTATAGCGATTCGCCATTCTGGAGACTGATGATGATGATGATGAAACAGCATTTATGTAGTGCCATTTATCTTTAAAAACATTCAAAAGCGCCTGGCTCCAACAATGTGTCACACATCATTCACAAAGTTGCTGGAAAAGATAAGTCTTCAGTTCAGATTTGAAGGTATTGAAGCTGTTGCAATTCCGAAGCGGGACTGGTAGAGAGTTCCACAGACGTGGCGCAACAGAAGAGAAGGCTCTATCCCGATACATTTTAGGCGGGTATGCCAAATGGGGAACATGGAGTTATGTATTATATTACAGGGAGCAATATTTTTATGTGCTATTCTGTTATGTGTAGGTGGGCCAGGGGAAAGCATGACAGTAAATTTATTGCAAAATATACAAATTTAGTTCCGTGTCAGTCCTTAGCAAGCTTGGAATGTTATGGCATCGCAGTCAATTTGGTGTATCAGTTATTTCCATTTCTTAGGTGCACCTTGATTTTTAACTGACATTTCTCTGTCACAAGGAGTTACTTTCAAATAACGTGTTGGCATAAAATTTCATCCTGATGTGTGCGATATGGTGTCACAGAGCACTTCTGGGGAGAGCAAAAAGTATGGCGGCAAGCCAGAGGAGAAGAAGTACCGTGGATTCGACAGGGGCCTGACTCCGGAGAGGATTATAGGTGCCACTGAGTCCAACAATGAACTCCTCTTCCTCATGAAATGGTGAGTTAGCAAGGTTTAGTTTCTGTCCGTCCTGCTGAACATGTTCATGCTCCTGGAATCGAGACGCTCAGCACAGTCAAGCCTCAGTTATCCAGCCATCACTTTTCCGGATCTCTCAGTTATCAGGATGTGCACTGGCACATGATTGTCCATGCATTTTCGGTGCAAAATACTGTTGCTAGAATGAGCTGAGGACCAAGATGAAAATGTATTTCAAGTTGTATTCCATTTAATTTGTGCATTATTTGAGTAGTGAAACATGCAAATATTATGTAATTCATCATAGTTGTAAATTATTAATGCCTCATGTATGTCTCCAACACATCATGCTCAAAAGTGTCGTGCTTGAGCATTTCTCGCTTATCTGGATGGGTGTCAGTTCGAACATGGCTGGATAACTGAGGTTGGATTGTACATTGCTAGCAAAAAAGGTGAAGAAAAGATTCCTTGACCCATCCCAGGTCAAATATGTTAAAGACACAATTTACCATTTGCAGATGAAACAAAAACCTAGCATTAGTGCTTTAATGGAGGGCTCGTATAGTTTTGGTTGAGACCTAACTTCAGGTTTTAAACATTTTTGGGTGAGATAATGAAAAACCTCTTATGAAATTTGAAAGAGCATGTAATTCCAAGAGAAATTCAACATTCATTTGATGAAAACTGGTTATGAAATGGCTGAGATACCCAAAACAGAGCAATATTAATAGAATGTGGGACCCACATTTTATTCCGATCGCTTTGTTTTACCTTGTGTTTAGATGTCTCAGCCATTCCAAAACCGATTTTGATGAAATAAACTTTGAATTCCTCTTAAAATGGCGTGCTCTGTTCCATTTCATAAGTGGTTTCTTGGTATCTCGCAAAAAGTTAAAAGCCAAATCCTCAGCTCCACCAATACTGTACCATCCCTTTAAGATAGTTCTAGAGTTAGGGATGGAAATAGCCACTGTAAAAATGTGAATCCATATAATCAATGTGAAGTATTGTTAAATACACAAAATGTGAACAATAGTTATAATGAAAATGTTTCCAGACTAAACCATCTATTGGTTTTTGTTTCATCAAATTTTGGTTCATCTGCAAATTTTATATATCTTGAAAATTTTTTAAATCACTGCTCCCAAAGGTAAACAGGACCTTGAATGCCAGTTCCATGGTATTGACAAAAGCCCATTAAAGACACCAGCCCTTTGTAACTTTGTCTGACCTCTCACTGACCACTATGGGCCTGGTGGCTTTGAATTTATGATCACACTGCAACAGTTACCTAATAGCTGTGACTCTCGTCTTGAAGGAAAACATCACTCCGTATGATCATAAGAAAACACTACTGATCTGTTTATTAAGATCTCTGTTTAGGCTGTGGGCCAAGGGCTTTTTTGTTCAAGTTCATTGTATAGAATAGGGGGACAAAGTATAAATGACCGTAAAAATAAGAGAAAAATATGTATATCACACACAGACACACACACAAAAATTGTCGTCCGAGGAGTAGACTCTTGCATGTTAGTGGAGAAAGTAAATATAATCGTTAATTTGGTGGTCAAGATCAATGATCTTCATCAAAAGTAAAGAAAGAGTTGACTTCTTAAAGGAGAGACAGTGTTTGCGTGAGATGTATAGGCATCCAAGTCAACATGCAACAGTTGAATTTCTCTAGCTGCATTTGATTTGGCTGTATCCTTGTTTTGATTTTGTCTCTCATTTTGTGGGAGGGGGCTGGACACAGAGATGCCAACCAATGCGATTTTATAGTATTTAGTACAATAAACAGTGTGAAATACACGTACAATAATACAATAAATACCTCCTGAAAGTACAACTTTCATCTTTCAAGTAAAATCTAAAATGAAGCCAATATTAACCACAGAAAACTGCAGAAAACAGCGTTATCATATAGAAGGATATATTATAAATATCTGCAACCCCTACAAAAGCAATGAAATGACGAGCCTAAATGGGCGGGAAATGCGCTGATGCTTTACAATTTTCTCATCAATGTTGATGAAGTAGCAACATTTTGACATGCCTGTCCTTACTGGGGAAACATTTTTTTTTTCTGACGTTTCACTTGCCCAGAATCAACAGGTTAGTGATGGTGTCAAGATTTCATAAAAAATCTGATTTTCCTCTCAAAAATCTGATTTTTGATTATGTGTCATCTGTTTTTCTATGTCAAGAAGTTGGCATCTCTGTGGACACATTAATTTTGTCAACAGCAAAGTAATATTCATGTCACTTTTTTTCTTTTCCTTTCTTTTTTTTTCTGTCTTTTTTTTCTGTCTTTTTTTTTGCTGAGCAGGAAGAACAACAATGAAGCTGACCTTGTGCGAGCCAAAGAAGCCAATCACAAGTGCCCCCAGATCGTCATTCAGTTCTACGAGGAGAGGTTGACATGGCATAGCGAAGAGGACGAGGAAGAGAAGAGATAGAAAGTGTCTTTGAATTTGTGTGATTGTATTTTGTCTTTTTTTCTAAGTCTGCTGTCAGTTGGATGCCTATTTCATTGATTTCGTGTTGTCCAGTGAGCGCAAAAATAGACCTCTCTCTCTCTCTCTGTAAGGATTCTAGAAACACGCATCTCGTTTCTGCCGGTGTAAAGAGTGGTGAGGCCTTCACAGACACAAGTTTCATGCCCCATTCATTCTGTGGCTGGTTTCATGACAATTTCATGGGTATCTCGAGAGTCTGTTGTACCTCATGGCACTGTACCTTTAAATACACCGAGGGTAATGTTACAGAAAAAGGTGTGCAAGACAGCCGAGTATCCAAAGAAGAAATTGGAGGGCGTAATGTGCCTACAGGGGATGCATTCTGCTGCCTATGGGCAGTTTCTTCATGTCACCCCTTAGCCTTCCTAACACACTTGCTTTGTATATACATTTTTTTTTTGTTTTTTTTTTTTGTTGTTGTCCGCAACAATTTTATTCCATGAAACGGCGTAGGCAAACAACATTCCATGAGCATTGGGAAGGAAACATTATGAATGTCTCTCTTGGGTGTGTTTTTTTTTTTTCTGTTCTAATGAATGTATTGATTATGAATTCAAATCAATTTCGCCTATATTGGATCAGGGATGGTTTTTCTGCGAATATAGATTTTCGTGCAAGACGTTACTCGCCATGATGGTTGGTTGTAGAAAGGAGGCTGAACTGGATGAGAAGAAGTGAGGCCAGGAGACAGCAGACAAGACAGCATAGTTCTATCTGAAGATCAACAATCTCCCCCACCCCCCCCCCCAAAAAAAAAAGAAAAAAAAAGAAAAGAAAATGCCTTCCCTGTGTACAGCAGTATTTTGAGTCAGTATGAATCAGAAGTCCTGTGCTCTTTGCAAAGTGTATGTTTGCCATTTTAGATGTGAGAATGAACCCCAGCACATGGAAAATGATGAAGTTGGAGGTTGACTTTGATTTCTTCAATTTAGTCCTGTCAAATACATGCATGCGCTTTATCGGCTTAGTCTCAAAAGTTCAAAAGACAAAAAAATGGAAAAAAAAGCTCATCCCAAATAGTTCAAATCATGCATTTCATTGGCTCCATGGGCATTGAGGTTGTATATATGTTTTAACACTTGTATTTTCTTACTTAGTAATTTGTGCTTTGTACCTTGTAATCCGCGGGAAGTGACTTATGGACACATGTTGCTTTTATCGCATCTAGCCAATGGATGCATTTGTTTTGATTGTTGTTGGGTTTTTTTTTCTTTTATTGTGAACTGTTTTTAAGGGATCCATTCTCTCTATTTCTTTATTTGGAAGCTTACAGCTGCTCCCAATATCTTTTCCTCCTAAGTGCTGTGTGGTTGTCTCCGAAGCTTGAGCCATATTCACAAGCACTAAGTTATCACTCTGCATACATCTTTTGTAGCAGCATATTATGGCTCTCTTCGTTTGAGTCATTTACTGAAAGCTCTTTTCTTCTCCCAGCAAAGAATTGAGCAAACTTGTGAAAGCCTAAGATTGTACGTATTGCCTACCTGCTGAGCTAGAAATGATAATAGAAGTCAAACATATTATGCAAGTCTGTTCAAGAAGTGCTAGTACATGCATGTGATACATAGATTTTGACTATATCTGTTTAACTGTGCATTTTGAAGAGACATTCATTTCTTCTTCCACTTTTTCTTTTTCTTCTTCTTTTTTTTCTTATTCTTCTTCCTCTTCTTTTGTGGTGTTTTCAGTCTTTTTGCTTTTGTGCAAAGTCCCTTTAGCAAATTATCAGAATGGCAAATGGCGCTGTAGATATTTTAAGTTTTATTATTATTGTTATATTATTACCATTTGGTTATTTTTATGCCTCCACCCGAAGGGTACCGGAGGCATTATTTTGTAATTGTTGTTATCTTGGTACTAGTATTCCATCATAGCACAGTCCCTATAACTTTAAAGGGATCGTATAGTTTTGGTTGAGACCTAATTTCTGGTTTCTAACATTTTTTGGTGAGATAATGAGAAACTTCTTATGAAATATGAAAGAGCATGTAATTCCATGAGGAATTCAACGTTTATTTGATGAAAATTGGTTTGGAAATGGATGAGATATCCAAAACAGAGCGATTCTAGTAAAGTGTGGGACCCACACTTTATTACGATCGCTTTGTTTTACTTTGTTTTTGGATGTTTCAGTCATTCCAAACCCCATTTTCATCAAATAAACTTTGAATTCCTCTTAAAATGGTATGCTCTGTACTATTTCGCAAGTGTTTTCTTGGTATCTCGCAAAAAGTTAAAAGCCCAATTCTCATCTCTACCAATACTGTACTATCTCTTTAAGTGAAAAAGGTATGAAGACAGACTGTGTTATGACACATGCCAAAGCTTCCAAGTATGTCGGCATGTAAACGCAAAAATGTGTCTGTTCGGAGGAATTTTATCAATTTTTTTACTTTGACGGTTCTCCAACGAGACAGAAAGAAGTACATGTGTGTCATAAACATTGCTGTGGGGGATGCTTTAACACTGTCTCCTATGGACATAAAGGGTGAGGTACCTCCACTTCCTCATTTACATCTTATTCACAGTTCTAGGTCAGCAAATTTAATTTTAAATAGTAAAATGAACAGCTGATAAATACAGTGCTCACCAGCTGTTTGAAATGTCAAAAATTTTGGGTGGAATTTTTGTGGACAAAGATAGCTACCAGATCTTTGGCATGCTAGCAACACGCTAAGTTATAGCGCACTGAAAGCTGATCATCGGTGAGTGCATACATTAGCCAATCACATTGGTTCCTGTGGGTAGAGCATCCCCCTACAGTATTGGGGTATGAGAGCCTTCAGTCTGTACAGGAGAGGAATTCCTTGAAGCCAGACATAGTCTCCACGGAGCATACCCCAAATGATAAATAACGGACTGATGGTTTGGTCTAGTGTACATGCAGGCATTAATTCTGTTTAACTTGAAACTTATGATTGATTTCAGTAAACTTTGCTGGTTTATGATTATGGATGCATGAGATGATTTCAGCACACATTTCAAATTGCTCCCTAAAAAATGCACGTATTCATGTTTTTGCCCTCGTTTAAGGGACAGCAAAATGCACAAAAATTTCCATACTGCAAAATATTTAATGTTTAAAGTGTTAATCAAATGTATGTGAAGTGGTTTCAAATGCGTGTTGTACGTCAGCCAACTTGTTCGTTTCCTGTTCGGCATTCAACACGTGTGATCGGTTCACATGTTGAGGATATCACTTTATTTGAAGTGATAAAACCCCTAGTGTATAAGCTGTGTTACAAGAAGAAGTACATGTACCATACAATAATGCATGTGGGCGTAGTGCCAATGCAAGCTTCAGTCATGTACAAAAATGTTATTTTAGACAAAGTGTAACACCCTATAGTGTACATTGTCTTGTCCACTTCTTTTGCTGAGTTTCTCACATGTCTCAATTACATTTCCACCTTGCCAATGGTTGTGTTCTTGTGTGATGTCACGTACAACCAGAAATGCACATAAATCTGGAAAACGCATTGATACAATTGAACATTCTGTTGTGTGTTCAGATATTTTGATTGTAGAGGTGACTTGCATAGACATGTTTACTTGTACAAGTACTCAACTTTCTAGTAGAAAGGTGAAACCCAATCATGCTTGCTTATTTTGATACCTTTGCATTCGTAAGAGCTGTGCAGTTCACATTAGTACTGTATGGTCTACAACACTTTAATGGATGCCCCTTTTCCGTTTAGCCAGTTCTGCATTGTTGAAGTTTGACTCATTCTCCAAGCAGCACTGCTGCTAGTGCCAGTCAGCATCGCAAAGCCTCGGGACAGCCGCATTATGTTTGTTATGATTGCATGTTCTGCCAAATGATTATGTATGCGTACACGCACCTAATGCCGAGATTATGTCCGCCTCGAGGGAGAGATACAACAAAGTAATACAGTAGTGTCTTTGTGCCTAACAGTTCCATCGTGTTTTAGAAGTATTTTACAGTAGTGAACACTTTTGTACCATCCTGTATTTTTTCTTTGTCAGTTGTAGTATGTGAAATTAAATTGGATGCAACAATAAAGTGTCATGTAGTCATGTTTGTTTTTTGTGTATCTGTATGTGTGTTTGAGTGATCATTTGTAACATGTATATTGTTGATCTTGGGGACAATAGAAGTTCAATTTCTTTACATTGAGTGATGTACATTACTTGTACTGTACATGTAACTACTACATGTACAGTGTGCTAGCACCTGTATCAGATGATGTGTGGTGCAGCTTCGGGGTGACTGAATAAATCTCAAGACTTTTTACTTTGACTTACTAAGTACAATGTACATACATGGAGGTAGCAAATGACAAGGGGTGTGTGTGTGTGCGTGTTATATGGTCATGATGATATTGTACTATCATGAGCGTGGGCAGTATTTGAAGGGTCAGGTCCAGTCAGGTAACACCAAACACGTCCTTTTTTTTTCTTTCTTTCTTTTTTTTTTTTTTTTTTTTTTTGGTGATGGTGGTGGTGGTGGTGGTGATGGTCTAATATGACATGTTTCTGATGTCCAGGAATGTAAAACATTTTGAAAGGATTTGATGTTTTCATCTTGATCACTTTCGTCGGTGCTAAAATAAATGGCCATAGTCAAGAAATTGTGCTAGAAAGCACAGAAAGTTACCCGGGACCACATTATTTTGGGCTAAACCTGAATGCTGTCGCTGCTTTACTAAGTGCTTTGTATTTGTTGCCATGGCAGTTTTAAGTGGTTATTTCAAAAGAGCAAACATTTTGCCCAATTCCACTCATTATGTTCCATAGTGCATCATAAAAATAAGTTTAATTCAACCAGAAAACAAGAGGAACAGAATATGTGTACTGAACTAAAGGATTGACCAAAATCTGGTAAGAAATAAAAGTCACAAAGTTTTGAAGGCATGACCAATCAAACAGTTTACAAATGATGCACAGGACACAGTGGATTGGTGAGAATTGGATGCACGAGTTTAACTATGGAACTGTTTAAACCCACTCGCTGCGCTCGTGGGTTTTAGACTCTTCCAAAGTTAAACGAGAGCATCAAATTCTCACTGATCCGTGAAATAGTCCTGTGGATCATTTGTGTCATAAAATGGGCCTGTAAATTCATGAAATGCAACCATTTTCCCCATCATGCGTGCGATACACCTACGTCACTATACAAGACTTGAGCCATGCGTTCGGATGCATGGCTCTGAGTGGATCAGTAAAAATCAATGCATGACAATTGTCCAATCAGATTGCAGAGATTCTAGAGCCCATTTTATAATTGATGGCTCAGTGAGGCTGTGTGTGAGCTCACCTTTCATTTGCCCTGTGCATGAAATTCCATAAAATCTCTCTTGATGCCAAATTTCCATGCAGGGGTTGTTTACATGTATAAAAGAATCACTTACTTAAACAGTAATTTGCAAAGGGTGAATACACAATTGGAAATTTACTTGAAGTGGAAAGTGACAAATTTTGAATGTTCTCATTTCATAGTACCCATATGTATTTGCACAGGCAACTCTTATTAGAACAAGTCCTCAGGGCCTGCATCCCCAGCAGAATTTTCATTATAGTTGAACAACTGCAGCATATGATGAATAATAATTGTGGGATTTTTGAAACTTTAACCTTGATTTTTAACTAAATTTGACCTTAATTTGATTTTAACTTTGTTGCAACAAACTTGTCGCTCTGTAGAGAACAAATAGGGGAAAGCTCATACGTAACATCACAACACTGCCAATTCCCGTTGATCAGGATTTTCTCAAATTTTCACAGTCCTCTTCCCCTAGTCTTTCTACTTCTATTCACATAACCTAATTTCCAGAGTGAACTTACCCTTAAACAAACCAACAGAAATATGAATTTGAATTTGGTTTTGCTGCAAGACAAAGAAGGGAAATCACATGACGAAACCAAATATTTTGAATTTACAAATCCTTTATTTCAAATGTACAAAAATGTCTGCATTTCTTTGTTCATCATAAAATTACATTGTATGTCTATATAGTCATGTACAAATTCATCCTCTTCTAAAGCTAGTCACTCAAATTCCAATTACACTTGTACCACTTTTCTGCATACATATGATATGGTTGTGCCACAAATGCAAATAGACTCTATCATTGTACAGTTCCAGGTCACATCTTTGGCATTTGGATGTACACATAAAGTCCAAACTTATGGAAAGACAAGATACATATACATGTACAACATATAAACTGATTTTTAGTTTTTTTATGTTTTCTTTGTGTGTGTGTGTGTGTGTGTGTGTGTATCCACACATGCTTATTTTTCATTGTTTATTCTACAGACCGGAATTGATAGCCTGTTGTGAACATACACAAACTGATATTGACTCTTGGTTTGGCTAATAGATAACATCTACACATTAGATGGAGAGGCAAGCTTGCATCATTTAAAACTGCCATTCATTATTTGAAATCCACTTTCATGAATTTGTGTTCAAAAGTAGCTGAAAAGATTTATTGGCGAATAATGCTGCATCACATAGTCATTTATAACACACAAAGCCAAGCCATTGTTGACATACACTGCTATTCATATTTGTGCATATCCAATTCCTGTTACGAAGTCTACGAGAATTACGAAATTATGAAAATTTGTCTTCAACGAATGCCTGCAGGTACATTATGCAGTAAAGAGCTTCTTGGTGACAGTCAAACTCATGCAAGTCACTCACTGTGTTGTGGTGAAGGCCCATCATCAAACCTCCTTCAGTAGGGATGACTTGTTTTCTAATAAATCAGGCAACAGCACTGTAGAATACAGTGCACTCCCGTCATAACGAACATGGTTATAACAAAATTCCGGTTACAACGAAGTAAGCATTCAGGCCGCAACATTATCCACTCTTTGTATTTTTACTGTTTATTTGTTCAGTTATAACGAAATTTCAATACAACGAAAGAAATTGCCAGTCCCAAGGACTTCGTTATAACGGGAGTCCACTGTATTAGCCTACCAGCACAGCTTCTTTCCCAGTACGGTCTGTCTCTGGAATGCTCTCCAAGCCAAAGCGGTGTCAGCCCAATCAAATTCAGGTCTTCAAGCACTGCTTTTCATCAATTACCCTCTGTTAAAATATCAAGACATTTGTCTTTTCTATTCACACCTTTGATTTTGCTCTCTGTTTTGTTTCGTTTTTTCTAGTTCACACTGCATTATTCAAAACATGTGTTTCTGTGACCGCGCACTTTACTGCACTCAGTACGACTATACTCTACCAAGAGGGATGTGCTTTAATTGAAGTAGAAGAAGAACCTCTCTTAATTCAGGCATTCGCTGTAATAATCGGGACAAGAGTCTAACTCCCAAGTCATCCCAACAAAGTGGTGGCGACTGTAGCTTTCACACAAGACAGTTGATGGACAAGCAGATTGAAGCATACACTGCATTGGTTCCATAGGATATCTGACTGTAACATATGACTTTACTCAATGGAAACTTGGGATAGAGAAATGTGACATAATGAAGCAGATACTCTTCATCTTTGGTCCTTGTGGTACCACTACCTTTCTGTCTATTTTTTTTATTGTTTTTACTGTATTGATATTACAAACTATCTTATATGATGCACAAGATTTTCTGTTACGAAGGGCCTTTGTGTATCAAATGTTTACTGCCGTTGGCAGAGATTTTATCAAGATAATCAAGTACATTGAGCCTCATTAGAATACAGAAATAAGGAACTCAGACACTTTGCATCAACTAAAATTTCATGATGACATAACTATGATCAAGAGTGACAGAACAATATTGAAAACTGATAGAAATTACTGCACAGAGTCTCTTAACCAGTCTAAAATGGTAGATCACATACAAGTAATACATGATGAGAGGAAAATATCTGCACCATTTACTTTATATTCCATAGAATTTCAGTTTTGTTTTGTTTTTGTTTTTTTTGCAAGTAGTTCTTTGAAAGGCAGGCTTGAATGATAGTTTCACAGATAATACCACTTACCATAACATGAGTTGATTCTTGCGCCTTGAGTAAATAGCACCAAAAATCTAACAATAACAAAGGACTAGAGCAAATAGGCTTGCATGAGATAGTCTTTGGGAACCAGACCCACTTTGCTGTTTTTTTCTCCCACCCACCAATTGAATGAGTCATACTCTCTGCTCAGGATGTGCACGAGATCCCCACGCTTGAAGGACAACTCGTCATCATCATCTGCATTGCAGTCCCACATGCCCAAGTAGATGTTCTCGTAATCTTCTTCCCAAAGCTCTGGTTTGGAGGGAACGAGAGGCACCGCCGGTTCCTGGGATGCGGGAGAAGGGACCTTTGGCAGAGCCGGAGACTTGTCGTCACCTCTCCGTGCAGGTAGGGTTGGTTTGTCTTCCTCAGACTGCTTGGTTGGGGGCTCGGGTTTGGGGCGATCAGACGTCGGTATCGCTGGGAGCTTGAACTTGGGTTGCGTCGGTTGGGGCTGTGGAATCTGTGGGAGGCCACCTTGCCTGGCAGGAGGCAGCTGAGGGCCCTCTGAATCCTTGCCGGCAACATCCTCGTACACTTCTTCCGTTTCGATGATCTCCGTGTCGTCGTAGATGAGTGACGTCGTCTCGGTGGGCTGCACGACAGCCTCGGGAGCTTTTCCAACCTTTGATCTCTGGTAGGTATCGACATCCTCGTAAGTATCCCCAAAGTCTTCTGGTATTTCGTCCTTGCTGCTAAACTCCTTCAGCGGAGAATTGTTGGATGGATCTGGAGCAGTGGACTTCATTGATGCTTCTATGATAACAAACGGAAAAATTGTGCATGAATACATTAATTTTAGAAAGACAGATAAACATGTAAATAGATTTGCTTGTTGATAGATAGATGGATAGATATAGATTGATGGAGAGATAAATCAAAAGAGATTGATAGATAAATGGACTGATTGATAAATAGAGATTGATTGATTGATACGGTAGATAGATCAATTGACTGACACAAAGATAGATTGACTGATTGATTAATGGATGAATGGATGAATGGCTACTGAGACAAACAGATGCTAAGCTTAAAACAGTCTGATTATCAAATTGACGAACTTTCTTACAAACTAGTATCTTACAAACTAGTACAAACAGCCATTTTCAGACTTCATCAATGCATTTTCTGTTTAACCCGTTGAGGACAAGTCCCAAGTATACTCGGGCAAGCGTCTCTGGGAAATGCGTGTTGTAGCAAAATCAAACCATCCTCGACAGGTTAATGGAATGTAAAGACAGGTCTGTAATCTCTTGGGATGAATTTGCATCAATACCATTCATGTCTATTAAGAGAAAATAAACTTTATCAATGCTAAAACCACAGTTAAACATGAGTGATCAAAACCTATTTCATAAACTTA
Source organism: Diadema antillarum (assembly GCF_040938485.1). NCBI lineage: Eukaryota > Metazoa > Echinodermata > Echinoidea > Diadematoida > Diadematidae > Diadema > Diadema antillarum. The sequence continues at coordinate 348,504 of NW_027272389.1, forward strand.
TATTTGACTTTTCTGTCTGCACTTCATTGGCAAACATATGGTGATGTCTTCTTTGGACAATGAGAAGTGAAAAAAGTGCTGAGTACAAGGATATTTTCTTGCTCATTTCCCTACCATGGACATGGCTTGGAGGTTTGTCAAAGAATAATTCTTTGCAACTGATTTTGAAGAATAATTCCTGTGGCCGACAATACTACCCCGTCACAAATTGTGATGTCTGCAGAATAATGCACAGGAAACAGACCATCTATGATGGGATGATGCCAAAGGCTTGGCAAAACCTTGTAGTCCCACATGAAGCAATATGCGTTCACCAATAGGAGACAATTCCTCTTAGAAGTCACTTCACAAACCTATTGCAGGAAGCACTTTGCTGGCAATAGCGATGGCATCAATCCAAGCTTTCATCTCTTCAGTACTCTGCGCAATGAACTGGAAAATGAAGAGGGAAAATAAACAGTGTCATCAACATATCATGTTTACATGAGACTTAACCTTCTGCACCTGCTGGCTTCTTACGTCATGAAACTCCACTCAATTCTGGAAACAACAACTTTCACACTATTTAGCATGGGTTTAAACAAGCTGATCCAGCATTCTTAGAGAATAACTTGCAGAGGAGGGTTATATCATACAAATGACATCATATGAAACACATGCACTCATATGAACAAGAGTCTGTGAACGGTTTCGGGTCTCAAAGCATTAATCAGCAATGATTTCATGCAATGCTGTGATTCTCAAGAAAATGCCATGTTCTTGATAGTTTCACTTCCGTATTCTAAACGAAGTTGAAAATACCAAATAAATGATAGCTGTCTACAGAGGTCTAAACTAAATGAATGTTCTGGAGCCTGCTGTCAAACTGGAAGATGGGATGATGATTTATAGCAAGCAATGTGACTGTCAACCAGGAGATAGCTTGTTTATGGTTGAAATTATTCTGTCACAATTTTAGAATGAGATATCAAACCTACCTCATGACAAAATATTTTCATTTGCTGTCAGTTTGTGTCTCAATTTTTGTTAAGTGCGTATGTTCGCAATGCATTCCCACCCTAAAATGCAAGTTTGGTATGCAGCACACATTTTAATTTCAGTATCTCACAAAGAGACAATGCACGTCATATAATTTTGCTGTCTTTTCTCACCAGATCCAATGGCGTGTATGTTTCCTTTGTTGGATAAATCTTTTATTTCAAATGTCACTTAAATAATGTCCACTTTGACATAGAAAAATGAGGTGGAAACGCAGTGGAAAATTCTGAAATTGACTACATCATCTTGTTTCCACAGAAATACACCAATTTACCACAATGGTGTGACCAGAGTATCAGTACAGAATATGAATCTAGCTAATCACATGCTGCAACACTTCAATAAATTTATCTAGGTATGAGTCCTGTGTGGAAGCTCGCCTTTTAATGTTTTTTATCTCAAAGGTCTCTGTCGCAGAGTAGAGAAAAAGAAGTTCAAAGATCATTAAAACCCAAAGAGTTCACAAAATCAGCATTCAGTGTCATAGTGTCCAACAACCATGCATGTGTTCATCAAGAACTAACAATGACTGAAGATACTGCTTTGTTCATGTTAGTGTGTGTAACATACATGTAAGTCAACACATTTTTTTACCTGTCCCATGGATGCCCACAAACATGGGGTTTATTTGTAAGTGTATTATGTATAATCATTTACAAATCCTTTGTGAAAGGAGCGAAAATGAATGAGGTTCATAAGAATTCCAGTGAATAAAATTCAAATGAGTATAAAGTGTGCTTCACACCTGGAAGGACCTCTTGGCTGGGCAGACGACTTCAAACAGGAAGTCGCGTTTCTTGTGCTTCTTGTCGAAGTCCGGATTGGGCCTGGCCTCATAGCCGTTCAGCACGATGACGTTCTTCTGCTGCTTGTCGTTGCGATTCTTGAAGTAGTAGAAGATGTTCTCCTTGATGACGCAGTAGCGGCGCTGCCACTGCTGCAGCCCTATTTGTCCCTCTGGTGGCAAAAACCAAAAACAATACATAAAAGCAAGGGCAAGTCAGTCATGAAAATTGTGTACCCTGGGCTGCACACTAACCCATTTCTCTACTGGTCCGACCCGTCTGTTGGACCAGTAGGTACCCAGTTTTTCCATTTTTTACTGGTCTATTCCTGAAAATGTTACTGGTCCGACAGCCATTTTTACTGGTCAGGGACCGTCGGACCAGTGCCAGTGTGCAGCATTGGTGTACCAACCCCTTATGCCTAAGTCATTAAATTTATGATAAAATCAGAAATTACATTCATGTTATGTAATTGTAATGCTGTTAGATTAACACTGATTTACACATGAAAGCAAAACACTATTCCATACTCTACGAAGTTCACACTGAAAGTGTAAAATGAAATAAAAACACAAACATACAAGGGTAAATAAATGGCATGGCACACATGGAATAAGAAAATCACACAATTTTGAAAGTTTCACAAAGAGTGACGATGGTCATTACCACGATTGCAAAAAAGACACAGTGATGATGGCATCTCCCAAGCCAGCTCCCATTGGGCGATTGTTGCTTGGTTGTCACCACTGAAGTTGCAACTACTGAACCAGTATAAACTTGCAGCTGTTGCCTGTGCACCATGCAACCAGGATCGGGTGTGCTTGTACGCTGCAGTAACTTATGCACGTTATTAAGGTAGGATTGATTCATTCCAACCACTATGAACTCATTGTTTATCAGTGTGTATCATTTCTTTAAACACATTTCTGGGATTAGTAAGGAAAAAGTTGAATCAAATTCAATCATTCAAGCAATCTCTTTTAAAGCATTCACCTTTTCTCCTCTTCTCCAAGAAGCCCTCCATGGTTGGTTTGAGTAAGTCAGTAGCAGCGATTGGCCCAATTTTCATGTCACCTACAGAGGCAGGAGAGAAACAAACAAACAAACAGAGCACAGTTAGACGCCAAACCTCAAACACTCAGTACAAATTGACAAATAAAACAAGCTGAAAGATTGTAGGAATTACCAAGTTTGGGCTTTTTGGGGGATAAATTTCATCATATACTTGTACACAGTTTTGAAAAAATACAGTTTAAAATCCATCTAACAGATTTAAAATGCATTGCTTAATCCACCCACTACATCAGTATCTCATCACAACTGATACCATTGTACTCATGTTCCTTCTTTCCTGGCTTCAAATTATCATTTTCAGTAAAAGCTACTACCAAACATGGTATGAGCAGGCTACAACAACACTGAAGCTGTCAATACACACTTTTTAAAGGGGAAATCTAGTCCAAATATAAGTTAGTCTGATAAGAAAGAATAAAATACTACCAGTTCAACAATAAAATTTGATCAAAATTGCATGAAAAATAAGGAAGATTTTGAAGTTTCACTAATTTTTGAGGTAACAGTTCTTGAAGGGTCAATATGACTATGCAAAGGGAAAAGTGAGCATGTCATCCCCTCACATCTTGCCATATAGTTTGTACATAAAATTTTGAAATTTCCAGTTTTTCATTCAAACGCAACTATACTCGAGGGTCAAATCCTGATATATCTAACTAATCATTATTCTAAAGTTATTCAACAAGGAATAACATCATGTTTCAGACTTTAATGACAGAAACATTGAATTTTCATCATTTTTTGTACACGATCAAGGGAAAATTGTGAGGTTATGACATGTCAGCTCACTCACTTGCATATTCATATCCACTGTACAAGAATTGTTTAGCAGAAATTAGCAAAACTTCAAAATTTCATAACTTCCTTATTCTTCGACAGATTACAGTCAAATTTTTACCGTTGAACTCATAAGATTTTACTCTTTCTTATCAGACTAACTTATTTTTAGACTGGATTTGCCCTTCAATACAAGCTAGCCCTCATGCAATCTCTGTACACTAATGATTGAGAAACAGGAAGTGCAGAATTATGATTATGATTACTGGTAAACTTCCTCTTTTAGCCTGGCTGCATTCATGTTGCTTTAAGTTCTGATACAAAAAGTCTTGCCAATTCAATATGTGGACTGCCCAGCTCAAAACCCACAAAGAGCCACAGATTAGGATTATCTGTAATGGACCGAAATAGTCATTTGGGTTGACCGTCTCAAATTTTTCAAGTTTGTCTTTATACCTGGGAGACTAATCTCTTCTCTAATTACTGCTAAAATTTAGTGGCTTAAAATGAAACCCAAATCAAAATATGATTAGTAGTTTATGTAGACTATATTCTTTTGGACAAGCGTTACATTCACCACAATTTTCATTGATACTTCTGCACAGTATGCCTGAGTGAACCTAATATTCAAAATCCTCTTTTCTCTCTTTTCTATGAAACTGCACGTCCCAACTCTCTCTTATCTAAATTCCTTTTTTGAATAAGTTAGGATGGTCTAATTCTAATAAGTTATATCTAGTCAATTTAAAGCCTAGAGCTTACTCTTTTTAACTATATGTAGAAAAGTGAAAATTTATTTTAACCTACTTCTTGTGGATTTTGAGCCAGGCAGTCATGCATGGCTGTTATTCAAAAGGGAGTGTATTGTCTGTTTTCTTTAAAGGGACTGTACAGCACTGTTTGAAGTGAGGATTCAGGTTTATAACATTTTTTGGTGAGATAATGAGAAACCTCTTATGAAAAATGAAAGAGCAGGTAGTTTCAAGGAGGAGTCAACATTTATTTGATGAAAATTGGCCTTGAAATGGCTGAGATATCAAAAAAAAAGTGATCCTAATAAAACTGACAGGCCACTACTTTTATCATGATCTCTTCGTTTTTCCTTGTTTTTAGATATCTCAGTTATTTCAAAACCAATTTTCATCAAATAAATGTTTGATTCCCCTAGAATTGTATGCTCTGTAACATTTTCATAGAGTGGTTTCTAAATATCTCGCAAAACGTTACAAGCTGAATCCTCATCTCAACCAGCATTGTACAGTCCCTAGCCTTGGCATTATGCAATTCCTCACAATCCCAAAGTCCTACCATAGGGCTCTCCATTCTCATCCCTCTCAGAGGCCTCTGGTGGTTCCGGCTCCTCCAAGGTATCGTGGTCAGAGCCCTGGGAGAGGGCGTTCTTGTTGGGCGAGTCTGGGGCGGTGGCCACGGTGTCCTCGTATAACTCGCCATCGTCTTCCTCAATGGGGGCAACGGGGGACTCCACCTCAACATCAGCATACTCCTCTACCAGGATAAAGAAGAAGAAGAAAAAAAGAGAAATTAAGTGTTTCAAGAGCGTGCACACCCCTTCCTGAAAAATGCTGTTGAAAGCAAAAAGAACAAAACAGCAACAAGCAAACTATAGACTGAATGAAAATTACAACAACAAATGAAATAAAATTAATGATAACAAATGGTTATAAAGTTAGGCCTGTTCGAACAACAAGAAACCCACCAACCTGATATCTTCTGTAAACATCTTGAGAGAAAAAAAAATTCATGGGCTGTGTAGAGTCTAGAAAAAAGACTAACAAACTATGCACACACACACACACAAACATACACATGAATACAAGCTACATTCACTGTTAACTATGAAACCTTCTGCAGGGCTGCACACTAACAATTTTTTTCACTGGTCCGACCTTTCTGTCGGACCAGTAGGTACCCAGTACCCAGTACCCAATTTTTCCATGTTTTACTGGTTCATTCCTGAAAAAGTCACTGGTCCGACAGTGATTTTTACTGGTCAGGGACCGTCGGACCAGGGCCAGTGTGCAGCCTTGCCTTATGAGACAAGTAAAGTCTTTTGAACTGCATATTACTACTGACTTGAACTGAATCAATCAGTCGCATGACGTATGTCTTGAATTGATCTGATTACACTGTGACTGTTCTGTGATTGGCCCAAATGGAGGTCTGATGTTACAGGCAGTCTAGACCCGACTCTGCGAGTTTGGAGGTACCTTGTTCATCCTTGGGGAGGACTTTGTCCACCTTGTTGATGAGGGACGCTACCTGTTTGGAGAGCTCCTCCCTCTTCATCCCAACCTCCTTCTTCAGTTTCTCTTTCTTGAGGGTGGTGGACAGGTAGAACTCCACATCTGTTCAAAGTTAGAGAAGGAATCACAGAGAACTGAAGAGAAATTGTAAAGTTTGGTGTTGATGCAAATACTGCACTACCACTTAAAGAGAAATTTTACCTGATATTACCTTGCTGTATAGGAAAACAGAAAAATCAGTGGAGTAAATTAGTGAAAATTTGGGTAAAAAGCTTGGATATACAAAAAAAAAGTTAAGAAGCGTGCTGTAATAGTTTAGAAGGTGACGCAAAGTGGAAAATCTATGCAAGGTGGGTGTTAACCTGCTCTTCACCAATTTGCTCTATACCCAAAATTTAACTATGAAGTACCATAATTTCAGTTTTTGTAAATTATTTGAGTACAGAAATAACTTATTAGAACTGAGGACACAAAGACATACTACTCTCATTACATAACCAAGATCTTTGGAGGATCTCACAAATCGAGTTCAAGTTCAAGTTTTTTTCATAAAACAACACACTATGGAAAATAAGAAAAAAGAACACTGTGCTACACTGTCAACCACAAAGAAAGAAAGAAAGAAAGAAAGAAAGAAAGAAAGAAAGAAAGAAAGAAAGAAAGAAAGAAAGAAAGAAAGAAAGAAACAAACAAACAAACAAAACATGTAAGAGGGAGAGAGAACATTCTAAAAGTCAATGCACAATGTATGGTACTCAACAAAAAAGGCTAGGCCTAATTGCCTTTAAAGCTGATGTGCCTCGATGAACTCTGACATGAACATTTCGTCATAAATGGTACTTCTCGGATGGAGTTGAATATCACAGTTTGCAAAACAGCTTTTTTTCTTTTTTGACACATGATGTTCCATGGCATGATAAACTGTACAGATCAATTCAACTCTGAAGGCATGGCTTCAGGGTGAGAAATATGGGCAATTAAACTATTCCTTACGTACAGAATGCATAGGAGTTAACTGCTTTGGTCATTGAGTATATAATACATGTATATGATCATGCTAACATAACAGCCAGGAAGCGTCTAATCTAACTCATTAATACAAGTGACAGGGAGTATTTCAATATATGCCTGGGGCCCCTTTGCCTGTACGTCAGTTTAATGACTGCCTGTTCTACAGGATACCATGTCAGTCTTCAAGAATTAAAGACTGCTGACTGATTACAAGTATTGATATTCAGAGTCATGGCAAAATGGAAATAGATTTAGGGAAATTATATGACATCAACAAAATTGTACTGCAAACTTTAAGATTTCCTGCAACAAATTATTCATTTTCAAGGTTATGGTAATGAGGAGGTAGTGAAAATATATTGTGCACTGTCAACATTAAAACATCAGATTTAAAAATGTTACAGGATAGACTATAAATATTACATGAGAATGTAGTCATTTGTAATTTTACTCGTAATTCCAATTATCTGTCATTGCATAACCCATGTAGGTAGGCCTATAGCTGAATTGCTTAGGAGACTGGATAATATGTAAAGTAGATAGAATAAATTAGATACATTTTCACCTTTCTCTGCTGTAACCAATGGCATGTTAAGTGCTTTTTTCAAGGTCTCTCATAATCCAGACCAGATCGATGGTTCTCAGACAACTTATGAACACATTTTCTCTTCATTATACTCAATGTGGACTGCATATAAAGTTATTTTCTGTGCATCATACCATGTGCAGATGTATCCTCCTTGGTCCTAACACAATCCTGGAGGATAAAACCAGTACATTATCCCTATTGTCCCAATAATGCCAGAGTACAAGATACACGTAGGAACTTCTCATTGTATCCTACAGTGTATAAAGTCTGATAAATTCAACAACCTTTGAGTTCTAAACCAACAATATACGGTAATGTTCTTTAGTTTCTTTTGTATTCACATGAAATAAAGTCAAGTATAGAATGACTGGTATATACAGTAGAAGCAGCAACATTACAGCATCCATTTCTTCCTTTCTTTTTTTTTTCAGATCCCTCTTCATTAAATTCTCAACCAAAGCCTTCCTGCTGATCCTAGGATATCTGGATGAACTAACAAATTTCCTTGGTGCTACAGGAAATAGAGAATGTAAAATGTTTGCCTGGAAAGTTCTCTAGTCTGGGGGAATCATTTTATTTCCTTGTCATCACAAAGCTGTTGGCAGATTTAAGAGATGTATAAGCCCTCATGTGTGGACATGACCCGATATCCAAGGGGCGGATCCAGGAATTCTGTAAAGAGGGGGCGCGTTTACAAAATTAAAGGGGGGGCGCACGCACCCCTCCCCCATTTTTTTCTTTTTATTTCTTTTGTTTCAACAAAAAATAAAGGGGGGGGGGTGTGCTGGTTGTGGTCCTCCCTGGATCCACCCCTGTATCCCTCCTTCCACCTATCACCACTTGCCCTTGCTGTCACACGTACCGTGAGTGCTTTTAATTTGAATGCTAAATTATAAACATGTATAATTACGATTTGAGTCTTCATTCGTTCACATGACCAAGGAAGGCTTCACAGAGTCTGTGGTTCTGAATTTCAGAGTGAGGTGGGAAGGTTTGGCTTCTTTGAGTTCCCGCCAATCACTCCTAAGACATAAGTAGCGCGCGCTTAACTGCTTTGACTGCAGTGTGAGCACTGAGGAGCATAGTCTTTCTGCAGAAGTGGTTGAAAGGTCACCTTAAAATTCTGCCCCCCAAAATACGATTGGAGGTCAATTGCGTTTTATATGACTGTTTCGCTCCTTAATTCTGGTGAAACACAATCAGAAAACACTTTCCAACCGTCTTTAGAAACATGATTTGAATTACGATTCAAATCACCCTCCACAATTCCAGTTTGCATTCATACGACCAGAATGCTTGATTTGAAACACCATTTTAGTGATGCGTCATTTGTACAATTGTGTCCTCGGTGCATGGATGAAAACAAGGAGCATGGCACATAGCAAATCCTGCCCTCCCCTCACATTAGCCATCTATATGTAAATGTACATCTACAATGTACAGACATATCAATGCACATGCATACACACACACAAACACACACAGCCTAATAAAGTTCTACTACATATTGACAGAATATCACATATTTACAATATGACATCTACAGTGCATAAATATGGAAAAAATAGGTAATCCAACTTTGGAGGGCTACTATTTCATAATTGTCAGCTATGGAGAGTGCAATATTGGTTGTGAGGAAAGGGGAACTCTTCCACTTTCCATTGATACCTAATTATGTTGACAAATGTCATGCAATGACAAATTGCACTTTTTCCCATCCAAGTTTTGAGGGTTATTGTGAAGGAACAGGAACAATGCATGAGAGTGACAACTTTAAATCAACAGTGCAAGTGATAACTTAAATCCCTAACAATGGTAAAGCTGACACTATTGTATGAATAAATTGAGTTTGGTTGAGGGTCCACACAGTCATACATAATTGCATACAGACCATTTACCGAAACTCTCTGGAGTCTCTAGACCCTGTTGTGCAATGGAAATTGTATCATCACGCCATCAGTGCTTGTTGAATAGCTTGACACAACTGGAAAGCTAGATGACAGGTATGCAGTGCACACGAACGAAATTAACAGACCATTCAACTACTTCCTAATTAAAAGGACTCGATAGATCGAACATCACAACACACAACTTCAGCACGCACGACAACCGGCTACCCTACACTACAAGAAGTTCAGTTAGAAGTTATTAACACGTTAGAACTTAAGCATGTGTTGTGGCCCCGTATACTCTAGTCGTACTCGTGTTTTTGTCACAAACAAAATGTTTTCACGTTAGTTTTTACCTTTTAAAAGATGCTGGATCTCTTCAAGAAGAAAGTCTCTGGTGTCTGCCATTCCTGCGCCGGAGTGACACTTCGAAGACACAACTTACAAATTTGCTTGTATCCCGTATTCGGGTACGGTATAACTCGGCTCCATATAAGCTGAACACTGCTGTCCCGTATAAACTTCCCTGTGCAGCTGTAGTGATCACATCTCTTCTGTTTTCTTGTTATGCGCATAATGTAGCAGTGAAGCGAACACGGCGCGTTTTACTTCCTGATTCTTTTTCCGTGCCGCCAGTGAGGGGCTGTCCCTTCCCACCACCTCCAGCTAGCTCCCAGTGTGCTTGAACGCACAACGCACAGATACGTAGAGTTCCATTGAACGGAACCAAGAGGTGTTATTGTACCTAAAGGAAGAGCTAAAATAGGTACTCTTTTTTCTGACGGAATAATCACTTGTTGGACAGAGGAGAGCTCATAAAATGGAACAAAGAAAAATATCTAATTAGGCCTACTGCGACTGACTGCCAAATTGCCCTTCTCTGAGGTATAAGTTTAATCAATATACTCTTATGAGGTTCTGCACAGTATAGGAAGAAGAAGAAGAAGAAGAAGAATGTAATTGATGATGATAATGAAACTAATGATAGCAAGTCAATAATTTGAGAGTGTCAAGTGCTTGCTTCGATCTATATTAGGTACTCTTTTAGTGATATATTAACAACTGTAATATTATACTATAAAATGGATAACACAAATAGTAGAATAAAATAACCATGATGATGATGATCCATAACTAATAATAATAATAATGATAACAATAAGAAGAAGAATAGGAGGAGGAGAAAAAGACAAAGAAGACGGATAAGATGAAGAATAAGAATGAAAACAAACCTACGATAAGAAGTCGGACCGCAAATTATCCTCAAGGGTCGTCTTACTAGGCCTATAGGTCTGAGAATTGTGCACGCAGGTAAGCATGGCCGAATCATGATCGAGATCACCACCATAAACTTATCTATTGCGGCCCTTCCTGCACCTGAAATTTAATCGAAATCTGTTTCAATGATATTGCCTATACAACATACAAACATTCAAACGTCCTCGGTGGAAAAATAAAGATACTGGTGTACTGGTACCATTCATTAATCATCATTATTATTGATATACCATCAAGATATGATACTGCCGTATAATGTGGACTGAAGACTTACACTATTTTGTATAAATAAACGAAATAAAAAGTCGCGCCATATCTCATTTTACATTTTCATGAATATTACACTCTATTTTAACTTGTTACTGACATATTCTTTGTGTAATATCATTCATTTGCCCATGGACAGAGGTAAAAATGACAATGTTTGTAGTAAATTATCAAGATATAGGACCTATCTATCTTCTTCATGTCGCTACCCTAACTGTGACATCATGAATTGCTGTAGTCTTCCTACTTTTTTGTTTTGTTTTGTTTTGTTTTTTGTTTGTCAGCCGATTTTGGGACATAATATTAACTGTCATCCAAAATGTCTTTCTCCTTCATCCTCAAATTGAATAGACGTCCTTGTTCCCATAAACTGATGGGCTCCTCACTTTAAAAAACATATAATACGCCTGCCCTGTAAAGTAGCCTTTAACCATGGTTAAGAACGTGGGTTTAGACCAAAGAGATTTTATAAATCTCTTTGGTTCAGACACTGTTAGATGCAATGATAATGACACTGATCGGTAAACGTTGTGTGAGAGTGACCTTTGAGCCAGGGGAAAAAAAGAAACAACAACAAACATTTAAAACCCTCTATTGAAGAAGACATTTCCGGGAAGCGTGTTTTTTTTAGACGGCACAGATTGGGGAAACTAAAAATCTATCGGGGACCCTATCCCCAAACCTAACCCTAATCCTAATCCTAACCCTAACCATCAAACCCTAACCCTAACCCTAACCCTAACCCTAACCCCAACCCCGACCCTAACCCTAACCCAACGTTTTTCCCATAGGTTTAACACACGCCATGCCCCAATCTGTGCCGTCTTAAAAAAAACGCTTCCGGGAACACAAGGAGCTGGAATTCCCTGTCTTCGGAAATTGTTGCAGCGCCATCTGTTGGAGCTTTCTGTAATCGACTGGCGGTCAGATAGCAGTGGTTATGTACACTCACTGTACTGAGTAATTTTCAGTATTTTGTGCTTGCAAATATCTGTAAAATAAACTGTATCACATGGTACACTGTGCATAGTACTCAACTGGAAGTAATTAACTGTGATCACACACACAGTTTGCAAGAATTTTCAGCTAATTGAAGGAGGCAGACTTAACCAAAAGAAGAAGAAGAAGAAGAAGAAGGAGAAGGAGGAGGAGGAGAAGAGGAAAAACAAGAAGAACAAGAATGGAATGGGGTTGCGTATAATCTAAACAACAGCAGACTACAGTATAAGTTCTGATTGTCATCCTTCCCGATGCACTTTTTTCTTTCTGTTACTGGTATACTGCCTATAGTGACGTCATTATCAAAGCTTTTTTTTTCTTCTGCGCAATAAATGTGACGTCATATAGCAACCCCAGAATTGTCGCGACAGGTGTGCGCGTAGTGGGGGCGCGTCCGCGTACATCACTCTTCATCATCAAACAAATCGGCATCCTTGACCATAGCAACATCAGTCATCTAGAATCCCCAAACACAACAAGACGTCGATTGGTCGGGCTGGACAAGTAGTAAGCAAAGTAAAGAAAAGGTAAGAATTGCCTATTTTATGTGAAGAAACTAGGGTATTAATAAGTGAAGAATTAGAACCATCTGCGGCGTTCTTGTGAGGTCGGCAATTCCTTCATGTGCATAAAATCATTTCGTTTTCCATCATTCTTGAAAACATGCGTTTCATGGGTTCGCTGGCCCGACCCCCCCCCCCCAATGCTCAAGATTCGTCATTGTTCGTCATCTTGATACCCTCGCATTCTGCTTTTTCCACCCATTGGATGGATTTATTTTATTGTGTTGAATATAATTATATTATCCGTGTAGGGCTCAATTTATGCAGTTAGTTAGGACCTAGATACTCAAGGATCGAATGGGGGCACATCTTTTAAAATTTAATGCTATACGATCTAAAACACACTGAAAAGAAAAAGAGAATGTCAAATCACGGTGACGCGATATTTTGTTTTACTTCAAAGTCTAGCGTTAGAAAGGAACATTGTTAATGTTAGTCAGGGTTGTTCGACACGTTGTTCGTTTGTTGTTGCTGCTGCTGCCGTTGTTTGCTTATTGTATGTTATGGTTTTTTTTTTTCACCCTAACTTCATTCAGAATCAAGCAATTATTTGCCGCAAACTCTTCTCCGGTTTTGGCCTAGATTGATATCAATTTAACAAGCTTTTAGCAATCTGTTCAGAATGTATGTATTTTGTGACCCCGACCCCACCCCCGCATTATTATACAACCTATTATTGATCCAGGAGATGGCTCGCTTGAGTCGATGTTCATCCATATCCCTCAATACAGTAGATTCTAACTCTAAGAGATTGTAGGAGGATCGCATGAAACGTAGAGCTAGATCTTGTGTCCTCTCTCGAGTTGTCACTCAGGTATCCTAGGGACAAGTCATCACGGACACACTATCGGAAATGGCCTCTGCAGTTTGGCAGCGACTGGGTCCGCGCGGCGTAGCGGCCATGGCGGCCGCGGCCACTGGAGTGGGCATCGGGCTCACTTGCCTTACATCCCCTCAGCGTCAGACCCAAGCTGCCGCGTGCTGCTCTGTCGAGGCAGACGGTACTCAGAAGCAGAATTTTGGACAGAAGTCCAACTTCCCGCCTTCGGCCAACTACCCTGACCTCTCGAAGCACAACAGTGTGATGTCGTCTCACCTGACACCCGGCATGTACGGCCGCCTGAGCAGACTGAGCACGCCCAACGGCTACACCTTGGACGAATGCATACAAACTGGAGTCGACAACACGGGGCATCCGTTCATCAAGACGGTCGGAATGGTTGCCGGTGACGAAGAATCCTATGAGGTGACGAGAATGTTCAGTCTGTTCAGTTATCCTTCAGTTATCCTTTTGTCTGACTCAATTTGCTCACTAAATTTTATCCAATGCCTTTTCCAATTAATAGCTAATATTGAGAATCAGCTAGTCCACTCACGATCCGCATCCCGTTAAAGAAGAGCGTGGGCCAAAGAAGCAGTAGAGTTTTCCTGTCAGATGCTGTTGACAGCAGTTTATGGACAAGTTATACCCGTCCTTTCCAGGATGTTGCAACGTCAGAAAAGTTCGCCTAAAGTTGCCGTCGCTGTCTGCCTCGGCCTCGGCCAGTGTCTTGCAGGGAGGAATTAGGCCCACCTGTTGAAGACTATTAACTTGGCGTTCAAGGAGTCTGCATCATGTCAATTTGCGTCACGAAGAGTGTCCTTTTATTGTTGCGTTGTCGTTTTTGTTTTTCCGGGACTCATCGTCAGTTTTTCCTTGTATATACTTGTTTTCAAAGGCCTTCTTGGTTTGTCTTACCTTCTATTTGGTAAATTGTCTGTATGTCTCACTAAAAGAGCATATATAGCATTAAAAGTTAACCAGGGCTTCAGTTCTGGACTTGATTATAGAAAGAGCAAAAATGTAATGTTGCAACTGGTTGACAAATTGTCCTACACGCAGACGTAAAAAAACACTGAATTAATCAGTGTTTAGTAGTAGCCATGATAAAAGAAATCATGGGCATACCTACTCGGGAAGGAAAATTGGTTTTTCAGTAGTACGATCATTCATAGATATACAACATAAATTATTGCGTTTTCTCTAATTCTCTCATTTAACAAAAGAGAATGATCATTTTACCATAAGATGTTGCAGATACTTTGCCCGCGTGTAGCGCAGAAAGTGTACCATTAACATTCATTAACTCGTCGATATAGTCCAGATGTAACCCATGAGGCGCTGCTGATTTTTTTTTTTTTTTGATAGAAGTCCGTTGAAAATCCCCTCCATAATTGGAAATTAAAAGAGAAAGATCTCGAAATTAAAAGAATGCAGGTTTTGAATTTGGCAATCATGCATGCGAAGCTACTATTGAAAATCTATAAATAATACATGTCTTTGATTAAAATTGTCAGGTAGCTCATGTCCATGATGAGGTTCATTCATGTTGGTTATCACAACAATTTCCTTTCCGATTTTCTTTGGGTAGGTGTTCAAGGAACTGTTCGATCCCGTGATCGACGAACGACACAATGGCTACGGCCCCGACGACATCCACCCGACAGACTTGGACGCGTCCAAGATTCGAGGAGGCATGCTCGACTCCAAGTACGTCCTGTCTTCCCGCGTGCGAACCGGGCGAAGCATCCGTGGACTCAGTCTTCCACCAGCCTGTAACCGCGCTGAGAGGCGCATGGTGGAGCAGGTAGGCCTGCGACTTCACTTCTCGTAGGAAAGCGTCGACAATAATAAAGATACAAAGCAATGGAAATTTATAACGATAATGTATTGCCACTAGTTAATGCAGTATACAGTGGAGTGGAGGACTGTGGTATACATGGATTTATGGTCGTCATGTGGGCCGTTCACTTTTGTTTTTGTTTTTTTCGACATCTGAATGATAGAAAGTCTGTGTAAACAGACCTTCCAGTTTTCAGTGTTCTGAACATCACCTTCACTTTTCATTTCTTTATGCCGTCCTCGTGAATGAGAGATGCCAGAGTCATTGTAATTATTACAGTTTTCGTCATAAAATGTTTATTCGAATAGAGTATTCAACGAATACGCATTCACAGACGACTCGACTGTATAAGCCGAGATATTATCAATACTGGTAATTGCTTTAATTATTGCAGACGACGTCTCACTGACAAAAGCAACTTCATACGCCAACGCCTTGCTCATTAGTGTTGAATCTAATCAACGCAAGTAAAACAAACAAATAGATAGACTAGCCTATACGAAAAAAAAAAAAAAACACCCCACGATAAATCAAAATGTATTTTACATCCAGGTGGTTGTCGACGCCCTCATGGGACTGAGGGGCGATCTCCGGGGACGCTACTTCGCGCTGGCGAACATGACGGAGGACGAGCAGCAGCAGTTGATCGACGACCACTTCCTCTTCGACAAACCCGTGTCGCCCCTTCTTACCTGTGCCGGAATGGCACGTGACTGGCCCGATGCACGAGGCATCTGGTAAAGAGAAAATCTGTATACTTGATTGACCCGCACCTCGTCATAGTTTATGTTTATACATGTTTGAATCACACTATGTCACTGAAATTCTATGGAGTCCCACTCACATAAAGGAAAAATGCTGAAGATTCAAATGGAACAACAAGTTCAATGACCGATACCGGAAATTCTTGCAGCTATCGTCGTCAAACGCGAACGATGCGGAATAGTTGTGCGCAGAGGAGGGGCACGCACCTCGGCACCCCACGCTCCCATAGACAAAGCACGTGAAGACGTGTGCGGGTGACCGTGATGATACTGATAACACGTATTCCTTAAAATATATTTAAGATTTTCAAGAAAAAAAAAATGTTCGGTTTTCACCTCAGTTTGCTTGGTTGTGGTAACCATGCAAAGTTTCAAGCGTACTGAACACAGTCCCGGGCGTAAATTTTAGTTCAGTGCGCTTATAGCAATTTTATGTAGGGTGACGATATTAGGGCCCATGACGAGGTGCGGGAACCTCACTGTATTAACCTTGTGGGGTTTTTTTTTCTTCAAATTTCGTGAATGCATTCGTTGGTTCATTCATTGTCAGTCTTTCCGTTTATCTATAAAATCATATTGATTAAGTTTTTCTTTTTTACGTTTCATTCATTTTAAGACAACAATATTGATAATAATGATAATGATAATGATAATGATGATGATGATGATAATAATAATAATAATAATAATAATAATAATAATAACAATAATGATAGTAACACTAATACTAATACTAATACTAATAATTGTAATAACAATAATAGTAATAATGTCTGATTTATCCGGGGTAACCTCTTAATCTTGCCACTGCTCTACTAGAGGGCCCTGCATGCCATAATCATTACCCTAGCGTTGCCGTGGCACTCATTTATACACCTGGGTCGAGAGGGACATGGTGGGTAAAAACATCTTGTCCAAAAAATATAAGCACTGGGCGGGAATCGAACTCGAGTCCTCCGATTGGGAGTCGGGAGTCTTATCCATTATGTGCCACAACGCCCCCCAGAAAAAGATACAAGAAGTTTTTATTGCAACAAGTCACATTGATGATGACGGAGTGAACTTATCACGAATGACGTAAATGCACGGTTCATGTCGTTGATTTACGGGTCGACAGGCACAATGACAACAAGAACTTCCTGGTCTGGATCAACGAGGAGGACCACACCCGCATCATCTCCATGGAGAAGGGCGGAAACATGAGGAGGGTCTTCGAGAGATTCTGCCGAGGCCTCAACCAGGTATGGTTTAGTATCGACTCCAACACCACACCAGGGGCGGATCCAGGAATTCTGTAAAGGGTGGCGTAACTAATATTTTTGGTGCCAATTCCGGTTTTCATTTCATTTTTTTTCTTTTTATTTCTTTTGTTTTTAACGATAAATAAAGGGGGGCGTGCGCCCCTTACGCCCCCCTCTGGATCCGCCACTGCACACCGTATTCTCCCGCATCTCTTGGGATGGCACGCACTACTGGTCCTTGACCTCTTTGATGCCCCTATATGACGATGCGCAATTCCTACCAAAAGATCGTAGTTAATAATCATCATTAGTGTCGTCATTGTGAGCGATCGTACTGGTTTCATTTGTGGTGAAATAGAATGATCTGTTCTTGTTTTTTTTTTTCTTATAATGTACCCGTTAGCCATTACCAAAATTACCTACCACTTACAAAATGAGATGAGCACAAAGTTATATAATTTGATACTATGTGCAATGACAGGAAACGCAAGTCTATATTGGAGCCAATCTACCGTGAATCGATTTAACGTAATTCTGTTTGTATCAGGTTGAAGATCTGATCAAGGCGAAAGGCTGGGAGTTCATGTGGAGCGAACATCTCGGCTACATCCTCACTTGCCCCTCTAACCTCGGCACCGGGCTTCGCGCAGGAGTGCACCTTCGCATCCCTCATCTCTCAAAGGTAAGAGAGCCTACGGCATATCCCTTTTCCCTAATCAATACATAAGTATCATCTGTTACCAAAGAATGTGAATTATATTTGTGTGTGTTTTTTTTCGTGTTTTTTTTTCTTTTCTAAGCAAGCGCATTTTGACAAACGCCTTATTGACACGTATACAGGACAGAGTTTCATGCTTTCTTCGTCATGACTTATGTCGCCTTTATATGCACCCTGTAAAGGTATCATTTCTGATTACCGTATGACAGCTGAGTTCCCTGCACCAGAATATCTGTTTTTGAAAAAAAAAAACACCATCTTTTCTTTTGTGGTTGACTAAATACAGGACATCCAGCGTCTCGACACCATTCTGGACAGGCTGAGGCTCCAAAAGCGAGGAACTGGCGGAGTGGACAGCGCCACCGTCGGTGACACCTTCGACATTTCGAACTTGGATCGCCTTGGCCAATCCGAGGTAAGAATACTAGTAACTGCTAGTATGTTTTTCCTGCATAATAACCCACGTAAATAACGCTCATTCGGAAAAGGCTTGATCGTTTCAAGTGACACGCGCGAATAAAACAAGCACGCTATCAAGTTTTAATGCAAGACGCAAAGATATACATGTAGGCCTATATATTATACATGTATATAGTCGTATGACGTTACGATATCAAACCATGCACCCCGAAAGTCAGGTACTGTCTACATGACAATTCCTCATAATTGCTTACGTTTTCACAGTGGTTATGCCTTTTTCTTTTTACGGTATTGGGCTGTTAGGTTCTAAAATTCCAGTGTTATTCTGAGGTCTTGATTACCTTCATCCAGTTTACAGCGTCACAAAGTGTATTTTCAGTCATACAAACGAAGTGTGATTGTGTGAGGAAATGATGGAGAAATCCCCATGAAGGAAACTTTATCATCAGTTACTCACCAAGCACTGATGATACACACACACATGTCACCACATCCACACATACACACAAACACAATTCGTATGCAGTGATACTCAAATTATCGAAATGTCCATGATACGGCTGGTCCCCGACATCCTGCACTCGTCATCCGACCATGCGAGCACGAAGACGAACGTGAAGAGCGCCCTCTGTTGTGGTTTATAGCACAGGTTTATGTCACACGACTCGTATTAATTAAACAAAAATACAAAGCTTCTACAAAATATACG
The DNA here is from genome assembly GCF_040938485.1 of Diadema antillarum. Lineage (NCBI taxonomy): Eukaryota > Metazoa > Echinodermata > Echinoidea > Diadematoida > Diadematidae > Diadema > Diadema antillarum. The sequence continues at coordinate 367,553 of NW_027272389.1, forward strand.
AAAGATTCAATATATTTCCTGTTTTGCTACCTTTATTTTCATTGTTCATTTCAGTTCTGAAAGACAGTATGTAAGGGATTTTTATTTCATTTTCTTGTGCTCAAAATCTGCAGACTGCGATTCTATCACACTTAAAAGTATCAATTCATTTTATTATCTTTGGGCTGACTTTGGTGATGATAGAGGTAAAGAGTTCGGGCTGGTCTGCGTTATTGAGAAAATGTAAAAACATAAGATAAGTATCAAGATACTAAAATTAATTCTGAAACAAAATAAGCCATGCCAGCCTGTATGGTAGAAATTAATCAGGTAATTAGTTAGCCATGTACAATTCATAATTAGCTGAGCAATTAGAGAGAATCCCTTTGCAGCATACACCCGCGTAGAGTAATTTGCGTGTGTGTTTTTTTTTCTTTTTTTGTTTGTTTGTTTGTTTGTTTGTTTGTTTTGTTGTTGTTGTTGTTGTTGTTGTTTTTTGGGAGGGGGGGCAATTTAGGTTTGTGTTTTGGCGTGGGTTTGGAAAACACGTAAATATTTTTGGTCTTGAAACCATAGACCTTCAACAGACCTCTGAGTGAAATTTGAGCAGAAAACCCTCTATGTGCAAATACATGACACTGACTGTAATGAAGTGAAACTACTTGGTTTACTGGTATGGTCATACATTAAATTTTGTAGCACAAACGACACTGAATCTTCTGCGTGTTGAAGCATGTTTGATATCATGACATGTAGGTCTATGGAAAATTATTTACAGTTGGGGCACGTAATTATATCGACAACCAAGCTCTAATCTCAGTGATTTTTTTTTTTTTTTTTTAAAATCATGATCTCTTGTTTACGATATAGCGCGAGCTTGAGCGGTTGTGTTCTGTCTGTCTGGAAGCCAACACTCGTATTCCAATGAGAAAAGATGCGGGCATGTATTAATATGCACTTTCATTAAGTGCAGCTTTTTGAGTGTCATTGCCCTGTTCCTTACATTTTTTTTTTTTTTTTTATGGCGCCAAAACCGGTAACATACCAGACAGTGTAAAATCATGGCAGTTTTTAATGTTCAGCGATTGGTAATAAACATACAATGTATACAAACGCGCACATGCATACTCGCATACAACAACGGCTGACGAGGAGAATTTGCGTTTTCCATATTCAACACATGAAGGGGAGCATTATTTTCATCAAGCATTGTGTCAGATTTTTTTTCTGAATTTTTTTAAGCTATCAAAATCCTTGCATCTGGTTGGCTGAGAGCAAATTTGTCAGAAGAAATATCTTACAAAACGCCTGATAAAATGACCCCAGGGTCCCGTCTTATAAAGACTTGTGATTGATTCAAATCAATCACAACTTTACGATTGAATGCAAATCCATCTTATAAAAAAGTTATTATTGAAATTAAGACGGAGAACTGCAATCAATCAATCACAGGTTGTGATTAATTGCAGCTTTCAAGAGATTTGTGACTGATTTCTATCACAAGTTTTTAAAAGACAGGGCCCAGGCTTTGTTTGTTCACGAACATTCTCAGTTAAAATGGTTTGTCGATGGATAATATTGCTTAAAAGGAAAATGTGACCCCTTGCATGCTTACGATGACTTTTTGAGTTTTGTTTTGATAGAGTGAGGCCAAACGAGGAGATCGTATAGAACGTTCAATGAAAACGGAAGTACACTGAAAAAGCCATGGTATTATGTAAATCTAACATTTCTTATGTTTACAAGAAACCATTATTTTGGTCGTTATCACATAAAACGCAAATTAGAGACTTTAATGGCCGTCGTCAGCTCATGCCAATGTGCAGAATTGTTCACCGCCGGAGATATTATTCTTTGAATGAAGTACAGAATAATGAATCACATTTCACTTTGATGTCGATTTGAGGGGAAATGAAAACAAACATACAAACATAAGACTGATGTCTTCCCACTTTTTCCCTCCAAGGTCCATCTCGTCCAGCGCGTCATTGACGGAGTCGACCTCCTCGTCAAGATGGAGAAGTTGTTGGAAAAGGGTCGGTCCATTGAACACCTCATGCCCAAGTAGATGTCACCACACCATGATAACACATTAAGACAATCATGTAACTGTATTTGCAATTAACTTATATGAACTAACAAAGAATATATATCAAACTTTCGCTAGTAGCGATAGTTATCATTATTTTGTATCATCATGAGTGAGAGAATTCAATAAATGTCGCCATTGTGAATGTAATTCAGCTGTATTTATCTCAAGTGTCTATACTGAAATATGTCACGTTCTATACTACAGAGCATGAAATAAATTACTATTTAAAGGTGTACTACAACGCACTACGATTTTTATAGGAGTAAAAATTCTCTTTTTGACAGCAGAAAATTATGACGATGTGATAATAGACGATACTTATTTCTTTTTCTCCCTTTAATTGTGACGATCAGGTGATGAAATATATTTATGTATCCAAAGTTTGAAAGTTCGGAGGAGAATTATTCTCAGAAAACAATATCTATCTCTGGCAAAGTAACGACCATTGCAACGTTATTCCTTACTGACCATTTCGCAATTACGAAGAGAAACATCTTTGACTCAAACTATGCAACTTCGAGCAAGTCAACACTCTTGATTGTTTGTGGTTCTCAATAATATTTGCCAGTTCAAGTCATACATCGAGATAGCAAATAAAAGTAAATAACTTATACATTTGCGTTGTCATCATTCCTTTATTGACTGTATGTGTGTCGCTTGTCAGTGTGTAGTACAATTTGTACTTCAAAGTTAGATTTAGGCAGCTATCATCAGCAGATAATAATCAACCCCTTGATGAAAAAGATAAACTTTACCACATGACTCATCACAGCCAAAGGATAATCTCATTGTCTTTCAGCAATTCCTGAAGGCGTTAGTTTTAATTGTTCCTGTTCTTTCTTTCCCAAAGAAATGTACATTACATTAATCAATTCATACCAAGATGGTGCTTGTGTGTGTGTGTGTGTGTGTGTGTGTGTGTTTGTTTGTTTGTTTGTTTGTTTGTTTGTTTGTTTGTTTGTTTGTTTGTTGTTGTTTCGTCCTCGTCAGAACAAATCATAATTTAAGCCGACTTGATCGAGTCTTGCCACTGGAAATAGATGGGCCAGGGCAAGAGAGTGAGGCTGACAACCCTGTGCAACTCTGTACAGTTCTGGTTGAGGTGAGGATTTAGCTTTTAAGGTTTTGCGAAATACTAGTATTCAGAAACCACTCTCTGAGATGTCAAAGAGCATACAATTCTAAAGGGAGTTGAAAGTTTATTTGATGAAAATCGGTTTTGAAATGACTGAGATATTATCCAAACACAAGGTGAAACAAAGAGATCCTAATAAGAGAAGTGGCCTGTCGCCTTTCATAGTTATCGCTTCTTTTTTTTTTTATATATCTCAGCCATTATTTTGAAAATCAATTTTCATTAAATAAACGTTGAATCCTTCATGATATCAAATGCTCTTTCATATTTCATAAGAGGTTTCTCATTACTGCTAGTATCTAAACCTGAATTCTCCCCTCAACCAGTACTGTACAATCCCTTAAGTCCATATTCACGCGCAAGTCACAAATTCACCCATTATCATCCTAATCATTCCAAAGATGAGAGCGAGTATCGGGTTGATTAGCCAACTTCGCACTCACGGAATGTATAATACTAGAAGATGTGGTCGCCTTTTTGTGCGAAGGACGAATACTATCATCGGTAGGTTAACGAAACCAATTAATATGTTTATTGATATCAGATAGTCGTTTAAGGCTGCCTTATAAATCTGGTCTAACGGATTAGACGAGCAAACATCCACAAATTTGGAAGACCTCATACTGAGTACTCGGTAGATGATTTCCAGTGACTGGAAATTCCATCATTATCTACAGAGGATTTTGGCAACCATTCAGTGAAGGGTTTTCGTTGTTTGCTCATGCAACGCCATTCTTTGAAATGAAATGAAATGAAATGAAATGAAACGAAATTTACCAAACAAACATACAAACATCGTCGACATAGTTATGGTTTCTAAAATATAAGACTTGGAAAAAAAAAAACTTTCTTGCACCAAAACGTTTCCCTTAAAGCAGTTCAATTGTTACAATGTAATTCATTTTTTTCAATGCAGCATAGAAATGGGCACCCCCCCCCCCCCGCTTAAAAAGACCTATCACCATCAAGTCAGTCACTATCTATTGCGTACATTTTTCTTTTCTGAAGAAGATCAGGAAGGAGTAGAGGAAATAATCCTAAGAGCATGACCTAAGGAGTATCCTCCGCATTCTTCATAGGCCTATCCCCGTGATCACGATGCAAACTATTCATGTATATAGCAATGTCAAATGTCGAGCAGTCATTTCATGCGCGTAGGCCTATAACAAAAGGTCTCTTTGTGCAATCACGCCAAAACCAACGAGTTTTGATCATTGAGAGCTTGCACGGAACTTCTGCATTTTCAACATGGCGTGCAATCCGATGCATCTCCCCCCCCCCCCCCCCCCCGTTATTGGTGAAAATTTTGTAATCAGTAGATAAGATCCTTTCTGCTTTATAAATTCATTCGATTAAGTAAATTAACGTATAGACTATGTATAGGGATCCCTTTAGTTCAGCGACATATTGACACAGTCATTCAGTTCAGTCCAAGGCTTTTGCACAATAAGCCAGTTCGTAGTTCCACTTAGCGCATGAGCAGAAAAGGTCACTTGTTCCAAGAGACACGTTTGGTTTTTAAATTCACTGAGATAAAGCATCTGTCATAATCATTATGATGATTATCCATGCAATCCTCGTAAATGCTGCTTGCCAGTACATCCACCTGACAGCAAGCCATGGTATTTGGCAATATGAATAAAACAGTTTTTTTTTTTTTTTTTTTTTTTTAATGCGTTCGATTCAATCAATGCAAAACAATGAAATGGATGCTTCTCCGACTGCTGATTGACGGACCATTCTGGTCACCTGGTCTATGCAAGTTCATTCATTGTTTGAACACGAATTCTATAAATTGTGAAGTCGGGCGTGGAAGCTTACCGGTAGCATAATGTCTCTTTGAAAACGATTGAAGTGCCTAACCATCTGAGAAAAAAAGAAAGGTCATTTTTACCAAAGTGCACGAACTAGTTGGCTTATTATTCTGCCTCAATTTGCGTTAAAGCACCAAAGTTTGGCATAGGCCTACATGAAGATTAATTCGACATAGGGTCTGCAAGAACATTCAAAACAATAACTATATTCTAAATATTGATTTTTTTTTTTTATTTGCCGAGGAGAGCCATGGTGGCCATATTTCAACATGTACAGCGTGAAAAAAAAAAAAATGAGAAATGCGTAAAATGCCCATTATAGGGGGAGACTTGACAGCTCTGTTTTTGCAACCCCCGCCCGTTATCATTATCTAACGTTATACTTCCCGTAAACGTGAATATTATTCCATATAGCCGCATCATCAATTTGCATGGAAATCCTCTTTACCTAGCATGCAAATTGCGTTCGACTGGTGGACTATGGTATGACAGTGCATTTATTTCAATCTAATTTATTTACAGTTGTTCTACCACCGCAGAACAGAGAGAAGAAATCCACCCGGTGTAATATAACTTTTACATTTCTCACGTAGGTCTAAGAACGTATGGGAAGCCTGTAAAGACACCCCCCCCCCCCCCCCCTGTTCTCTCTCACCTTATTTGCATATTCATGATTTCATGATGCCATCGATGTCACTGTTTCACGAAAACATGTGAAACGAATATTATACGCCGGGCGGGCTGTATATCTTGGACCGTTTTGTTTTGATAGCAAATCATATTGTCAACTCCACTGAAGGCCACCTTTTCGATCGTCACAAACCTGTCAATGCGCCCAACACTCACATACTGTCAGAGCTACCAAGTCTCACGCATTGTGAGTGAGACTCAAGCATTTAAGGTCTGTCTCACGATCTCACGCATGGCACCCATTTTTCTCACGCATCGGGAGTATAGCTTGAAGGATTAAAGTGAGAGTTGCAATTGAAGGCATATTTCCCTTCTGTCTTTCAAAATAAGTAAACACTATGCACCAGATCGCACCATTACGAGCCAATGATTAAAAAACCTCCCTTATCGTGGGAGGACGGACCCCCCCCCCCCCCCCTTCCACCCCACCCCCTCGCTCCCTTGCTCCGCATGCACATGCGCGCGCGCCGAGATGCTGGGTCATGAAAATGTCACTCATAAAATTTTTTTGAACTTGGCATCCATGCATACTTCAGAAGTCACTTGCACCATTTCTAGTACCACTCAATACACAGGCTTGACCTTAACTAGCCATGGGTCATGAGGCCCGTAGTTAGAGCACCTGACTGACCATGAATAAATCTACAATGACTAATCAACTTATCAGCACAAAGAGGCATAAAAGGGGGAAATGATGACGCTGATATTTATGTGGACTGAGTGAATGCAGCAATATTATAGAACAAAGTGGTGAAGTTTGGGGGAAATAAGACACAAATTGTAATCTTTTCATGAAAAGTATGCATGCACATTCTTTTACCTTGTTATAGATAAACTGACATGATTATTATGTTAGGCATAATAACTCCCTCTGCTCTTTAAAGAGGCAAGTCAAGTGTTCTTTCCATACGCAAGAAACATACAAATATGTTGAATTTTAGTATTTTCTTTAAATCATTGTCCTGCAGTGACATCAAAAAATGTTGTCTTTTCATCCACTATGTGTTCCTGAAACTTTATAGGGTGTGTACAGTTCTGGTCGAGGTGAAGATTTAGCATTTAAAGTTTTGTGAGATATTCCGAAACCACTCTATGAGATGTCAAAGAGCATGCAATTCTAAGGGGTATCAAAAGTTTATTCGATGAAAATCGGTTTTGAAATGGCTGAGATATCCAAAAACAAGGTGAAACAAAGAGATACTTATAAAGTTGGGGCATGTAGCCTTTTATTATTAGCACTTTTTTGGATATCTCAGCCATTTGAAACCCAATTTTCATCAAATAAATGTTGAATCCTTCTTAAAATTACATGCTCTTTCATATTTCATAAGAGGCTTTTCATCATCTCACTTAGGAATGTTCAAAGCATGAATCCCCAGCTCAACGAGTACTGTACAGTCCTTTGTCATTTGTAACATTTGTAACTTTTGAACACATTGTCTGATTTCCCTCCAATTTCACTGATGTGTTCTACTAAAATTGTTGTGTTTACTCAATCCAAATAAAGATATTTGGGTAGCATATCCCTTTAACTGTGCCTTTTTTTTTAACCTGGGGCACCAACTCACAAGACTGAAGAGCAAGACAAGTTTTATACAAGACAATTCCACATCTTTTCCTGTCACGAGTTATAAATCATGCAATACTTTCTGCTTAACACTAAATACTATGATTGTGTATATTGAACAGGGCGTTAGTTCAGGACCTTTCATTGTATAATTGTGGATTTGTGGTATAGCCAAGGTAATAAACACACACACACACACACACACACACACACACACACACACACACACACACACACACACACACACACACACAAGATAAGTACTTTTCCAATGCGCTAGAAGAGTGAAAATACATATGTTGCATTTTCTTCATACAAGTATTTTCTTTATTCTCTTGCCCATAATGACATGCATCATGAAGTGAAGTGTTCTCATTCCGCCAACAACTACATTATAACCACACCCATCATACAGTATGTATAACGGGATCCTAGGGACCAAGACAATTAACTGATTCTTTATATCAGATATTTTGTTAAATCAGTACAATTTGTAGTCAATAAATGATATAAAACATAGGAAACACATTCATTTGGACAGGAGAATTCACTTTGTCACATCAGTATTTTGCTATATTAGATCTCTTCATATCGAGTTTCCACCGAACGAACAAAGGCCTCCTGCTTACAAATGGCACTTCTTGTACCGCTTCCCGTAAAACTTGCTCTAGATCTCATGAGTAAACCACACAACACAAAGATATCACAAGTCATTTGTTTGGTGCTGTTCCTTTCGAGAGTGCTTTATTCTTTATTCTCTTCTTTGATGACAGATACAGTATGTACACACACACAGACATGCACACACAGACACACACAATCACATATTCATTCTCGTATGCCAACAACCAAAATATGACAGCTTTTTATTCAATTTTTTTCTTGTTCCTCTCCAAAATAGAGAAGGATCAAATTCATACAGCCACATGACTGCTCAAAGAGAATATCAACATAATATGCTGGTCAAAATACTCTCACACAAGATGATCTAGTCAGAAAGCTGCAGTAAAATGTATTTCTTCAGTGACAAAACTTTGTAGGATACCTGAAGTACAAATCAATTCACTGTGACATCTTAATCACATATCTCTTCATTTATTGAAGCATTTTAATAAAAGTCAAAATGATGACATCAAGTCCTCTATCAAAGGTCTATTTTCCTTTCTGATGAGAAGTAAAAAGTTCATGCATTCAGAGAAAATCATAAAACATTGCCACAATTGGAGGTCAGATTAATGACCAGATGCATTTTTTAAATGTAATTTTAAACAACAGTCAAACTAAAAGAAACAAGTTATGGGCATCGTTTAGTGATCTGAAAAGTGGCACAAAATACATGTATTCTTGTTACGTCTACGAGTATCTTTACTAAATAAAACTTAGCAAAAACAAATGCTCAAGCTGTGTAGCAAACACTTACCATGCATTTCAAGCCGAAAATATGAGTCAGTATATTAGTGTAATAGTTGTGTAAATGTTAGAAAAGAATACTGGTATAAGGTCATTTATCAATGTACTACATTACATCAGTTCAGGAAATGGGTCAATCGCTGCAATCCCCCCAAATTACCTGTAGAGGGAAACCTTGTTTAAATCACGACCTGAAAATCACAACAGTTACTTTTGTTATATCAGGCTTCTTGCTGTATCAGGCTATAAAGACAAAGAAATACAAAGAGTTGGGACCGGCATAACCCCCTTCTTAACCCCCTTCTTATAAGAGGAGTTTGTCATATCCAACCTCTTTGTAACAAGGTTCTACTGTACCTGTGAGAAGAGGAATGCTTTTTTCCCAAGCCAATGATTCAGGGCATTAGAATTAAGTTTAAACCGATATCTGAGAAGAAATTCCGGGTCATGGTTTAATCAAGAAATAGAGAGCTAACCTGGGCCACATTGACTATGGATGCAAATCTTACAACACAGCATGCTTTTCACTCAGATTACATTTTTGTTGGGGTCGCGGGCTCATGCACTTGAAATTGAAAACACAATTAATTCAATGTGATTTTAGTGCAATGACGCTGATTGTCATATCTGCCCTCTTAAGAGTAGATTTTTCTTCTTCTTCTTCTTTCAATTTGCTGGGATAATTTACCAGACAAGAGGAGAAAGAAAATCTGCCTTTTTTTCTGGGTACAATGTGTTGTAAATGCTTATCAAGACCAAGACTAAATATTTTCACAATAAGGCACCTTTTTCCTAGTGAAGTAACCAATATCAGATCCCCCCCCCCCCCCCCCCGCCTCCACCAATACATTTTTGTCTTGCTTTCTTTCTTTTGAAATGAATGGATTTGCTTGACGAGTATAATGAGATGTCTGATTTTGGATGGAATTGGAGAAACACTCTTTGGGATAGCACTGCCCTATTTATTAACATCAACACAGGGGGAGACGTTCAACGTGCGGATACAGAAAGTTGCAGTGTTCTTTGAAATTCTAGTATCAACTTATAAATGTGGCCTCTATGAAAATGCCCCTCCCACAAAACTGAAAAACAGAAAACAAAAAGAAACCTCACAGGTTTCATCCTTCAAAGAGGGAGAAATGCAAGCAATACTGGAGTAGCACAGCATTACACCTATCCAAAAGTGACAATGCATCAGCTTTTACAGCATTCTGTTCTTGTTCCTCTTCTGGCCCACCAATGAGAAACAGGCACGATGGTCCTATTTTCTTGAGCCCATAAAATGTGACCCCAGTTATCTCCCAGACAAACCAATGATATCTGTTATTTGATACTCTCAACAGCCCTACCTCTCTAGTAGCCCCTCTCTATGAGACTCAATCCTCCCCCCCCCCCCCCCCCCACAAGTAAAAAATGTGACGAGCAAAAGAAAAGCAAAATATCACTTGGCAGATGGAGATACAAAATAGGGGAGAGGTGCAAGAAATTCTCATTAAGCAAGTGCCTTTCATCTACAGTTAGTCATCATGATAAATCAACAGTAGGATATGTAGATATAACACATTGGGGATACAGAATATAAGTATCTTCTGACAGTTTAGCCATAATGTATGCTGCAAGTAACTCTCTGCTATGAAATGATACATGAATAGTAAAAGATAAGCATATATGCACAGAAAGATTGCTAATACGCCATTTCCTATCATCAATAAATCTCTACAGATAGGTTTTCTTCATCGTGAATACTGTACGGTACGATAAATGCTGAAATGACTCCATTTCGGAAAAATACTACAGTCAAAAACAGTCCCTGAATGAACAAAATCACACAACATACAATGTATCATCATAAGGTCGATAAAGGAGAAAAAAAAGAAATACTGGAGAGGAAGAATTGAACAGATGTTGAAATATTGCTAAGATAGCTGCATAACACCTATCACAACAAAAATCTAGGGAAAGACCACTGCATCTTTAAACTGTGGTTAGTGTACAGGCACAATTATTCAACTAGATGATGGCTCCAACTGACATATTATAAGAGATCTGGACAATCAATATAAAATGCTATGAACCTCACCATCCAACCCTTAAAAGTGCTACATTTTGTAATGAATTCACCTCCAACAAAGTGTCACGCCCATGTCTGAACGTACAAGACAGTGTTCTCTCACAATCTGACAATTTTGCAGAGTGCTTTCAAGCATGACAGAATCCAAGGTTTAGGAAATAATCCAACTCTACACGTTTACCTTGTTTTGCTGTTAATAAATCCATTTGCCACTATTCATCTGAAGTTTAATAATGAATGTGGCCATGGGAAAATGAGTGCTTTGGTACTAGTCAAAAATTCAGGATGGGCACATGAAGGTTAATCAATGCAAGCTGATGATGGTGGAAATAATCATGTGTATGACTGCAGAATCTACTCAGAGGACATATCACTTTCACTCTGACAGGAATTCTTTAACATTCATCCTCAGAAACTCTGACAGGAATTCTTTAACATTCATCCTCAGAAATCCTTAACAGGTGTATTGTAGTAACAGGTGCAAGGACGTGTTGGTCACATCTTAACCAACTCTTTTTGAAATCAGAACAAGAGAGAGACAGAGAGAGAGAGAGAGAGAGAATGAGAAAGACTTTATGATCTTGTCAGGCAACAAATTGTATCATTTCATACCTATTTCCTATCCGCACAAGCCTCATACGGTGTGTTTTAAACACTTCACATCAGCATGTTCATGTCATATATCAACGTATTTACAAATAAATTTCAGCTGTTCATTACATGAATATGTACATCGTGACATTTCCCATGAGCGTATTTTGTAACCCGGTGGTTGGAAAGAGACAAAGAAACAACAACACAGTAACTGTGTACAGAAAGGTGGCATGTTTGGAACAGAAAGTTACAGGTGTGTAGTTAGTGCCACCTCTGTTTGGCTCATCAACATAACATGCGGGTGATCTCACTGATCAAATGCAAATTTTAGAGTTGTACGGCCAACATTCAGCATGTTCGGTCCTTCTGGATTTTTCAGGGAGCATTCAAACTGATGCAGTTTTAGTTCATGTTGTGTTTTTACGACAAGAGGCCGTTAGCATCCTGTCACACTATACTGGCACGTTTTCAGCACTCAATTACATGAATCTGCAGTTCTACATTTTTGGCATCTGCAAGGTATGATTACCAAGGTTACTAGTTTGCAACAAGAATGTATTTCCAATTACCTGTATTCACTGGTTGATCATTCACTGATTATTTGTGCTCATTGGCTTTTACATTTACAGCTGAACTTGTATTCAGCAATGCACTCGCAAGTAATATATTTGCATTCAACCATTATAACAAAATCCTTAGGACCGGCAGTTCTTTGTTACATCGCAAATTTCGTTATAACCAAACCAATAAACATTAAACAACATGGAGCAGATTATGTCGCGGACTGAATTTTTACTATGTTGTAACCAGAATTTGTTATAACTGTGTTCGTTATAACAGGAGTGCACTGTCTGAGTAGTGAAACCACTGCTTCATTTGGCACAACTTGAGTTGTTGCTGCAGAGCTCAGGTAATGTGACAATTTCAAGAGCCAGGAGCAACTTTCCGAATTGAAAACAGCGAAGCTGGTGTGCCATGTGTGCATACATGTGCACCTGATGCACGGCCAGGAGAATTTCCCGCTTGCTTGCTTTGTGCGACACATGACGTAGCCACGAGACGTCAGTACGGTTACGACGATGTTTACAACATGCGTAGGCTGAGGGCAGTAGTTATTGATGCCAAGAAAAGGGGCAAGGCTTGAGGGAGAGAGAAATTTAGGTGACAGGTATATGGGGGCAAAACATCTCCTCATTCTGACCGCAAGGCCGAGCTGCGGGGGCATCCAAGCAAGTGTCACAATTAATGCAAAGGTTACGAAAGCCATTGTTAGCCTAAGCTCAGCATGCCAACTAATTAACAGATCAGGCGGATTGAAGGCACCTGGGTAATCACTTCCCAACTCATATGGGAAGTGTTCCACAGAGAAAAGAGGGGAGGGGGGGGGGGGGGTGTAAAGTGTAAAGAGCAATGGGAACAGACCCAAGCTGAGCAGATGGTATGAGCAGGCGAGGTTGCTGTCTGATACTGCCTTGATACAATGAAGCAGACCCATATTCCCCATCCCCATCCCCCATGCAGCATCTACTGTAAGCGATTAGTTGACTGTACATACATTTCAGATGCTCAAAATTTTCTGTTCAGTATTCAAAGCTCTATCAGCCATCTGTAGTTTTTTCTGCCTGATGAATATTGCTACAAAAAGAAAAAACAAAACAAAACATCAAATTTCAGTGTAAACAATACAGAGTGCTCATGTGGAGTTTGGCTTACTAACAGCATGCAAATGCATTCATCAATGTGTACACTGAAGGGAGATCCATGCAATCCAAGGAGACTTGAGTAGTCAGGTGTGGGGAAGAGGGGCCAGGAGTATATAAAAATATATGGGTACTATCATGTTATAGTTCAATCACGGCACACACAATTCCACAAGGCAGGATGCGGTTAACTGCTCAGCAAACTGAGAGTTTACAGGCCACAAAAACTGGCATGAGAGCCATTGTTTCAGCGTCTCTATCCGAGTACTTGTCAGCAGCTCTTGGATAGCCAGGTTTCTTGATGCTTGTAGCAGTTCAACAGTGACCAATCCTGACAAATCATCATAAGACAGGGCCATCCAGAAATAAATCATTTAGTACTTATGAGTAAATGTCATCCTTCTGCTCTTTCTCCTTCTCCTCGCCCCCCAAGGCGAGAAAGTGAAAATGGTGGTTAGCGACTGGCAGCCTTGGCAGCATTACAACTTGATTGACTCATCGCTCTGAGCTACAACAGCGGGATTAAATGACCTTGGAAGCTTTCCTAAGGCAGGACTCGGACTTGCATAATGAGGCCTGCAAATGACATGTGGTTGGTTTGCTTGGCTTGTTGTTGTTGTTGTAGTTGTAGTTGTTGTTGTTGTTGTTGTAGTTGTTGTTGCCGTTGTTGCCGTTGTTGCCGTTGTTGCCGTTGTTGCCGTTGTTGCCGTTGTTGTCGTTGTTGTCGTTGTTGTCGTTGTTGTCGTTGTCGTCGTTGTTGTCGTTGTCGTCGTTGTCGTCGTTGTCGTCGTTGTCGTCGTTGTTGTTGTTGTTGTTGTTGTTGTTGTTGTTGTTGTGTTTTGCACTGGACTCTCGTAGAGGATGCTGGGAGGTTTTGATACTGGAGCTGGGTTCCTTCCTGCACCTCAACACGGGTCATATGGACTGCCATGATGGGGTCTCACACACAAGAAGAACGTCTCCTCACATTGAGCAGCTTGCACATGAAGGCGTTGCGCCAAATTTTGGGTCGCACCGTAACCGCTTACAGTTGGAAGTTTCCCCTTACGAAGTGAAGCATGAGGAGCAGATTACACACAAAGATGAAATTATGGAACTATTAAGAGTGGAATTATGAGTGACAACTTCCACGCATGATGGCAGTTTGAATATACAACTTTTTTTTTTGTAAAATAAAACAGGCATGACCTTTGAAGAAATATCTTTCCTCTTTCCTACAGATTTGGCACTTTTGCCTCTCTCTCGTCCGACGAGTTGCAATGACGTCTGATTGTGTCATCCATTGTTGGCACCTCTTGCCTGGGGTCACCTGATTTCGTGTCAAATCTTGCTAAATTCCACCTGTGCCGACGTATTGAATCTCTCCACATAGGGCACAGGCCGCTGCAGCCGCAGAAAGGCATAATCGCTGGGGCGTGATCAAGTGGCCTATTAGTTGTTTTCCGGCTCAATGCATGAACTTGAACTTCCATTGACGGTCTGTAGTCATGCAAAGAAACAAAAACGTACATGGGAGAGAGACGTGAGGAACATGCTATTGCCTCTTAAATGCAGAATAGAGTTTCAGTTTCCATAATAATCTGTGATGGCCTCGCATTTACAATAACAGTCTTGGCATTCGTATTGCAAACTGATATTAGATTTGCTCACCATTGAGAGGGAAACATCTGGGTCCCGTTTTATCAAAAGATGAAATCGGTTTTAAATTTCCTTACCACACAGGCTGCCATAGACTTACAGTTGAAATCAACTTTATAATCAATTTTAACTCTTCATAAAACAGGGCCCAGGTAAATTTCACTGACACAAATGTTCATCTACCCTGTCAATCACACACTTCATTTCGTCCTCATATTTAGTGAACTTACAACAATTTATTAAAGAAACGGACACCAACAAAATTTCTTCCTCATCCCACAAATATCCTGTCCATATGCACTATCACTGCCATATGAAGCCTGCTCATATGTACTTTACGGAGTGACTGATGTGGTGGTCCCTGGGGAAGGTTAAAATTGGGATTGGTAAAATGTTTACCAGGCGTCTGCCCACAGTGAGATAATCATTGCAAACAGCACAAGTGGTACATCCCCTCCCAGCAAATAACGGACATGCACCGACATCATCGCGCACTAGAACATGCGAAACAGGATGTACAGGGCTGATTCATCAAATTACCATACCAGCTTCTATTTGCTGAATGGCCTTCAAATGACACTGAGGAGCCAGATGAACATTCCCTCTGGGGAGAATATGTGACAGGGACAGTGAGCTGGGCACAACATTGATTTCCACAGCTGAAATATTGCACACAACCCACTGCGCATCCATAATAATAATAATAATAATAATACAATACATTTATAAGGCGCTTAATACCGATGTTTCTAAGCGCACAGTTTACCGGAAAAATTAATATCTATACCAGAATAATACCAAAATACCAAAATACAAGTACAAACATACCAAAAAAAATTGTTTGATGATGTTAACTGTAACGTTCGTGGTAGCTGGGTGGGGTATTGTTTTTGTTTTTTCTGTACGTAGGCGTGTATATGTGAGGACAAGACAATGAGCATGGAATCTCCCAGCCAAGCAAGAGCCTTGGTAAGCTTTATGCTCCCCTGAACCTTGAGAATGATTCCACCTTGATACAACCTCCCTTTAAATCATGCTTTAATGGAATGTCATGCTTTCATGGAACGTCGTGACATAAATTGCCACGAACTTTTGAGGGTCCCTTTCATAACAATCAACATATATGTTACAGTTTTTATCCATCAAAGGCATTTTCACACAATCATATGTGCCCATTCTACTGATAGATACTGAGTGAAATACACATGTATTGATGCGATAGTGACCCTAACCCTAAGAATACCAATTGACCCTGTGAATAACTATGCACCAATTTTATCATTATGTTACCCCCTCAGCTTTCAACTGGACCACCACTACCACTGTCACAAAATACTTTTATACCTATGTAAATGTAATACTATTTGGTTGTACCCAGTTGTACCACTCTTGGACTTGAAGAAGAAAGTCTCTGACATGGACACTAATTAGATTAGGCCTCCTAAGCCTCCATGAGAGTTACCTGGTCCATTCCAGCAGCTTTGTCTGCATGTTCCCCCCCCCCCCCCCCCTTGAAAATAGTAGCCAACTTTGGAAAATATCTTACGTGATTGTTCGCTTTGGGTTTTTGAAAGATGGATGTATTGAAATAAATATAGACCATAAAGAGCAATTTGACTCCTGATCACAGTCTGGACGCCTCTGGTTCATGCACACACATGCATATTAAATATGAAGAGTTTGTTCGCAAAAACCGATAAGTCCATTTTTGAAGATTTTTAAGTACGGCCTCTGTCATAAAGTACAAAATAATACCATTTAAATGATATATTGGTCACTACATATAAAGGTACATTTTTAAAGTTATGGTCAAAAGAAGCAAAATTTTTCTTATTATTCTCTTTATTTTTCTTGACCTTTAATCGCAAATATCTCCATTTAGCAAATATGGACTTATCGGTTTTTGCGAACAAACTCTTCATATATCGGGGCTCGACAGTAACATTTTTCTCTGGTGGCACGTATGGGTCACTAAAATCTCTATATTTTGGCCTTTTTGGGGAAAAAAAAAATGCAGGGGCCCAAAATAAAATATATAATTTCATTTGAATGTAATTTGAGCCTCCAAAAGATATCCCTTTTGGATATTTGGTGGTCCAAGATCAATTTTGAGTTGCCCGGACCACCAGGCCAACTCTAATGTTGAGCTCTTATATATCATACATATCTCACATCGTAGGCAGGTGCAGAGCTGGATTGAGTTAAAGGAAACCCAAACCCAAATCACAATGTGGATTGAGCAAAAGCAGAAAATTTCCACAAAAATTCACTTTTCTAGCATAATGAAAGAGCACTTGACCAACTGCTTTCAGAAAGCAGGGGGAATAATTGCTACCCTTAATATACAGTATGTAAGTATCAAGTTGATGGAATGTGTAATTTTCATGAAAAATTAATTTTTGTGGAATTCCCTTCATATTTTCTTTAAATTGTTGTCCAAACATGACGCCATAACCTCAGGTAATCTCTTCATCCAACGGTTCCAACACCAAAACTTTAAAAATTCATTACTTTCACATCGATTGTCCGATTTTCCTCAAACTTTCAATGATATGTGACCTGCTACAACAAAAGGATCCTAAAGTAACTGACAGGTGAGCCGAGAAAATCAAGTTTGAAGTCAGATCACCAAAATCTGTCAAAGCGTTTGGATTTCTGTTTTAACATAATTTTGTAGTCTAATGTATCTTCTATCATCTGCCGAAATTTCGAAGCTAAGTGATCAAAGGAAAGGCCTGAAAATAGCATTTTTCTGGGCTATGATTGGCTCGCCCGTCAGCGACTTTAGGATCCTTTTGTTGTAGCGGGTCACATATGTTCTACTAATGTTGCTGCTTTCACTCAATCCACATTTCTCTTTGGGTTTGGGTTTCCTTTAATATTCACAGCTCTACAGCCATGCATGGCTCTTTGAGGCCACAGGGGCACTTACGAAGGGCGTCCTCTGGCCAAACTTGGACCAGAAGGTGCAGCGGCTGACGGAAGTCCGGCTTGTCTTCTCGTCGAAGCACTTGCACGTCTCGAAGGGCGGCGAGTAGAGGTGGAGGCTGCAGGCAAAGTCGCTGTGGCTCGGGTTCTCCACGCGATGGAGGCCCTTGGAATCTGAGGGGGGGGGGCACGGGGAGAGATGGAGATACACAAAGTAAAGTGACAAAAAGAAAGAAAGAAAGAGAGAGAGAGAGAGGTATGAGGCTCAGTTAAGGGTCAGACACTTTGGGCACTGTTCCTCATGACGAGTTTTGTTGAAATCATTCAGTCAAAAACAAGCTGTCTTCCTGGGGATAAGGGCTGATTGGCAGTGCAAACAATCCTGCCTAATTGACCACAATCGACGATGCCTATTGCACGCATGACAAAATTAAGTTTCCTGTTGTAGTCCAAACAAAGCAAGACCTGAAATATATGAACTTAACGGGCCCAAAATTAATCATCCCACCCCCAGCCCTGTGTAAACTCTAAATACACTTAATTACATTTCCTAATGAAGTCGTATCAGGCGCTCACTGTGGATAATCTAATAACATCAAATTCAATAAGAGGTTGATGGTTTCTTCACAATGAGTCTGCCATTTCAAGTGCGTGCAAACAAGAATATTGAACTCCATCCAACTGGAAGTGCGTCAGTGGATCGCTTCAAGATTCTACAGTCACTTGCAAGCAAACCAGCACAGATGAGTACTGTTGAGTTAGTGAATAAAGAGAATGACTCGAAAGGTGGAACAGGGATGTCAATACCATACTATATTGCCAGCATGTCAATATCTGAATTCTAATTACATATATATACATATATGTGACTAGACTTAAATTGACTTTATACCCTCAGAGGTATTTTATCGTGTACATAACTGCGAGTTTGAATAAATTGTTAAGTGAAACAATATGCTGCACACCATTATGAAAAAAAAAAATCTAATTACAAAAACACAAACAAAAAATCATATGTTTGTACAGTGCTCTTCTTACTGTACTTTATTCTCCTGCTAACAAACAATGAATTTCAAATTTTCCTTTCCATGATATAGAATATTATATATGAGGAGACTTATGAACATAGCACATAACAACCTGTGTCTAATACAAAACTCTTATATGATCAGCAGCAGAAGCAGTAACAACTGATAAGTGTTATCATCATTAGAATTTAAATATCAATATAACTATCATCACAAAAGTTTCTACTCTTTTTAATGTCTCTGATGCACCTTATACTAATACATATAAAACCTAAAAACTTCACAGCAGTTATTTTGTGAATTCCTGAAATGAACAGCACAAGGAAATATTGCTCCCCTTGATGCAAATGCACTGCATCTCAAAGGCTGAAAATCAGTAACTTTTTCATCCAAAGAGATTATCTTAATATAATGCATTTTACTTTCACAAATCTTGGCTCCTCGCAAAGTTCAGGGAGGTTTCTTCACTCCTCACAAAATTTCATTCCCATGAAAATTCCTGGTTTTACAGCGAGTCTACCTACCATTGATGTAAGCCACTTGGTCTCTGTCGTAGTCGTTGGTGGCCAGCTTGGTCATGGCGACCTTCTTCTTGGTCTTGTCAGGCCAGGCATACATGGACTCCCTCAAGGTGCCATCCAGGATCTTCATGAAGCAGTGAGAGTCGGAGTGACTGTGGATGGAGCTGCGGAAGGATGGACGGAGAGACACAAAGTTACATCGGTGCTGTCAACCTCACACACACACACACACACACACAAACACACACACACAGTGGGAGATCCCAGGTAGGTGTACACATGTAGAGAGAGGGGAAAAAAAGAGCAAAACAAATAACCCAACCCCAAAAATAAATCCTGAATACATGCAAAGCTCATACACTTTACCCCCCCCCATATGTACAAATACACACAAACACACACACACACACACACACACAAGGACATGTTCTGTCTACAAATGAAATAACTTAGACATCCGCAGTCACTTCTTGAAATTGGAAAATCCAAACAGAAAACGAGATATGAAACTCGTCACGCTGACGAGTTAGGTGATACGCTTGGGGTCATCAGGTGTCGGTCATCTGTGATCGACAAAGAAAAGAATGTGATATAGGCACCT
This sequence comes from Diadema antillarum, assembly GCF_040938485.1. Taxonomy (NCBI): domain Eukaryota; kingdom Metazoa; phylum Echinodermata; class Echinoidea; order Diadematoida; family Diadematidae; genus Diadema; species Diadema antillarum. The sequence continues at coordinate 387,321 of NW_027272389.1, forward strand.
TGAAGTTATATTGAGCGTGCATGCAAAACCGTTTCTCTAACCACTCGGCCACGGGACATCCCCGGAAATGGTAAGGCAAAAAAGAAATGTATGGATATTACAGGGGGAAAAAGTCACTGCCCAATCAACAATCGTGGCCGCGTGAACATGTATTGCATTGCTAGACGGAAATGCGGCCTTGTAACGACTGATGTCGCTATGCCATTTCTGGCAACTTGGGAAAAATACGCGCCGTAGACATAAAGCCTATAATCGACTGGTTTTGATACCTTGCCTTTAATCACAATTCTCAGTGTGATGACGTCATCAAAGTACAAAACAATGACATGGTCTTGAAAGACAAATGTTCAAAGTACAACACCTCCGTCGTCGTCATTACATACTATGATCAGTTAGACAAAGTGAGCCTGCAAAATTTTGCAGCAGTCGAAGCAATGTGGTCTCCAACACGAAAAAGAGGGATATGGTGTGTGTCTGTGTGTCTGTGTGTGTGTATAGGTGCGTTTATATACGAATGTGATTTCTACATGGACGAATATGTAATACAAAATTGAAGAAAAAAAGTGAAATAGCTAAATATTTTGTTTCGTGATCTTGTGGGGTTCGAACCCGCAACATCACGTCTCTGAGACGTCGCCTTTAACCACTCGGCCATACGTCTCGGCGAGAAAATATGAGGAACGTAAACTTATGTATGTGAAAGCTGAATCGGGAATCGTTTTGTCCACATTCCATTCTCATTTTCAGTTTTAAACTGCAAAATTGTCAACCTGATGATGAGATTTCAAAAAATAAAATGCATGATTACTGAAGCTTATTGTCTCAGCTACAACATACTTAAGTTTCAGAGGAAATGAAGCAAAATCAGCTGAGATAAAGGTGCTTAAACGTTGTCAAGTCAATGCATGGTTTTAAAAAAAATCACCTCCCATAGACATAACACGTAAACTTGTCCGATTTTGCATCTTTACCTTTAATCACAATTTAAGGTATGATGACGTCATCAAATTTCAAAACCATGACTTGGACTTGAAAGGCAAATGTTCAAAGTACAACATATCTGAATTTGGGATAATATTGAGCTTAAACAACAGAGATACGAGCAAATGAATGTCAGAAACAGTACCTCAAAAAAATTAATTCCACTTTTTTGATTTCAGATGATGATATGATGACGTCATAATGTATTTAGGGAAATATTGATACTTGGAACGTTATTTTCAATTCATATGCTTTTGTAATATGCAATAAAAACATAGGGTCACCTGACGTTTTAAAGAGCTATGGCGAAATAAACAAAGACATGTTTTTCGCTATATTTCCACATAGACGCGAACACGAAATTTCAACTTTGACGCCAACGCATTCCTTTGTTATAGGTCAAAATTGATCGGAAATCAATGGATATTGTTACTTAATGTATCAGGAATCCAAATCTGTCAAAAAATGTGCATTTTCAGTTTGCTTACGCGCACTACGCGCGAAAATGTGCGGACGGACGCGAACGCGCGAAACGCTTAAAATTGTCTGAAACTTCGAGATTTCCCATTGGTAAGTTGTTTTGAGCCTTTTAAAAGTTTGACGCGCGCGTACGCGCGCGTAATAATGTCTTAGGTAATTAGCATTAAAATGTATGATAGAGCGTGACCTGAACTTAATGTCCGCCGAAAATGATACAGACATGACCTTTAGATATGAAGTTATGATCGATCATGTAACATGGTCCGAAAATCACAAAATGGCGCCTAGATGACGTCATAGATATGTTACTGTCATGAAAACCTTATTGTGGCTAGATTTTGTCATGAGACATGTTCCCTGAAAATGTCATGTTATTCCGTAATGTCATTCTTGAGATATTGATGACACAAAATTGTCCAGAAAGAAAGAAGAATAAAAAGAAATAAAGAGAGATTTTGACAATCACAATAGGTGATACGCTGATAGCGTATCACCTAAAAATAACACCAAAGTTATGACAATTCAACAACTAATTTTTTTTTTTTTTTTTTTTTGCTAAACAGTGATTTTGGTCTCAATCACATAATACAAGAGATGATAATATATGATGTCTCGTACATGTAAGTCTCCAACTGACCTGTACCTAATTCTTAAATCTCTTTCTGTAATAAAAACCCACAAATATATGAGTATTATCCTTTGCATCAAATCAGTATTGCTTTGTAATAACTTCGCAGAACTCATGGCCATTATAGGATGGAAGGTAGAAATGGCTAATTACCTACAAAAAAAATTCTATGTTTTCATGTGAATATCAATGGGAGAATTTAGTAAAGTAATGATGGCCATATTTGAATTTGATAAAACTTTCACCCTCGTGTTTAGTTTGATTGGATTCACTATAACTCAGTGCAAACTAAAAGATGTTCGCTGTGAGATATTGCTGACGATCTCGTTTTCACCATGGATCTCCAATACGCATGAAATGCTTGACAAAAGAGGAGCAAAGACCTACAATTTGTATGTTCCACTTCAGTCGCTTGACAATGCCAACACAAGGGACCCGTGGAAAATTGGCTTTGGTCTCCTCACTGACAGTATATCGCCACAATCAACATAAAAGAACAAACTTCTATCAAAAGGGCAAAACTTTATCAAGAGCCCAAAGAGTTGGGATGGGCAAAGAGAACAAGGACCGGATATGGAATAGGAGGGGTATGGGGAAGGGTGGAGCGAGTATTAAAGGCACTGTTTACCATTTGCAGATGAAATAAAAACCCAGCTTTAGTGCTTCAAAACAGTTCTGAAATGTGAGTTAGGGATAGAAACAGCCCGTGTAAGAAAGTTACTCAGTATAGTCAATATTAAGTATTGTAAAATATACAAAATGTAAACAATAGTTTAATACAATAAAATTGTTTCTAGACTAAACCGTCCACAGTTATGGTTCAGTGAGAAAAACAGTGATTAGATATCTCTGTTTATTTTTGGCTTTATTGCAAAATTTTTAGATGGTAGGATGTTTTGTGACACAACTGACCTATACATAGGCATCAAATGTGATAACTCAAACATTTTTCAAATCACTGCTCCAAAAGGTAAACAGTAGTACCTTTAATAGGGTAAGGGAAATATAAAAAAAACCAAGTCAGCAAGTCAGACAGAGTCACTAGAGCAGGGAAATACACGTAAAAGCTTTTTAAAGATATCTTACCAAAACGATGGAATAGTAGAATTCCAATAGTAAATGTCATGATTTAATGGATTATGTTGACTTGTTTTGTTCAAGTAAGGTGAATTTCATATCAGAAGCACACCAGTTGATAAATAAGTATCAATATCTTCAAAACAATTGTAGAAGACAATACCCTATGTTCATTCAGCCGGAGTGTTCTGTAAATATTTCAGCTGGCTTACCTATGATATTAATAGGAAAGATTCACAAACAATACCCATGGTATGTGGCATATTGGTGTTTTGTTATATTTTATTTTTTACTAATATTGCTGTCAGCAAAAGGTTTGTTTTCTGTTGTAGAGGGGGGGGGGGGTGGAGAATTACAAAAAATAGAGTATACTGGAATGCCAACACAAGACTTGTGTTGGCATTCCAGTATAGTGTGCAAACATGAAATATTGGAGAAACCACCTGCATGAAAAGACCTTTAACATTTAATATGTTCATGCACCTTTGTTTGATCCTTGCAAATAGAAAAATTATGGACAGATGATGAAAGAGTTGACACAATCATTTTTAGGACTCAGGAAATTATGCAATGCATCCACTGAAACTCACTTTGTAGGGCAACTTTTTTTTTTTTTTTTTGTCCATGTGACGTTGATTCTCCTTACACTTATTCATAACTAAGTCTTTCACTAGAAGTCTAAGAAAATGCCTTAGTATCATTCGTCAACATTCTTTCCCTCTCTCTCTCTCAAAAAAAAAAATGTTTTTTTTTCTCCACAAATGTACAAACAAATGCATTTAATAACTTTCGTAGACACCTTGATAGCCAGCTATTATCTCATTGCAACTGCACTTTGTCATTTCTTTTTAATCTACCTACTCTTTTTGGAGGGGAAGGAGATGGGACCCACTTATGAATAAACTTTTGGAGGAGAGCAATGGACATTGTTCCTTACAGAACAATAATACCAGGGTATCAAACTGATGATACTGTTTGGTATTAAGACATTCATGCCCTGTGTGGGTAAGAAACCAAATTATCAGTCACGACTCAAAAATGAAATCCAAGCACCACACTTGTGAGTTAAAGATTAATTACTCTTTTATCTGGGAATAATCAGCTCACTGACAGGGTAAGCAAACAACTTGCACCATTGGAAAGGCAGAAGAGACTACCATGACATACATGTAATTTCTAGCCTGATGGTAACAAAAGTATGATGCACTATATATGCCAAATATTTCATGAGGTTTTTATTTTTTGTGAATTATACGAGTCAGATGCTGTTCGTGAATTCAAAACACGTGAAAATATTCTCTTATTCCAACATATGTGTGATGTGTATGCATACACTGTAATACAATTCTCTGTTCAGCACTCACTTTCGTACTCACTCCACAACTGCAAATCTAACCACTCCTAGTCCTAGCATTGTCCGGAAGTCTGGGATTCGCGAAAAGTTAGGCCGCGTTCATGCGAATTTCGTAGCCAGAATCACAAACATGAATCATGATTCAAAACGGCGTTTCAAATCACGGTCTCAGCGGAAGAGCGTTCATGCGGGCCTTCGCAATGCTGATTCTGGCTCTGCTCATCCTTTGCCATTGCGCAGCGCACTGCGCAGTTTCTGCAACTCGAGCCAGACCAACTGATCAGTCAGTTATTATAGGCCTTTACGTTTTAATTTCAGTGAATACTTTCCAATACTAAGGTGTGGCATTCAGGCTCTGCCCACAGAAGGGAATAATCCTAATTCTTCGTCTCTCCAATCGTTTCCCTAGGTAGACACAGCGCTGCAGGCATTACTTTTATCAACTCAATTGGAGAGTAATTACATGTATTATTATATTAAACAGCTAACGTTAGATACTAGCATAGAATCGGTGTATGGCGTTGATGTAAACAAATAAGTGCAAGTATGGTACCGAAACACACGATTCATAAGACGTACACAAGCACGCGAACAGAGCAAGAAGCTGTGGGATACCCCTCGAGACACGCATGCGCACAACGCACAATGACGTCATAGAATCATGATTGAAATCACGGTTGCGTTCATGCGGTTTCTGCAATCGTGATTCTGGCTGAATCATGATTCAAAACGCCCTATTTTCCGCGTTTCAGATCGGCGTTTTGAAACGCGTTTAAATGGAAAAATCGCATGAACGCAACGCAACTAAACACGTTTAGCGACTAAACGTGTTTAGAAACGCAATTCTAGTTTCGCATGAACGCAGCCTTAGACTCGCTAAACACATGGCTTATACATTATTCAACATCCAGCAAGTCTTTTAGAATAGGTAAATTGCACGCTTCACCTCACCACATCGATCACATGACCGACTTATGACATGCCAGTCTCCTCTGTGTCAACTCTGAACTACCCAAACGGACGAACTCAAGGACATGTACGGTGTATCTGTCCTCACTGTTTGACCGGTACTCTGAAATAGATCTTTTAGGAAGTTCTTACACCATTCTGTCTGGTACATATCAGAGGGACCGGTAATCCAATAAAAAGCAACAACAAATATTAGATGTACCACTACCTTTATGTTTGTTACAGGAAGTATGCCAATCTAACGACACCTCTGAGAGGACAGCCTAATTACTATAACTTTAAAGGGATCATTTTGATTGTTCAAAACCTTCTTCAGGTTCAGATGCGAGTTTCTTCACTTTGTCTCCCTCTACAAATTAAATTTGTTAAGATCGCAACTGCTGATCTGTAAATTAACAAACATGTCACAAAAAAGGAACCAGTGGGACTTGAACCTGTCATCTACTGCTTCTACTACATTTACTAACTTCAGGTTTTCAGCATTCTTTTTGTGAGATAATTAAAAACCTCTTTTATATGATATGAAAGAGCATGTAATTCCCAACTATGGTGGGATTCAACGTTTATTTGATGAAAATTGATTTTGAAATGGCCGACATATCCCAAACAGAGCAATCCTAATAAATAGTGGGGAGCACTATTCAATACAATCACTTTGTTTTACTTTGTTTTTGGATATCTCAGCCATTCCAAAACTGATCTTCATTGCATTCCTCTTAGAATGGTATGCTCTGTACTATTTCCTAAGTGGTTTCTTGGTATCTCGCAAAAAGTTAAAAGCCCAATCCTCATCTCCACACATACTATACTATCCCTTTAAAGGTGTGAAGACTCATGGAAAAGTTCTGTGATGCTACTCAATGTGCCAGCAGGAAGGACATGGCACGGGAAAGGTCCACTTTTCAGAGTTAATGATTATTTAATGTGCGTGCAAACATGTTAGTGGGGTAACAAAACAATACAAAAAAAAAGGGCTGGCTTTGTTCATGAGATATCTGGTATCATGATTTGAAAACAATCACTGCTCAAGTAGGCATTCCATATCCTATCTCTGAATGAGGCAACATTTTTTTGCCCCACTTAATGATGACCTCCCCCACTAGTGCGTATAGGGACCATGCTCATCATCCCTATCACGAAGTGAAATGCCTTTCCACATTCACATCCTCCAGATTCTCCCACTGGCTTGCACATAAAATGTCACTGGAACTCTATTCACTTTGGTAGATGATTCAGGAACTACAACCCCTCCGTTTAAAGAAGTCATCACTGTCAAGTTGTTAACACTCCTCTAGTTCATGATAATTGGACGCAAAGGATATATAATTTCACTCTATTCTATTCATCATTTCATATCATTTCTTTTGCTGATTTGTTGGTCAATGGGGAACTTGTGGGAAAGATGACAACTTCACAGATCATCTCATCACATTCTTTGTACGTTGTTGGGGAGCAATAAAACTTAGCTACTTCATGAAAATGTGAAATACTTGTAACAAATATCAGTGCTTTCTTATTTCATTTCAAACTAAACTAGAAATGTCGCTATGGCGACTGGTATGCCTCCGCCATAATGCATGATTCTCCTAATAGGTCTAGATAGTCCATGTGGACAATGTGTGATTACATTTTCACAAAACTGGCAAAATATTGAAATGACAAGTTTGTCAGAAATGTGTTAAATGTTCACCTTCCTTGAACTTGGTTTAATTGGATGAATAGGAGAGCATGTATTTGGGGATTTAAGGACTTTAACTTGACTTTGACCCATTCATACATTTATGCATTGAGTAATTTTCATGGTACCGGTATGGAGAAAAAGTGCAATTTCTGTACTGAATAGTAAATTGTTACCATGTTCATCTGGCCTTAGACCCTAAAATTCATAAGATAATCACTTTCAGGTAGAACATGCATAGATATGCAGTAGGTTTCACGATAAATTGAGCCACTTCCGAGATATGGAGGAAAAAGTTAGTTCAGCACTTTCACTTGATCTTTGACCTTTTGACCTTTGAGGCAATAAAAAAAGAAAAAAAAACTCTCCAGAGAATTTCTATTAGGTTACACATGCATACACCAAGTGTAAAAAAAAAAATACTAATCCTGCTGGCATTGCATGAACATGAGGGAAATAGTAAAATTTTGAAGTGTTGCACTTGACCTTTGACCCCTGACCTTTGACCCCATGAACCCTACATTCTCTAGATAATCACTGCCAGTCAGTACATGTATATATACTATGTTCCATGAAGATACCTTGAACAATTTTCCAATTTACAGAGAAAAAAAAGAAGTTTTAATACTTTTACTCGACCTTTTGACCTTTGACCTTTGACCTCATGACCCAAACTTTCACCAGAGAATCTAAATTGGGTAATACATGTATACACTAAGTTTCAAGAAAATATCTTCTGGCATTGCATAGATATGGTGGAAATAGTGAAATTTTATGTATTTGACCTTGACCTTTTGACCTTTGACCTTGAGCACATGCACCCAAAAGTTGATAGGCACAACTTCACCCCCTAATAGACATACATGCCAAGTTTCATCAGGATACCTCAACAGCTTTTGATAGTTACCTTGTCCACAAAATTCATTACGGACGGACGGAAGGACGGACGGAAGGACGGACGGACGGACGGACGGACGGAAGGACGGACGGACGGACGGACAACCCGAAAACATAATGCCTCCGGCACCACTTCGTGGCGGAGGCATAAAAAATAGAGGGAAAAAAAAAACTTTGTCAGCTTTTATTCAGTTGATTAGAGCCAGCCTGAACATGGACTGGCTTTTTTTTTCTTTAGTGTATCTTCCTAAAAAAAAGTTGTCGTGCCCTGTCTCGAGGCAGCGGTATCAGAAGAGTCCCATCCACTCACTCTCTGCAGCCAAGTGCGATGCAACACGATCCTTTTATTTGATCTCCTCTTTAAATAATGCTGTGCCATCCCCTGCTGGGCATTCCGCTGTGATTGAATATTCTCAACAGTTGGCCTATTACCATTACACTTATCTATATCGAGGAGATCATACAGACTCCAGTTGCACAAACAAAATACTAGATGTGCCATTTTGCTGATCTCACCAAAAAATAATCTCCAGGGCTCACCTTTGTTGAGACTTTCTATCTATCTCATTTTGTTTTTCATTTAAGTGATATCTCAAGAGTTTGAGTGCTTCTGTTTAATCACTGTTAATGCCTAATTAATAGGTCGTACACAAAAGAAGTATGCACACAAACATCAGCAGAACATAAAAGAAAGATATTCATATTTTTCACTGTTGTTTTTGTTGATATCTCCAACCCAGCATTCTCTATCGGTATCATGGACAGGCGTATCATTATTTCAATAAATCAAATTCTTCTTCTGTTTCAAATTCTGCTTCTGTTTAATCATGGTTAATGCCTAATTAATAGGTCGTACACAAAAGAAGTATGCACACAAACACCAGCTGAACAGAAAAGATATTTTTCACTGTTATTGTTTTTGTTGATATCTCCAACCCAGCATTCACTATCAGTATCATGGACAGGCGTATCATTATTTCAATAAATCAAATTCTTTCGTGTCATACTCAATGATGCTCCACACTCAATTCACATTTCAAGTGTGGAGATAAGCCAATCACATTTTATCTCTCTAAATAGAAAATGACAGCAATTGAAAATACTCCCACTTTTCCTCTTAAGTGATACACCAGGGAAATAATTACAAGATACCACACTGACTTTTTAGATGGCATCCCCGACAACAGTACATTGTCTTCACCGACGATAAGGCTGCACTTTTCTTAACAGAAACACACTGTAAAACAGTACATTTGAGGTGTGGCCTACATGATATGCCACCACATCCAAATCACAGTCTATCCAACTCATCATCGGTAAATGCAGTAAAAACGTCTAATCGACAGGCATAAAAATTCATATTGTTGCCTCACGCAATTGTGACCAAAATCATTGTACTGTATCATGAAAACACGAAATGAATCGGGCTGGTGGCTTTGATCCCTACCTCCCTTGGCTCTCTCCCCAGCAGAGCACCATCAAGTTGAAGCGGCCGTTCCCTTCATCCACCAGATTTCTTGTATACCTGCAAACAGGGAGGTGAGACAAAACAACCAGAGTTCAAATGTGGTAGAGAAGGGTGAATGAGGAATATGTCAGGAAAGAAATAAACAGGGCTGTTGTTGTTGTAGTTGTTGTTGTTGTTGTCGTTACTGCTGCTGTTGTTGTTGTTGTTGCTGTTACTGTTGTTGTTGTTGTTGTTGTTGTTGTTGTTGTTGTTGTTGTTGCTGCTGCTACTGCTGCTGCTGCTGTTGATGATGATAATGATACTGGATGATACTTGTATACTAGTTACAACTCCCCTTTAAATGCATCATTTCTAAACCAAAGAACAGCATTTCTTCTTTCTACTAATTGTTCAAGATAAGGATTTTGTAGCAAAAATGGTTGGCGAAGGTTTCAGAGAATTTCTGCTGATGTCATCCACGCCTTATCCTAACTAAACAGTGTAGGTGACAATGACCAATAACATACTGTATACGCCATATATTTTGCGAGTCTAAATTTTCGCGAATCAAGACTTCCCAATGAATTTGTGAGTGGTTAAATTCACGATCCCGCAGTCCTGTACTGAACGGAGAAATGTGTACGCATACGTCGCATTCATATCAGGATCTGAGTCAATATTTTCGTGTGTTTTTAATTTCGCGAATAGCACTTATTAGCAGCTGACTCGCGAAATTTGCGAAAATAAAAACCTCGTGAAATATTCTGCGTATACAGCATCTTTTATTCAAACATGCTGCTTTATTGAAAGCATAACTTTCTCGTATTTTTGTCTGATTTTAAATAAGCATGTGCTCTAGTCTGATTTCACTCTTGTTTGAATTCAAGAGTTAGTGTTGGTAACAGTCACTTTAAAGCAGACTTTCCCTTCAACATCAAAGCAGATCTCTGAGTGTAGGCTACTGTTACGGAAGAAAAAACAATTTTATGTGTATAAACCAGACTAATGTTTAAAGTGCCAATATCGTCATCAAAACGAATTCACTCCAGACATTTCGTTTTTATCATATTTGCAAGATTATGACTGGTGGTGATTTTCAACTATGTTGCCCTGACGTAGGCACATGTCCACACAGAACAGTACTATGAGAAAGCTCAGGCTGCCCACGTTGCACGTCTACATTGCTCTTGTGTCTAGACAGCATCTACACAACATACAATTGTACATTGTAAATATACAAATACACAGCTGTCTCAGTGAATCAATAATACAAACAATTCTAGTGGCAAAATATGGACGCCATTTGGGAATCTGTAGGAATGGAAAAAAAATCCAAAAATAAAACAGAATCTGGCAATCAGATGTGGACTCTGATCATGAAATATTGATTTTCTTCATTTTCCTCCAGAGGACAAATTCACTGCATTGACAACTTTTTAAATAAATCTGTAATGGATCTTTCTTTGCATATCAATCAAGAAGGTTAAACTTCCTCCATGCAAGAGCATTTGGTAAAATCACATGAGATGTCATGTGCTTCTCAACATAATTAGCTGATTTCTCATCTAAAAAATAGGAGTGCCCCACCCACCCCCTATCTCCACACCACCAACAACCATAAAAAGGAAGAAAATACACTGGTATAGACTGTATATTCTTAAGTACAACAGTAAAACAAGATACCAGATAAGAACACTGAACAAAATAAAAGTGCTGTCAGGATTGCTGGGACAAAGTGAAGGCAATCCAACCTGCTCATTGAATGTGACATTGTCACTTCAGCATGATACTAATATTTCATGGATACAATACATGGAAGCAATTTTTCCTATTTCTGCTAAAGATCAGCCATAGGGCCATCATGCACAAGTATAATAATATAAACATTGTATGAAACACATCTTTACAAAAGAAAATATATTTTTATAATAACGATCCTATCACAAAATTTGTGACAACAAAGAGATGGAATCTACCATTTGCACAACTGTAGTTTCCACCTCTCTGGTAAGGGTTCGTAGTTTGATATTATACATAACAAGAAAGCAGGTTGAGGGCTTTTCCACAAGCAGATCTCGATCATGAGAGACATGGTGCTATTTCAACATTGTCAAAGGATGCTAAATATTTAGGGTATTTCATACAGACATCAAATCCGTCCTACAATACACCCACACATTTGCCAATATTTCACTCTCACACATCCATAAAATTGCACAAGTTGGAATAAGTAATCCCCCTTGATTTAAATTTAATACAAAAGGTCAGAAGAGAAAAAGGTATTGATATAAAAGTCACACAGTATTTCCAGCATGTAGTATATGAAGTATCTACTAAAATGGAATTACTTGGTTGGCATGCTTATTGAAAAACTTGAGAATTCTTCCACATTGTTTGTTTGTTTGTTGCTGTTGTTGTTGTTGTTGTTGGTTTTTTTTGTTCGGGGGGGGGGGTGCACAAACACATTGGATACTTAACAGCAAAACTTCTGAAGTCACTTGACAATCTATGTACTTTTAGCTTAATTATGTACACTACAGTAAGGATAATGTCTTAACTGAACCCTGTGACATTTGACCGAATCATTCATTGTCTTCACCTGTTCATAATCACTATCAAATGTTTGCTGGTAATATTCATGTACATGGAAACATGATGTCAACAAGCTATTTTGATATATACACCATATATGTATACATATTTTTTTTAATTTGGGGGGGGGGGGGGGGTGTAAGCTCTCTGAGACGTGTACTATAGAGTGCTAGAACACGAGTATGTAACAAGTTTGTAACTATCAGAAAGCAACCTGAAGATTTTTCTCATCAAAAGAAAAAAATGTCATGTTTGGGGCGTAGCAACAGAACATACCAGTATCTATTACAAGGCAACCAGAAGATTCTTCTTACCAAGAGACAAGTATAATGTGTAATAAATAAGTGTTACACGAGTACATAATGTATATCGGTGATGCATTCACATTTATGCTTAGTTCTTTGCCAAGTTTCTGACAGGCGCCAGCCCTCACATTTAAAACAGTCACTAATAGCTGAAGCAGTGAACACATGTGATCAAGGCAAGTATCAAACCTGGAACAATGAAGATCTTGCAGTCACCGGCTCATCGAGAGTCATGGATGCAATGGTTTGTTACATAATCAGTCTTATTGAAAATGCATCATACAACTCTCCCATCCCAAGTCAGAAGCCATGGAAGAACTCTTTTCTTTGAATTCATCATGACAAAACATTGCCAACAATGGTCACGTAGCAGGCTAAGCAAGGCTAGCCCTGGCTTTTGTGTTAGCACTTGGGCGTTCGGAGCAACCTTTGTTATGGAAATCATGTTCGCGAAAGATTTGAATGCATTTTGAGAGAGGGTTTTCCTGGGCACTAATCTCATCCCCGAAGGTGAACACAGTAGTAATGAAAGTGACTGAATAAAATCTGGATTTCTCAAAGTAACCATGTGAGGTTAAAGAAGAGGGGTATTTAATAGACAAGTCCACCTTTATATACATAAGGATGGAGAGAATGCAGCAATATATTAGTAGAACACATCAGTGAAAGTTTGAGGAAAATTGGACAATCCGTTCAAAAGTTACGAATATTTTAAGTATCTGCGCAGTCACTGCTGGAAGAGAAGACTACTACAGTGTATGATGTCACATGCGTACAAACAACTATATAAGGAAAATAAAAAGAGAATTTCACAAAACTTTACTTTTTGAATAAAGTGCACATTTCTTCGACTTACTACAGACGTAGTATGTTAAGGGTAATATTATTCCCCCTGCCTTCTGAAAGAGAGAAGTCCAGTGTTCTTTTGTTATGCGAGAAAAATGGAAATATGTTGAATTTTCTTTATTCTTTATATATATCGTTGTACTCATGTGACATCACAAGCTATAGTAGTCTTTTCATCCAGCCGTGACTGAGCAGAAACTTAAAAAATTCATAACTTTTTAACGGATTGTCCGATTTTGCTCAAACTCTCACTGATGTGTTCTACTAATATTGCTGCATTTACTCAACCCACATGTCTATGAAGGTGAACTTGTCCTTTAAGATACAGAATTCAAATTGGAAGGTCATTCCACTTTTGGGCAACTAGATGTGAAAGTGCAAACTTCCTCCACAGTACTCACAAGTGTAATTTTTTGTGTCTCAGAAGCACATTTGTGTCATGAGATAAAGGCTGCACAATGGCTGCTGGGGATGAGGCCTTTCTGCATATACAAATATAAATATGACTTGATGCATGTAGGACATCATGAAAAAAGTAAAAGTATTTCATATATGATGCATATAATTGTCAACCAGGAGCTAATGACGAGAGCACAGGCCAGCCGGAACATGAATAGGGTTTGTGTGTGTGTGTGTGTGTGTGTGTGTGTGTGTGTGTGTGTGTGTGTCAGTTATTTACAATAAAAGTAACCGAACAAGTTTGAAGATGTTGTACTTCGTTGATTTTTCTGTTCTGAGAATGGGTACAATATTACGTATAATGGCTTTACAAAAAAACAAACAAACAAACAAACAAAAATCTGTGTGGGATGAAACCAGGGCGTGAATAAATTGCTCAGCAGCACATCGAGTCTGGTATTTCTATCTGAAAGGAGGTTACCCAACCGGAATTGTAATGTATACTGTACATGTAATGCTGATCAAGTGTGATTGTTTACTAGTATTGCCAACTGTGATCAGCTTTCATGTTTCTCTCCAGTTCTTGTGGTAGCAGTAGCAGAGAAGCTAACAATATATCATGAAAAATGTGTGCTTCTACATTGTATATTGCATGAGTGCTCATCCGCTCCCACGAAGGACGTGGTCATGCTTCTTGGGAATTTGTTTTGCATCCTGCCACCCTTGGTGTAGAAAGTACAATGTACAAGTGCAGCAAGCATTGTCTGCATGCCGAGTATGGTCTGATGAATTTATTACAATGCACACAATGATCTCAAATGTATTATGCAGGTATTATGCAGCAGGACAGCAGTTCATTTTGTTCAGCGGTAGGAAACATGGCAGTTCTGTGGTTGAAATCATTACAATGCATACCACATGACACTGGGTTGGTCCAGCCTCAAGCTTTCAAGGGGTTTTCACAGTGTATTTTGCCTATGATACAAAGTTGAATGTTAGGAAACTTGGGAGGAATGCACTTTTTCATGATCTATCGCTGTTTGATGGAAATTGCTGATAAGGCGATATGTTTGTGGATTTGTAATGCAAGTGTGAGTGTGTGTGTGTGTACCGCAAGCTTCAGCACAAAGTGTATTTCAGTTTGACTGAGCACAAGATGCATGGTATGATGTGTTTAGCATTTGTATCTTTGGAAATACGTCGTGGACGAGTACTGTACGTATGTACATGTACACATAAAACAGATGTGAACACATGACAGTACAGTCACAGCATCATCTTCTTAGGCTAACGTCATCCCAGTGACGTACACAACACAGGTACAACTGTACTGCTCCTGTTTTTAAACTACAACAGAAAACAACCGGTTAGAACTGCTTTGAGCCATTGCCAACCTGCCTGGCATTCTGTGCTTGTACACAATGTAGTGCAGTCTTGGCCATCACATGCTAGGAATCCAGATGATTCTATCCGCTCTGATTGGTCAGATGGGTGAGGCGTGTCAGGGGGCTCGGTACCCAGGCAGACCATAGAGATTGTGTTTGGTTGTGAGTCAGGCTGTAATTGATTGGCATTGTGCCAAATTCTGCTTGCCCTCTTCACCTTACAGCCACAAATTTGATGACGCTTACAGTTTGAAATACTTCAAAGGCACACCAACCATTGGAAGCAGTGATTAAAAAATTGTTCAAGTTATCACATTTGATACATACATGTACAGTGTACATACATGTGTATAATGTAGGTCAGTTGTATCACTAAACATCTTACCATGTAAATATTTTGCAGTAAAGCCTAAAATATAAGGAGATATCACTATTTTTCTCACACCATAACTGTAGACAGTTTACTCTAGAAACAATTTTATTATTATAACTATTGTTTACATTTTGTACTGTATATTCAACAATACTCGACATTGACTGTACTGATTAACTTTTTTTTTTTTTAAGGGATAGAAACACTGGTTGTTTCTATCCCTAACAAACATTCTAGAACTATTTTGAAGCACTAAAGCTGGGTTTTTGTTTCATCTGCAAATGTTTAAAAATGCCTTTAACATAAGTTTCCTGGTCCTGAATACAGAGGTCACCTGTTAATCACGAACTGCTTTAGCGGGAAACTCGCCAATTGCAACAAAATTTGATGTAACAGATTTTTCATACAGGTGTTATTTCCACTACTCGCTCAAAACCATAAACCACTTTCTCGGGAGAAAAACTTGTCTCCCGACCCATCCTGATGAAGCAGTGACCATTGTACTACCAGAGTGTGCATTGTATAAATATTAAGCAATAAACATATAGTGCGTCTTATACACGGAACTTTACGGTATTTCCCAATGTTACAAAGTACCTTTTCAACAAACATTGGATATTTTATATACAGAAAATTGATCATGCCCAGCAAATTGCCATTTGAGGGTAATAAACAGTGCACTTACTGCA
Organism: Diadema antillarum; assembly: GCF_040938485.1. Classification (NCBI taxonomy): domain Eukaryota; kingdom Metazoa; phylum Echinodermata; class Echinoidea; order Diadematoida; family Diadematidae; genus Diadema; species Diadema antillarum. Next base: position 403,421 of record NW_027272389.1, read on the forward strand.
CAATGTCTATTCATTACTAAAATCTATCTACGTAACATGCAGTATTGTACAATGCATGTTTATATGTATCAACGGCTGTACCAGCTTGTGAACATCTTGCCAACTAATGAATTGTGTGAGGATTCAGTCGCAAAAGTGCACGAGGATGAATCATGTCAAGGAATTTCTTCTTGTTTGAGAGCTAACAATGCAATCTGATTTTATCATCAATGGTGTGCAACATCTGTGAATGCAAATTATGGGATTTGTGAATCCATCTTTCATTTACGTAATGCTGGGTCATTTTCTGGTGTGTATGCACTGTTAATGTACAATGTATTCATCAAATGATTTGTTTGCTTCAATACAATTTGTATTGGTTATGGAATTCACTGTTTCAGTCACGCCCATACATTGTACATTGTACATGCTCATGGTACTGATGTAGTGTTGTTTGATAGAGTAATTGCTTATGTGTAGCAATCTGCATGCCATTGTGCTGTTTGCCTTGGACCATTATACCTTTTGTAATGTACATGATTGTATGCACTTGAGTGCAGTAAATACTGCTGTTATTTGTCTGGGAAATGCAAAATATGCTTTCATACCGTACGCAATGTACAATATTGTACATGTAGGATGGTCCAAGAGGGGTTGGAGTGTGTCACTACAACATGCTTGAGTTCTTGTGTGATATCTTCAAAAGCCAGCAACATGCTTTGCAACAAATTTGAGAATTGGCAACATGCACTAAATTTTAAACAAATTTTCACACGTGTGAAAAACATGTTCAAAACTTTAGAAAAATCAAACTACTTTAAAAATCTGCCCACAAAACATAGGACAGAAAAATGAGAGTAAGCAGGACAACGAGAATTACCGGTATAGTACCCATGATACATAACGAAATACACACACTCGTGATGTGCGCTCTGCACACATACAATTTCCTCAATATTTTCATATGCAGAGATTGCAACATGGTCACGTTTCAAGATGTGGACCATGTTGCATATGATAGAGTGACAATGGAGAGACATACAACTACAATTTTGTATGCTCAAAATCATGTATACACATATAGTGTAGGGCCAATTGCTGGTGGAACCCGGAGGGCTGGAGCCCCCCCCCCCCCTTTTTTTTTTTGCACCATACAAAGGAATACATAAGGTGTCACCACTTTGGCGCCCCCCCCCCCAACTTTTTTGTTTTTTTACCCTGGAGGTCTGTAAGTGACACTGTGTGAGCGCGGTAAGCCAAAGGTTATTATTTGGGGCTAACATTTTTTTTTTTTTTTTTTTTTTTGGGGGGGGGGGGGGGGGGGGGGGGGGCTTGTTAGCGGAAGAAACCCGTAAGCGGAATAAGAAAGATGAGCTGGAGACCCTATTTGGTTTGTTTGTTGTTGTTGTTTTTTTTTTGCTTGTCAGCTGAAGAAACCGGGCTGTGACACCAGAAGTTGCGAGGAAGGCCTTTTTTTTTCTTTCTTTTTATTTCGTTAGCTCATGAAACCTGGAAGTGGGCCCCCCACTTTTGAAAATGCTCTGCTAGCCCTGGGGCCTACCATAAAATGTTGCTGAAGAACACTGGATTTCTTTTTTCTTTTTTCTTTTTATTAATTTCTGTTATTGAGTTTGATATGGTAGCATTTTGATTTTCATCTCTGTCTGCTATCAGCATGGTAAATAAAATCTGGCACACTTACATGAATGTTTACTTTGTAAGAACGCAGTGTGGAGTGCCATCGCAACAATAACCTACATGTATGCATGAACTTGTTTTCACACAATGTTTAAAGGACATTTACAGCACCTCAGTTTACTGAGATGGTGTCTGGGCATTAGCCACGCAAAACGTGCATAACGTGACCACGTATCAAATACAAACATCAAACCACGGCTGTACATTGTACACATGCATTTTGATTGCTCTTGCTACGAAGTTTACATGTATAATGAAGGGCATCACACATCTACATGGTACAGTCCCAAATTCCACCTGTAGCAGTTTTAAAGAACAATACTGTACCCATTTTTTTGATCCACCAGTCACCAGGGCTTTACTGTACAGTGTTGGTGATATATTTTGGTATATTGGTGACATCAAATAGGCCTGCATACAATGTATACATGTATGTACACGTACATTGTAAGAGCACATTGAAATTAAGGAAGACTAGAGATTTTGTGACAATTGATTGATAGGGGATGACTGCTATAGGCCAGGAAAATTCCACAAAATTTCATTTGTCAATTACTGTAAGCACACATTCCCCCAGGACTGCGCATTGTAAGTTAATATTTATTACTGGCATTTATGATAAGGGCAATATCTCCCAGTAGATGCTTTTTGGAAGCAATTACTTGTGTACATGGATGGTGGAGGTTTCCACAGCTTCAAGAACTTTTTCAGAGTGGAACCTCAGTCCTCGACCAAAGTCCTGCAAGAGGTCTTAACTTTTCTTTTAATGTGTTGTTTCCTCAGCATGGAGATTGATATGGCAGTGAATGATCTTAATGGGTCTGACTGGGTCAATCTTGTAGAGGAACCATGGTCACATGGCTGGCCAATCAAAACATATGTTCAGCAACACATCTTAATCTCTTTGCAAACACTTGAAACTATTAGTGGTCTAGAATAAAACTGTTATAGATATTTTGAACATGTTCAAAATTTCTCTGAAACAAGGACAATTTTGATTTTGCAAACAAAGAAAATGGTCAGTGAACTTTTATATTGCAACTGTAAAAAAAGGTTGACAAAAGCCAAATTTGCAAGCAATATTCACCTGCATTTGTCAGTCAGTTAGATAGCACCACTTTTAGGAAGAAAGGTTGTAGGGAAAAAAAAAATGTTGACTGAGCAAAAACATTGCAATAAGAATTAGATCTGGGAGTTTATTCCTTATAAATGTCAATGAGCTTAGACTAACAACTGTGACACAGTTGTGACACAGTTGTGACATGCTGTAATGTCTCCAATGTATTAAAGTTAAAGGACATCAGTTCCCTGTGACACTTGTATTAGTTGTACGCAAGTTCCAAAACTTATTTTCTTGTCATGATTTTGGCAATTGACAAATCAGGACCCATAGAGTAAAGCCACCAGTTTTCAGAGACTTAGGCTTTTCTGCAATATTTAAACTCAAATAAAATCTGATCTACAACAATAATTCATATATGTTAAATATATCTAAATATCTTTATCTCAATATTAATTTTGTAAATACATGACAGAATTTCACAAATCCCAAAACATATCATCTGGATAATCCACCAGAATCCATCCAGCCCCTCCAGAATTCGGATGTGCACTAAAATTTACATACACTATGTGTTCAATGTCAATGGGCGTACAAGCAAGGCCTCTGAAAAATGTGCCGCACCACACCTTGTTGGCGAAATGTTGCATCTGGGACATTGTGGCGCCCGTTCGCGTCGAGATTCTGGTGAGTCGGCACCTTTTACCCTTGTACTGTATGTTAGGATGGCATTCTGAAAATCTCCCTATGATTCGTACGAATATGTTTCCAAAGTAAACTTTATTAATTTACACTGTCAAAACAGATTTATCTATAGCATTACTGCAATAAAGAAGTCATTTCAGTTTGTCATGATTCATGCATAGATCTATAGTATTAAACACATTGTTCTACCATTGTATCACATAATCTGAAGAAAGTGCGAGGGCATTAAATTTGATCTACAACTTAATTTATAAATAAGACTATACTTTCCAGAGGCTCGACAAGACAGGTGAATACAGTCTAAAATTTACAGGGGGATACAGGTGAATTGAACTTGAAATTGAATTGAAGTGAATTACTAAACTTTAATAAATTCAATAATAATTTTATTTTGAAGTCAGACAAACTAAATTTACTGAACTAGAAATTCAGTACGACAGTAGAAATAAATTAACTCAGTCCGGGAAACCCGCTCATGAGGACCGCCCCCGCGTACGAGGATGGTCCCTCCTCATGAGGACCTCCCCCCGCCTCATGAGACCCCCCGGGGAACGCCTCATGAGGCCCCCCATTCACTTCTTATTCATCTCACATCTGACGTACAAATTGTCGCAACTTTGCACGGTGATTTTTTGTTACACACACATGTCCACTATCCATGATGAAAAGAAGAAAAAATCCTGTCTGTTTTTTTTTTCAAAAATCGAGTTTTAATCAACCGATGCAGAGCGCCCATCAAAACACGGGCGCCAGCGCGTTCGCACAATGCAAGACTGCCGCACCTAGCGGCCTGATCCGACTAAATATTTTCGATGCTTTTTTCTGCGGCTCTCACCTCTCCGCGCACGAATCAGCCTCGTGAAGCTGAAGTCTGACATCTTTTTACACAAATTCGTAACGAGAAAAATTAAATCAGTACTAACCTGATCTTGTCCATATACTCCAAATTACTATTCCACACTGATAGTACAGTAGGTGGGTAGATGACATACTCCAGTTTGTTAGCAAAATAATCACTTTGTAGGTATGACGAGTTCACTTTCTTCGTCAATTCCGCCCACGATTCCGCCGTTTGGGCGCTTTTTCTGGAATCATCCCGCGACGCGATGTACGTCGCATCACATCACGCATCCAGCACATACCAGACTGGTACTGTATGTGCTGGATGCGTGATGTGATGCGACATACGTCGCATCGCGGGATGATTCCAGAGAAAGCGCCCAAACGGTAAGCGGGCGGCGGTCAATTCCGCCCACGATTCCGCCGTTTGGGCGCTTTTTCTGGAATCATCCCGCGACGCGATGTACGTCGCATCAATCACATCACGCATCCAGCACATACCAGTACTGGTACTGTATGTGCTGGATGCGTGATGTGATGCGACATACATCGCGTCGCGGGATGATTCCAGAAAAAGCGCCCAAACGGTAACGGCGGAATCGTGGGCGGAATTGACGAAGAAAGTGAACTCGTCATACCTACAAAGTGATTATTTTGCTAACAAACTGGAGTATGTCATCTACCCACCTACTCTATCAGTGTGGAATAGTAATTTGGAATATATGGACAAGATCAGGTTAGTACTGATTTAATTTTTCTCGTACGAATTTGTGTAAAAAGATGTCAGACTTCAGCTTCACGAGGCTGATTCGTGCGCGGAGAGGTGAGAGCCGCAGAAAAAAGCATCGAAAATATTTAGTCGGATCAGGCCGCTAGGTGCGGCAGTCTTGCATTGTGCGAACGCGCTGGCGCCCGTGTTTTGATGGGCGCTCTGCATCGGTTGATTAAAACTCGATTTTTGAAAAAAAAAAACAGACAGGATTTTTTCTTCTTTTCATCATGGATAGTGGACATGTGTGTGTAACAAAAAATCACCGTGCAAAGTTGCGACAATTTGTACGTCAGATGTGAGATGAATAAGAAGTGAATGGGGGGCCTCATGAGGCGTTCCCTGGGGGGCCTCATGAGGCGGGGGGGGGGGGGGGGAGGTCCTCATGAGGAGGGACCATCCTCGTACGCGGGGGCGGTCCTCATGAGCGGGTTTCCCGGACTGAACTAGACCTCTAATTGCAGTGAAGTTTATTAAAAATGAAATGACAGTATTGACACATCATGCCTGGCTATGACATGGCCCATGGGGAAAAAGCACAAAAACAAACCTGTGATGGTCGAATTCCGCGAATTTGCTCCAATCGTCTTCATTGCTGGTGTAATTTTCCATCACCATCTGTACATTGTCCACATTCACTTTGTCTTCGGCAAAGAGGATGTGTAGGCTCTCGATGAGTTCCTGGAGTGTCTGTGGCTTAGCGTTGAAGGTTTGCTCGACTTCCATCCTGTTGGTTGGCAATAACAGTCTTTCCAAAATTTGAATCTAGTTCTTGTTGGTTGGTATGATATGACGGGCCAACAATATCAGCGACAAGATACAACAAACAGTTATGAACGACAACGCGACAAAAAGGAGCGGCTCAGCAATACGGTTGGCTGGAGTGGCGGCTGCCGGGATGAGCTCCGCGCGAAAGCCCCGACCTTGTCTGTAAGATGGTGTGGTGAACCTCAGCGAGACTTCAGTTGAGTTTTTCTTCGGATGCAGAACTCACAAGGGATGTTGAGAGCATGAAGATTACGTCTTCGAAATATCGTTGACACACTTCAGGTCTAATCGTAGCGATTACTGATACCGAGTCGTAAGTCAGCAGCGAGTACTTGAGTAGTTCTGCCGGTTTTCTGAGAAAATCGCAATATGCTCTACTGATCGCGATCCCGATCCCGTACGTATACTGTACGTAGTAAGTACGTGTTATGCATGCATTCAGCACACGTGCATAATATACGCCTACGATCTTTGGTGTCGCATGCATACATGCACTATCCCAGTAACGATGAACTCATGAACCTCGATACTGCGCACGTTCTTGCACCTCCCACCGCGCGCACCGTTAGCGAGCGTACCAGTCTAGTCCGTTAACTTCACTTGGTAATTTTCCACGGTCATTCGCAGGATCGCGTGTGTGTGTTGACGTTGTGACGAAATCTTCGCCGCCGCAGCATGACAAATCCTCGTAAGAATGCGCACCGAACACACACACGCAAAAGACACACACAAAGTTATTACGGCGCGGCAGAGAGTTATCAGACATTTACTCCTTGCAGCCTTGGCACGGTGAGACGAGTACATTTCCGATCCTTGCAATGACCTAAAATGTTACGTAATGCCTGTTTTCGCGCTTTGGTCGTCCAGTCAGTCGGTTGGGCCAGCCGGAACGAGGGAGGTGAGACAAACCTCCCTGCCGTAACGCACTTCCCACGCCCAAAACGACCTAGTGTAGTACCATTGCAAAATGCAAGGAGGTACGAGACCTTGGATATAATATACCCACCATTCATTAAGAACAAAATAGTAGTAGTAGTAGTATAGTAGTAGTGGTAGTAGTAGTAGTAGTAGTAGTAGTAGTAGTAGTAGTAGTAGTAGTAGTAGTAGTAGTTAGGTTGTAGTAGGCAAATACTAATGATGATGATGATGATGATGATGATAATAATAATAATAATAATAATAATAATAATAATAATAAGGCCCAATTAGTGGGTCCTATATCTATTGTCTGCGTAGTCCTATTGTGGACTCAACTTTTCTGCACTTTCCGCCACCTGTCAAACTTTGTTGTTGTTGTTTTATTTCTTCACCATTATCACATGTGTGCTTTTGGGACACACATAATCATATACCGCAAAAAGAGTTACCAAAGAATAGAATCAAAACAATGCACGAAACAATGTGTAGGGCACTCAATGACAATCACACCATCCACAAATATTTAAGAAAAAAAAGTTATCCGAGACAAAAATTATAGGACGCAATCAATTACACGATCTGAGTGTTTTAATTTCCTTGTCGAACACGATTCTGAACTTCACTCCTCCCACTCTTGTTGGTAATATAATGATCAAAAACCTACTAAGAAAAAAAAAACACACGAAAAATAAAAAGCGGTGTAGTTCAATATTTTCGTTCACAACGCGCATTTTTTCTACTGGATTCTGAGCTATTATAATCATCTCTTTATGACTGAAAAGCACTGTTATGAACACATCACATATTGACTGAAGAGAAAGAGTGACGGTCATTAAATTTTATTCTTATACTCACAGCATATTTTAAAGGGGTGGTATACAGTACGACGGTTGAGATGGGGCTTTAGGTTTACAAAATTTTTGGACTATGATTTCTTGAGATGATGAGAAATTTCTTATGAAGTATGAACGAAATAATAATTACTTCTCAGAGGAATCCAAAGTTTATTTGATGAAAATTGGTTTTGAAATGGCTGAGATATCCAAAACAGAGCGATCACGACAAAAGGTGGGACCATGCACCTTTCACTATAGGATCGCTTTGTTTATTGGTTTTTTAATATCTCAGCACTAGTTTCAAAACATAATTTCATGAATTTGATAAGCTTTTAATTCCAGAATTGTATAGGGTTTTTAACATTATTTTCATACAGCGGTTTCCTTCTTTTAAAAAATCAAAAGCTGAATCCTCACTTCAACCAATATCATCCATATATCCCCTCAAACTGTCTTCATTTATGAAACGCCCTTGTTCACACAGAATTCCGCATGTTTGCCTAATCTAATCAATAGACCTTTAGAGTTCCAATTTTGTGTGGTCTCCTGTCTTTTTCATTTTCTCTTCTTTTCTCTTTTTTTTCACTCCATACAAGGTGAATGAAATTAATAATACATTACCAACGTATAGAGTAGATTATCTCATCCCGTATACTTGCTATTTCATACTCATGCGAATTCGTATATGATGGACATAATTTCGTTTAGTGAGGCCTATATAGGGCCTACTTTTGTTCATTATTTTTTTGACCGAATAATCTCGACAAAAAAGACAAATTAGTCAAAAGTTTTTCCTGTATTTTTCCATCAGTATATCATCAGTATACTGTGCCATGGGGGTCTTCAATTATTACTCAGTACTCTCATAACCATGTCAGTGTTACGGGTATCACTTGCAGGGCAAGCCGTCAACTTTTTGAGATGCAGAGTTGGATATGACTTTTTAAAAACAAAAACACGACATGAGACTGCCTTTTGTGCCATTGACAAGATGGTTAAGGAAAGAGTATGTATGCTTTTTCGTAAACTACAATGTTAAAACGATTGACAATTTTTCTTTAGTTTACAAAAAACATATAATAGTAATTATCTACCATTTACAGGAAATATTCTTGATAGTGGTCGACTGCATGCTCATCACGTGACATTCGCTAAAAGTGGTATAAAAATGGAAAAAAATCGTGACATCATGTTATCTCATCCCCCCCCCCCAATTTCACCGGCGAAGGGGGGGGGGGGGGGGGGGGAGTGTCCTGTTAAAAAATCTTAGACATCATGAACACTACACTACTGGGCTCACACGGGTAAATAATTCCCCATAGAGACGTGTGTTAAAAATTCAAAATTCAAAAAATTCTGTAAAATAGCTGGGAAAAATGAGGTGTTTCATCTTCACTAACCTGGTTAAGTGAAGTATATCCTGTCATCCATCAAATTTCCAAGGTGTTGGGTGGGTTCTTTAGCTCAACATTGACTCTGTCCAAGGATCCGCAAAGCCGCAGACTACGAGTTCTTTTCACTACAAAAAAAAAAAAAAATCACCTACATTTTTCTGTATATGCATGCACTCAATGAAATTAGTTCCTTCAAATTCCATGAGAAAAGCTTTCATCTTCAAATCAAAATGCAGTTTGTAGAGGAATCCATACTCAATATCTGCAGCTATTCAGTTTTATGCCAAACTGCATTATTGATCTTTAATTAATCTTTTTCTTCATTTCTTTTTTGTGGTTTTTTTTTTAGGTTGAAAAGAACTTTTAATCATTCAAATTAAAACTTGATTTAAAACAAAACAGAAAACATTCTTACAAAAATAATACTGAAGTGTAAAAGAGAAACATGTATACAAAAACATACATAACAAACTGAACAACTAGAGTATACAGGTCTGCTAAACGATGTTTTAATGCATGATGAGGGAAACATTTCTAGACACACCCCGAGATGGTAAAAATTCAAGCCAACAATTTTGTCTAAAACACTTCCAACTATTGAGTACACTACGACCAACTTCACATATTATTTTCAGGGCTGCCAAAATTCACACACTGAAGTCCGGAATATTCCAAGGAGCAATCAGTGGATACTTGATGTGTTGTGCATCTCAGTAGTTCCAAATCAGGAAGACTCCCTGATTCCCTTCATGGGATACGACAGGGGAGTATATTTGAATTTAAAGGTCGTGATATCCTTTTGGCAATGTTATGAAACTTTGTGTGGTTGAGGAATAATGTCTCGCAACATCCTGCATAACATCTTCCAGTTACCTTCCAGTAACGGTAATACACCTCAGAATCATTTTTTTAAAATGAAAAATTAACCTTGTGCCACTTGTGAATACACTCTGCTTTTGTAACAAGAATAAGAGCTGTTGTTGTTTTATAGGTTCTGAATACATTCACCAGAAATCTTTCATTATTGTTTCCCCTTCCATCATAAAGAAGTTTACAGGTCTGAATACATTCACCAGAAATCTTTAATAGTACACGTATTGTTTCCCCCTCCATTTTATTTTGGTATTTTTTGGTACGAATTTGTGAAGGGGTCTGGGACATTCCATTTTATTTACAGGTGTGAGCCCTGAACACTGACTGCCGTATTGATTGCTCTTCTCGTTTCTGCCAACAGATGGCGCACTCCTCAACCCGTCCGCCCGCTGCTTGCCTAGCACCTCCTGGTTCTTGCCGAGTGTCTGTACGGATGTGGTCGAGCACTCACTGCTCTGTACACTGTATCACTTTTCAAAGTTTATGTGGGCCGAGTGACCGCTCCTGATGGACAAGTAGCCCTTAGGATAACAACGAAAATGCTTTTTTTTTATTCACGTGACACCCATTTTAAACGGAATTCATCACAACATAAATAAAAAAAATCATTCATATGAAATCATATCATGAAATCCTTACTCTTTTATCACTAGTAAAATTATGATCATGCAAAATTAAAGTTGGAAACAGTCAATAGTACTATCATCAGATACCAACTGCACTTGCGTTCCTCCAGTAAAATGTAGCAAATAAAGACAAGGGTTGACAAATTCTGTTCTCTGAAAATTATTTTCAATTCAATTCAATCCAATAGTTTGTTTATTTCCATCATCGAAAAAAAGAAAAAGAAAACATGATTCAAAAGCGGTACTAGACAGTTGTCGATTTGTTTTTCACCCATCTGATAAAGACAGTTTTTATAATATAAAGTACATGCACGAAGCTTTATCCAGCTGTATGGACATTTTGTACTACTGTACTTGTATTGACATTTGTGGTTTATCTCAGTGGACATTTGACCTAAAAAAAACTATATCATAAAAAATTGCAAATTGATTTCGTGATTTCGTTCATAATTCGTTATTGTGCCTGTCACTACGCATCGCGGCTCTGCGTGATAAACGGGTACTTCTAGGCGATTGTTTGTTCACCGAAACCTTGCAAGAGAGTTTCTAAATCCATCATGCCGCCCTCAGTTGATTAAATTTCTATAGTCAATCCATCTTTGTCCATGTTTGTTTTGTTTTTTTCTCGTATAATAATGATTGATGCATCATGCACTTCCATACTGATATTGACGTTAACAAACTTCAAAAACAAGTGTCAGTCAGTGCACTGCATTTAAAAGGGCTGGTCCCACTGCCACAATAAGAAAGCATGTGAGTTGTGTAATACTTCAGGAAAAAAAAATCAAATTCAAACTGCACCTTGGTTGAATGATGAATTCGCTCGATGAAGAGCACATTTCTATTGTTTTACTGCTTGCAGAAAGTTTAATTTGCTGAAAACCAATTAATCGTTGTCTTTAATCACTTTAGTAGAATACCCTGCATTTCATGTAATGCTCTATAATGCTTGATTATGCAATAATGAACATGAGTTCTCTTTTTTTTTGCGACGGGAAATCGCAAATCAGGCACTTCAGTCAGGCACACGCAAATCAAAACCAATTACAAAACAAGTTTGGATTAATCATGATTTCTCCAGGCAATGCCTCCACTCTTTGCTCTAAAACCTTTATGTCTATCTGTTTGGTTTGATTGTTCGTTTATTTTGTTTGGGGTTAGTGAGTCAGGGCGGGCGGAGCGTTTTCAAAAGTGTGGGGCCCACTTCCGGGTTTCATGAGCTAACAAGCAAAAAAAAAAAAAGTCTTCAGTGGAAAAACTTTACTAACTGCGCTCACACTTCAAGATCTCCATCTATTTCTATTTATAGTGCCACTTACGTACTTCCGGGTTTAAAAAAAGTGTGGGGGTCTAAAGTGATGACACCTTATGTATTCATTTGTAATGTGCACAAAAAGTGGGGGGCCCCCGAGCCCCCATTGCCCCCACGGCCCCCACGGCCCCCACGGCTCCGCCGGCCATGTGAGTTGCACAAGCATCGAGACGAGGGGGAAGACTTTTTATTTAGTGCAGTCATGAAAACGTGTGAAAGGTGGAGGATTGGGCCTATCGTTGAGCTCCAAACATCCTGTATACACATCCCACACTGGAAGTGAAAGCTGGTGTAGTAATGACGACATGGCATGTGGCTTGCAGCCCAGACATTGTCTTCCGCGCGGATGTTGCCCGAGCCAAATTTATAGGACACTGTCCAGCGCTAACCCTTCCACAATTTCATCTGGCTCATCTGTCTCGTGAAAACAGCACTGGCACGTTGATACAATGCTGTTTTTAAAATGTGGGGAAAAATACTATACTCTGTCCCAGTCTTATGTAGAATTCATTTGAAACATCGTAGAATATCTGATAAAGGTTACGGGTATTAAAGAAGGGACTGTTTATAAGGCTTTGACGAAGTCACGAGAGAATATCAACAAAGAAAGGGCGAGAGAGAGAGGGAAAGTTCCAAAGAGAAATTGAAAAGGTTTGGAGGATGTCTTTCTTGTAATGTCGCATGCTGTATTATATTGAAAGATATCGATGTGGTGCATACAATATACAATACAATACAATACAATACAATACAATGCAATGCAATACTAACTACAATGCAACACAACACAACACAATACAATTCAATACAATACAATACAATACAATACAATACAATACAATACAATACAATACAATACAATACAATACAATACAATACAATACAATACAATATCGGCGTACAATACAATACAATCTCTGTTGGAAATGGAAAATAAATGATTAATGAATAAATGAATTTTAATATTCCCAATAGATGAGAATCATTAACTGATCATCTAGAACAATATACATTTAGAGGAATCTATGCATTTTTTACCCTTTAAAGGTTAAGCTCGTTATTCCAGGGAGGTTCGTTATTCCGAAGGCTCTTCAGTCGGAAGATTCGTTATTCTAAAGGTTCGTTATTCCGAATTTCATTTTCGGATTAACAAATCTTCGGAATAACGAACCGTCGGAATAACGCCACAAAAAAAAATGTTCGGATTACACTAATCACACTTTATTTAATCACAAATTACACTTTCATTTTCGGATTAATGAACCTCTATAGGTATAGGGGATTTGTGTGTTTCGGATTAACGAACATTCGCGATAACGAACCTTCGGAATAAACGAGCGAACCTTCGGAATAACAAACAGCACCCGTGATAAAACTCCTCATTCACAAGCTGAAACTGCTATATTTTTTTAACCTTAAATCCATTAGCGTATGATATTGTTAATGATGTGGTTAAACAGAGTATACTGACATTGCTAAGAGCTCTTCGTCTTACACGAACATTGATTAACGCAGGCCGCTATAGTGTGTTATTGCATGTGCAGTGTGAACTTCAGTCTGCGTTTGCTGTCTTCAATGTATCAATCAATAAAGACAACCGAAAAGAAGTAGGAAAAGATGAAGAAGAACAACAAAAATCAACAGGAAAGAGAACAAGAAAAAGAAAAGGAATCATCTGTTAGCCTCAGCCCAGTTAAATTGGAGAGTCTAAAAAGCTGTAATTTCATAATCATTCTTTTCTATTTCAAAGAATGGCTAGTTTCGGGTTCCGCAGTTCAGAGCCGTAACTATGCCAGAAGATTTGCGCCATCTCTCGGCATGTCGCAAACAGGCTTACATTAGGCCTATTTTGTATAACGGTGAAACGTAAGTCAGGCCAATGCAATCTTAATTAATAACTTAATCAGGCTAAGAGGCACGGCGAGCCGTAAGATAGGTCAGAAAAGACACGCTGGCAGTCATTAATTAGGGTATATCTGATGAGTATCTTTAGGCTAAACCGTTTCACCTCAGTTAACCAATATAACGGGCACTTTTAATATGGAAATTTAACAAAGGCTAGAAACGGAATTCGGGCAGATAAAAGATGCAAATCAGGGTGTCGATGCTGCATAAAAAGGTGATATTTTGAGCAGTTAGTCCCGATCTTAAGAAATATGTACAGAGGTTAGAGGAGTGGAATAGATAAGTTATCAGGAAGTTGTTAACACTCTTTGTGAAAGTAAACAGACTTGACTATGAAATGAGAAAACAGACATTTTTAATTACAATTCTTTACGAGGTATAGGCCTACACTACAGTAATCATGAATCTATTGACTTAGTGATAATGGCCCATTCAAGGATATATAGAAATATATAGAATTAGGAAGAGTTTTATGTGAAGCTCGGGTGACAAGGAGTCTTGTAAACGCGTTACAGGTGGCTACTTTGTATTTTGCTATGCTTTCGTATATTTTATTCCTTTCTTTTGCTCTTTTTGCTCTCTTTTCTTTTACGTCCCTTTCCTTCCTTTCATAGTTTTCGTTTCTAGGTTGTTTAAGAAGACCAACACTTTCATATTATATACAGGGACCTATACATTACAAGCTTTGCTTTTTAGTAGGTCCCCACATTTCATGTTTGTTAAATTGTCTTCTCTTGTATTCTTTGTAATTTACGACGCTATGTTCAATCTTATGTTCAATCGATCGTATCATGTTTGATGTTTTGAAATGTGGAACAATAAAATCAAATCAAATCAATCAAATCAAGTATAAAGAAGAATTCAACCTCAGGAACGACATTTTTAAAAAGTGAATCAGCGTTGTGCCGCTATACGGCCTGAAATAAGAGAAGTATAATGTCACGTGAAACAACCGTCCTGCATGGATTTCTATAGAGCGGGAGAAAGGCAAATTTATCCTCACAATCCAAGATGTAGACTATAGCACTGACACCATTACATCCCTCTATACCGCATGCCCCCCCCCCCCCAAAAAAAAAAAAATACAACCATGACAACGGTACCCTCCGTAACGATAACTTTAAAGATAGTGAATCAATCAAAACACAATTTCAGGGTATGAAACTACACTGTATAACTCATTGCCCACTTCCTACAGAAAGCCCCATTCAATTTGCTTCAGTTGTCAAAGAGAAATGAGGATTTTTATGAGAGCATGTCAGGAATCCCTTCCCTTCTAGTTCTGTCTATTGCGTTTATACACGTTAACATGCAATTCCAAGAGCATCCAAGTGCTTAACTTGGAAGAATCAGACTCATGACATGCTTCACAACAATCCACATTTCTCAGTGACCGCTTAACCAAATTGAATGGGCTTTGTTCTGCAAAATAGAGCTAAGATGTTATATTTTAAGACCCTGAAGTAGCATTTAGACGGTGTAATCATATTGGGTGTTATCAATGCAAAAATCCGATTGTATTTTTGGGGGGGACATACTGTATAGATGGATCAAAGGAAAACGTCACTGACCAAAATGCGGTGACACAATGTTTGCTCCTGCGACAATGATTATTGCTCCGATCTTATTTTTCTATACACGGACTTTAATAGGGTTAGTAGATGTTTGTAAGTATAGAATTAAGGTTTGGCCCTGCATGCAGATATGATAAAGAAGAAATCCACCCAAAAAAAAAATGAATAAACTCCAAACGAAAGATAAAATATTCCCCACAGAATGATATAAACTTAATGACAAAAATCGCAGAAGAAATAGGAAAGATGTGACATTTTGAATTTCCACCTTTTTTTCGGAAAACATTTCTTGACCAGTCCTTACATATGAATATTCAAATGAACGAGTTGCTGATGTCATACGATCACAATTTTACGTGTATGTTATCATTATATGAGTTGAGTTTATTTTCAATTTTTAAATTCGGGGGAAAATTTATTGTTTTTAGTTAATACAAGTAAGAGCATGTTCCCATACCAAGATATAACAGAGTCAACATTTTGTTCTTTTTTATTTTGGGTGGTTTTAAGACAGATTTATCTAATACAGCTGAAAAGTGAGTTTTGTTTTTGTCATTTCTGCATATGAAATGAATAAGAATTTGTTTTGCTTTTCTTACCATGTCATGTCTTCTGATAATCATACACAGAGCAAAACTGACTGCAAGCAGTCACTCTTGCATTTAGCACAACACTATCATAATGAGTCGACCAGTTTTCGTCCATCCATTTACACTGCAGGAAATGCAGGTCTCTGTAAATCGCTCAGTGCTCTACGTTAACCCTATGTGAGACTGGGGGGGGGGGGGCTGATTCAACCCCCCCCCCCCCCCCCCCACCCCATCTTGGCCGTTGACCGCGTGATCGCGAGGAATTGGCACGCGCGCCACCCACAACGTAATCTACAAAATTGAATAGGTAATTGTTCCGCAATATCCACATCAATTATTTCTAATAAATCAATTATAATTTATGCATGAAGTTAAAAAAAAAGATGGCTGTAAATCTTTAAATAAAGGTCCAAAACAGCTCATTTTTGGTATAGGTACTCTTTCTAGGATTCTTATTGAATGTACAGTAAAAATTGCGGTATCGATTTTTTTTTCTTATGTATTTTATTGCTTTTAAAATTTATGATGTATTTCATTGTTTTCGACTTTATGTTTTTGTTTTATCGATGGAAATCGTCATAACCAATATGAAATTAATTTGTTTTAATCTGCAAAAGTAAGAAATAATGATACTTTATTGAATTTTGGCTAGAAACAGAATTTGCATCGGATTTGTAGATGAAATCATGTTTTTGAGCAATTTTGGGTCTGACATGCACTTACAAAATGATGTGTAACTTCGGAACCACGTATACCCGGGCGTCGCGAATTTGGTCTCAAAAGTTGCGCAATATAAAACGAAAACATTCATGATTAATGTCGCCGCCCGAAATTTTTACGTTGAGGATTTATCACGATGTGGGGGGGGGGGAAGGGCTCAATCAGCCACCCCCAGTCTTTATAGGGTTAGGGGCATTGCACCTCCTGGGAGGCCACATGAAGGTTCAGTGATGAATAGAAATTGGCACTCATTATTACAGTCATACACTTTATTTGAGAAGTACGAAAATTATCAGACAACGCGTTCAAAAGTTATGAATGAATAAAAATATTTGTCTTATAAAAAGTGGCGTGAACACTGGAAAAAAGACGGCAATTTTAATGTCACAGTATAATATTGCTTTGGTAACGACGCAAATAAAATATGAAGAGACTTGTACAAACTTTAATTACATTGCTGAAAGTATATTGTTACGTATAATAGCCTATGTTGATTGATGGGAGTAACATTCTTCCGCTCCCTGAGAGAAGTAAGTCAAGTGCTCTTCCATTTTGCTATAGATAAATGAAAATAATTATGCTGAACTTTCCTATTAAAATATGCAATATTGAATCAGAAATAGTTTATGAAATAAGATGGATACATGACAGGGCATTAGTAACATGGTAACATGGGAGCGAAATCGCCGATACGGCAAAGAAACACCTTAAAAGAATTAGTACCTGGTGGAAACTGACTTTAATGGCCATTGTTACAGATAAAAGATTTAATTCAAAACATACAGTGGCAAAAAAGGTGCCAAGAAACAGCATAAAAAACCCCATCTATACACTGTAAAAACAGCGGTGTTAGATTTATCACCACGGGTGTTAAATCTAACACCGATCAAACTTCAATAAAGGACCACACCCACAGGTGTTAAAATGCACTGTGATGGTGTTGAAAAGTGTTCACCTGACACTTCGTGGCGTTAATTTGACACTGTACCTGGTGTTATTTTGACACTGTACTGGTGTTAATTCAAAAATGACACCACATGGTGTTGATTTGATATTTGTTGGTGTTATTAAAGGACAAGTCCACCTTCATATACATAAGAATTGAGAGAATGCAGCAATATTAGTAGAACACATCAGTGAAAGTTTGAGGAAAATTAGACAATCCGTTCAAATTTTACGAATATTTTAAGTATCTGCGCAGTCACTGCTGGAAGAGAAGACTACTACAGTGTATGATGTCACATGCGTACAACTACATAAGGAAAATAAAAAGAGAATTTCACAAAACTTTACTTTTTGAATAAAGTGCACATTTCTTTGACTTGCTACTGACGTATGTTAAGGGTTATATTATTCCCCCTGCCTTCTGAAAGAGAGAAGTCAAGTGTTCCTTTGTTATGCGAGAAAAATGGAAATATGTTGAATTTTCTTTATTCTTTCTTTATATCGTTGTACTCATGTGACATCACAAGCTATAGTAGTCTTCTCACCCAGTCATGACTTAGCAGAAACTTCAAAAATTCATAACTTTTGAACGGATTGCCCGATTTTCCTCAAACTCTTTCTGATGTGTTCTACTAATATTGCTGCATTCACTCAACCCACATGTCTATGAAGGTGAACTTGTCCTTTAATATCAATGGTTTAACACCCGTCCAGCTTCAATAAGAGACCACATCAGCTGGTGTTACTTTGTTTTAAATTTATTTTCACATTTTTTCAAAAATCTAGTATTTTAATGTAAAATTCTTGATCGTTTTGTTTAAATTAAAAATCAACAAGAAGTGCAGTTACTAAGAAACTCTTCAAAAAACAATTTAAAATTTGGAAATGACACCCGGAGGTGTTAATTTAACACCATAAATGAGCACCGAAAATTTAATACCAGCTCGGTGTTCATGCACTATTTAACACCGGACTTTTTGCAGTGTAGGCCTATAAGCGCGTTTTTGTATGTATAGGGTAAGAGCAATTCATTGTTCTGCACACAATCCCCAGTCCACTTAAATGCTAATGGAGTGTGGTGTCAGTCACGATCGAAGGGCTCAACTTGGGATCCCCGAAATCATGGGGGGGGGGGGGGGATCTATCCATACCCTCTAGACGAATTTGGCTTTGAAACACTGTAACTTATGTGCTGTGGGTCATAACAAGGGGGCTTCCAACATAATAATGGGGTTATGCGATGAGTCACAGCAGGTGCCGTGCTATGTCAGTGATTTAATTAGCTTATATATATTACATTTTTGTCGCAAACTGAAGCCCCAAGCAATATGCAGGGAGGTGCTATAGAGAAGGAGAGGCAACTAAAGCTCTCATTTTTTTGAAGTCATGCGCAGCACCGCTGAGAAGTTATGCGTTCAACTACAGGTGTTACCCATGTGCGTTGACAAAAGAGAGCATCAATAATCGAGACTAGCGCTCTCACATCTAGAAATATTTGCCCCTACTGCAATTCGTTCTCTCTTTCAATGTGATGGCAACAATGAATTTGTGTACCTTGAATTGGAGCAGCGAATCAAATGCAGTGTAAACTCACAATTTTAACAGCAAATAGTTTAAAAACACGCTGGAACACGCTTTAAAGGAGTACTTTATTTGAAAGATCAAAATATCCCTTATTAAAAGATAGAAAAGTAACATGCGGAAATGTGCGCATTATTATAGAAAAAAAAATAGTTTTTTTTAGAGGGCCTAATTGTCCCCGCCGAACGAGTTCGAGCAGGGGACTATGAAACGGGCTCCGTATGTGTGTGTGTCCGTGTGTCCGTGTGTCCGTCCGTCCGTGTGTCCGTGTGTGCGTCCGTGTGTGATCAAAATCTTCAATTTGCTACTTCTCTGTCATTTATGAGCCGATTTTGATTCTGTTTGCTTTATATGATAGCACTACATGGGAGCTTTGAAACTTCTACACAGAATTTCAGTTGTGACCTTTGACCTATATTGTACATTTTGCTACAAAATGCTACTCCTTCGCCATTTCTAACCCGATTTCGATTCCGTTTGCTTTATGTGATGGCACTAGTTGAGGGCTTCAAAGCTTCTACACAGAATTTTGACCTTTGACTTCTTTGACCTTTGACCCTGATTTTTTTTTACCTGTATTGTACATTTTGCTACAAAATGCTACTCCTTCGCCATTTCTAACCTGATTTCGATTCCGTTTGCTTTATGTGATGGCACTAGGTGAGGGCTTCAAAACTTCTACACAGAATTTTGACCTTTGACTTCTTTGACCTTTGACCTTGATTTTTGACCTATATTGTACATTTTGCTACAAAATGCTACTCCTTCGCCATTTCTAACCCGATTTTGATTCCGTTTGCTTTATGTGATGGCACTAGTTGAGGGCTTCAAAACTTCTACACAGAATTTTGACCTTTGACTTCTTTGACCTTTGACCTTGATTTTTGACCTATATTGTACAATGGCTACAAAATGCTTCTCCTTCGCCATTTCTAACCCGATTTCGATTCCGTTTGCTTTATGTGATGGCACCAGGTGAGAGCTTCAAAACTTCTACACAGAATTTTGACCTTTGACTTCTTTGACCTTTGACCTTGATTTTTTACCTGTATTGTACATTTTGCTACAAAATGCTACTTCCGGCAGGGACATATGTTACGCACTGCGTAATTTCTACTTTTCCTTGTTTTCATTTCCTTTCGATTTGCGAATTACGAAGAAACTAGAAATACATGTTAATGATATTGAATTCTTTCCTAAACTATTCTAAATCAATTCGAGTATTTCATGTAAAATTTTGCGGTGAAATAAAGCTTGTAATTCAACGAAAGGTGAAATGCGTTCTTCGTCTCCGAACTTCGTCTTGCAACTAGAGCGGTGCCGAGCATGACTTCAAAGCGTATATAATGGAATGCTAGACATCCCTTTGCATGAATTACGAAGAGTTGCCACTCCATCTCTGTAACACCTCCCTGATGGCCTGACCATGCAGCTGTGGTGTTCACAAGCGGAAAGTTTGGGAAGGTGGGTTGGGAGCAGTGGCGTATCTAGGGGGGGGGCAAGGGGGGCACGTGCCCCGGGCGCCACTCTTTGGGGGCGCCGAAAACGAAAAAGAAAAAAGAAAAGAAAAAAAACGAAGAAGAAAAGGAAAAAAAGAGGGAAAGAAGAAGAAGAAGAAGAAGAAGAAGAAAAAAAAAACAACTCGCCCGGACCGGGAAGGAGGGAGAATGGTGGGGGGGGGGGGGGGGGGGGGGGGGAGAGAAAACCAAATCAAACAAGATGAAAACAAAAAATGACAATGTTTATTGTGTTCACACAGGAATTCCATGTTTTGTAAGCTAAAATTTCGGCTCGCTCGTTGCGCTCGCTCGCCAAACTGAAAAAAGAAAATAAGAACAAAACGTGATGATGACGCGGACAAAATGACAATGTATATTGTGTTCACACATGCCATCGTTAGAAGGCAAAATGTTACACGGAGCAGCGGCTGCAATTTTTTTTCTTTCGTTCTGAAGCGATCGCCCATTGGATCAAACGAGGGCGCCAAAGGTGTTGAACATACGGGGGTGGGGGGCGCAAAAAACCAAATCAAACAAGATAAGAACAAAACGTATAATGATGACGCGGAAATATACAAATTTCGGCTCACTCGCGCGTACTAATTTAGAGTATTTTTTTTCAAGTCCTCAGTTTGTTGGTATAGATCGTTATTTATAAGGCCGTCACCATTAATTTTCTTGATTAGAATTGTAAGATTTAATAAGCAAAAAATGACAAGAATTCCATGTTTTGTAAGCTGAAATACAAAAATTTTCGGCTCGCTCGCTGCGCTCGCTCGCCAAAATTTATAACACAAAAAAAGATAAAAACAAAACGTGATGATGACGCGGAAATATACAAAAATTTTCGGCTCGCCAGCTGCGCTCGCTCGCCAAAGATCTATCTAGATTCATTACATTTAAATCATCCTCATCTATAAGGCCGTCACTATATCTTTATTAGAATTGTAAAATTTAATAAGCAAAAAATGACAACAATTCCATGTTTTGTAAGCTGAAATACAGAAATTTTCGGCTCGCTCGCTAAAATTTCTCCAAAAAAAAAAAGAGATAAGAACAAAACGTGATGATGGCGCGGAAATACATGTATACAAATTTCGGCTCACTCGTGCGTACTAATTTGGAGTATTTTTTCAAGTCCTCAGTTTGTTGGTATAGATCGTTATCTATAAGGCCGTCACCATTAATTTTCTTGATTAGAGTTGTAAGATTTAATAAGCAAAAAAAGACAAGAATTCCATGTTTTGTGGAATTTTGTAAATACAAAAATTTTCGGCTCGCTCGCTGCGCTCGCTCGCCAAAATTTATCTAAATTTATTACATTTAAATCACCCTCAAAAGACCCCTTTTAAGTCCTTGAAAAGGCATATCATGTAGACTTTTTTAAAGTCCCTACCGGGATGGGGTTGGGGTTGAACACTTTTTCAGAAATTAGGGGCGCAATTTTCGCGCTTGCCCCGGGCGCCGTTTTCCCTAGATACGCCACTGGTTGGGAGTAACGGACCAGAAAAACATTATGAGCCCCACCCCCCCCCCCAAAAAAAAAAACAAAAACAACAACAACAACAACAACAACAACAACAACAACAACCCAAAAAAAAAACCCCGACTCCTGCCCTGCACTTGCACCTTTGAAATATTAGAAGCGCAGGTTCATTAATAAATAAAGTGATGTACCCTCTCTCTCTGCTTTACCTCCCCCTTCAAAAACTTCAAAACCCTGTCAGTGATGAAGGACTAACCACGCGTGAGGGAAATGTAGAGAGGAATGAAAACAATTTCAATTTCAATTTCAATTTATTTTCGTATTTCTCGATGGAAAATACATGGTATATAACAAAATATAATACAGAATGTCCAGCTTGGATATACATGTATACATGAAGAAATAGGAATACAAAAGTGATACATAACGGTCGATGTGTCATTTTCAATCAAAGTAAAGGATGCGAAGAGAAATACGATGGAACCTACTAAAAAGCAAAGCTTGTTGAGTGTAGGTCCCAACAAAAGCCTAGTGAGGGGAACAGGATGAGGAGCACGGGTACAATTAAGACCAAAGTAAGGATAAGCAAAAGAGAATGACTCTTACTCGGGGCTCAGAAGATTCTTCTCACATGCATTTATGAGAACAAGTAACCACATGCTGCACACTATAGCAGTTGCTCTAATAGCAATTTAGACATGGGAGTGATAATGACGTAAATACTTAAGTACTATTAGGGTTTAAAGGGGAGGGCTAGTAACTGATCAGTGGGAATCAGTGGAAATGCTGGGAGATGATTGTTCCAATCCTTATGGGATTCATTCAAGAGTTCATTGTATATCTATTGTTGTGTGAAAATGATTTGCTTCAGAACGGTCTCATATTCAAGTAAATTTAATGTGCAGATTAATGCTCCGTCACTGACCAGGGACGCTAACCTGGCAGCATTAAACTGCACATTACTTGAATATGAGACCATTCTGAAGCAAATCATTTTCACACAACAATAGATATACAATGAACTCTTGAATGAATCCCATAAGAATTGGAACAATCATCTCCCAGCATTTCCACTGATTCCCACTGATCAGTTACTAGCCTTCCCCTTTAAACATTCCGGCTTCCATAGACACGGGGAAAGATTTGAAAAATGGAGAACATGAATCAATTGCAATTCCTATATGTGATTTACCAGCCAGCTGCAATGATGCATAAAAGAAAGGAAAGAAAGAAAGGAGGGGAAAACTATGCTACACGACCAAGGTCTTACTATAGAAGTGGAAGGAAAAACACCGATGGGAAGGAATTTGAGAGAGCATGCAACTAAAATGTATAATGCATGAGTCTGTTCACATGGTAACAACCGAGTATAGTAAACAGAGCAGCCATCAGCATAATAAAAAGGAATTTTAGTGCACTTGTGTGTTGTAGCTATTCAATACATGCTGTCTGAGTTTACGCTTAAAGGATGATAATGACAGACAGCTTTTAACCTCTGTTGGGAGATCATTCCAATATTTAGGACCTGTATACATAATTGTGTTTTTAGCGAAAACTGTTCGAGTTCGTGGAAGGTGATAAGCGTCACTCTGGCGAGTTGGATAGTGGTGGACAGAATTGTTTCTTTTCATTGCAACTGATTGAAAAATTGCCCTACATCGACGTAAATAAGCACTGAATTGATCAGTGTTTTAGTAGTAGCCATGATAAAAAATCATGGGCGTACATACTCGAGCAGGATTCGAACCTACGACCTCCTGATCACCGGACAGGCGTCATCTCCACTAGACCACCGAGCTTTCGCCCGACAGCAAGTGTTGGTTCTACTCCTTATAGCATGCAGCGGTTACTGCTTTTATTATTCAAATTAGTGAAATTCTTCCGTCGAGATGATTTTTTCATTGCAACTGATTGAAAAATTGCCCTACATCGACGTAAATAAGCACTGAATTGATCAGTGTTTTAGTAGTAGCCATGATAAAAAATCATGGGCGTACATACTCGAGCAGGATTCGAACCTACGACCTCCTGATCACCGGACAGGCGTCATCTCCACTAGACCACCGAGCTTTCGCCCGACAGCAAGTGTTGGTTCTACTCCTTATAGCATGCAGCGGTTACTGCTTTTATTATTCAAATTAGTGAAATTCTTCCGTCGAGATGATTTTTTCATTGCAACTGATTGAAAAATTGCCCTACATCGACGTAAATAAGCACTGAATTGATCAGTGTTTTAGTAGTAGCCATGATAAAAAAATCATGGGCGTACATACTCGAGCAGGATTCGAACCTACGACCTCCTGATCACCGGACAGGCGTCATCTCCACTAGACCACCGAGCTTTCGCCCGACAGCAAGTGTTGGTTCTACTCCTTATAGCATGCAGCGGTTACTGCTTTTATTATTCAAATTAGTGAAATTCTTCCGTCGAGATGATTTTTTCATTGCAACTGATTGAAAAATTGCCCTACATCGACGTAAATAAGCACTGAATTGATCAGTGTTTTAGTAGTAGCCATGATAAAAAAATCATGGGCGTACATACTCGAGCAGGATTCGAACCTACGACCTCCTGATCACCGGACAGGCACCATCTCCACTAGACCACCGAGCTTTCGCCCGACAGCAAGTGTTGGTTCTACTCCTTATAGCATGCAGCGGTTACTGCTTTTATTATTCAAATTAGTGAAATTCTTCCGTCGAGATGATTTTTTCATTGCAACTGATTGAAAAATTGCCCTACATCGACGTAAATAAGCACTGAATTGATCAGTGTTTTAGTAGTAGCCATGATAAAAAATCATGGGCGTACATACTCGAGCAGGATTCGAACCTACGACCTCCTGATCACCGGACAGGCGTCATCTCCACTAGACCACCGAGCTTTCGCCCGACAGCAAGTGTTGGTTCTACTCCTTATAGCATGCAGCGGTTACTGCTTTTATTATTCAAATTAGTGAAATTCTTCCGTCGAGATGATTTTTTCATTGCAACTGATTGAAAAATTGCCCTACATCGACGTAAATAAGCACTGAATTGATCAGTGTTTTAGTAGTAGCCATGATAAAAAATCATGGGCGTACATACTCGAGCAGGATTCGAACCTACGACCTCCTGATCACCGGACAGGCGTCATCTCCACTAGACCACCGAGCTTTCGCCCGACAGCAAGTGTTGGTTCTACTCCTTATAGCATGCAGCGGTTACTGCTTTTATTATTCAAATTAGTGAAATTCTTCCGTCGAGATGATTTTTTCCTTGCAACTGATTGAAAAATTGCCCTACATCGACGTAAATAAGCACTGAATTGATCAGTGTTTTAGTAGTAGCCATGATAAAAAATCATGGGCGTACATACTCGAGCAGGATTCGAACCTACGACCTCCTGATCACCGGACAGGCGTCATCTCCACTAGACCACCGAGCTTTCGCCCGACAGCAAGTGTTGGTTCTACTCCTTATAGCATGCAGCGGTTACTGCTTTTATTATTCAAATTAGTGAAATTCTTCCGTCGAGATGATTTTTTCATTGCAACTGAGTAGATAGGGGTTAGAGACTGACAGCCCAGATTGCGCAATTGATTGCACCATCAGTTGTATTACGTAACAGGGGCTATATTAGGTAAATGATGACATCATTTCTTGCGTAACAGATGACCTCATCGATTGCACCATATAGGGTGACATCATGGCCGCGTTTATATCATGATTCATCGGTTGCAACGCATGGCGCAAGAAAATATTAATGATAGATATCTGCCCATGTCGCAACATGTCGTGACATAGTATGAGATCATATAATGATCAATTACGTGGGTGTTTTGGGGGGATGAGATAATCGATTGCAACGTGGATGGAATGACGCTGCATCACCACAAGGCGCAACATGTAGCGTGACGGTCGTGGGCATACATAGTGACAACAGGAGGTCCTATAATTCGGCGTGATATGGTAGCTCGCAGCAGCGCCGTTTGATGATATGATGAGCATATCGCAGCATGCCTATAGCCGGTGCATTTGAAGAGAGTGAGCGATGTAATTGAGAGTGAGGGAGAGAGAGATCAAAAGCCATCACGAGCGTATCCGGGCACTTACCCCCTGGGCAACTACCCTCCGGATAACTACCACCCGGATAATTACCCCCCAGGTCTATTCCCCCTTAGGGCAACTACCCCCCGGACAATTACCCTCCTAGGGTAATCACCCTCCAGGGCCATAACCCCCTAGGACAACTACCACCCGGTCATCTACCCTCCTAGGGCAACTACCCCCAAGGGCAATTACCCCTAGGACATCTACCCCCTGGATATCTACCCCCTGGGTAACTACCCCCTGGATGACTACCCCCCGGATAACTACCCCCCAGATAACTACCACCCGGATAACTACCCCTGGATAACTACCCCCCGGATAACTACCCCCTGGATAACTACCCCCCGGAGAACTACCCCCTGGGTAACTACCCCCCGGATAACTACCCCCAGGATAACTACCACCCGGATAACTACCCCCCGGATAACTACCCCCAGGATAACTACCACCCGGGATAATTACTCCCCGGATAACTACCCCCAGGATAACTACCACCCGGATTACTACCCCCCCCCCCCAATAACCATACCCCGAACCCCCCCCCCCCGCCCCCTCCTGATACTTACCTACTGGACAATCCTCCCTCCCCGCCCCCCCGAAAGTTACCACCCGTTGTAATTTTTCCATAAGTTCATAACACCATATCAGAAGATGCACCTTTCTCTTACACTGTCATCATTTGTGACCCTGCACCTCAAAACAAACAAAAAGTCGCCAGATATGCATTTTTATAGTTAACACCATATTCTAAAAGAGCAGACTTTAAGCTTTAAAATGATGTATAACTCAAAATCAAATGGACTCTCCTAACCTATTTAAATATTGGAAAGAAAGCACAAACTCAGGAAAAGTGGGAACTGAGAAAAGAGGCTCTGAAGTACAGTGTCTATTCAAGCGCTTAATCTTTACCAAACCGTGCTGGCTGTGCGATGAATGGGACAAAAAACAGGAAGTAAACCACCAGATTTACAACAATGAAGGGATTATCAGATTAAACTGAAATTAAGCATGCCTCATTAACACATTCTGTCCATAATTAATTCAATTTTCAAAGCAGTATAGCACTATCCTTTCAAAACTTATTAGAGTTGAAAGTGAAGAGTGTGTACAAGGTTTTTCAGAAATGAAAAAGGGATTCTAAAGACACGCCTAATCACACTATTCTACCAAAAATGTTCGAGATAAACTGCTAAGAAAACACACTTTCCTGCCCGTTTTATGATACCAAATTTTAGCATAATGTAAAAGAAGACCCGCTCTTTCAGAAAATATGAAAAAGTCAAGTTCGGCTAGTTTGACCCATTTCACTTATTTTCAGTCCTCACGCAAAATCAGTGTGTGCGACTCTATGTTCGTTTTGAGGTGCACGGTCACATTTACTCTTTTGGCTTGTCATTTTCTACCGTTATAACACATTAGACGATATAAGAAAAGGAGAGCTGATTTCACTGCAATTCATATTCCGTTAACATTACCGAGGGACCCTTCGATATAAAGCCATAATTTCTGATAGGATCCGGGCACGGTTTTATGAAAGTTATCAGTCCTGACAAGCTGTCAGTTCCACACAATTACCAATCGTTGGAGGTCGATCAAAGCAGGTCCATGGTAACAAGTCAGTGACTGGAGCTTATCAATCAAGCAGAACCCATGGTTTTATTGAAATTATTAGAGACTAACAAGATGTCATAACTTTTATCAAACGGTGCCCTAATCTGTCATAAGAGTAAAATTACAGCTTGTTTTACATACAAGTAGAATTGTGCTAGTTTGCTAAGGAATGTTCTCGACACTTTAAGAGGAAATCCAGTTCAAATATAAGTTAGTCTCATTAGAAAGAGTAAAATATTACGAGTTTAACGGTATTTCTTTTTTTTTTACAAAACACCCCTAGTTGTTGACGAAACCTTTTGTCCTGCACCCTCTTTTTGAATAGATCTATAGAGAGTTGTTAGTTGTAGATTCCTTTTTACATTATAGGGCTGCTCTGTTTTATCCCGGCCATTTCAAGAGTATCTTTTTTTTGTTTTTTTTTTCACAAAAACTTGAATCCTTCTTGGAATAACATGCTCTTTAATATTTCGTAAGGGGTTTCTAATTATCTCACCCAAAAGATGTTTAAAACCTGAAGTTAGGTCTCGACCAAAACCAGATGATATGGTTTTTTTTTTCAATTCAAATAGCAAACGTTATTCGAAAATAACAATGAGAGACGTACTTTTCTGGGGGAGAGTTATTGTAAGAGGGGTGATTATTTGCAGGCTAATTTTAATAAGGAGTAATTGTCAAGGGAGGTAATGCTCTGCGGTGATCATACCAAGGAGGTGACAATCTCTTCCCACATCCTTGATATACTAGTTGTTAATGCCCAATAATGCAGTAGGGCAATTCTGAAATGAGCGTTAACGGTATAACAGTAAAATAGTTACAAAATTGATGAAACAATACAAAGAAAGCACACTAAGACAGAGACGAAGTACACAAATAAAGATACAGTGCACTCCCGATACAACGAACACGGTTATAACGAAATTTCGTTATAACGAAGCAAAACTTCTGGTCCCAAAATTTTCACCATTAAAGTCTATGTACAAAATTCGCTTATAACGAGGACGGTTATAACAAAATTTTCGTTATGACGAAGTCTTTTCTGAGCGCCACTGACAAAGAAAAACAAAAGAAATGTGCTCCTTTATAATGAAATGCGGATCGCATTCGAAAATGCATAGCGGAACAAGCATTTTTAAAGCGTCTCTGCATGAGCGAACGCATCATTGAATGCGCATGTTCACTCCCGTGTATCACACACAGTTTCCGAGGGGAACTTGCGTTATTGTAATACAATAATCTGAATTCAGATAAGGTTTGTTTCATTGTTCCGAAGTCCTTTAATACAAAACACACAAATTCTGATACAACTAAATGTCCGTTAGTTCGGAAATGAAAGAGGGTTTGTTATTAAGCACATTTTGGCGTTATTCCAAAGGTTCGTTAATCCGATAATAAAATATGGTCCTTATTCTTATTCTTATACGGTTCGTTAGTCCGAAAATGACAGGAATTCAAAACGTTCGTTAATCGGAACATTACAAAAAGTATCGTTAATCCATGGTGGAAAAAGGAGAGTACACTAACAAAACTTAAGAATTGCAATCCTTATAATCGTCTTAAGATGAATAAATCTTCGAAATAACAAACCTTTCTCATTTTTTTTTTCATTAACAAAATTTCTTCGGAATAACGAACCTTATTTCATTTTCGGACGAAAAAGCCTTCGGAACAACGGACTTTCTGAATAGTGAACCTTTCTCTTTTTTTGATTTATAAACCTTCAGAATGACGAAGCTAATTTCATTTTCAGATGAACGAACCTTCGGAAAATGAACAATATTTTGATCTAAATTATGAACTCTCGGAATAATTATTCTGCGGAAATGCGAACCTTCACATAAACAAGCAATCGGAATCCCGGGGATGGCGAAACTTCGGAATAAGGAGCCTTCGGAGTAACGTACTTTAGTAAGAAAAAAACCTTTGGAATAGCGAACTGTAACCGAATCGTACATCGTCATTTTCTACACATGTGTGACAACACAAACAACTTTATGCTCTTTTTGAAATGTAATATTTAAACGAAATTAAAAAGGTAATCTCCCATTTCACATAGCTTTCCAGCGTATGATGAGGATTCAACAAACAGAATTTTTTGGGCGTGGTTTCCTTCTTTTCGTTATACATTGCATATTATAATTGTTCGGTTATAACGAAATTTCGTTAAAACGAAAAAAAAAAACTGCCGCTCCTGAGCATTTCGTTTTAACGGGAGTGCACTGCACATGAACACACACGAGATAAATCCCTTGTAATGAGAGAAAGAGGAAAGGTGAGTTATGAATGACAGGAATAGACTACCTTCACGGTGGACAGAGAAAAGCGAGAGGGAAGAGGAAGATGATGGGTCAAAACCAGGGCACGTGAGGCATGAGATATAAGCGCCTCAAAATAAAGAAGTGTTACATGGAGTTGTGGTAAACGATAGACGATTGTGGTTAAAAAAATATTGCAAAAAGTTTAACTCATTCTGAAGTGTAACATTTCTTCAAAATGTCTTTAGTTCAATGGTAAAGGCATTCAAACTTAAAACTTTTTTTATACTATACTATCAAGAGAAATCCAAAATTTCGGAACAGTAAAAGAAAATACAGATTTAGCGAAAATAGTTTTGGTTAAAGGCATTGACATTTACTGGATTACCGGGTAGGATATGAAGGGACAGCTTCGTTTTTTATGAACATAGAGTCAAAATACAGAGGGAGAAATTAAGCTTGTACATAAATCGTCCTAAATGCAAACGATACAAATCGTAAATCCTTAAGATGTTGTTTTCATAAGATGATGTATCAGTATGGCATCTCCGTGATTCCTGGCAAATAATATAAAGAACTTCGTTTCCTGAAGTAATGATATTCTTTTTATTAAAAGTAAGATTGGGGTGGGGGGGGGGGGGTGGGGACAATGACCCGGGAGGTAGTTACCCAGGGGGTAATTGGCGTGGTGCAATGTCCTAGGGGTAATTTTCCTCTTGATAGTTATAGGGGAGGGGGAGTTGTAGGCCTGCTTACCTGGGGTAATCATCCATGGGAAGTTATCGGAGGGGGTAGTTATCGGGTGGAAGTTATCTGGGGTCTAGTTTTCGGAGGAGGGGTAATTAACCTGGGGATAATTATCCTGGTGGTAGTTATCTGGGGGGGGGGGGGGTAGTTATCCGGGGGGTGATTATCCGGGGGGTAATTATCCGGGGGTAATTATCCGGGGGGTAGTTATCCGGGGGGTAGTTATCCTGGGGGTAGTTACCCGGGGGTAGTTCTCCGGGGGGTAGTTACCCAGGGGGTAGTTCTCCGGGGGGTAGTTATCCAGGGGGTAGTTCTCCGGGCGGTAGTTACCCAGGGGGTAGTTTTCCGGGGGGTAGTTATCCAGGGGGTAGTTATCCGAGGGGGTAGTTATCCAGGGGTAGTTATCCGAGGGGTAGTTATCCAGGGGGTAGTTTTCCTAAGGGGGAATTGCCCTAGGGGGTGATTGCCCTAGGAGGGTAGTTGTCCGGGGGGTAGTTGTCCTAGGGGGTAATTACCCTGGAGGGTAATTGCCATTGGAGGGTAGTTGTCCGGGGGGTAGTTGCCCTAGGGGGGAATTGTCCTGGGGGGTAATTATCCGGGTGGTAGTTATCCGGAGGGTGGTTTTCCAGGGGGTAGTGTTCCTAGAACCCATAACGAGGTCGGTTGGGTCTGCTTCGGTCTCGGTGCGAGGGGAGAGAGAGAGAGAGGATTGGCAACGAGGTCAGCTGTGCCTGCTACGGAACTGGGACAGTCGCGTGTCAGAGGTCAATCGTTGCACCGTCTGAACTTAGACCGTGAGTCATCGGGAGTAACTGAGGTCATGGTGGGAAAATACCGGTTTGTTTACTTTTGGGAACATTGAAGTCGCGTTGCGTACAGGTGGCGCAATTGCGAGTATTGCGAAGCGCTTAGAAATATATTTTTACTGTTTTTTAATGTAAGTATAAGCGGTTAGGGAGTATAACGGTCAATACCATTGAGGTCCAATCGCCGGTCAATCGCTGCAGCGGACGCGTGTATTAGGATCTAACCTATAATAGAATAGCGAGTACAAGTAAGATGGAGTGCGTAAGATGACGATGGTATCAATAAATATAGGCCCTAGATAGATGTGTGAGTATAGTTGATCGTGAGCACGAACATTTACGACAGTTCTACAACGACTACCGGGGAATTTCTGTAGGTGTAATCCCTACTGGAATTTCATATAATTTCATACATACCATGAGAGCGTATCGACCCATTATTCGTTTTGTTGTTGTTGTTGTTGTTGTTGTTGTTGTTGTTGTTGTTGTATGCGTAGTGGCTCTTAAACGAGCCTTTGGCTTACCAGTGGGACATCAAGTATCAAGACAATGTATATCTGGATGAAAGCCCGAGAGATTTAGGCGTTACTAGGTCCAGGAAGAAGAGTATGAGACCACCCTGCTTAGGAAACAAGAAAGTCTTGCTTGTCGCGCACAGGACACGGGAGACTATGCCGAGGCACATCGTGAGATGAACGATTCCAAGACATAACGCAGAATAAAATGACATCATCCACACATGGCACAACATAATGCCATCATTTGGTTTGATCGTGGATAGTGTCGTGGCTCGCAGAAACGCCCTTACATACTGCCTGATGGGGAAAGTGAATTGAAGAGAGTGTGCAATAAGTGAACGAGAGAGGGGCATTTTTTTTTTCAATTAGGATATGAAGCTACAACGGAAGCTCCATAATACGGAAACCTCTGCCCCCAAGTCGCATGCCGCTGAGGTCAAATGGCAACCGAGAAATGAGCGAGAGGAGGTGGGTCAACAGGTCAATCGTTACACCGCTCGCGTGCCGCTGCTTTTATGAGCTTTGACCGTGAGCCAATGGGGGAAACTGATGTCATGGCGATGTTTGATAGGGAAAATTACCTGTTTGTTTACTTCCTGGGGACATTTTGCAGGTGTTGCGTTGCGTACAGATGGTGCAATCACAAGTATTAAGAGGCACGGAGATACAGCTCAGAGAGAGCAAGGCTTTATCATTTCATCGATGTGACTGTGTTGTCGGCTGCATTGGCCACTTTCTAGCTATATCAGTCAATTTACTGGACAAGTAAGCGTCGTATGTACAAATGAGATGATCGATAGGGGAGCCCACAAGCTGCCGATGATGGTATCAATAAATAAGACGCATGTATATCCCAAGTACGAGTTGATAGTGAACACGAGCCTACAACCTTTATACAATGACTACCGGGGAATTTCTTACAGGATTATTTAAACATAGAACCTACCATTTATCTTGCCCTGCCAAAATAGCATGCCACGACAGTTCATTGTTATTCGTTCTTTCTTGGTGGCTCTTCAAAGAATCTTTGGTTAACCAAGGGGAGAAGTTTGGGCAGATGATGGTATCAATATGCAAATACAGATAAGTGTCGGGATGACTAGTTGATGAAGAGCACAAGCCCACCCCATTTTCATCCGACACGTGCCACAACTTTTAAAAATGACGTCATTCATTTCGATATGTGGTGCAATGTCATAGCGATGTCAAGGTTAAGTCAAACGCTCTGCAATATGAAGAGGATGCCATTGTTTTCCTAAACGCTGTGCAATATGCATGTACTTAATAGGTCTTGAGCTCGCCATAAAGAAATAAAGGATATCATATCGTGGTAGACGCGTGTCGCTGACTTTAGAATAGTGAGCAAAAAGTGATCGTTGGGCCATTTTTGGCTAGGTTAACCACTGTACGATTCGACGGGGAAATGAGAGTCACTTCGAGGGCGGGTAGTTTTTTCTCTGCACGTGTGTATTGTGTTTGTGGCAACATCGTTACTTCTAGGTGTAACAGAACAAGTGATTCAAATCGTACAGTTAATGATTACAAAACCTAACGTTTGATCCGAATTAATAGCAACTCTATAGCTGATGCTAAATCCAATATCCCATTGGATGAAGAAAACGCAATGAAGTCTCAGCGACCAATAATAGCTTAACAACCTTACCCACTGGTCTATCAACAGTGTCTCATACGAACCATCATCACCGGTTCCCTGGGTATCGATATAGAATAATTTCAAAAAGATGATATTCGCCCTGTAACGACGCATGAATTTGCTGTTAACACGCCTTTACAAGTCCATTTTTTTTCTTGCTGGCTATACAAGCACTTTTCAGAATGCTGCGATGGATGAAACAAAACGTGTATGGTACGTGTACATGCTAAAGTTACATGCCTAAATGGGCCGGGTGAAACTATTGGTACAAGAACAGGGGCGTATGATAGAAACATGTTGTAAGAATCGGTCTAATGAGAATTGCCAACCGAAAACCCTGTTGCAACCACATTGATATTGTAAAATCACAAGTTCACGCCACAGAGGTTTATAAAACCATTTGAGCGGAATATTTGAATACTGCATTGACTCACGAGGCGAATGAGTTGTAACGTAGCCATGTATACTGTGATTACGATGGCGCCATGATTTTATGCACGAGTTATACACGAAGAAAGAGTTTACATGGGATATAATAATCAGAACACCAAAACATATTACATTCAAACATACATGTTCAACTGTAGCTTCTGGTAAGAATAAAGATCTTTTCAGAGAACTTTAATCCTTCCTTTTTGTCTCACAATTCACTTTAAGAGTTTGAATGAACAGAATTTTAACCCCGAGATGCGTTCATTCTCAAGTTGTCATTAAAGACTCAGAGTAGGAATCAATCGTGAATGGCTTCGTCTTCTTCCGGGGAACGTTGGGTCAGTGGGATCATCATTTTCATAACGGTGGACTGGAACCTCAAGGAAGTAGTAGTGAGTTTTCAGCACCTCAGCTTGTCTACAGCCAAGCATGTCCACTGCGAAGAGCAGGCGCGTCATTGCAAAATACTGTTAGAGAAAGGATAGGAAACTATTTTTTTTTCTGACAGGGACATACTAAGTATCCAATGATATTCCAATAAAGGGGGAAAATGTAAATCGTTGACATGGGTGTATCATCTGAGTAGGTCTTTGGTAGGAAGAGCAACCGACACGAGCGATGAAGATGTTCTTGACTTGCCCGGCAAATACATCACACTCCCCTGGCATGAACGCGGCAATTCGAAACAACAGTTCCAGTCATATACCTGCGTTGTCACTGGTGGGCATGTTCGCAGTTAGAACGATTATACCTGTAAAAGATGTATATAGGTTAGGACGTTTCATTCTTCAAGTTGAAGTAAAGCGTTTTTGTTTTGTTTTTCATAGTACAGTTATCATTACGGATAGAGTATCGCTAAGCAATCACCTTAAACTCTAGGAGAGGCATTTCAAAAATTGTTACAGAACAATTTCGCATTGCAGAAATGTAGGCGTATGAGAGGTTTCAAAGGTGAAAGGGCGATGTGGAAATCAAGGTTCTGAAAATCCTGCGTGATACACATCGCAAAACACGACTTGAAGTGGTAGGAATCTTGACCAACATAACGACGAAATAGCACAGTTATACCGTTCGAGTATTGTTGGGACCGCCGAGTTGGTACCCAAGACAGTTAGAGTTAAACTCTAAGGGACACAAGAAGAAACCAGGCAACTAGTCATTTCGATGGTTCATGTCTCAAAAGTAGTGTTTTATTCCAGCTCGCAAGATCACATAACTATCACACGCCAGTGCTCATTCCAAGACTGCCTTTTACTCCAGTCAGCGTCCCAAGATATACTCCTCAACACTCACTCTTAATTTCTTACATTATCAAAGCATCATTCATCACCTTCTTGTATACAATGACTGTCTTCTACAGTGACCGTTACCAACGACCATTTGTGGTCTGGTCTGGGGACAGGGAGTCTACTTGGGGGTGATAAACTCTAGGGGGCTCGTCCGTGGTAAGGGGAAAGGAAGAACCACAGATACAAACAATGTTCTCAGTTAATGTGTCCGCCCATAAGACTTGCCCTACCAACTTTCAAGTGGAGTCCCAATTTGCCTAACTCTGGGACCGTAACACTCTTCCCCCCTTTGAAAAAGAGGTATTGTCCGCAATACAAGAATGCGAGAGAGAAATGTGTTAACGATACATCAAATTTTTGACCCCAAAGAACCTTCCAATTATATGAAATTGTAAATAAATGTCAAATCATAACGAAATATGTTTGTTTGTTTTTTTAAACATTGACGAACCTACTCCAAAAAGTTTTGAAAAAAAGGGAACAGAAAAGAAGTCGAGACACAATGACCCCAATACAAGAGAGACATATGTTTCATAAAAATCTATGCTAACTCTGACAACAGATACGAAAATCTATACTAACTATTCTACGTACATGTATAAGCTTACACATACTCACACTTCATGATATTTAACAACAAACTGGAAAATGAAACAAAGAGCACTAACACCGGCTGAAGAAAAAAAAATGGCACGGAATTGCATCTCCCCTATTGGAGACAGGAAACAAAATCACTTTAAAAACAACATAATAATGACCCCACCAAATGCATGATGGACAGTGCAGACAGGTGCCGACCGTCTATGGTCACCCGCCTACTAGAATTCCTTATCTATTACTCAGACCAGAAGTCGGGCACAAACCATGCAGATGACGGAATTATGTAGCTGGACATTATCAAAATACATCTCAGAGTTATCTTTCCCAAGTTTATGGAGCAGGCACATGCCTCAAGTCTGACCTCATGTAACCTCCTATCCTGTGCAGGCTCATGCCAAGGAGAGTGGAATTAGCTACTCCGATTGGTCAGTGAACGCACCCTTTGTGGACGAATCAAATGCTCAATAGAGGAAAAACATTGAGAAAGGGACAGGAGAGAGAGAGAAACAGAGGAGGAGCTAGGGGAAAGGAAGGGAGAGAAGCGGAGGGAACTGAGCGGTAAAATTAAAGAGGAAACCCATTTCTCCGAAATAAAAACTCCAAGTATCCAACATGTGTCATGCGCATCAGTAACAACAGTTTGTATGTACATCAACAAAACGAGTAACTCTACACTGTAACAATGCTCGTGCCCAAGCTAAAACAAAATGAAACACATCAGCAAATTATAATAGTGCTGCTACAATACAGAAAAGGATGGTTTTCAGCAAAGAGAGCAAAGAAGTGGAAGAACTGAACGAGAGATAGAAATACAAACAGAGTGAGATGAATTGGTGAAGGATACATTGAAAAATCCGAGGAAAGGAAGGGAGCAGCGTCTTTGCAATAAAAACAATTAAAAGAAAAGACTGTACTAATAGTAATACACAATACGGAGCACCTCCATCCGGGTTTGTAAACTAGAATGCCTGTACCATCCATTTTACGAGATGGAAAAACAAACAAAATGGACCATCCATTTTACAAGATGGATGATCAAACAAAGGCAAGACGATTTCTTTTAACATACAACACAGCATTGGTAAAAACGTCAAATTACATTCATGTAATCACAATGCGAAAAAAAAAATGGCACAGCTAATGAGCGAGTGGAAGAAACACTATTTACATAGAGAATGGGGGAGACAGAGGTAGAAATAGAAAGGGAGAGGAAGGGGAAGAGAGGGGAAAAAACTGCCTCAACAACAACAAAAGCAAAAAAAAAAGATACATGTTCGTTTTCCTGTAGGCTCATGAATTATACATCGCTTATTGGCTGTAGGTAATGAAAAAAATACACAACAAACATTTTGAACAGGACTTACTGTTCTCATGAGACATACAGCGATCATGACTACGATACTACTACAGTATCTTAGTCACCGAAAAGACATTAATCAAGCAGTAAACGAAAATGCATTCTTACAGCGTCCACAATCACATAACGCAACGATAATGGCCAGTCACAACAATCAGAGGCGGCAGAAAGAAAAAAGAAGAAATCCTCCAAACATCGTAAAACATTTGCCATGGCCCCTGTGACCCTTTGCAGTCCATTGACTGAGAGAGAAAAAAAAATGTGTGCAGTGGGCGAAGGGAGGGAGAGCCAATAAAACCAACGTGTTAGTTCTCCCTACAGTTCTCCATCACTCATAGTCTTTCTGCAGTGCTTTGGCATGATCTAAGCTAAAACAAGGTTAAAATGTTGTTTATCCGAGCCGACTGATAATCTTAACTCTATTTACAAGTATACACACAAATATAAGCTTAAATCAAATGAAATATGCGAACCTTTACGTGCCATATTAATAAAGCATATCAAGTAATTTTGATTCGCAAACAATGTAACGGGAGTGTTGACAGGTCATTATGAGACAGAGAGAAGAAAGGAATACAAATAAATGAGGAGGAAGATCAGGGAGGAAAGAAGGTGATGGCTGGGAAGAAGAAGAAGAAGAAGAAGAAGAAGAAGAAGAAGAAGAAGAAAGTACATGTATAACGAATTAAGTGAATGCGAAATCACGAACAAGTTTCCTTACTACATCAATTTAAACAGTAGATACATGCGTGATGACACACATGAAAACCTTCCAACACTTCATTGTCAATGATTGTATATCTCTTTCCGTACTACGAGATACCACAAACAATAACCATTACTCTGTACACATATGATAATCGCGAGGTGAACATTATTGAGTCTGGCGATGTTTATCATGCACTCATAACTCTAACCGGAGTAGCTCCATGCTCTAACCAAGACTAAGAAGAGTGGGGGAAATGACCATCCAGAGGGATGGCGATAGAAAGAAAAAGAATTGCACGCGTGGCCGGCACGCGACACTCAAGGTCTGGTATACCATGGTGCATGTGCGATCACTCAATGCAAGCGTAGAATGAGGGAGAGAGGGAGGAAAAAAAGGGGAGAGAAGGTGCGAGGGGTAGTGTCTCTACCTTTAGCAAGGAGTCCCACATAATATGTGTCGCAAAAACAAAAACGAAAAACAAACAAACAAAATAGACAAACGGAATATCGATAGCTGCAACACATACTTATACAAGCAATTTCCGGTTACTCACAGTATGTTTTTCATTTACGCAGTTCATTATTTGGGACTTCACTTGAAAGTTGGTAGGGCAAGTCTTATGGGCGGACACATTAACTGAGAACATTGTTTGTATCTGTGGTTCTTCCTTTCCCCTTACCACGGACGAGCCCCCTAGAGTTTATCACCCCCAAGTAGACTCCCTGTCCCCAGACCAGACCACAAATGGTCGTTGGTAACGGTCACTGTAGAAGACAGTCATTGTATACAAGAAGGTGATGAATGATGCTTTGATAATGTAAGAAATTAAGAGTGAGTGTTGAGGAGTATATCTTGGGACGCTGACTGGAGTAAAAGGCAGTCTTGGAATGAGCACTGGCGTGTGATAGTTATGTGATCTTGCGAGCTGGAATAAAACACTACTTTTGAGACATGAACCATCGAAATGACTAGTTGCCTGGTTTCTTCTTGTGTCCCTTAGAGTTTAACTCTAACTGTCTTGGGTACCAACTCGGCGGTCCCAACAATGGTGGCAGCGGTGGGATTGGCCACTCAGCCACGCTCTTCACCTTGTCGGGGTTTGCCTTCACTCCTTCTGGTGTAACAACATGTCCGAGAAACAACACTTCCGA
This sequence comes from Diadema antillarum, assembly GCF_040938485.1. Lineage (NCBI taxonomy): Eukaryota > Metazoa > Echinodermata > Echinoidea > Diadematoida > Diadematidae > Diadema > Diadema antillarum. The sequence goes on from NW_027272389.1 coordinate 442,720, forward strand.
CTGAAAAAGTGAGCACTTAGTAGGTTTGAGCTTAAGCCCGGCCAGACTTAAGCGATTAAGGACCTCATCTAAGCGTTGGATGTGTGAGTCAAAATCAGGGCTGAATATTATGACGTCGTCCAGATATATCAGCAATGTTTTCCATTGTAGGCCCTTAAGCACCAGTTCCATGCACCTTTCAAATGTGCTCGGCGCATTTGACAGACCAAACGGCATCACATTATATTCGTACAACCCGGATCGCGTCCTGAATGCTGTTTTTGGTCTGTCTTTCTCCTCTACTTCAACTTGCCAGTATCCTGACTGTAAGTCCAAGGTTGAGAAATATTGGCTCCCACTCAAGCAGTCGAGGCAATCATCCATACGGGGAAGGGGGAAACTGTCGAATTCGGTGACTGAATTTAACTTACGGTAGTCCACACACGGACGGGTTGTGCCGTCTTTCTTCCGCACGTATACGAGGGGAGATGCCCATGGAGACTTGGATGGGCTGATAATGCCAGCTTGTAATTGGTCCGATATGATTTTCTCCTCCTCCCCTTCGAATGCCCGAGGTGGTCGTCGAGCAGGCTGTCGAATCGGCTTTGCGTTGCCGGTTTTGATTTCGTGCTTAAGGATGGAAGTGCGGCCGAGGTCGCTGGACGATTTCGCGAACACATCATCATGTCGCGCAAGCAAGTTGCGTAACTTATTTTTCTCGTCAATGTTCAAGTTAACAGAATTTCGTTGAAACAGTTCATCTACTACCGGATGTAATTCATGTGAATTAACACTTGAATCATCCGAGTTACTGTTACCGACATGACAAGATCGTATTGAAGCGTGGCCGTGATTTTCATCGTCGGCATCGAGCACGATTACGTCACCAACCTCCTGGGCAAGACCCACTGCCGTTCCAGCGTACATAGTTATGTCCTCAGAAGACGTGTTCATAATGCGAACCGGCATCACAGGCGATGAAGTCACAAGGGAGGCTCCCACTAGCAGTGAGTCATTACATAATCCTGCCGATAAGGGCTCGATGACGACTTCATTCACGGGCGTCAGGTCCGGGATATATGTGCGAATAATAGCCTCCGAACGAGCAGGGATAACCGTGTCCGATTGAAGGTGAACACGCATGACATTGGGGATATTACCAGCTAGCTCACAGTTCACAAATCTCCCATCTATCTTTAGTCCACGCCTTGCCTCAAGCACACAGTTAAAGTGATATAGAAAGTCAAAACCGATAAGTGCATCATCTGAAATGGGTACCACAAACGCTGTCCATGTATAAGTAGTCCCATCAATCTTAATCCCGACAGTTACACATGCTTTTACATCCAATACACTGTCACCGGCTGCTTTCAACACAATATTGTTCATATCACAATGAGGGAGGCTGTGCTTATGGGGAATCTTATCGTAGAGTGCTTGTGAAATTAGTGTGACCGCTGCACCAGAGTCGACAAGCAATTTTGCATGAACCCCTTCAATTTTGGCTGGAACATACGCAGACAATCCACTGCCAACATCACTAGTCCGAATATTTATGTGGACCGGCGTCTGGCCGGATGACCCGGTCCCATTTAGTTTCCCTGTGGAGCAGGAGGGGGAGGAGGAGGATAGGGGCAATCATATTGAATGTGGCCCTGCTCACCGCAGTTGTAGCACGTCCAAGATCCACGTCCTCGACCGCGACCGCGACCGCGACCGCGACCACGACCTCTGCCACGGCGTTGACCGTAGTGAAATCCGGGACCGCCACCGGCAATGCTCGCATTTGCCAAGCGCTCCGCAAGACCGTCAATCTTAGCATCGATCGTCGCAGCCATCCTCTCCTCCAACGCGGCAAGCTTGCTGTCAACGTCATACTCGGGCGCGACGGGCCGTACACGAGTCGGGGGTTGGTGCTCAGCATGAATGCTTCGATAACGTTCCACCAGCGTCTGTGCTTCAGCCAAGGAGGCGGGTTCTTGCATTCCCACCGACATCGCGATACTCTGATCCGACAAGCCGCGAAGAAATTGACGAAGTGCGATCTGCTCACGAGTTACCCCGTCAGCTGTAGGAAATCCACGGAGAGTGAATCGTTGTAGATCAGCGACATACTCCGCCAGCGATTCATTTGGCTGGAGCCTCCTCCCCTCTAATTTCGCCAAGTATGAGTTCGGCGTCGTCCGCTCCTCGAACCGTGTCGCGAGGGCATCACGGAGCGCGGCGAAGGATGAGAAAACTGACGGGGGTTGGGTGCGGAAGAGGTAATCGGCTGCCTCCCCCTTCAGCGACGACAACAGTCGCAACCTCTTCTCCTCCTCCGACCACGCGCAAGCCTGAGCTAAGTTTACGAAAACTTGAATGAACGACTCCCAGGAGTCACCAGAAAACGTAGCTTGGCGAGGGAGGGGCACTTGGGCGGTAGAAAGGATGGGGTCGGGTTTGGTTTCGACGTCCATGTCATCGTTGTCGCCTGGAGAAAGCTGGGCACGACGTTTTGATTTCGGCATCTTGGCTGGAATTAAATAATTATCACCGTCAGACTTGCCTAGTCGCTTCGATTATGGCGTCTTGTCCGAAATTAAATAATCACTGCTTTACCGCTGCCACCATTGTTGGGACCGCCGAGTTGGTACCCAAGACAGTTAGAGTTAAACTCTAAGGGACACAAGAAGAAACCAGGCAACTAGTCATTTCGATGGTTCATGTCTCAAAAGTAGTGTTTTATTCCAGCTCGCAAGATCACATAACTATCACACGCCAGTGCTCATTCCAAGACTGCCTTTTACTCCAGTCAGCGTCCCAAGATATACTCCTCAACACTCACTCTTAATTTCTTACATTATCAAAGCATCATTCATCACCTTCTTGTATACAATGACTGTCTTCTACAGTGACCGTTACCAACGACCATTTGTGGTCTGGTCTGGGGACAGGGAGTCTACTTGGGGGTGATAAACTCTAGGGGGCTCGTCCGTGGTAAGGGGAAAGGAAGAACCACAGATACAAACAATGTTCTCAGTTAATGTGTCCGCCCATAAGACTTGCCCTACCAACTTTCAAGTGGAGTCCCAATTTGCCTAACTCTGGGACCGTAACAGTATTATGCACACGTATTATTCCGAGCTTAGTTCATGTCTGATCAATGACAATTGTGAGCGACACAATCATTGAATTTTTAAGAGTGTTTTCATTAACCGCAAAAAGTAGAAGTCGCAGAGATTGTGTTGAATGTCCCTTATAGAAACGCATGCACTTTACAATAACTCAGCATATTTCCAGTCATTCGTAAAGCTTGGCAAGGTTGGTTTTTGCGACTGATGCGTTAAACTTTCTCAATGGCATGGTATCAGAATGAGTATAGCTTTGTGCAACTTTATTGGACATATTTTTATGCAGTCTTTGATGTGTCTATCTGTTAAAACAAAAAGAATTCATATGATTCCCCAGAGTTTTTTGCTTATCTGAAAACAAGAATGTAACCCAGCATTGTATTTCTCTAGTTTGTTTTCTGAATGCAACAATAGTTGCGAAGTCAGCCTGACGGGGTAAACGGTTTCATTTACGTATCAAAAAATCGGTAGAAGGAAACAGACGTAGCCTCCTTTATGATTAGACTGGCATGACCAGTTAAATGATAGTAACAGTAGAAACACGAAAGGCAAAAGTTGCATTGGGTTTTGTTTTTTGCGTTTATTTGATTAATATTTCTCCCGAAGTCAGGTAGCAACAAATTTAACGTCCTTGCAATTAAATGAAATGATTGCTCTATTACTGTGTCACGGCGTCTAACGATTTGATTTATATCAAAGTTATTTCACGTTAGCCAACAGAAGTAGAAATCCTATAATAATGACAAACGTAATCTTACATTTAACCGCGTCAATAGCTGATGACAAAAGATTCGATCGAAAGTATTACCTTGTACAAGATTTAGACACGCATTGCATTATAAAGTATGCTCGTCGGTGGTTCATGATTATTACGTTTGAAATGATGATTAAACCACGCATACTTTGATCTTCAGTCACCTTTTGCAAATATGCTTTTCTGCTTTTGTGCTTCAAAATACTTATAATGAAACTTGTGATAGAAAATCCAGTTTGTTACTGTCATAAGAAGAATGCAAATACAAATTGACAGCATTCAGATTAGTAACAACACCCACTTCTTTTTTTTGCATTAGTAGTTCAAAGTCTGCTTTTTTTTTGATGTTGTTGTTCTTTTGAAAGCAACTCAACACTGCCTCACATGAAATTATGTTATACACACTGAATTCGAACGTTAAAACCAGCGGTTACTTCACCGATTACTCGGTTTTATACTTTTAGCTATCATTAATTGTTCACTCCTATATACAGATGGAATGTATTTAAATTTCCTCGCTCGTTTGAATAAGATACTAGCGTCCATCGAATTTCATTTTAGTGAAGCTTTAGCACGTGCAAAGACATTCGTCAACACACACACACACACAAAAAAAGGCATTGGTCAAACGTAAAGTAGTTGCTGAAGATTTCCAAATCACAAATCGCGCTAAAGTACAACTTTGTTACAGTTTACAAGGCCTATGATTTAATTCACAACTGATATCATTATGAGAGATAAGATATTTCTCTGTTGAAAACAGAAACTAATGATTGCGGATGTATTTTTCAAAGTGAACTATTCATTGAACATTACTGAAAACGTAAAAAGTGCATCCTGATAATTGATATTAGTCTTTAAAAAATGCAAACGATCAGTGCCAAATAAACGTTCACCACGGGGCACCCTGCTAGTTCTGTAAAGCAAACATCATTCTGCTTGAAGTATTCGATATTTGAAGAAATGAACAAATCGCTGGTCATTGTTCCCATACAGCGATGAACCATTAAACGCCTTTGCAACGAGTCAGATCATTAAAGTGAGCGCATTATTACTGCATGCTGCTGAAAGAAAAGACAAGTTGGCTGTGGTTCAGTTATCAACATGCAATGCACGCATAGTTATAAACACAGATTGCAGGTCTGACTTGACTAAATAGTGTTCACATCGATGGGTTGGCATCCAAAGATTTGATAATCACGCATTTGAAGACATGATATCTATATGATTAGGTGAGTTCGTTCTTCAGTTTTTTTATAGTTTATAAGTAGAAGAGCTGGTGTGTAAATGTAAATACTTATAGCATAATGATGTAATGGTAACGAGTGATTTAAGGTTAGGGGATACCCACAATCATGCCACTTTGCAGTGTGAGAACAAGTTAGGGTAGCGAGAGAATGATTTGAGACATCTTGTGAAAAGAACTTTTTCGTAGGATTAAAAAGAAATCGGTCATTCATCCGTGGGAGAGCTGTAAATAATTACGGTATCGAAGTGGCTGATATAGCTGGAGCAGAAAAATGTTCCAACGAAGCCTATGTGTCAATAATGACCCCCGGTCTCCCGTACTTTCCACATGTTAACCAGTATTATCAAACATCTGTACTTTTGAAGGGGACGTCAAAACCGTATCAGGCGATACACGCAAGCGGCATCATAAGCAGAGTTTTTTACTAATCATACCTTTCGACTGATAAATGGAGTGTTGTCAGGTATATCTTCATGGCTAACTCTTCTTCTAATGGGTATATACGTCAAAATGCCTAACAAAAGATGTACTTTCATTTGAGCCCAACAGGCCATAATGATTATCAATACATCTCTATGAGGTAACTCGATCAGAGCATAATATGTGTGGTAGCATCAGGTTGGTACTTCAAGGAAATGGTACTCCAAGGTAAGAAAGTGACTCGTTGAGAATAGACATGCAGGTTCATGTAATATCACCTTCAGCAGCACTCGTGGACTTAACCTTTTTCACCATCGTTGCTGTTGGAAGGAAATACCCAATTATTACAAAACACGAGTGCAATAACCTTATTTTGCTTCACATTATTTTGGTAGGGTTACTTGAATAAAGGCTGGGCGGACTCGTTTTGCTAGGAAAAGCTTTCGATAGCGTTACACTTAATGGACTTTAAAAAGATAACTATTACACTTGACGTATTGAAGAGGATCAATTTTGGAGACTTGTGGTGTAAAGTCGATTGGCGCAACCTATACCGCTATTGGAAAATTACGTTATAAATAATTCTTATTTTCTGTTGTGGATATAAGAGAGCATAGAACGAATGTACGATGATTCTATATTTGGTGGTTTACGTACTGTAATTGATGCTTATGATATTTGTTTGTGTGTGTGTGTGTGTGTGTTGGGTTTTTTTTTTCATTCACCCAGAAGGCGCAATGGGTAACATATTTACTGAATAAACTTTATGTAACGTCGTGGTTTTGCACAAATATCGGTATATCGTTGAAGTTAAGGTCGGTACAGCACATTCTTCAAACAATTTACGCCTCGGATGGAGGGTTAGGAGTTGTTACTAGCTTTTCAAATCCCCCTGCAGGATGTCATTAAGTATGATTTTATAGTTAGAAATATTCCCGATGCATGGACACAAAACAAACTATGAAATGATAATTTGGATTTAGAAAATACCCAATACAATATTATTCCCGGGCTGGACTCGTAAAGATCAATTCTGTAAATGATTAAGGTAAATCATAACGCATCTCTCAATCCCCGTTATACACGTACGCCTTGGAAATCATACCCTGGAAGTGGACTTTTAAAGTTATACCAAACTTATTTACCCCTCTGCATCGAAAAAGATGAACAATTTCTGGGTGAAAGGCTCTGTACAGCTGGGGCATTTTAGTGGAATTTGTCCATATTTAAGATTTATTTCAAATGTGTCAATGGAAGAGCTCACTATTACGTAAGGTGTTAGACTGTTCCATTCTGTTATCACTCTTGGAAAAGAAAGAGTGTAGCCTGAACTTTGTCTTGACATGCTCCTTCGAGATTTTAAATGGATGAGCTCTTTGTTCGGCCGCTAGTAGATGAAAAGCCAAAGAAATCAGTTGACCGGAGAGCGTCAATTCCCTGTACACGTATCAAGGTTTGTTCCATGTCTGATCTATGACGTCTGTCATTGTCTGTATAGGCTATAGTGAAGGTATGTGTTCAAGCCCTGATGCGTATTGCAGACGTCGCAGGAGACACATTTATGAGATAGACTTGGTGCTCGACGTTGCACGTGAATCTCTATTTTCACAGCATTTTTCTTGAGGATGCCACACGGAAAACATTGCTATAGTTTAAGTATGCATGTAGTCAATCCTCAACCTGTTATCCATAGCTTCGGACCTTCTGTCACTTCCAGCGGTTGAGTTATACATGATTTCCTAAAACCATGTTGGTCTTGAGAAAATAACTCGTTCTTTTTCATGTATGCCGCTATCTCATTTCTTACAAAGGTTTCATTATCTTGCATACTGTACTGGTTATGTTCAGAAGAGTTGTTAAGTCATCATAATGTGTTTCATCCTATGACTTTAATACCTGTCTGGATATAATCTTGAACAACCTTAAGTCATCTTGAATTTCTTCGTGTGTTTAAGCCTCAGTGCTGCCGAATGTGATAGAAAAAAAAAGGGAATCTTTGTATGTCCTCTACAGTCAGCCACGCTTAATCTTCGTACACAATCACACATTGTATGATTATTATACTGACGGTAAAAACGAATGGCTGCGTTTTACAAGTGAAGCTGTATTCATCGTCACTCACAGGTCGACTTTCAACGTGTAATCAATCAACTCGATTCGTTCTGCCAGAGGGATGTATTTCAACTAGGTTTGGTGTTATGATTTCTAATACATGCGCGTCACATGTCATGTATCTTGCCTTTACTGAAGTAAGAAACCAATCACGCCAAAGAATATGAACAATCAAACTTTCTTACGCTTGTACATGAACGAGTCAAAATGATCATGACCTTACTGTTTTAATTCGCACCATCTCACAAGCCCATCCTTGGCTAATTTTATCTTAACGTTCGCATAGTTTGCTTGAATGCACAATCCCGCCCAAACCGATCTACAAATCGCCAAATGCCGCAGCGGCGGTACAATGAAAACTTCATTCGCAACTCCATGTCTTACAGAGAAATGGAGCAACCTCCGTTGGGCTGTGACTAAAGATGGGTTCTTCCAAAGACGGTTTCATGATAATTGTAACTGTACCGACTTTAACTTCAACGATATACAGATATTATTGTGCAAAACCACGACGTTACATAAAGTTTATTCAGTAAATATGTTACCCATTGCGCCTTCTGGGTGAATGAAAAAAAAACCAAACCAACACACACACACACACAAAAACAAATATCATAAGCATCAATTACAGTACGTAAACCACCAAATATAGAATCATCGTACATTCGTTCTATGCTCTCTTATATCCACAACAGAAAATAAGAATTATTTATAACGTAATTTTCCAATAGCGGTATAGGTTGCGCCAATCGACTTTACACCACAAGTCTCCAAAATTGATCCTCTTCAATACGTCAAGTGTAATAGTTATCTTTTTAAAGTCCATTAAGTGTAACGCTATCGAAAGCTTTTCCTAGCAAAACGAGTCCGCCCAGCCTTTATTCAAGTAACCTTACCAAAATAATGTGAAGCAAAATAAGGTTATTGCACTCGTGTTTTGTAATAATTGGGTATTTCCTTCCAACAGCAACGATGGTGAAAAAGGTTAAGTCCACGAGTGCTGCTGAAGGTGATATTACATGAACCTGCATGTCTATTCTCAACGAGTCACTTTCTTACCTTGGAGTACCATTTCCTTGAAGTACCAACCTGATGCTACCACACATATTATGCTCTGATCGAGTTACCTCATAGAGATGTATTGATAATCATTATGGCCTGTTGGGCTCAAATGAAAGTACATCTTTTGTTAGGCATTTTGACGTATATACCCATTAGAAGAAGAGTTAGCCATGAAGATATACCTGACAACACTCCATTTATCAGTCGAAAGGTATGATTAGTAAAAAACTCTGCTTATGATGCCGCTTGCGTGTATCGCCTGATACGGTTTTGACGTCCCCTTCAAAAGTACAGATGTTTGATAATACTGGTTAACATGTGGAAAGTACGGGAGACCGGGGGTCATTATTGACACATAGGCTTCGTTGGAACATTTTTCTGCTCCAGCTATATCAGCCACTTCGATACCGTAATTATTTACAGCTCTCCCACGGATGAATGACCGATTTCTTTTTAATCCTACGAAAAAGTTCTTTTCACAAGATGTCTCAAATCATTCTCTCGCTACCCTAACTTGTTCTCACACTGCAAAGTGGCATGATTGTGGGTATCCCCTAACCTTAAATCACTCGTTACCATTACATCATTATGCTATAAGTATTTACATTTACACACCAGCTCTTCTACTTATAAACTATAAAAAAACTGAAGAACGAACTCACCTAATCATATAGATATCATGTCTTCAAATGCGTGATTATCAAATCTTTGGATGCCAACCCATCGATGTGAACACTATTTAGTCAAGTCAGACCTGCAATCTGTGTTTATAACTATGCGTGCATTGCATGTTGATAACTGAACCACAGCTATACTTGTCTTTTCTTTCAGCAGCATGCAGTAATAATGCGCTCACTTTAATGATCTGACTCGTTGCAAAGGCGTTTAATGGTTCATCGCTGTATGGGAACAATGACCAGCGATTTGTTCATTTCTTCAAATATCGAATACTTCAAGCAGAATGATGTTTGCTTTACAGAACTAGCAGGGTGCCCCGTGGTGAACGTTTATTTGGCACTGATCGTTTGCATTTTTTAAAGACTAATATCAATTATCAGGATGCACTTTTTACGTTTTCAGTAATGTTCAATGAATAGTTCACTTTGAAAAATACATCCGCAATTATTAGTTTCTGTTTTCAACAGAGAAATATCTTATCTCTCATAATGATATCAGTTGTGAATTAAATCATAGGCCTTGTAAACTGTAACAAAGTTGTACTTTAGCGCGATTTGTGATTTGGAAATCTTCAGCAACTACTTTACGTTTGACCAATGCCTTTTTTTTTTGTGTGTGTGTGTGTTGACGAATGTCTTTGCACGTGCTAAAGCTTCACTAAAATGAAATTCGATGGACGCTAGTATCTTATTCAAACGAGCGAGGAAATTTAAATACATTCCATCTGTATATAGGAGTGAACAATTAATGATAGCTAAAAGTATAAAACCGAGTAATCGGTGAAGTAACCGCTGGTTTTAACGTTCGAATTCAGTGTGTATAACATAATTTCATGTGAGGCAGTGTTGAGTTGCTTTCAAAAGAACAACAACATCAAAAAAAAAAGCAGACTTTGAACTACTAATGCAAAAAAAAGAAGTGGGTGTTGTTACTAATCTGAATGCTGTCAATTTGTATTTGCATTCTTCTTATGACAGTAACAAACTGGATTTTCTATCACAAGTTTCATTATAAGTATTTTGAAGCACAAAAGCAGAAAAGCATATTTGCAAAAGGTGACTGAAGATCAAAGTATGCGTGGTTTAATCATCATTTCAAACGTAATAATCATGAACCACCGACGAGCATATAATGCAATGCGTGTCTAAATCTTGTACAAGGTAATACTTTCGATCGAATCTTTTGTCATCAGCTATTGACGCGGTTAAATGTAAGATTACGTTTGTCATTATTATAGGATTTCTACTTCTGTTGGCTAACGTGAAATAACTTTGATATAAATCAAATCGTTAGACGCCGTGACACAGTAATAGAGCAATCATTTCATTTAATTGCAAGGACGTTAAATTTGTTGCTACCTGACTTCGGGAGAAATATTAATCAAATAAACGCAAAAAACAAAACCCAATGCAACTTTTGCCTTTCGTGTTTCTACTGTTACTATCATTTAACTGGTCATGCCAGTCTAATCATAAGGTAGGCTACGTCTGTTTCCTTCTACTGATTTTTTTTTTTTGTACGTAAATGAAACCTTTTATACCCGTCAGGCTGACTTCGCAGCTATTGTTGCATTCAGAAAACAAACTAGAGAAATACAATGCTGGGTTACATTCTAGTTTTGAGATAAGCAAAGAACTCTGGCGAATCATATGAATTCTTTTTGTTTTAACAGATAGACACATCAAAGACTGCATAGAAATATGTCCAATAAAGTTGCACAAAGCTATACTCATTCTGATACCATACCATTGAGAAAGTTTAACGCATCAGTCGCAAAAACCAACCTTGCCAAGCTTTACGAATGACTGGAAATATGCTGAGTTATTGTAAAGTGCATGCGTTTCTATAAGGGACATTCAACACAATCTCTGCGACTTCTACTTTTTGAGGTTAATGAAAACACTCTTAAATGAAATGATTGTGTCGCTCACAATTGCCATTGATCAAACATGAACTAAGCTCGGAATAATACGTGTGCATGTACTCGAACGATAACTGTGCTATTCCGTCGTTATGTTGGTCAAGATTCCTACCACTTCAAGTCGTGTTTTGCGATGTGTATCACGCAGGATTTTCAGAACCTTGATTTCCACATCGCCCTTTCACCTTTGAAACCTCTCATACGCCTACATTTCTGCAATGCGAAATTGTTCTGTAACAATTTTTGAAATGCCTCTCCTAGAGTTTAAGGTGATTGCTTAGCGATACTCTATCCGTAATGATAACTGTACTATGAAAAACAAAACAAAAACGCTTTACTTCAACTTGAAGAATGAAACGTCCTAACCTATATACATCTTTTACAGGTATAATCGTTCTAACTGCGAACATGCCCACCAGTGACAACGCAGGTATATGACTGGAACTGTTGTTTCGAATTGCCGCGTTCATGCCAGGGGAGTGTGATGTATTTGCCGGGCAAGTCAAGAACATCTTCATCGCTCGTGTCGGTTGCTCTTCCTACCAAAGACCTACTCAGATGATACACCCATGTCAACGATTTACATTTTTCCCCTTTATTGGAATATCATTGGATACTTAGTATGTCCCTGTCAGAAAAAAAAAATAGTTTCCTATCCTTTCTCTAACAGTATTTTGCAATGACGCGCCTGCTCTTCGCAGTGGACATGCTTGGCTGTAGACAAGCTGAGGTGCTGAAAACTCACTACTACTTCCTTGAGGTTCCAGTCCACCGTTATGAAAATGATGATCCCACTTACCCAACGTTCCCCGAAAGGAGACGAAGCCCTTCATGATTGATTCCTACTCTGAGTCTTTAATGACAGCTTGAAAATGAACGCATATCGGGGTTAAAAGTCTGTTCATTCAAAGTCTTAAAGTGAATCGTGAGACAAAAAGGAAGGATTAAAGTTCTCTGAAAAGATCTTTATTCTTACCAGAAGCTACAGTTGAAAATGTATGTTTGAATGTAACATGTTTTGGTGTTCTGATTATTCGTGTATTATAATTCGACACTACTGTTTCTTTCCAATGTATTGATTAATAAGTCACCACAGGACACACGATTTAGTAGGCGTACTTGTCGTATAATCACAAACTCTGCATGCCACAAAATGACTGTCGTACATACTGTATAATCTATATTGAATCTACCTCCCATTGAAAACAAGGCATATATAATCACGTAATATCCCATACATATAAACTATTTCTTCGTGTATAACTTGTGCATAAAATCATGGCGCCATCGTAATCACTGTATACATGGCTATACGTTACAACTCATTCGCCTCGTGAGTCAATGCAGTATTCAAAAAAAGAATATTCCGCTCAAATAGTTTTTTAAACAACCTCTGTGACGTGAACCTGTGATTTAGCAATATTAACATGATTGCATCAGGGTTTTCGGTTGGCAATTTTTCTCATTAGACCGATTCTTACAACATGTTTCTATCATACGCCACTGTTCTTGTACCAATAGTTTCACCCGGCCCATTTAGGCATGTAACTTTACCATGTACACGTACCATACACGTTTTGTTTCATCCATCGCAGCATTCTGAAAAGTGCCTGTGGCCGGCAAGAAAAAATGGACTAGTAAAGGCGTGTTAACAGCAAATTTATGGGCGAATAACAGCAAATTTATTGGCGAATATCATCCTTTTGAAATTATTCTATATCGACACCCAGGGAACCGGTGATGATGGTTCGTATGAGACAACGTTGATAGACCAATGCGTAAGGTTGAGTCTATAATATTAAGCTATTATTGGTCGTGAGACTTCATTGCGTTTTCTTCATCCAGTGGGATATTGGATTTAGCATCAGCGAGAGTTGCTATTAATTCGGACCAAACGTTAGGTTTTGTAATTATTAACTATACGATTTGAATTACTTGTTCTGTTATACCTAGAAGTAACGATGTTGCCACACACACTATACACACATGCAGATAAAAAATCTACCCGCCCTCGAAGTGACTCTCATTTCCCCGTCGAATCGTACTAGCCAGTGGTTAACCTAGCCAAAAATGGCCCAACGATCACTTTTTGCTCACTATTCTAAAGTCAGCGGCACGCGTCTGACTCGATATGATACCCTTTATTTCTTGGCGAGCTCAAGACCTAAGTACGTGCATATTGCACAGCTTTTAGGAAAATGTTGGCATCCTATTAATATTGCAGAGCGTTTAGCTCAACCTTGACATCGCTATGACATTGCACCACATATTGAAATGAATGACGTCGTTTTTAAAAGTTGCGGCACGTGTCGGATGAAAATGGTGTGGGCTTGTGCTCTTCATCAACTAGTCATCCCGACACTTATCTGTATTTGCTTACTGATACCATCATCTGCCGAAACTTCCCCCTTGGTAAACCAAATATTCTTTGAAGAGCCACCAAGAAAGAACGAATAACAATGAACTATCGTGGCATGCTATTATGGCAGGGCAAGATAAATGGTAAGTTCTATGTTTAAATGATCCTGTAAGAAATTCCCCGGTAGTCATTGTATAAAGGTTGTAGGCTCATGTTTACTATCAACTCGTCATTGGGATATACATGCATCTATATCTATTTATTGATACCATCATCGGTAGCTTGTGGGCTCCCCTATCGATCATCTCACTTGTACATACGACGCTTACTAACTTGTCCGGTAAATTGACTGATATAGCTAGAAAGTGGCCAATGCAGCCGACAACACAGTAACATCGATGAAATAATAAAGCCTTGCTCTCTCTGAGCTGTTTCTCCGTGCCTCTTAATATTTGTGATTGCACCATCTGTACGCAACGCAGCACCTGCAAAATGTCCCCAGGAAGTAAACAAACAGGTAATTTTCCCTATTAAACATCGCCATGACATCAGTTTCCCCCATTGGCTCACGGTCAAAGCTCATAATAGCAGCGGCACGCGACCGGTGTAACGATTGACCTGTTGACCCACCTCCTCTCGCTCATTTCTCGGTTGCCATTTGACCTCAGCGGCACGCGACTTGGGGGCAGAGGTTTCCGTATTATGGAGCTTCCGTTGTAGCTTCATATCCTAATTGAAAAAAAAATTCCCCTCTCTCGTTCACTTATTGCTCACTCTCTTCAATTCACTTTCCCCATCAGGCAGTATGTAAGGGCGTTTCTGCGAGCCATGACACTATCCATGATCAAACCAAATGATGGCATTATGTTGCGCCATGTGTGGATGATGTCATTTTATTCTACGTTATGTCTTGGAATCGTTCATCTCACGATGTGCCTCGGCATAGTCTCCCGTGTCCTGTGCGCGACAAGCAAGACTTTCTTGTTTCCTAAGCAGGGTGGTCTCATACTCTTCTTCCTGGACCTAGTGGACTACCTTCGCGACGAGAACCGTCGGAAACTCAACGCCTAAATCTCTCGGGCTTTCGTAAGCCAAAGGCTCTTTTAAGAGCCACTACACATACAACAACAAAACAAAAACAAAAAAAAAAAACAAAAAAACCGAATAATGGGTCGATACGCTCTCATGGTAATTATGAAACAATATAAAATTCCAGCAGGGATTACACCGACAGAAATTCCCCGGTAGTCGTTGTAGAACTGTCGTAAATGTTCGTGCTCACGATCAACTATACTCACACATCTATCTAGGGCCTATATTTATTGATACCATCGTCATCTTACACACTCCATCGATCATCTGACTTGTACTCGCTATTCTATTATAGGTTAGATCCTAATACACGCGTCCGCTGCAGCGATTGACCGACGATTGGACCTCAATGGTATTGACCGTTATACTCCCTTTTGATAACCGCTTATACTTACATTAAAAACAATAAAAATATATTTCTAAGCGCTTCGCAATACACGCAATTGCGCCACCTGTACGCAACGCGACTTCAATGTTCCCAAAAGTAAACAAACCGGTATTTTCCCACCATGACCTCAGTTACTCCCGATGACTCACGGTCTAAGTTCAGACGGTGCAACGATTGACCTCCTGACATAGACGACACGCGACTGTCCCAGTTCCGTAGCAGGCACAGCTGACCTCGTTACCAATCCTCTCTCCCTCTCCCCTCGCACCGAGACCGAAGCAGACCCAACCGACCTCGTTAATGATTCCTGACCCTTCTCCTTCACTCTCACTTACATCGCTCACTCTCTTCAATGCACCGGCTAGGGATGCTGCGAAATCCTCATCATATCATCAAACGGCGCTGCTGCGAGCTACCCTATCATCCCGAATTATAGGTCCTCATGTTGTCACTATGTATGCCCACGCCCGTCACGCTATGTTGCGCCATGTGGTGATGCAGCGTCATTCCATCCACGTTGCAATCGATTATCTCATCCCCCCAAAACACCCACGAAATTGATCATTATATGATCTCATACTATGTCACGACATGTTGCGACATGTGCGGATATCTATCATTAATATTTTCTTGCGCCATGCGTTGCAATCGATGAGTTCATGATATTAACGCGGTCATGATGTCACCCTATGGTGCAATCGATGAGGTCATCTGTTACGCAAGAAATGATGTCATCATTTACCTAATATAGCCCCTGTTACGTGATACAACTGATGGCGCAATCAATTGCGCAATCTGGGCTGTCAGTCTCTAACCCCTATCTACTCAACTGATTGAAAAATTGCCCTACATCGACGTAAATAAGCACTGAATTGATCAGTGTTTTAGTAGTAGCCATGATAAAAAATCATGGGCGTACATACTCGAGCAGGATTCGAACCTACGACCTCCTGATCACCGGACAGGCGTCATCTCCACTAGACCACCGAGCTTTCGCCCGACAGCAAGTGTTGGTTCTACTCCTTATAGCATGCAGCGGTTACTGCTTTTATTATTCAAATTAGTGAAATTCTTTTATATCATGGCTACTACTAAAACACTGATCAATTCAGTGCTTATTTACGTCGATGTAGGGCAATTTTTCAATCAGTTGCAATGAAAAAATCATCTCGACGGAAGAATTTCACTAATTTGAATAATAAAAGCAGTAACCGCTGCATGCTATAAGGAGTAGAACCAACACTTGCTGTCGGGCGAAAGCTCGGTGGTCTAGTGGAGATGACGCCTGTCCGGTGATCAGGAGGTCGTAGGTTCGAATCCTGCTCGAGTATGTACGCCCATGACTTTTTATCATGGCTACTACTAAAACACTGATCAATTCAGTGCTTATTTACGTCGATGTAGGGCAATTTTTCAATCAGTTGCAATGAAAAAAATCATCTCGACGGAAGAATTTCACTAATTTGAAGAATTGTTTCTTATGAACATCTGTAAAAAGACACCAGGAAGATCTTTTGAGGAAAATTTATACATAAAAATACCTAAATTATAACCAAACAAATCTATCAGTTTTAAAATCTTATTTTTCTGAAATAAGGCGTTTGTGTGAGATAAATACCCAGCATGGTTAATAATTCTGATCGCTCGCTTTTGAAGAAGAAAAAGTGAATCCAGTAAGTATTTAGATGCGTTACCCCACGCAAGAATTCCATAATTAAGATATGGGGAAATCATGGTTGAATATACAATCTGCAAGATATGGTTGGGCAAAAAATGTTTCAGTTTGTTTAGGATTCCTGTATTTCGTGACAAAATTTTGCTTAAAAAATTAAAGTGAGTTTTCCAGGAAAGGTCACTATCGATGTAAAGTCCTAAAAACTTTGTACTATCTACTCGGGTTAGGTTAATATCATTAATCTTAACATCATCAGGAATAACTTGCAAGGAATTGCTAAATAATGTGTTTTATCAACATTTAATGATAACTTGTTAGCGTAAATCCAGGACTGAACAGATTTCAATTCATTATTCATTATACTTACAAGGGTATTGGGATTGCGGTGAGACAGAAATAGATTTGTATCATCGGCGAAACAAATAAAAGAAAGAATCTGTGACGAATTTTGGAGATCACCATTGATGTACAGGATGAAGAAAAGTGGGCCAAGAAGAGAACCCTGGGGGACACCGCAGAAGTTGACGTCATACCTGACTCATAGCCATTTATGTAAACAAATTGTTTTCTGTTTGTGAGATAGTCTTTAAACCACTCTAAAGCCCTCCCACGGATACCGTAATGGCTTAACTTATAATGCAAAATTTGATGGTCAATGGTATCAAAAGCCTTCGAAAAATCGAGAAAAACACCGATGGTGTGGGAAACATCATCTAAAGCATGAGCTACTTTATCAATAAAGGCTAATAATGCGTGAGTTGTGCTATGTTGTTTTCTGAATCCAAATTGGAAATTAGAAAGAATATTGCAATTAACAAGAAATCTAAGAGTTCGTTTATAAACAAGCCTTTCAAGAATTCTTGAGACTGAGGTTAAGAGAGATATCGGGCGGTAATTACTCACAAATTCTTTTGGACCCTTTTTGTATATGGGAACAACTCGAGCGATTTTCATAATTATTATCTGGGACTTTGCCACTAGATAAAGATTGATTGAAAATATAAGTGAGTGGAGAAATTATTTCATTTATTATATTCTTCAGAAGAAAAGCCGAAATACCATCATTACCTATACTTTTCTTAATATTTAGGTTATCAACAATTTCTTTGATTTCTTCTTCAACAATAGGAATGAAAAACATGGTTTGTACATTCCTGTCTTTTAAAAAAGAATGAAAAATTGTCTGGGTATTTGGTATTTTGCTAGCAAGATCAGTGAAACAGTGAAATAAGTTTGAGGTCAAACATCATCAAATGTGTATCACTGTTTAATGTTGATTTTCCGTAGCCAATGGACTGTGAGCAGCCTGAGAATACTCACGATATTATAGTCTTTGATTATTGGTTAATGTCTCATATTGTTTGTTTGTTTGCTTTTATTTCTGCATTCAATCAGATGCAAATTGAATGCAAACTTCAAAAAGTACAAAGACAAAGAATAACAAGTGCAGTGAAATAAATCGATAACAGTTCCACATAAATAGATACACATGGGTGATTGCATTGAGCAATGTATACACAGAAACATAAAATAAAATATACAGTATTTTTCAGTAAGCAACAGAGATAATTGAATGCAGGAGACCACCATCATAAGCGGTTAAGCTTGAAATGGATGGAGGCCTCATAAAATGACTATCCAACGACATAACTCTCTTGGAGGAAGGTGATCAGGTGAGTGCAGTGCAGTTGCAGGTGAGAGTGCAAGATGCAGTTGAAGGAAGAAAATAGAGATTGACAATAAGATGACAATCTATACTATAAATATTTGTTAGCTCAATTGGTTTGGAGAATCAAATATCGTTTAAGTGAAGCTTTCAAAGAATAAATACTTTAACAAGACTTTATATTATCTGGGAGATTATTCCAAATATCCGGACCCGAATGTCTTATAGATTGGTGTCACTAATAATTTGGGATTCAAAAGGTTGAAATTTCTACATATACGAGTAGGGTACGATGATGGAAGTTGATGATGTATATATTTAAACATAATTACTGCTACTTGAATAATATTCAAATCATACGACGATACCATTCATATAATGGCTAAATGACAACAAAGGGCTTTCCGTCTCATACAGCATTCTCTGTAAATACACCCCCCCCCCCCCCCGAACAACATTCACTGTAGCAGCTACTAGCACTGCGGTTGTTTTGTGTGAATTCAATGGCGCAGATGAGTCCATTGTCTAATGAGCTGAATGCTTGTTTTTCGACTATCGGAGTATCCGTTAGAATCGGTAGAAATGAAGCATGTTTTCATGCAAATTTTTCTCAAGCATGCGTTATTCATATTTGACGCGTAAGGTCTCATATAAACGAAGAAAATATGAATATTTAGGTTATGAACTTTGTTTTTCGAAAACGCCAGATACCGTTAAAAGCCTGAAAATTCACTTAAAGTCACCATTTGCGCGTGCAAATAAAAATTTGGTAGCACCACTTTTCGTTGTACTAACCCAGTCATGCATGAACGATGAACATTAAGTTGTTCATCAAATGAAAGAAGAAAAGTTTATCTTTCCGTTGATGTATAGGCCTATATCTCATAAAGAATTCAGAATGTATGATTTCGATAGCAAAAAGTTGCATGGAAACTCAATTTCGTTTTTTTTTTCTGGGACACGCTGTACATCCAGTGTATTCTGAATTCACATAAAAGATAATTGAGTGCGTCAAAATAACACCCCACGCGTCAAAAGCAGTTATCTTGGAGCGTGTACCGCGTGAATTCAGAGTACTTTTTTTGACATACATATGAGTTAAATTTCAGGTAAATTGTGAGATATATTAATAGATAGAAAAACATGGGGGCGTCGATGTATTGGATACCCAACCATGCCATGTACTAAATCATCGTTCCCCCCCCCCCCCCCACTTCCTCCAAAGTCCTCAATCAGCCCATCATGGAGCTACAATACACAACCAAGCATCCCCCCCCCCCCCCCCCCTTTCTGTGAAACTCACAAGACCAAACAGCTACAGGGAAGTGGGAACTTCCCACCTCCCTGGGTACCGTTTCAAAAACAGGGACGATGCACTCCCTTCCGTTGTCTGCACTGTACGTCCACGTCGAAACGTGCGTGCGTAAACAAACCTCTCTGTCGTCCTCTCTTGCATTGCGCATTGGCGCATCGACTATCACGCGCAGCTGTCTAATCGCAAGCAAACCCATCTACCCGAGCCACCGACCGACCGCGCGGAACGCGCCGTAGACGCTAGCTTGCCTTGAGCTACACGCACAAAATTACAACCGCGGCTGCTGTCAATTAATTATCAACAGAAGCAATCACATTCTATTAGCAAAAGTCATTGATGAGGTAAGACACGGCCATTGGTTCATCATCTTTGGTATTTAATTTGCGGGATCCGGGAGCAGAGTAGCCGTTCGATGGCCAGTGTGTAGTTCTCTGATAACCTAGTTCGTGGCCTGTCGAACGTCTCGGTGCCAGATCTTCTTGTACACTGGCCCTGGGCCTGTTGTGAATATCCTCCTCTCTCGCACAGCACACCAATCCTCATCATCTAAACAGTATTACATCCCTTGCTCGGTTTTGAACGCATTTTGCATACATGTTGACAAAGTTGTAGTGAGTATGTTTGTGGAATGGATTGTGGAGTGGTTTGTAGAATGGCTGGGGCACTTATGTTAACTTAAAAGTAAAAATATTCAGTTTAAGCAAAAGTACAACAAACTGCATGTAAATGCCGGGAACATGTATTAATTAATAACAGGGTTAGGTATGTATGGGGGTGGGGGTAGGGAGGAGGTGGGATGGTATTCTACTACTACTATTTATATACTACAAGACTCCAAGGCCCGAATTCACAAAGGTGGTACAAATGAAACCATGGTTTAACCATGGACAAAAACCATGGAGCGCCAAGTGTCGGCTGTCGCATATTTCGTTACGAAATCAGTCATTTCGTTGAAGAAATGATTATTTTGTAACTAAATGAACATTTCGTTAACGAAACGGTCATTTGGTCGACAAAATAACCAATTTTGTAAGGAAATATTTCGTGCGACACTTGGCGCTCCATGATTTTTGTCCATGGTTTAAACCATGGTTTCATTTGTACCATCTTCGTGAATTCGGGCCTAGATGTGTAGTAGACTGCTGACAGATCAAGCATCTCAATTCAGTAGAAGACGTAGCCTGACCAGACTCCATGCGGAGCACACGTTTTTACAGCGACCGTGACTGGGCTGTGTATGGTTATTTTCGACGGTTCTCCAACAAGACAGAAGCCTTGATAGACACCGCTGTGGGTCGACCGAAAGATCAGTCTGTAAATTTACCTTGTTGTCAGGGATATGTTTTGCACGGACTATGCCTAGCTTCACAGAATTCTAAACAGACTGAAGGCTGTCCTGTTTTACTCATTACTGGCTCGATCCTATGGAGCTGCTCTGCCTGCTGTTGCGCACAAACCAAACATTACTTTCACCCCAGTTTCATGCAACTTTTTTACACGAACAAGTTTGACATGACGTGACACAATATGCAGCAATATTTGCGGTATCTTTGCCACTTTGTGCAATTGAAATACTCACAGCAACTAGGTTATATTACAGAATAGCACATTCGTATCCACATCGGTAATATCACAACATCTCTGTTCACTACTTAAACTGTAAGTCGCCATTCTGCCCATTTACTTTAGAAATGCGTACATGCATAAGTTGTGCTCTAACTGGCCGAAGAGACCATTTCTGTTGCATGTACATTGCATTTGATTGGCTAACAGATTCATATGTTGAAGAGCTGTTATGATCATATCGACGGGCTGGTACAGTAGTTGTGTATTTTCCCATGAAAATTTCACCCAAATCTTGGATATTTCAAACAGTTAGTGAGTGCATTATTTTATGAGATGTTGATTTTACTATATGAGTGTAAATTTGCCACTCTAGGACTGTGAATAAGATACAGTGGAGAAGGTAGCCCAACTTACAACTAGATGCCATGCCGTGCGAAGCACAACACTCGTGTACAGCAACAGGGCTGTGTGTATGGTTGTTGAGAAGGGTGAGGTACACTGTACCTCACCCAATTCTCCATAGGGACAGTGGTTTTAGAGTCTCTTTACAGCGACATTTATACATTGTAACATGCTTTCATCTGTCTACGGAGGAGAGCCATATTACATAGCAAAGACTTTTTTTTTTTTTTTTTAACTCCGGAGGACAAACAGATTTTTTTTTGTCTACGCTATGTGATGCTTTACCACTGTTCCTATGGATGTGCTGGGTGAGGAACCTTCCTTGATTACCTCTAAATCACAGCCCAATTCTTTTAGTTCAAATTAACATCTGATAAAGCACAGTGTGCTCACCAGCTGTTTGAAATATCAACCATTTGGCCTGGTTCTGGTGGAATTGTCATGGAAAAAGACACAGCTACCAGCTCGTCGCTGCGCTAATACTTATAGCGCGCTGATGACTGATCATCGGCGGATGCATGTGTTAGCCAATCACATTGGTTTCCATGGATAGAGCATCCCCTACAGCATCTGGTGATGATATGAGAGGATGAGAACCTTCAGTCTGTATGTGACAAGGATTCTGTGAAGCCAAACATTGTCTCTGCGGATCATATTCCCATTGATAAAAGACTCTAAATCTTTCAGTCTTGTCCTCTGGTTGCAGCGGTTGTGCCCTTACCTGTACACCACTACAGTGTAGGTGATGTGAGGCATTTTATCAGTTAAATCGTCATTGCCAAATCCATTGGAGGGGACTCAAAAGTCAAAGCTGTAACATACTCCAAAGATGTCTAAGATGACACCTTACATTTCTAGTGACACAGTCCTGTATTCCTCAAGATTAAGACTTGTGTCAAATGTATTTCCAACCAAAACACTGTCTTAGATTTAAGTGCTGATGTTCTGATTGATTAAACTGTCTTAAGTAATTTCATAGTGTGCTCAAGTTTTCATTGACATGTAGGTCTGACCTACTACTTTTAACTACTTTTAACAGCTTGATCGCTTTTTTTGTTGACTTTTACTGAGCTAAGAGTAACAATGTATAACAACAAGTTCATTGCCACTGAAATCTCGGGTTTTTAGTCATACCATTTTTCCACATGACATTTTTGCATGAAAAGACTGATTTCAATGGCAAACCTTAGAAATGTTTGTGTGAGGAATCCTCTTTGTCGATTAAAAAGAAGAGATATGGAGTCTTCTATGTAGTAACATCATTTTCCTCATTTACAAGTGGCAGAGCAAGGAGAAGTGATGACAGTTCACACTCATATTGGTGAGGAGTATTACTCTCATGATGTTAGAGTCACATTAATGGCAGTCACACTGGCCAAAGATCGTGAAGTTTAAGATCGTGAAGTTTGCTTCTCAATTCTTGGTGTTGGGTCACTGGTGCGCTTGCTCAAGAAAGAAGGAAGAGCGCACCGTCTGACAGCTAGTGATTGTGATGTAACAATGCACACACATGCATTACAATTACAGCAAACAGATGATGGACTGGTCACGTGACAAACTTTGTGAAGTATCAGTTGCTAGTGTTCACATTGCCCAAAGATTGAGAAGACTGGAGAGGGTACTAGAAATATCCCATTTGAGTGGGAAAGTACTGTATTCAAAAGTGGATATTTTTGAGCGACAAATTTTTCGCACTCGACTGGGTAAGGAGAGTTTTGCTCGTTTTTAATGTCGCGGAATCAAAACATCTACTACTAGAACATATACAACGTAGCAAGCAAAAATATTCGCGTGCTTTTATTTTCGCGATAGTTTCTGCTTGCAGGAAGCGCGCGAAAATTTCAACACAGAGAAAATTTGTGCTTTTACAGTACATGAGAAGATTCGCGATGTGTTTGCGGTCACACTGGCAATACTTTGATATCTTTAATTCACAATCTTTTACTAGTGTGACAGCAGCTATAGTAAACCACTGCACCACATTATAGAAGTGCTGAGCTGATGTTGTGTCTCTGATATGATGCAGTGCAATTCAAACATCATTTTAATCTCTTTGTATGGCCATATATTCATAGTATTTAAAAAAACCAGAGCACTTGGGGCTGCAGTCTGCCACGAGAACATTAGATGACTAATATTTCACATGCAAAAGTATTTATAGGAGTACATGAGTGATGTCACAGTCATGCACCCTAAATACATTGTACACCCCACTGCAGTGTATCAACTCGGCAGTATTCAATTACTGTACACGCCATATATTTCGTGAGTCTAAATTTTTGCGAATTGGGACTTCCCAACAATTTCGCGAGTGGTTAAATTCGCGATCGTGGAGTCCTGTACTGAACTGTCAAATGATATGCATACGTCACAATCATATCAGCATTAGAGTCAATATTTTCACATGTTGTTAGTTTCACGAATAGCAGCTGACTCGCGAAATTCGCAAAAATAAAAACCTCGCGAAATATTCGGCACATACAGTACTACATAGCTTGTAATGTGTTTGCCTCATCCCTGCTCAGAATTGAACTGATCTGTTCCCTTTTGTTCCTGTTCGCATTTGCAGTGCATCAGCTTAGTCAGATACACCTTAAATGACCATTTGATTTGGCTCAGATAATACCCAAGGTGTTTTTATTCAATTGATTTTTCCTTTGAAAGAGAAGATTAAGCAAGACAATGAGCGTGTTTCTACTGAGCGATGAAAATTTGAGGTGATACCAGGCGATGCGAGGTGATTCGTGGTGATGCGCGGTGACACCTCAAATTTTTCCTCAGTAGAAACAGATCGGGTAGTGGCCGATGCACAGTGATGTGAGGTGCTCCGTCGTCCACCTTCTGAGGTGGTCGATGCGTGGTGATGCGAGAGACGATTCTCAGTAGAAACACACCGGGTAGCGAAATTCGTGGTGTACCAGAAGTCTCGAATTATTGGGAGCTTTTGCCCGCGCTTTTCAAATCGGTTCATCGCACACTCCCGACACTTGTGTACATGCACAGTTGCTCACGGACTACTAAATACGTGAGGTGGTGGTACATGTGTGCATTCGTTTATTGTTTGCGTGCCCAACAGCCTACTTAAATACTCTGATTTTTACACTACGTTCATTTTCCCAAAATATCGTGTCGTCTCGAAGTTGTAGATTCCCTAATTCGTTTTCGCTGGAATACTAACGTTAGTATGCCGGAGCCTCTAACATTAGACAGCATTAACTGGACCCTAGACCTGCGACGATTCCTAATAACCAAGTGGCAGGAAATCTTGGTGAGAGGTATTTTGAATGGAAAAACTAAACAAAATTCAGTGGTCTACCACAAAGTGGCAGTCGAGGCAGCGTTACCCGATATGTGACCTGAAAATATGTGACTTCTGGATTCACCGCATTTTGCACGTCACCTTCGTCACCGCATATTTTATCGCTCAGTAGAAACAGCTCGTGTGGTCGTAAAATACGACATGACGCGGGAGACAAAATTTGTGGTGATGCGAAGTGATGCGAGGTGATGCGAGGTGCTCTCAGTAGAAACACACTCAATGATAATGTCAGTGCCCGTGTTTTTGACTTGCTCTTCAAATATTGTCTCTCTCTCTCTCTCTCTCTCTCTCTGTTGAATGGCAGTTGTGTGTTTTCTGTCCTTGTCTTGTTTGCACAGGCTCCTTTTAAGTCAGACCAGATATTACTTCAAGGGGTGTAATCTCTGTTGTCTCTCAGATTAAGCCACATGTGTACCAATAAAGGTTGTCTAGAAGACACACTGCACATGAACTTCATACTTACTGTAGCACAGATGTGCTGGCTACCTACACGTACATGTATAAACTCATGTACTAGAAAAATGCACATCTGGGTATGATAGACTTTACTGACATGTGTGCACATTCACATGAATCAAATGTTTACAGAGGAGATGATGCAATAGAAGATGTGAGCAGGCATCCAAACTGTGTTTCTCTGTTGAAGTTGTCGTTCTTGGTGTGAGATGTGATAAGTTTATTACGTACGTCACGAAAGATAGTCACCACAGTTTTAGATTAAATGATTCATGATATGGAGCGCAAACAAAATACTGAATAAAAACCAGTTTGTCAATAAAAATGAAGAGATCATATCTTTTGTCTGATTTATTAAACCATGCTACAAAGAGTGCAGCAAGGTCTATTCAAAGTGATAGTTAAGCTGCACCATTGAAGCTACAAATGTAGATTCAAGTCTTTGCTGCCTTCCACACCCCATCCCTTGCCCAAGAGCATTATAAATAGGAACATTACCATCTGTTTACTGCCAACCTTCAGGTGCAATGATGAATGGCCACCGTGCCGCATGAAGCCAATAACCTGTGAGGATCATGTGACAGTTGTTTGTAGACAATTTCTGTTCTTTTGCCAAAAGCGGAGTGGCAGTATCTGCAAAAGCAGTATATTATTGTCACTTTGTCCCAGAAAATCTCAATCCTTGGCAGAGCACCAACAACATTCTTAGGCTATTTGAGCGTCAAGTTTGTAGAAGCAAGTTCTGCGTTAAAGGGACTGTACAGTACTGATTGAGGTGGGGATTCATGTTTTGAACATTCTGAAGTGAGATAATGAAAAGCCTCATATGAAATATGAAAGAGCATGTAGTCTTAAGAAGGATTCAATGTTTATTTGATGAAAATTGGTTGTCAAATGTCTGAGATATCCCAAAAAGTACTAATAATAAAAGGTGATATGCCACAACTTTATTAGGATCTCTTTGTTTCACCTTGTTTTTGGATATCTCAGCCATTTCAAAACCGATTTCCATTGAATAAACTTTTTATACCCCTTAGAACTACATGCTCTTTAACATCTCATATAGTGGTTTCTGAATATCTCGCAAAACGTTAAAGGCTGAATCTTCGCCTCGACCAGAACTGTACACACCCTTTAAACGTGTAATTTACCACTTACAGGTTGTTCATTGCAGTATGGCTCTTTTTTTTTTTTATTGTAGTCAGTGGAATAGCAGTGCTGGATCTGAAATTAACTGTCATTTGCAATGTAAAGGCATTCCTATCTGGTGTAAAGTCACACAGGGGGGATTCAGACATCAGTTTAGGGTGGTTCTCTAACCGCAGTAAGCCATGTCCAATCTATGACGGAAACAGAACCAGGTATGAGTGCAGTATCAATGTGTTGTGAAAACAGCATAATTTACCATTTGCAGATGAAACAAAAACCCTGCATTAGTGCTTTAAAATAGTTCCGAAATTTGAGTTTCGGATAGAAACAACCACAGTAAAAGTTTGAATCCATACAATCAGTGTTAAATATTGTTAGATATACACATAACGTGAACAATAGTTATAATAAAACTGTTTCCAGACTAAACCGTCTACAGTTATGGTTTAATGAGAAAAATACTGATATCTCCTTATATTTTAGGCTTTATTGCAACAATTTTACATGGTAGAATGTTTTGTGATACAACAGACCTATCATAGATGCCAAGTTCAAAAAAATTTTTATGAGTGAGATTTTCATGACTCAGCATCTCTCGTGCGCGCATGTGTGTGAGTGGGGGAGCGAAGCGACTGAGCGAGGGGAGGGTGTGGGAGGGCGTGTCCACCCTCCCACGGTAGGGAGCTTTTTCAATTTTTTTTGCTCTTAATGGTGCAAGCTGGTGCATACTTACGTGACTATTTTTTACTTATTTTGAAAGACAAAAGGGAAATATGCCTTCAATTGCAACTCTCACTTTAATCCTTTAAGCCCTGCTTCCAATGCGTGAGAAAAATGGGTGTCATGCGTGAGATCGTGAGACAGACCCTAAATGCTTGAGTCTCACTCACAATGCGTGAGACTTGGTAGCTCTGGACCTTCACATATTCACCAAATGTGGTATCTTGAACATCTTTTGAATCACTTTCCCCAAAGGTAAACAGGGCACAGTACCGGTAATGCGAAATCCGGTGAGTAGGCCCACCGTGAATATTCTCATGTGTATTTTATTAGGTAGCCAGCACATCCGGCAAGTATGAAGTTCACATGCAGTGGGTTTAGACAATTCGACAACCTTGCATCCAAGCTGAAATGCACTCAATAAAGTCACTGACTTGTATTGACTCAACATCGCTGTGAATCAAGAAGACGATGAGAAAATATGGGTTACGACTGCATCTTTCACCCCTGGAAATGCGGCATACACAGTAATAATGCTAGTTAAAGGACAAGTCCACCTTCATATACATGTACATTGGGATTGAGAGATATTAGTAGAACACATCAGTGAAAGTTTGAGGAAAATCGGACAATCCGTTCAAAGGTTATGAATATTTTAAGTATCTGCGCAGTCACTGCTGGATGAGAAGACTACTACAGTGTATGATGTCACATGCGTACAACTATATAAGGAAAATAAAAAGAGAATTTCACAAAACTTTACTTTTTGAATAAAATGCACATTTCTTCGACTTGCTACTTACGTATGTTAAGGGTAATATTATTCCCCCTGCCTTCTGAAAGAGAGAAGTCGAGTGTTCTTTTGTTATGCGAGAAAAATGGAAATATGTTGAATTTTCTTTATTCTTTCTTTATATCGTTGTACTCATGTGACATCACAAGCTTACTTAGTCTTTTCATCCTGCCGTGACTGAGCAGAAACTTCAAAAATTCATAACTTTTGAACGGATTGTCTGATTTTCCTCAAACTCTCACTGATGTGTTCTACTAATATTGCTGCATTCACTCAACCCACATGTCTATGAAGGTGAACTTGTCCTTTAAGACTGGCATGTCCTTGCTTATAGTAGGTATAGAAGTAAGAAGAACTAGAAAAGCACTCCGAGAGCGCAGACCTCCGCCAAGCAGGTTACTTTCCACCAAATGATCTTGCTCTTCCATAGAGATAAGTGATTTTCACCCACTGAATTTCCCAATATAGAAGCCTTTGTTACGTCATAAACCCTCAGATGCGCGGCGCACCTCTCCCCAGCAGAAACTAGAGCATGCACTTTAGTGCGCGCATGCAAACCTCAAATATGCGCTGCCTGAACTCCCAAGTTCATTGACCCTACCTGCTAAAATATCAAAATCCTTCATAAATTCCCCCAAGATTCTCGGATCACTACCAAAAGTTAATCGTTTGTTACTCGTGTCATTCTCAACCTTTCCTGCAAGTTTCATCCCAATCCGTTCACTACTTTTTGAGTTATTTTGCACATGGACAAACGAACTAACGAACTAACGAAACAAACCAACGGTAACGAAAACATAACCTCCTCCTCCCTTGGCGGAGGTAACAAGAATGACAGTGGGAAACAGAACCAGTTGCTTGTGCTGTCGCAAGAGGAAGCTGTGGAAGAAGATGCTTTTGGGTCTGATGTGACTAGTGATGAAGAGGAGGGACTGACAACTCCTCTTTCCTCTTCTGGTTGATAGGAGTAGCAGATTCGTCTTCTTTTTCATTCTGTGGTCAAGGTATAGATGTGTGGAGCATGAGTGGCTTTTGCACTGCTGGTAGTTTTGTTGCCCCTTCTCCCTCTCTTGGGCAACATTCCTATTGGTCTCAAGAGTGTTCAGCAGGCTGTACAGTGTTGTAGCAGGTTTCAAACATCCCAAATTGTCAACGTTTTGTATCAGTGTTACTCGCTCATTTGCCTTCATCACTTTTACTCTAGTATACACACAGCTCCAGCTCTCTATATGCATGCTTTTTAATCTGAAGCCAACTTTAGTTGCTACATTTTTTCTCCAAGGCTCAGTTTGATTGAATACAAATCTTCTTTATTAATATTTCATTTTTGGCCAACGTCATGGCCCACCAGTTGAGAAGCACTGCTCTGATACGTTCATGCTCTGCATCAACTGCAGTGCCACTGTGTCGCTCCGTGATGGGTCTGTAAGGAAACTTGATGGGTCTGTAAGGAAACTTCAGTACCTTGGTATGTGAGCGGTAGACAAGGGTAAACATTGTGAACAGCATTGCAAACATGAAGGAACACTGTATTAAACTTCCAAGATCACCATGAAAAATTAAAGATTAAAAAAAAAAATCTTTTCACCTCAGTCCTTATGAATTGATGAGGATGAGTGGCAACTACCTTGGGATTGAATATGGTATTGATACTGTACATTCCCCTGTGGATTATGGGGGATTGCTGAACAGCCATGAACCGTCATCTGAACAGCCAGTGTGTGGAAGTGCTGTTCATCCTAAGCATTTGTTTAAGCAGAATGCAGTTATCATAGTTCACATCAGCATTATGTGCAGCAGCACTGTACCAGGGTGTATTTTCTTTTCTTTGCAATGGCATGTTCTTAGAAAGATGGAGATTACTGCATTCTTTTTTATTCCATTATTTCCGTATATTCTGCTTTAATATGTGCACTCAGCTAGCCTCTGACACTTGACAAGAATGGCCAGCTACAGCAACGAGCCTCTTCGGAATCCAAACTTAACCATCAACAGCAAGGAGCCCTTCAATGCAGAGCCACCAACGGATGTTTTGCGCGAGCATTTTGTGACTCCCAATGACCAGTTCTACGTGAGGAACCATGCCCCCGTGCCAAATCTCGATGGTAGAACACACAGGTGTGTACTCGTACATGTTCAACATAGACCCGTGTCATTTGATGTGTCCCTTTAAATTCTCAGACTACTCTCAACTACCATGGGTACTCGCCATTCCATCCCACTCTCTCCTTTCAGTAGCTAAAAATCTTTCCAAATTCTTGTAGCATGCCCCAGCAGAGATATTTCATGTTTAAACAATATGCTCTTCTCATGTTTCTTCTCTGCATGATGACCTGACCAATGCTCTTCTCAACCTTTGCCAAGGTGCTCTCCCTCTATTGACAAATCAATGAAGAGATTCTAATTGGCTTGTACTTGTATGGAAAGGGATGAAAAAGGGGAAACAATTTACCATTCACATTTACCTAAATTACTGTGAATTTTAACATTTACCTAAATTACTGTGAATTTTCAGAGTGTTTGTCATGGTATTTTTCACATAAACACAAGCTCACAATTATCAAGTATTGTGAGTGTGAATCTGAAAGTATTGACATCTTGCAAGCGTTACGTTTTGTCGTCCGTTAGTTCCAGTTGGCCTGTGAGGGATACATGCTGCACATACACTGTACATGTGAGCACAGGAGTCCATTGTAATATGCCATCAGAGGAGTGAAATTTTGCTGTATGATAATGATATTGAGAAAAAAGAAGTCTCATGGGATGCTTAAACGGGGTGCTACATATTTTTTTTACCACTTGCCCAGTAGGGCAAGCAAATTTTCAAATTGTTACAGAACACTTGCCCAGACATGAATTTTATTTGCCCGAAAAGAAAGTCCAAAGATATAAGAAAATGATATAGAAAATCACTTAAAAAGTCAAAGGCTTGATAAAACAAAATTATTTGAAAAAAACAGGACATGTGCAAAGTAACAAACTTGGTTCAGCAGAGTGTTGGTGTTGGATTGCGTTGAGACTTCTTCCGGTATGTGTCAGGAAGTAAAGGTGGCTTCAAAACATTTTGCTTGCCCAGTTCGGGCAAGCATTCTTTCTCATTGTTCCAAAACACTTGCCCGACTTTGATTTTTAACTTGCCCCGAGCAATCGAGCAAGTGCTTATGTAGCAACCCTGTTAAAGACTTACAGTACCTACAGTGCATACTGTTGTAGTGACTTTAGTCATGAGAAGAAACAAGCTGTTAAGGTAGCAAGGAATAGAGGCGATGACTGTTTAATGATGACGACAGGAGCATGAACTTGGCACTGTACCATGTGATAGTAAATATGACCTTGGCACATTGACAGGGGCAAGCAAACGTGGCTATGCCTCATTAAGGCTTAATTACCTCCATGTATTTGTACATTGTAACTGCCCTCCTGACATGTTCTACATTGTGTTTAAACGTACAGGTACGAAACAAATATTAAGTGATCTTTGTCCTTGAAGTTGATTTTATGAATTTCTACAACTAATCTGGACTCATCTTCCAAACTTCCTTTACTGATGAACTCTGAGCTCTCAGATTTAGAGATGAAATGTTTAATGTGAGAAAATATTGACATAATTGATGTAAAATTTCTGTACAAAAACAAAGACAGGCACACCACTTATGGCATGAAAGTCACAAGATCAATGAAAGTCTTTCACAAGGCCGGCGGAATGGGTGGGGGGGGGGGGGGGGGGCAGTGGGGCTCGGGCCCCCCCCCCCCCCCCCCCACTTTTTTTAAACCCGGAAGTACATGTACATAAGTGGCACTAAAAAGAAATAGAGATCTTGAGGTGTGAGCGCGGTAAGGTTATGTTTTTTTTTTTTTTTTCACTGAAGAAAAGAAGAAAGATGAGCTGAAGACCTTTTTTTTTGTTTTTTGTTTTCTTGCTTTTTTTTTTTGGTTGCTTGTGAGCTGAAGAAACCCAGAAGTGGAAGGAGAAAGAGCTGAAGACCGTTTTTTTTTTTTTTGCTTGTCAGCTCATGAAACCCGGAAGTGCCCCCCCCCCCCCCCCCCCCCCCACTTTTGAAAACTCTCCACTGGCCCTGGGTCATGCACTCAAAGGTGCCATGTCAGAGTAAATGCATTTGGTTTAGTTTTGTTGAAAGTCAGCTTTTGATTCGCTGCCCTTATTCTGAATAATTTTCTCTTGCAGAACATAATGACATTCATGACACAGATTGCCTTTGAGAGAAAATTGACCTTAGAATCAAGATTTAACACACATTTTGTAGCAACTTACAAAGTATGCGATGGATCACTCACACATAACACGTATGGTAATATTTTCTGCTTTCAGGATAACATTTCTTGTTTGGCTTATATTGAAAACATTCTGACTTTTTTCCTTCATTGTTAACTATTTTGAAACTTCTAGGAGCATCAAAGACATCTTACACTAACACTGGGCAAGTCCGAGATAATGTGCATTCGTATGTATGGGACACTACAGATGCTTATACGGCCTGAAAAAAGTGTAAAGGGCGTTTGATTACTGTAAAAGTGGATATCTTTGTGGGACTAATTTTTCGCGCTTGGCCAGGTAAGAAGAGTTTTGCATGTTTTTAATTCCGCGGAATCAAGACATCAGCTACTGGAACATATGGCAAGGAAAAATATTAGCATGCTTTTATTCTCATCCTAGCTTCTGGTTGCATGAAATGCGCAAAAATTTCCACATCGCGAAAATTTCCACTTTTACAGTATGGCGATACTTATCTGGGAGAAGAATAATCATGTAAAAAATGGCGACAGATGGCCTTGATAATCCTATTTTAGTAGAGAAAATATGTGCTGTTACATATGGGACAACAACAAAACACATTATATTTCGAACATTTTGTTTTTGTGGAGCCCACCAGAGGTGACGGGAGACTAAGAGATCGCCTACGGCGTCTGTCCATCCGTCATGTATCCGTAACACTACAAAGACTTGAGTAACTCTCCACTGAGGACTTCAATTTCAATCAAACTGGAGGGAAGAGTGGTTATTAGATAGTGTACACATTTTTGCCAAACATGAAGGTCACCTCAAGTAAAAGGTCAGAAAGGTCACAGACAGGGTCAACAAACTTTTAGGGCCCAATGTTAAATTTTTATGCCTCGTTTCGTTATGGCTACTAACTTTTGATCCCTATGTCCGTTTGTGACCAAACGTGGATGGTAGATGTCCCTTGGTGAGTTGAAGTTCATCACAGGTCAAAAGTAACAGATAGGGGTCAACAACCTTTCAAATATCCTCATTTCTCCTTGACCACTGAAGCAAATCAGACAGGGTTTTCTGTAAGATGTGTTTAATAAGTTATAGTTCATTGGAATTATATTTGGATTCATTCACTATTTTTAAAGTGCTTGTTTTTGGACATACATCATCTGGAGCTATATGTATCTTCCATGGTATCCTTGGTCCCTGTTGTATGGCAATTGTTGACAGTTTGTACGATAGCAGACCAGAGAAAAGACGCCAATACGTTCCTCTATAGATGTTTTGAACTGTAGCTGGCCTTGAAGAGGACTTTAGATAACCTGTGTATGATCAACAATGTGAGTGTGTTGCAGAAACACAATTGAAATCATTCAAAGCATGAAGAGTTCTCCAATCCTTTTGCCTAACTTCACATTATGCAATCATTGAAAGCAAATCCTCCCCCGCCCCCGTACACCTAGATAACTATCTAAACATGAAGTCACCCTACATTATATAAGTCAATTGTCTTTGTTAAAGGGATCATATGTTTTGGTTGAGATGGGAGATTCAGATTTTAACTGTTTGCTAAAAAATTAGACTCCAGTTATGAAATAATTTAATATCTTGCAATCTTAAGAGGGATTTCAAAGTTTATTCAATGAAAAATAGTTTTTAGATGGCTTAGATATCCAAAACCAAAGTGAAACAAAGTGGTCCTAATAAAAGTTTGGTCCCACCTTATATTAGGGTCTCTTTCCTTTTGGATACTGTAAAACATGATATATTCGCGGCATGAAATTTCGCGAATTGGAGCCGACAGCCCTTTTCATGGCATGAAATTTTCACGAATTGCCACTGGTGTCCAATGCATGTAGTGTAGACAAAAACTTTCGCGTGCATTTTAATTTCGCGAATTTTGGCGCTTGCGAAATTCGCGAAATTAAAATGCACGCGAAAATTTCTCGTTTTACAGTACCTCAGCCCTTTCAAAACCAATTTTCATCAAATAAACGTTGGATTCCTCATGAAATTGTATTTTTTTTCAATCTCATTAGAGGTTTCTTGTTATCTCACAAAAAAGGTTGAAAGCTGAAACCCCACCTCAACCAATGCTATGCCATCTGAAATGTTTGTTAAAATAGTCATGATGTGTTTATAATCATGGAATGTAAGTAGAATTGAACTATAATAGCCATGGGCAAATCAAGTCAAACTCTCATGATTGGGCAAGTTTTGTGACAAGAAACTAGCTGTTAGACAAAACCGGTGTCATGTTTACATCTGATAAAGAAAGAAAAAAAAAAGCAAAGAGGAAAAACAGCAACAACACTAGACCTGTTTGTACTTAACTGTCTATCATGCACCTTCAGTGACACACACACACACACACACTGAGGGAGGCACTTTGTAATTCATTTTATTTTGACCTTCAGACGTCTATTTCTTGGCCAGAAATTGTGTCATTTTGAAAGTCTGCCCATGGATGCAGTAGATACAAAGTAGCCTTTGAGCATGTAATAGTAATTGAGAAAATAACAGCTTTTACAGTATTCAAACAGTTGCAAACACACATGCATACACACACACATACACACAGAAACACAAATATTGCCAAATGTTTATTGTTCATAACTTTAATGATTAACTTATCACTATTTGCCTTTTTTCTTTGTTTGTTGGTCTCTCAGGCAATATTTACAATTGTATTTCTTGCCATTAATGAATTTTATGTGCAGAGTGCAGGTGGCAGGGCTTGTGCCACACCCCCTTGAGTTGACTGCAGAGCAGCTGAGGTCTCAATATGAACAGGTCACTGTTATGGCAACTCTCATGGTAAGAAATATGGCCATCCTTTTTTACGGCCGGCACACAAGGTGCTCATAAAGTATCAGTGGTGGAGGGGGGGGGGGGGGGGGGGGGGGGGGGGCACATGGGGCTTGCTCCCCCTATTATTTTTTGTTAAAACAATGGAGATAAGAAAAAAATGGGGGACATGTGCGCCCCCTTTTAATTTTGCAAAGGCACCCCCCCCCCTCCCACCCCCCTTTACCGAATTCCTGGATCCGCCCCTGAGTATGTATGTACAGTTTTTGAAGAACAATGCCCATTTACTTTGGGAAGAACAGAATGATATTGAACAAGGAATTAATTAGTGACAAGATGCATATCATATGCACACACAACCACAAAAGGATAAGTTTTGAGAATACAAATGTGTTGAGTGATTCTTTGATCTTATATCTCTGCAATACTGTATAAAAAGTAGAGATCCATCTTTTAATCTTGCTTCATATTTTAGATAAATTGTGCAAATAAGAAGACTGCAAGGATGTGTTCAGTGGCAGTCAAATTAATGAATTGAAATAAAGTTGAAGTGACCTTTTGATAACTTAGTCTTCCTGTTGATTCTCAAGTTTGCTTTAGAAATGAGCCCTTATTTCCATGAGGTTAACATTGTTAATATAAACAGGTATAATGATTGTCAATGATTCTCAATATACATGAGCCTGCCAGTATTTTTGATAGTTGATAAAAATTTTGACCTGTAGGCCTCAAGAACGTTGCCAGAGAGATCATGGTAAATGTGTCTTTTAGTTTGAATTATATTCTGCTGTTTTCTAAGTTGAATAAATTGCGAGAGATTGT
This sequence comes from Diadema antillarum, assembly GCF_040938485.1. Classification (NCBI taxonomy): domain Eukaryota; kingdom Metazoa; phylum Echinodermata; class Echinoidea; order Diadematoida; family Diadematidae; genus Diadema; species Diadema antillarum. Next base: position 478,772 of record NW_027272389.1, read on the forward strand.
GCAATGATTATATGTTTTAAAGGGAAATGGAACCCAAATATCTATGTAGACTGAGAGAATGCACCAATATTTGTAAATTACATCACAGAAGTTTGAGAAAAATGGGACAACTGTTGAAAAGTTACGAACTTTGAAAATTCAGATGCTGCCATGACTGGATGAGAAGACTGCTACAGTTCTTGATGTCACTGCAGAACAATTATTTAAAGAAAATTCCAAAGAATTAATTCTTTACCAAAAAGTGTGCATTCCCTCGGCTTGTTACTGACATATGTCAAGGTATATAATAAACCTGCTTTTTGAAGAGGTAAGTCAAGGCTCATTACTTATGCAGAAAAAAAAAATGAAAATATGTTCCATTTTCTTGATAAATTCGTATCTTCTTTATATCATTCATGTGTGATGTCACAAAATACTGTAGTCTTCTCATCAGCGATTGCAACACAAATTCATACTTTGAACAGATTGATTTTCTGCAAACTGTCCTGTAATGTGTATCAACAAAATTGCTGTTTTTCCCTCAATCCACCTTATGTATTTGGGTTTCTCAGTGTTGTGTAACTATTTGAAAGTTTCATCTTCCTTTTCCATGCAGTGTGCTGGGAACCGGAGAACAGAAATGGCGAGCATCAAAAAAGTCAGGGTGAGTGATTGACACAGGAGCTGCTTTTAGCAAGATTGTCCTATCATGTCAACAAAAGTGATTGATTGATCATATTTGTATGGAGTCAACATCTGTGGGATGTCTTAGTCAATACACTGACATTGTATCATGTTACACTGTTGCATTTGTGACTTGTTCTTGTTCAAACTGTCTCTGGTGTGCTCTGCTGTCAGCTGAGAGTTGTGAGTCAAGACTAGTCTCGGCTCTGACATCGTACACCAAACCAATATCAACCTGACTGTTGGTTTTTGTAACCAGCAACAGTGTGTGGTGTTTCTAGTGAAAAAACAAATACAATAAACAAAAGATGCTAATTTTGGGCAATATAGGCCAAAAAAAGTCTGTGTATTTATTTTCCCACGGGGTACACTTCTCTCGAAATATTAACGCCAGGTGATTAGTAGTTTCTTTGTGTCATGTTATAATGAACTGGACTAGATCTTTTACTCTCCCTCTCTCTCTTTCTCTCTATGTGAGATCCTGCATACAAAAGTTGTGCAAGCACATTTATATTGTTTGGTTTGTATTTTTTTAATACAATGTCTGTGTTTCATATGAGGGAGGGAGAAAAAAAAAAGGCTTTACTATGAGGGAGAGAAAGAATGTCTTTCACCTGTGCCTTTTTTTCATATATATTTATTTGTTATGGTTGGAGAATTTTCAAAAGTCTAAAAATTCACTAGATTTACTGCTGATTCTTGATTTTGTTGTTGTTGTTGCAAATTTGATGATACCAATGTTATTTCTACAGCAAAAGTTCCCCTGAAATTCATTGATTAAATGGGAGATAAATCACTCATAACAGGATTTCTGACTAAACTCAGCTATCAAACTTGCCGTATGCGCAGTAGATTGTGGCTCTGGTTGTGAAAGATAAAACAAAAACAAAAACAAAAACATGGACCCTCCACCCACAATTTCAGTTCTACTATTGCTACCACAGCATCAGCTAGTCACATGTTAGAGTTAATATCTCTTACCATGGCATTGACTTTCACTGAAATATGTTGTCAACACAAGCATCATCTTTACAGACCCTTTTTAGGTACAGTTTAAGACTGAGGTGTACTGCTACTTCAACAGAAAGAAGAAAAAAAAAAAGATTAAAAAGAGATCAGATCTGGTTTGTACAAGAAGCATTTAGAAAGATTTTTATGAATGATTTTGTTGCATTTTTGCACATCTGCAGGGTGTGGGTTGGGGTCATGCAGCCATCAGCAATGCTATTTGGAGAGGACCCCGCCTGCGGGATGTTCTTCTCAATGCTGGCATTGAAAAGGTGAGTTTTCTGTCTGTCTCATCTTCCGCTAATTGTTAAACATTAACCATGTGGTCCATGCTTTTGTTGTACATGTCTCATAGTTTGATATGTTAGCTGTGTATGAGAGTTAAAGATTAATTTTTAGTGAGCATCAATATTACGATAAATTGAGCTGGAATAGAGTACTATCAGTCAGGACATTGGTGTTGTTGTCGTTTTTCTTTCTTTATTGATTTAATGTCATATTTTCCAAGACACAAGCAGGGTTACAGTAATATTGTTTCATTTTATCCTAATATTCTGGTAATGATTTTAATCTTGTTAAATGAGATCATTGACGAAATATCAAATGTTTGACCCAAGAGATATGGATTTTGTAATATCCAATTTTGCTCCCCATCAGCTGGAATCGCAGTGGGAAGATCTCCACGTTGACTTCGAAGGGGTGGACATCTGCAAGGAAAACCGTGGCTATGGGTCTTCCATACCACTCATGAAGGCAATGTGAGTCACCCATGTAGGGCACAAGCCAAGCAATTTTATTGCCACTGTTCAAACAGACACAATATACATGTAGTCAGACAGACAGACAGACAGACAAACAGAGTACATTTTCCAGCAGGTGGCTGAGAAGCCAATGAAGTAGGCTGTTTGAGGACAATAAGCCAATTCACAACTTGCTCATGAGTAGAAAATTGTCAGATGTAGAATCAGGCATGTTGGTTTTTAAATTCATTGAGATAGCCATCCATTATGTACAGTAATCCTTTGATATAAATGGGGCATGGCACTGTCAGGTTAGCACATTCACCTCACAGCAAGTCCGGTACCAGTGGGTTTTTGGTAATATTGATAGAAAAAGGTTACAAATGCATTTAATACAAAATAATGAAGAGAAATGCCTGCCAAAGTGTAAATTGACAGACCATTCTGGTCAGTTGGTCTGTATGCAAATCCATTCTTTGTTTGAATATATGAATTCCATTACTGTTACTCCGGGCAAGCTTATGCATTATGTTGCTTTGAAAACAAGTGAAGTGGCTATTCAAACCAACTGAGAAAAATAAAGGTCATTTGTACCAATGTGCACATCAGCTAACTGTGAACTGGCTTATCCACAAGTTGTGCTGCTTGTGTTTAATTCTGTAGCATTGTAGCTGCAAGACAGTCATAAGTGTACCATTGTTGGGGGAAGATACCATGCCTTGTTGGGCAAGGAGCACAAACTTGTGTTTGCTTAGAATTGATGGATGAGTGTTTGATTTATGCCATTTACATGGGACTTAATGACACTGTTGTACGTGCAAAGCAAGCTATCGACTTCTCTACAGACATTTGTCACATACAAAGTTACACGTACGCACAAAACACCCTTAAAAGAAACAAGAAGATAAGTGATACTGACTGATAACATGGAAATCATTAAACCAAAGGGATAAGTAGTGAAGCAAATAAGTGGCTATGTTGATATTGATTGTCGCTCCCCACAGTATTGTCAAAGTCCTCTTTCTTTTTGTTTGAATATTTGTTGTGCAGGGACCCAAGGGGTGATGTCATCATTGCACTGGAGGTGAGCATTAAGGAGACATTTTCATTATTAGTATCATGCTGCCTTGTATGAAAAAAACAGAAGAAAAATCAAAGTTGAGTAATGTAGTTAGACTTTTGGTCAAAAAATTGGACTCTGGAAAAATTGTGGATCGTAAGAGTTACAGAGAAAGACAAATCAGCAACTCTCATTCTTCTCAAAATCTTGGCACAGACAGAACTTATCTGATGAGGAGGGTATCCTGCATGCATCACAGGGAGTTGCCAATTTGCCACACTCTCTAGTTGAACATTTCATAACTTTGATTGTTTGTCTTACATTTTTCCCCCATGTTTTTTTTTTTCAGATGTACTTCTGTAATATTTTTTTTTATTTGTTTTCTTTTTTATTCATACAATGTAATACCAGGAAGGAAATTCTCTTTAAACTTTTGTCCACGTGGTATGCTGCATGTCAAACATTAACAGAAAGTTGTGTGTGTGTTTGTATGTGTGTGTGTCAAGATGCATTGTTTAGCACTATGTTCACTTCAGATGAGGAGCCATTCAGGGTGTTAGTAGATGTAGGGATGATTTCAGAGATAGAGTGCTGACTTCTCCCTACTACACTCCACTGCACTATACTGTGAATATCGAAACTTCCAGTAGTAGCATTTACCATCATGGCTCCACGCTGTTTCAGGGCTGCCAACTCTCACGCAATTCAACCAGTTTTGACTGTCTCACTCTGATAAACGAAATCTCACGCTAAACCCCCCAAATGGAATGTACATGACTACAAAAATAAATATATCTCTAAATTCTCTGATATTCCGAATATCGATATGCCCAAGCCCAAAATTTCGAGATTTTCCCGCGCGGGTGTAAAGCTTAACCAATAATAATCGTTTTCGGTTCGCGCGCAAAGACGAGCTATTGCAATGGATTACGATTGGTGTCCACCTATACCACGTGAGCGTAGCATGTACTTTTGGCAAATTACAGTACATGTATGGCTATGACGTGTGCTGTACATCGCTTTACATACACTGACTGTGTACGTAGTACGTACGTATGTACGTACGTACGGCCGCACAGCAGGCCGGCAGGCGCTAGCCAGGAGGTCGCTCCGCTCCCTCGCAGTGTCTCACGCCAAACTCTCACTCAAGGTTGGCAGCCCTGCTGTTTCATAGTTAAGGATGTTGTACTTTCTTTGTGTGTGTGGGGGGGGGGGGGGGTATTTTAAAGTGGATATATGTATTTCCAAAGGAAATCTTGACTGGACATGTTTATCTTTTAAAGTGACTGTCATGCAATGTCTGAGAAGAGCACACATAGGCCAGCTATTTCTTCAAGCAATGCATAACATGGCAGCCATCTGCATTTTTAGTTGTTATATATAATGATATCCAATAGTTATGTTCTTCCATAATGCAATTAAATCATACATATCTTTGTTTTGAGATAATTATTGGTTGTCTATGTTCAATATTATTCTTTATTGCATTTGTCTCTTCCTGTCATTACTAATTTCATGACAATATTTTGTTGTAACAAAGCGAGCATCACGGTACTTGCAAAAAAGTACTTTCTTGAATAAAGTCCTTCCTTAGATACGGAAGCAAATAAACTGCTTTTCATGACAAAGATGAAAACAGAATTTCGTATTTACATGGGAAAGAAATTTTTAATTTTATGAAATAAGATCTGCTCATTGATATGAACTGTCAGGGCAGAAGATTTAGTTTGCTGTTATGGGTTGTTGTTTGTTTTTTCTCCCCAAAGTTGCCCAACAAATTGGATTTTGCACTTTGCAATCATATAAACCCAGGTTCGTGATTACAATGTCCCATTAAGGGTTTATGCCAAGGACAAGCCAAACAGATGAGCTTCCCAGCGTGATGAGGTGTTCCAAACGTGAGGTCACAATGACCTAGTTTCCCCTGCTCTCTCTCTTACAGATGAATGGCTCTGAGCTGCCACGTGACCATGGATACCCAATGCGGATGGTGGTGCCAGGGATTGTGGGAGCCAGGTATGTGCTGGACGTTAAAGACCTTGTAAATTGGGGATCCATCGGTTGCCCTATTCATTTGCTACCCACCATGGCTCTTAAATTACGCACGACTTGAAAACGACTGGTGATCAGTTCTGATGTGCTATATCATAATTCCGCTCAAGAATTGATCATCGGTCGTTCTTAAGTCGTTCGTAATTCTAAGGACAGCTTTATGAAACAACCCCCCCTCCCCCCCAAAAAAAACAACAAAATAAAACAAACAAAAAACCCAAAATAAAACAAAAAAAAAAAAACCACATACACACACACACACCATCATAGCTAAAGCCAAAACAGTGGGTCTATTAGTACCATTATTTGAATCAATAAGTATATAAGCGTAGCTGTCAGCAGTCTTTCGCTCTTTTGATGTGTTGCAAAAGCTTGTCATTAATGGCCTTGAACTCACATTAATAGCTAGAGCATTTGATCTATAAATCAATGTCGCCAGTGTTTGTGTGCGTGTTTTATCACTCCACTGGCAGTCTTTATAAATATAGATCTCTACAAATGTTCATAATGCAATTTATGTACCAACACAAGCAATTACAGTAGAGTGTCATATCAGAAATCATTCATAAGATACATACAAACTAGCAGTAAATTTTTCATGAGGGTAAAATGAGTAGTAGTGTATGTGACAGAATTCCTTCAGTAGGTGATTTACCGGGGTTAGCCAGACATGATTTTGTGTTGGCCCATGTTGCCTTATGTTTGGAAAGTCACATAAAAAGTGGAACAGTTGCAGGAAATTTAGGAGGGAAGAAGCAAAGTAAACATGAATAAGTCAAGTGGGTGTCAGAGAAGGCAAATATTGACATAGTGTATGTTGTGCCAAGCATCCGGCAGAAAAAGTGCTGACTGCAAATTGTAGAATGGTTGATTTACCCTGCAAACACAGCAACTTTTGATGTTCAATCCGTGTATTGCAAGTAGGGAAGTGTAAAGATATCATCTGGGAGTAGTTTAGGAGGTTCTTTACTAGGGGTTCGTGTTCAAGCGCTCTCCTTAAACCTACCATATCACATTGTATCCGTGCCAGAGGAATACTCAAACGCTCTCAAAGTGTACCATACTGTTCCGTACTGTACCAGAAATGGACCACTTCCCGATGAGCTCCAAAAGCATACTGCACTGTACCGTACTGTGCCACAGAGTGCTCAAACACACAAAGTGGTCCAAAAGTGTACCGTGCCAGCCGTTGACATGAGAAGAGTGCACGTATAAACACACACCAGTGTCCCTAACAAAGAGTTCATTCTCTTTGTTAGGGAAACCTGTATGTAGCATATAAAGTGAGCCAGATGCATGACCCTGATGCCACAAAACTTGTGATGGTTCTGACTTGAGTCCGAAAATAACTTGTGAGATATATTATCACCACAAAGAGCTTGAACGTCCCCGGTCTAGCATCATACAGTGCCGTACAGTTCACTTCGCTTTGGAGTGTGGCCCGAGTGCAAGCTTAGGCAGTGAGCTACAGATAGCTGATCTCCTGTCATGTATTGCTGTTGTTAAATGAGCATTACGTAAATCCCACAGTAAATAGATCCACAGCAAGTATGGTTTATAATTACCTCCGCCAAGGGAGGAGGTTATGTTTTCGTTATCGTTGGTTTGTGCGTTCGTTTGTTCATTTGTTAGTTTGTCCGTGTGCAAAATAACTCAAAAAGTAGTCAACGGATTGAGATGAAACTTGCAGGAAAGGTTGAGAATGACACAAGTGACAAATGATTAACTTTTGGTAGTGATCCAAGAATTTTGGGGGAATTTATGGAGGATTTTTGATATTTTGGCAGGTAGGGTCAGTGAACTTGAGGGTTCAGGCGTCGCGTATTTGAGGTTTGCATGCGCACACCTAAGTGTGTGCTCTAGTTTCTGGTAGGGCGAGGCGCGCTGTGCAGCTGAGGGTTTATGACGTAACAAAGGCATCTATATTGGGACATCGGGTGATTTTTCAGCATGTATACTGTACCTATGGGTGGAAAGCACTGATCTCTATGGAAGAGGTCAAAGAGCTTTTCCCCAGTGGTGGAGAGGAGAAAAATCTCTTTGGGAAGATATCGTGGAAATTAGCTGCTTGGCGGAGGTCTGCGCTCTCAGAGTGCTTTTCTAGTTAGGGAATGCCACAGTGCGATTTACGTTGTAGCAAATCTGTGTGAACAGTTGGATTGTTGAATAGTATTTTGTGATAATCATTCGAAATTTTAGGCTGAATTGCATTTAATTTTACGACATGATGCAGTACACTGTCATAGTAGCTGTGAATGAAGCTTAGAATACACATGCATTATGCACATGGACATAACTGGTTTATCTGCAAACTGACCATTAACTGGGAGGCACCAGAATAGGTTTTCTACACACATTGTCTGCTAGGTTAAATATCTGGTACACATATGTGTTGTGAGTGGGCCATTTTGTAGCCCATTTGTAGCCCTTTTTGAAGAAATAATTGACTGTGAGAAACATTAAGCGATAACACACTTGATAATCACATCAGAATGTCTTCTAACTTTTTGATCACAATGGGAGGTTTTTGTCATATATTTGAATGTATTTATTTATATTTTTCTAACGAGCTTTTCTTCTTTCTTTTTTTTTTTTTTTGATTGCTCCAGATCGGTGAAGTGGCTAAAGTCAATCTGCGTCATGGCCCAAGAATCTACAAACTACTACCAGAAGAGGGACTACAAGCTGTTCCCACCCCATGTAAGTCAGCTGATATATTGAGACCGTCTTCTCTGTGAGGCACACAGTAGCCATTATTGATGGTTTCCATGGTAACAATGATGATGGTGATGTTGATATTGAGGATGGCAGTGATGGTATTGGGTCATGGTGAGGATGATGTGCCAAATAGTGCTAATGATCAAGACTATTAAAAAAAATGTTTGGCCTAGTTCAGATTCTCAAAATTGACATTGATGAAAAGGAGGGATGATTGAAAACAGTTATGATTGGTGATATTGATGACATACGTGATGTTGAAGATGATGGTGATGGTGGTGGTGGTGATGATGATGATGAATATGATGGCGGTGGTGATGATTAGGAATGTGATAATAGCTATCATTAATGTGGTGATGAGGATACGCATGAGGAAACTAATGCTGACACGGATGTCTTTGTGACGGGACGTGTGAGAATCAGTGATAAACGGCACCCTATTTTGATCGGTGGATGTTTCTTCACAGGTTGACTGGGACACGGTTGACGACTGGTGGGACAAGGCCCCCGCCATTCAGGAGCTCCCAGTCCAAGGTGCCATCATCCAGCCCAAGCAAGGGGAAGCAATCACCACAGGCTCCCCCTACACCATCAAGGGCTATGCCATCTCTGGAGGTGGCAGAAGGTGAGGAACTGTAATACCAGCAGGTGCTTTGGCAAGTATCGTCAATGGGAGCTCAAGCCTCTCGTAGTTCTTGGAAAGATGCTCGTTGTGCCAGTAGGCATGCTACATTCTTTGACTGTTAGTGAAAGCGTGATACTTCCAAGAATTCAATTATTACCAAGTTTTCTTACAACAGTTAAAGTGTAAAATCTGATAGCAAAAGCAAAAAAAAAAAAAATAATAGAGATAATAAGAAGAAGCAAAGGATGATTTCCACATCTTAGTAGCTCTTTTTTGGTCCTAACCTTGATGGTGCCATGTTTATACCCCCACCCACACATAGTGTGTAGGGGGGGTATATAGGAATCACCCTGAGGTCGGGTGGCCGGTCGGTCGGTCGGTCGGTCGGTCGGTCGGTCGGGCGGGCGGTCGGGCGGTCGGGCGGTCGGGCGGTCGGTCCGTTGCAAAATCTTGTGGGTCGAACTCCTCTCTCATTTTTTGAGCAATTGACCCCAAATTTGGCATGTGTGACCGCTATCAAAGGTAGATGTGCAAGACACCTTTTTCGTTAGTATCGCATAATGCGTTGCCATGGCAACGGCATATTTTCGTAAAAACTTGTGGATCGAACTACTCTCTCATTTTTTGAGCAATTATCCCCAAATTTAGCATGTGTGACTGCTATCAAAGGGAGATGTGCAAGACGCCTTTTTCGTTAGTATTGCATAATGAGTTGCCATGGCAACGGCAAATTTTTTTAAAATCTAGCAAAATGTTGTGGATCGAACTCCTCTCTCATATTTTGAGCAATTGACCCCAAATTTGGCATGTGTGACCGCTATCAAAGGTAGATGTGCAAGACACCTTTTTCGTTAGTATCGCATAATGCGTTGCCATGGCAACGGCATATTTTCGTAAAAACTTGTGGATCGAACTACTCTCTCATTTTTTGAGCAATTATCCCCAAATTTAGCATGTGTGACTGCTATCAAAGGGAGATGTGCAAGACGCCTTTTTCGTTAGTATTGCATAATGAGTTGCTATGGCAACGGCAAATTTTTAAAAAATCTAGCAAAATGTTGTGGATCGAACTCCTCTCTCATTTTTTGAGCAATTGACCCCAAATTTGGCATGTGTGACTGCTATCAAAGGTAGATGTGCAAGACACCTTTTTCATTAGTATCGCGTAATGTGTTGCCATGGCAACGGCATATTTTCATAAAAACATGTGGATCGAGCAACTTTCTTAGTTTTTGAGCAATTAACTTCAAATTTGGCATGTTTGACCGCTATCACAGCCAGATGTGCAAGAGACCTTTTTCATGAGTATTTCATAATGCGTTGCCATGGCAACGGAAGATTTTCATAAAAATCTTACAAAATGTTGTGGATTGCTCTACTCTCTTAGTTTTGTAGCAATTCAGTTTGAATTTGGGATATGCGATCAATGTAATGTATATTTGTGCAAAACACAATTGATTTGTGTGGTAATGGATCTGTTGCCATGGCAACAGTATTTTTTTTTTACCAATCATACAAAAATGTGTGGATTAGCCTAACTCCTTCAGTTTTCAAGCATTTGGCTTAAAAATTGGCACATGTGACCACTGTTGTATGTAGATGTGCATACTTACTCTTTCGTCATTGTTGATCAATGTGTTGCCATGGCAACAGCATAGTTTGCATGAAAATCATACGAAAATATTGTGGATTCAGTTAACTCCCTCAGTCTTAGAGCATTTGACTTGAAATTTGGCACAGATGACCACTATAGTATATAGATGTACAAACTTAATCTTTCGTGAGTGGTGAGCAATGCGTTGCCATGGTAACAGCTTTTGTTTACAAAAAAACATACAAAAATATTGTGGATTCAGCTAACTTCCTTTAGTCTTTGAGCATTTAGCTAGAAATTTGGCACACATGACCACTGTGGTACGTAGATGTGAAAAGGTAATCTTTCGTCAGTGGTGATAAATGCGTTGCCATGGTAACGGCATATTTTGAATGAAAATCATACAAAAATATTGTGAATTCAGTTAATTCCCTCACTCTTTGAGCATTTGGCTTGAAATTTGGCACATGCAACCACTATAGCATATAGATGTGCAAACTTAATCTTTCGTCAGTGGTGAACAATGGGTTGCCATGGTAACAGCAGCTTTTCACTAAAAAGCGTGTGGATTCCGCCAACTCCCTCAGTCGTTGAGCATTTAGCTTGAAATTTGGCACACCTGACCACTATGGTACGTAGATGTGCAAACTTGACCTTTCGTCATTGTTGATCACTGTGTTGCCATGGTAACAGCATAGTTTGAATGAAAATCATATATAAAAATGTTGTGGATTCAGGTAATTCCCTCAGTCTTTGAGCATTTGGCTTGAAATTTGGCACATGCAACCAATGTAGTACAGAGATATGCAAACTTTGTATTTCATCATTGTTGAACAATGTGTTGCCATGGTAACAGTGCATTTTGAATGAAAATCATATAAACATTTCGATTAGATCCTAACTCTCTCTGTATAGAGCATTTTGGCTTCATATTTGGCACATGTTACCTCTTAGTGGGGTGGCTTAGTGAAATTATCGTGACACGGCGGACAAAAGCATGATTTTTTCACCAAAGGTACTTCATGATGTACCTTCTCAAAAAATAGGGTGCTCCAAGAAAATTGATGCTGGGAAGGAGGTCAGAGGTCAAAGGTCAATGACCTTTATTTGTGAAATTGGTTTTTTGACTATTTCTCAGGTCAGGAATATCCAATCTGGATAAAACTTGGCAGGAAGAATATTGAGAACAAGTAAAATATTTTGATTGAATTTGGAGTGAATTTTCCAAAGGTAAAAGGTCAAAGGTCAATGAACTTTTTCTAAAAATCATGTTTTTGTTTATTTCTCGAGGGAGGAAGATTCAATTTTCACAAAATTTGATATGAACGTTGTATAGAAGGTACCAAGAGTATAAACCAGGGGTCAAATATAATTGTTGATTTGTGCGTTGCCATGGCAACCCAAAACTAGGGTTTTTATTGAAGTTAGTTACAGGAGGCTATTTTCCAGTTTGGAAGAGATTCCATTTGAATAGGTACAACTGATCGACGGGATGTATAGAGGTTTGAAATACTTTTCATTAGTGTTAAGTGGTATGTTGCCATGGCAACTATATATATAGATTTTGGTTAAACTTAAAGGAGACTTCAGAACTTATGAATTTGAAGAGATTTCCATCAGGGTTGGTATAATTGATCAACAAAAAAGTCGCCAGACAAAGATTTGTCACCTTTATAGCATGTGGGTTGAGTGAATGCAGCAACAATAGTAGAACACATCAGTGAGAGTTTGAGGAAAATTGGACAATCCGTTCTAAAGTAATGCATTTTTGAAGTTTCTGCTCATGCAGTCGAGGCTGGATGAGAAGACTACTATACCTTGTAATGTCACATGTGTACAACGATATAAAGAATGAATAAAGAAAATTCAACATAAATTATTTTCGCTTACAAAAGGATACTCGACTTCTCTTTCAGAAGGCAGGGGGAATAATATTACCCTTGACATACGTCAGTAGCAAGTCAAAGAAACAATGTGAACTTTATTCAAAAAGTATGGTTTTGTGAAATTCTCATTTTATTTTCCTTAGAATGTGCGCATGTGACATCATACACTGTGGTAGTCTTTTCATCCAGCCGCGACTGTGCAGATACCTGAAAAAATCATAACTTTTGAACGGATTATACGATTTTTTCCAAGCTTTCTGTGATGTGTCCTACTAATATTGTTGTATTCACTGAATCCATGTGTGCATGAAGGTGGACTTGTCCTTTAAGGACAGATTCTGAAAGAGCAGACTGTAAGCTTTAAAATGATGTATCACACAATTCAAAGGGATTCTCCTAACCTATCTAAATAATAATACCGGTACTGGAAAGAAAGCACACACTCTGGATAAGTATGAACTGAGAAAAGAGGCTGCATTGTCTATTATAGCGTTTAATCTTTACCAAGCTGTCTCATGTCAATATGTTCGTCTTTTCTCCCCCCCCCCCCCCTCCAATTTTCATTTGAGTTTGTCATTATTAATTTTTGATGATAAGAACGATGCCACAAGGCATTGTTTCTTTAAAATGCTTCAACTGCTCCTTCAGGTCCAAAATCTACATCAATATATATAATTTTCCTGATCTCCTCAACATTTTCCAAAAATAAAGCATACACCTTTTATGCATTGAGTCCTCCTTTTTGTGGATAATTAAAGGCAAAAACCCAAAATTAGTGCTTGAAAATTGTTCTTAAGTGTGAGTTACGGATAGAAAGAACCTCTGTAAAAATGAATCTGTATAATCAATGTTAAGTATTGTTGATAACACAAAATGTGAACAATATTTCTATGATAACATGTTTCCAGACTAAACCGTCCGCATTTATGCTTTAATGAGAAAAATACTGATATCTCTTTATATGTTTGCTTTGATTGCAAAAACTGTATAAAAATTATGGTAGGATGTCTTGTGATACAACAGGGGGGGGGGGCATTTCATGAAGCAGTTTGGTCAGATATTTTTCTGACAAACTGTTACAAACTACAGAAATCCTTGCATCTGATTGGCAGAGAGCAAATTTGTCCGACAACTTGTCGGACAAAATGCTTCATGAAATGCCCCCAGACCTACACATATTATGCATAAAATGTGATATCCTGAACATTTTTTTCAAGTCACTCTCCCAAAAGTGTATAGGACCTTTAAGTTTTTCTTGTTTTTGTTCCTGGCAGATTACTAGTACACAAATGCTCCAATCCATGATGACCTAACGGAAATTAAGGAAATTAAAATGAATATACTGAAAACCAAAACTACAGATACTAATAACTTACTTCATTCTTCTCTCCCCACCCCACCCCTTCTTTTTGGTTTCTTGATATACTAGATCTAGCTGACTTTGATAATTGTCATTATGTAACATCATCTTCAATTGACAAGGCGAAAAACTTAACAATCATTTCATTATGCTGCTGGACTAATGGGGTTAGTTGAACTATATTGTTTTTAATGTACTATACTTTTTCCTCCTATCAATCACATGTATTTTGGTGAAATGTATTTTGACATAAAGCATCATAGAATCAACCGCCTTTGGGGTCGGGAATTTTGTCATATTATATTGTGATTTAGATTCTGCTCTATACCGATTTTGTTTTATTTCTATCAACTTTTTAAACTCCCCCATAGACTTTGTTCACCAGCCAACTACATCCCACCCTCTTTGGATAATGTGAACCAATCAAACATTGCTTTTACTTTTTAATAACATGTCTATACATAGCTATCAGACCAAAAATATTCAAACCGCTTTAAGTCTTTATGAGTGAAATTACAAATATCAATATATTTTTAAAAATATTCAAATTGTCTAAATTCAACTTCATCTATGAAAACAAACTTTTAACCTTTTTAAACATTTGAATAACCCCCATAAGAAATAAGAAACATATAGAGAGGGGAAGTGCGGACAATAAAAATTGCTTACGGGAACCAGGTAATCCCTGCGCTAAACCTATGGAATTCACACAATCTTGGAGGAAACGGGTTAAATTTGTTAGGAAATATGTATGGCAATACCCAAAACCTTAAGTTCTCAATGGAATATGCAGCTCTTCTACTGGTGAACTAGTAGTTCTGGGAGAAAAAATGAGCTGTGACATAGTCCTACACCTGGCTAAGTCATTGCCCAAGATTTAAAGTATCTGAGCCAGAGTCACATGTCACTCTTTGCCATTTCTCTACAGGAGGTAGACAGTACTAAAAAAATCCTTTACCAGAAATTATATCAAATTATTTAATGAAAAGGTGCTTAAGAAAACTGGACTATTCCAACACACCTCCCTCAGGTCTGCAACACAGACTAACCACCTGTTACCATAGGAAAACCAGTAAAAATGGTGTATTACTGTAAACATGCACATAATATGTCGTATTATGGGTCTGAATTTTAAGACTAGCAACCATGTACATTGCATTGCATTGTACAGAAACCTGGCGAATGTCCTGTGTATAGTCTTTGAATTCAGACATTATTGTTATGTACAAATTAAGGGCGTTTTCTCATTTTTTCTGTTAGCGGATTTCTTGGAGCACCCCCTAATTTTGATCTTTATATATATACAAATGTCTGAGGAAAAAATGACACTTTTGTCCGGCGTGTCACGATTATCAGTATATTTGTCACTAAGCCACCCCACTATCTACATTACCTAGATGTGCAAAAACTCTTTTGTCAGTGTGGAAAATGTGTTGCCATGGTAACAGTATATTTTGAATGAAAATGATACACTAATATTGTGAATTCAATTAAGCCCCTCATCCTGTTAGCATTTGGCTTGAAATGTGGCACATGTGACTGCATGATATATAGTTGTGCAAACTTCATTTTTTCTTAATATCCAACATTGTGTTGCCATCGTTACACAATTTTTAATTAAAAACCATGGAAATCGTCAGTTTATTTATCGTGCTCACTCAGTTTTTGAGCACTTGACTTGAGATGTGGGACATTTGACTGACAGTGAGCAATACATTTATTTACTGTTGGACAGTGCATTGCTGTGGTATTGTTGTTTTCATTAAAAAGTAAAAAAAAAAAAAATCCTGGTTGAGCTAATATCCTCAGTTGTGGGTGGGGGTATATTAATCACAATGAGTGATAGTTCTAGTTGGTCATGTAGTCTACTGCTGTGCTTGAGCCCATGTGAAAATTTGATGCTTCCAGAAATAATTCTTCCATTCTTGAAGCAACTGGAAGATGTGTAAAGATTTTGATATGGCGGGGAAAAAGAGAGAAGAATCCAGGATTACTGTATACGCCGAATATTTTGCAAGGTCTTTATTTTTCGTGAATTTCGCGAGTCAGCTGGTATTCACGAAATCAAAGACACACGAAAATATTGACTCTAATGCCGGTATGAATGTGACGTATGCGTGTACATTTTCCCATTCAATACAGGACTTAACAATCGCGAATTTAACCACTCGTGAAATTGTCAGGAAATCCCGAAACGCGAAAATTTAGATTCGCGAAAAATATAGCGTATACAGTAGTTAGTTCTGAAAACAATGCTGTAACACCACTCACGCTTCCCTCGCTTGTTGGGACTTGTGATTACAACACACATTAATGGGTCTGTCTCAAAGAACAGAAGTAGTCATAGGAAGTGATGTGTGTCATTCAAGGAAATCCCACTACCTTCTTATCATAGCAAAAGCAAGCACTGAGATGTTATTAAAGCCAGTTCATAATTCAACTTCATAGGTATGAGCAGAAAGGGTTATTTGCACTCACAGGCCGTTGGCTTTTAGATACACCGAGATAAACATCTGTGATGTAATGATTAAATACATGTATCCTTGTAAATGGTGCTTACCAGTATGTCCACCCAACAGCAAAAAAAAAAGTTAAGGAAGCCTAGTATTTGGTAATATTGATGGAAAAAGTTTGTTCATGCCTTCAATCACTAAACAATGAAATAGAGGCATTCCAAAGTGTCACTTGTTCTACGAAAGTTCATTCTATATGTGAACGTGAATTCCATGAATTGTTACATCGTGCAATCTTATGCGTTATGTCACTTTGAAAATGAGTGAAGTGCTTGAACCAACTGAGAAAACAAAAGGGTCATTTGTGAAATGTGCATATGAGTTTACAGCTGTAATTACAAACTGGCTTTATTTGACTCTCGGGAGCCTTCAATGAGCCGTACTAAGAAGCGAAACTTGCAGAAGCTCAGTGTCAAAGTCTGATGATTTTTGATTCTATGATTTTTGTTTCTATACTAAACTAAAAGATACAAAAGAATCAACCAGGTTCTAATGGTTGAATCCTAAAGAGCATTACTGAGTTTATTATGGGATTTACTTGTTTTGTTTTGTTTTGTTTGTTTATTTATTTATTTATTTGTCTTTAACTGCCCTTGTTGTCTTCAACACAATGGCCACTGCTCCATTACAGTTAAAGGTCTGTTTCTGATCCAACAGAATTACTCGTGTGGACGTCTCGCTGGACGGTGGCAAGTCCTGGGAGATAGCGCGGCTGTTTTCCAAGGTGAATGAGTACCACGCCAAGAACAAGACCAAATGGAGCTGGGAGTTCTGGGAGTTTCCCGTTCTCGCCTTTCCCTCTCCATGCGAAGTGGTCGTCAAGGCATGTAAGTTGCTCTCACGTTATGATTCCACCAGGGGTTTCCTGCATTCAGAAAATATACTTTTGCATATCTATGCTCCACTTGAGGAGAAAGAGAACATTGATTGATCTTGTTTGTTTTGTATTACTGGTATACTGTACAAGCTGTTATTTTCGCAAGGGTTTAATTTTTGCGAATTTCGCTGGATTTCAAATTTCGTTGGATTTCGTGAATTTAAAGGCGTAATTTATTATTTGCAGATGAAGCAAAAACCCAGCATCAGTGCTTTAAAATAGTTCTAAAATGTGATTAGGGATAGAAACAACCACTCTAAAAACTTGAATGGGTAAAATCGACGTTAAGTATTGTTAAATATGCAAAATGTGAACAATAGTTTCCGGACAAAAAATTTCCAGATTAAACCATCGACAGTTATGGTTTATTGAGAGAAAATACTGATATCTCCAGGCTTTATCAGGAAAATTTTATATGATAGGATGTTTTGTGGTACAACAGACCTACACATATGCAATGAATGTCATATCTTGACATTTTTTCAAATCACTGTTCCCAAAAGTAAACAGGACCTTTAACAACACACGAAAATGTCGCCATGTGCTATAGGCTACCAGTGCACTTGCAAACCTCGGTGTCAATTCGCTAAAGCGACATCTCGCGAAAATGTCCGTGACCTGCTCATTTGCGAAAAATATCTATGCGCAAAAATAACAGTTTATACAGTATGTCTGATTGTGTGTGTAATCCTTTAGAGAACAAGTTTCAACAGAAATATAATTTGAATGTCCAGAGTGCAGAAAAAATGAAATATATACATGTGGACCGGACTTATTTAAAAGTGAGTCTTTCAATGAATGAGCAGGACTTTCAGTCTTGCCATGTCTTTGTCTTTCACTCATTTAAGGGAATGTAAGTATTGGGTGGGGGAAAAGAAATTGCATTATGACAAACTGAAATAAGTGTTTCAATCAAAACACATGAAAATCGTGTCTCTGTTCCCATTCCTATTTTTTTTTGGGGGGGGGGGGGGAGGGGGGAAGGGGAGACAGGCACTGTATTGTAGTGGATAAGGCTCTTGACTTTCAAACAGAGACCTCAAGTTCCATTCCTGCCAGGTGCTTTAATTGACAAGACGAGCTGGTTTTACCTCCGATGTCTGAATATTGAATGCCTGAAAATGCTGGGGTTATAATGATGGCAGCACCCTGTGGAAAAACAGTGCTAACGCTGAAGAGGATACCGGGGATGAATTAGGCCGTAGTTATCACTGTTGTTATTACCCACGCCGATGAAAATCGGCAGGGGGTTATGTAAAGGGTTCCGTATGTTTGTTTGTTTGTTTGTTTGTTTGTTTGTTTGTTTTTTTGTTTGTTTGTTTGTTTGTGTGTTTGTGTGTTTGTTTGTTTGTTTGTTTGTTTGTTTGTTTGTTTGTGTACAAGATAACAAGAGAACGGGTAAACGGATTTGCACGAAATGTTCAGGGGATGTCTGGATAATGACAGGAAAGAATCGATTAGATTTTGGTGATAATCGGTTGACCCTTACAAATTCTGTGCGACCTTTAAGTTTTGACCCCATGGTATAGTGACCACTCTGAAAATTTCCCGTTTCTCACTTTGCGATTTTCCGCTACCATACGAAAACATAAACTCCCAAACGATCGGACTTCGCTGCTCAAATGTTCGTAAGAATTCCGAAATTTACGTTTAGGCCTATTTGAAGGACTATGTCCTTCTGGATTTATGAAAGTTCGTTCTCCGTCGTCACAAACTGGCCCGTATTTTGATGATTTTTCAAATTAAAATTGATTGTTTTTTTCGTTGGAGGAGCATTTGCTCGGTCGCAGTCACACTGCACGATATGCGCGCTCAATGTCAATGCGTGTGCAAGGCCGCTGAAAATGCATCGCGCTCTACCCTGTTGGTGCAAAATAGCATCGGGGACGTTGCGGCGCTCGTTGGTGACCGAATACTGGTGCAGTAGACATTTGCATTTAACCCTTGCATTGAATAATTCCCGTAGACACTAATCATAGGGGTAATTGCCTAGGGGGTACGTAAATTTTGTTTTTCTTTTGCGCTTTTGTGGATACCATCAAAGATCGTACACTCATACGACCTTTGATATCAACACACTCTCGGCTTGCTATAAGCAAAATATCCCGCAAGAAAACGGCGTATTTCTCGATTTTTAGCGCTTTTTCGGCGACCCGTCGTGTAGACAATACTCTTAAAACTGGACTTAATTCGCGCGCGCTTGGAAAAGTTCCGAATCTGCACTTTTGACGATGGAATTTGGGATTTTCGATGGATTTTTGGAGGAGACTAAAGGACTTTCCTGTGGTGAGTGTTACCGTATGTGAAATGATGAGATTTGCATGTGATGTGACTGTAGAACCAAAGATCGTACACTTCAGTGTACGATCTTTGGTAGAATGCACTGGCTGGTGATAAAGGACACTGGCAATTAAGTGACCGAATTCTGGTAGATGACCGAATGCACAGTATGTTTACCCCGACTTTGTACAAGGCGTGGGTCTGCCGCCTTTGACGGCCCCTCTCTAGTTATTATTGTTTTCATTGTTGTTCTTGTCACCGTCACCGTCATTATTTTTATTATTTTTCTGGCAGGGGACGAGGCCAGCAACACCATGCCACAAGACTTGGCCCAGATCTGGAACCTGAGGGGGGTCATGAACAACTCTTGGATCCGTGTCAAGGTCAACTCGAAGTCCCGTTTTTAGGACAGCCAGGCTGACTGAGAGTTAGAGATGGATGGAGCACATTAATGGAAGTTCTCTTGCGAATGATTCAAGTATTTGGGCAAATCATTCAAATCAAACTTCTCACATATACATTATAATTGAGGAATATATTCTCAAAAGAGAGGGAGAGAGAGAGAGAGAGAAAAAAAAAAAGAAGGAATATATTCTTTAAAGGGAGGAAGAGAACTAGAGAGAGAATAAAATCTTATGAGCCTCAACATAGAAAGATATGTTCATTGGCGATTTATATGCTTGAGCATAATGCATTGAGAATGCATGAATAAAGTTGTATCATGATGCTGTCGATACAGCAGGTAGCCACTTTTTAGCATCACCTTGGGATGGATGATGCCATCCGGCCAAAGCTTTCTTCCGTGTGAGTTGCTTCCCAGGAGGATGTTGCCATGACAACAATGAACAAGAGTTGGTCCAAAGCCTCCTCACCGGGAGAATCTACCCTATTCCTGGAAAATCTTGGCAATAAACTTGATTTTACTTGGTGATTTTACTAGCCGTGAAATCTAGCAATTGTAGTTTTTAAATGTCAAAGCAGCATCAAACCCGAGAGGTGCTTTTAATGAATAGGCAGTGATTCTCGGTGAATCCCGTAGAGAGATTTTGCTCCTTCTTAGATGTGCTTTACGTGGATTGAGTAGCACTCTTGTGTCACTATATGTTTTAACTCTTTTTTTGACTCGTACACAGAGCATTCATGCATGTAGTGTTTGTTTTAATCACAATTATGTGTGTTTAATGACACCCAGAAGAGCTGCTTTCTTATACCTCCTGTTTTTTTCTTTCTTTTCAGCATGCACAAAGCATGACAATCATTGGGCCATCAAATCAATGTGGCAGAAGCACGGCTTTCAGATTGTGAATAAGCTTAGAATTATTCTGTGCACAACGTTAAAAACATTATATCTACTCGTGTTTTGCATCATTTTTGAAAGAGATGTGAAATCAGATAAAAGTACTGGTACTGCTGATTTGAAGCAGATGTCGCACAATGTGAAGTGATATCATTACTCAGAGAAACAAACAAAAGCTTGGAAATAAACGCCTGGCTCTGAACTGTTTGTATGCTTCATTATCCTCCATAATCAGTAGTTAGAATGTGTACTTGCTGTATTGATGTACTATGCTGTTCCAATCTTGAAGAGTCACGAATAGACTCTTGAGCCTCGGGTACATATACCATGTGGCATAATATATTACAAGGAACCATGAAATGGTTATGTTTGTATTATCTGTTATGTACTTGTTTTGCTGCACATTCATCATATACACTTTACTCCATTATTATTTTGCATCTTGATGTTTAATCACCTCGCCAAACCAAAAAGTATCTGGGCATGTCTGTGGGAAATTTAACCTCATTCCTTATCACTTGTCTATATCTTAACGCTCACTAGCTTTTATTCTACTAACAAGATTGCCTGTATGTCTAGTAGGTTATGTATGCTCACATGAGAGGTGGTCTTTAACCTATTGATGTTTAACATCTTGAGTACAGCTCTCATGAAACTTGTCTGTAACAGCCAGAAAATATCAGTCGTGACTCCTCATGTCTTGGTCCCTGTCAGCACCTACATGATATTTCCTTCATTCAGTCAACCCACCACAGTCCATGTCTGAGTGAAGGGAGTGCTGGTTTGCATTCAAACTTGGAGCGAGATCCCCACATATAGGCCTCAGAAACACGACGCACTCTGAAATCCTGCACACTTGATTTGTAGACCATGTGATAGCTGTCGCGAGTCTCTCCGCCTACTGACATTCAATTTTAGCACGGTGAGTCACTCCATAAACCAATGTTGGTATCCGCACACATTGCACAGCATCTCATGTCCGTTTGTCTGATCATGCATGATCCAGTTTATCCCATGCCAGTTGTGTGCTGTGATTCATGCAATTTGCACTCTGTAACGCTATTTGACAAGGGGAATTGGCAGCGGGCAAATGTTAATTGATATCCTGATATTTATGGAAACAGAATTATGTCATTTTGCATCAACCTTTTTTTTTTGTGTGTGTGTGTGTGGGTGAAAATCTTACGTTTTTAAGATGATGGGCCATGTCATTTTCATTTTTACTCTTATGGAAAGTAGAGTAAAATCTTGTGAAGAGAACAGTGAAATAGTTTATGAAAATTTGACGTGGAAGATGTTTAATTGTAATATGAGATAACTTTCTTATTTTTATGACTGATTGTGCATAAACGTGTATTAATTTTATTGGTTGGTTGTACTGTACAGTCAAAAGCAAAAAGTGAATTATCCACCTCTAAAGTCCACAACTTGCTGAATTTTCTTCCAATTTCATGGAAACATGCGCTGTTCAGTATGTGTGTGATGTGACTTAGATACAAGAGTGGCATTCCACTGATACGTAAATGGAATTACGTAGAGGATTCAAAGAGTATAATTATACAGAATTTCTCTTGTTATGCTGCTGGAATATATATTTTTCAAGTTGTTCAAACCAGTTTTGTGTGGAGGTTTTGTTCATTAATGTCTTTACTCTTAAAGTAGTTATCCTTGGTTGATGCTCTCTCTTTCTCATTCTTTGATGGATGGTCATATTGCTTGACAGAATATTTCATTGTGGCATAGGTATAATGTATGTCCAAGCTAGGGCAAAAATCTTGCTTACTGTTCCAAAAGATTGTGAAAATTCATAATTGAACGGGGTCATCCCACTAGACCAACACCTATGAGTCATACAGTCAGCAAGTTCAACACTCCGCAAATAAAGCCCATGAAACCGACACTTGGTAAAAACAGCCCACGAGTTTGACAGATACAATACGGGGTTTAATGTGTCGGTCTCGTGGTTTTTGCTTGCTTAGTGTCAAACTCATGGGCTGCATGACTCGTAGGCTGTATGGCTTGTGGGTGTCGGTCTTGTGACGTTCACCCTAATCAAATGTGTGTATCCATGGTATACAGGAGCTCATGCTTTAAACAGAATTGGACTTTTCTCTTATTATCCCAGACATTGGACATTCATGCTTTATGTGCTTTTTCCACCAAGTTCTTTTTTATGCCTCCGCCACGAAGTGGTGCCGGAAGCATTATGTTTTCGGGTTGTCCGTCCGTCTGTACATACGTACATACATCCGTGCGTACGTCCGTCCGCATTCGTTTACGCGATAACTTGAGTAGTATTGACTGGAATTTTACCAAACTTGGTCCAAGTATAAAGTATGATGGGCAATTACTTGATTAGATTTTGGGTGAAATTGGCTGAAGGCCAAGGTCAAAGGTCAAGGTCAAATCATGAAATTGTATCTGCGCGATTACTCAAGAGTAGATCAAGCAAATTTCACCAAACTTTGTCTGAGGATGATGCATGATGGTAGAATTACTTGATTAGTTTTTGAGTGAAATTGGACTGAGGTCAAAGATCAAGGTCAAATCCTAAAATTTATCTGTTTACGTGATGACTCAAAACTGGATAAAGCAACTTTCACCAAACTCGGTCCAAGGATGAAGTATGATGGGACAATTAGTTGAGTAGTTTTTTAGTGAAATTGGCAAGAGGTCAAAGGTTAAAAGGTCAAGGTCAAATGTCGACAATGACACAAGGAACAAATTCAATTTTGGAAGTGATCAGGGAATTTGTATGGATTTTTGAAGGATTTTTTATCTTGAGGCATATTAGGTTAATGAACTGGGAGTTCTAGTTGTGCGTACTGGATGTTTACAAACGAGCGCTAAAGCACATGCTCTGCGTGGGCAAGGCAGCATGGCGCAGCTGGAAGTTATGAAATTTCATGCGTGTATGGGTGGAAATGAGTTGTTGGCTTGGCGGAGGTCTGCCCTGTCCGAGTGCTATTCTAGTTTTTGTTTGTTTGTTGTTGTTTTTTTAAACAAGCTGTATCCAGTTGGAAGGCTTTATTCGCATGCTGGCGTGGGCTGCTCAGGTGTGGGTTGAATTATTAAATGGTTAGCATGTTTTCTTCCGTCAGCTGAACATCCTTAGGAAGTACACTGTCTTTGGTGGTGTGTTGAAGTGATTAACTTACAAACTTTTTTTCTTGTTGTTTTTCTTTTCTTTTCTTTTCTTTTCCTTGTTTTTCTTCTTTTTTTTTAAGACTGCCACTAACTATCAAGCACCTACCTGAGGTGGCGTATTCCTGCAGTTTTCTTTCTCTCAAATTTGAATTCATTGTATTGTTGACTTCCTTGAATTCAGTGTGATTTGTCCATGTATCTTGAAAATTGTCTCCAATTGGCTTATACATATTGCATTTATTTTGTAGATATTTGATCAGTTATATGAATCATTACCTCCACCAGCTGAGGTTACGTTTTGATTCCATGTGTTTGTCTATCTGTCTGTCTGTCTGAAAGAAAGAAAGAAAAAAAAAAAGAAAGAAAAAAAGAAAGAAAGAAAGAAAGAAAGAAAGAAAGAAGTGATTTAATTTGGGGGGTCATGATGTCAAAGGTCAATGGTTCTGGGGTTATGAAGGACATAAAATAAGCTTGAAATCTAGCAATAACTCAAGAACGGATTATCAGATTTTTACCAAATGTATTATATAGATGTCCCTGTACCTCTATGTATGTGTTTGAAGATATTGCATACAAAATGGCGATAGCCTAATCATGCATGGTTACTTGGAGGTCTGCTCTCTCAGAGTGCTTCTCAAATTTTATGCTACTAGTAGTTTTCCATGGAAAATGTAGAGATTTAATCAAAGTGAATTAAAAGAACCAGCATTATATGTATGAAAACTGGATTACTAATGAGAACATGATAAACCCTCAAAGCACCACTACCTGAAAATGCCACTGACTACTGCAAGTGAACAGGTTTCTCTTGATACTGACAAAGAGAGGAAATCCCCATCACTCTCAGGAATTTGAATAAGAACCGAGAGGCTTGTTTAGTAGCAGCATGCCCCATACAATGTATTCCATTCACCATTCAATGAAACTGATAAATGTGATACTGATGCATTTATCAACTGCAATAGGCATTTTTACATCAGCCTGATAAAAATCCAAGCTCGAGATATTTTTCGCGATTGCAAATTAGCGTGCTATTTCATTTCCTATTCACATCAGCCTGACGAGAATTAGCCCGAAATTTTTTCGAGCTAATTCGACAGCTGAGCATGCGCAAACAGTGCTGGGCTTACCAGTAGTGCCTGCGCACGCTTTCAGGTCACACACGCTAGGCATGATGGGATGCATTGCGCTAGTTTCTTGAGGCGATTTCACATTATTGAGTAGCGCACCAGTTCGCTATGTTATCCCGCTATTTCTGAAATTTCCCGAGTTGGACTCGAGAAATTTTCTCGATCAGAGCAATACAATTAGCACGCTAATTTGTGTTCACATTATCAAATAGCGCGCTATTTCGTGATCGGGTTAATTTCCCAAGTCAGAAAATAGCGCGCTATTTCGAAACATCGGGCTGATGTGAAAATGCCTAATGTCACATACCCTTACCTCCTTTTCATTCCTCTGGTGTGAACATGAGGAGCCTTGATAACACGTTTGCTGACTCAACTTGTCAGCTACACATTGTAGTATACTGTATTATTATGCTTTCCCACCATACATCCCTTCACCTATAACCTTAAAAACAAAACAAAATATAGAGGTGTGTGTTTGCCTGTTCCATTGTATCCTCACATGTGTTTGTTTGTTTTTCTTTTCCACTTTCATTGTTATCTCTATTACACAGATACATTTATCTTGTTTGCTTTCATGTATAATCTAATAGACTTCACTGCAGAATCTCTGCTCTGTGTGGGTGGAAACTCTTATGTTACTAATGCATTGCAGGAAGATGTGTTAATTTCATGTAAAATGCCATGAAGATTGTACCCCCCCCCCCCAAAAAAAAAAAAAAAAAAATCAGAAAATGGCATAGCCATTCAGATTTTAGACATTTGTCTTTAAATAAACATAAAAATCAATACACGAGAACATTGTCATTGTGCGTTAATTTCATTGAGTTGTTTATTTCTTCATGTGAGCTTTACCCACACAACTTTATAAAGTCACTTAATGGACACACCTGTGATTGACAATTGGTATCCTTTCCACAACTAAAGGTCTGTAGTACCTCTCAATTACAAATCCACTTTGAAATTAGATATTTAGAAGAAGACGGGTGCAGATGCCAAGGTGAGATTTTACGGGAATAATAGTGTAAAGATACTACAGTAATATGGTTACACTGGAGGGCAAAAAAAAAAAAAAAAATGATTGGTTGAAGCTGTACACCAAAGCCTTGTTTACTCCTGTCACTGCTGAGGAGAGAAAAGGAAAATCAAACTACATTTAGTTCTGAATATCTCATCGGCCTTATGCCAAAATGGCTCTAACATTGTACAAAGTCTATGGTGTTAAGGACCTTTTACTATAAGGCGTAAGGCCGACGCTAGGTAGACATGGTAAAGAAGTTGCCTGTGATGTCTTCTGTTTAATCTTTCACATATCTTATGTGTGTTTACAGGTCTCTGGCCTCATGGCCCGAGGCCACTAAATTTGACTTTTTAAGATTTTTCAGGTCAAGCACTGGTGTGTGTGTGTATGTGTATATATATATATATATATATATATATATATATATATATATACAGTCAAACCTGCCTTAGCGGCCACCTCTCTATAGCGGCCACCTGTCTATAGCGGCCACTGAAAAATCCCCCCGAGAGAAAAGCCATGTTAAAGACCCTGTGTATAGCGGCCACCTGTCTAACGCGGCCAGCGGCCACAAATTTTGTTTCCCGCGGTAGATTTTAACCTGTCTATAGCGGCCAAAAACCCGATGGAGCCGTAGCCGAGCTGATAATTCAGGGTGTTTTTCTGCTTTTTAGCCGTGCCAGTCATTTCCGGGCAACATTCAGTGATCGCCACCGTTGCATTCATCACTTATTCAGTCACAATAATGCACTAATTCATGACTGTGCACATGCTACATCTAGTGTACTGTGCAACAATTTCATAAACACCAGCATATTGTTCTACGCATGATACACACGTGTGCATACGTACACACATAAATACAACAATGATACATGTACATGTAGGCAATGCACACAAAGTTGGATTACCTGTCTATAGCGGCCACCTGTCTATAACGGCCACTTTTTCTGTATCCCTTGGGTGGCCGCTATAGACAGGTTTGACTGTATATATATATATATTTAAAATATAGATATATACGTTTATATATCAAACCAGTTTCTTCTGCCAATCTTTGATATGGGAGGCATAACTACTGGAAGCATGACTGTATACATACACTACATACACCAGAAAGCATGTACACCTTCACCACAAAAAGGCAGTTTAGGTGAGCTATTGAGGAGTATATGTTAAGTTTCCTTAACATGTCTTAATAAATATGAATGCTGCTCCTACAAGTAAACTTTTCTATCATTTTGGATATCTCATTGACAAATTCGGTAACACCAGAGGTACCTTGGTCGGGTTGATAAGTGTGTGTGTGTCTGTGTTATATTTGTGAATAGACAAGCTGTTGTGTCATTATTACGACTTATGCAAATATTGATTTGCACTTAATTATCTTTCAGTTGAAGGCTCTTGATGTATAAAGAGATAGAACAGAAGCGAAGGGAGCGAGGAAGGGAGAGAGAAAAGAGGGAGTGAAATAAGAGATAAATAGCAAGTTTCAAGTTTATGTCACATCTTTAAAGAGAAATACAGTATAAACCAAAAGGTACTACATGCAAATCACATATCGAAGTTTTACACAAAAGGTATGGTAATAAGGTCAGATCTGACACGGGACGGGAAAAAAAAATCATAGCAGATGTGGAGGATTAGTAAAAGCCATTGACATAATATCAAGGCTACTCCCCCTTTTTACTGCTCTTGCTACATTTTGCTACAAACATAAACAAATAAAAACAAACTATTTAAGTTACCACGACAACAACAAACTATACACGAACGAACAACAGGCATTCAGTAAACATTATAATCTTACAGTATATTGCATATTATTATTTCTGTTGATTAAAGCAAAAAAAGATCAAAACAGATAGGCAGCAGAAAGGGAAAGAAAAGAGGACTGGGTGTTATTTTCATGGTTTTGAGAGCTCAGAAAAATACTCCTTGTGATGAATATTATTTCGGATTATTACCGTTTCCATTACCACAGCAGAAACCGCAAAGCTCTCGCCGTGGTATACAGGTGATTATTAACGAGGATTTTGTTTTTCTCTCCCTCTCGCTCCGACCCCGCTCGTCCGTGGAAGCATTGAGCCAAGACCTTTCCGGTTTGTGCGAGTTTGAGAAACTTCTATGCAGCACGTGTTGTATACTTGATAAATCATATCTGGTTTGAAATGCGGTACGTCTTTCATTCTCGACTTTACCGAGTAAATCTCTTTTAAAGGCAACTCTGGTAAAGCTTGACTACAGAGATGACAGATAGATAAATAGATAGATAGATAGATAGATAGATAGATAGATAGATAGATAGATAGATAGATAGGAGCCCGTTGTTATTAAAAAGAGTTCATTCATTCATTCATTCATTCATTTTTATTTTGTCACGGTACCAGGCTCAGCCGGAGGCTGTTTTTCAGCCAGTCCGTGAATTAAAAACACACGTTACACAATGAATTGTACAATACAAAAGTTACTGTATGCAATCACCACAATCATTGACAATGGCGAGATTTCTGTCAATCTCGTAGTGCTCGAGTGTTAACATATTAGAGCAGAGATTGCCCCAGGCAGAAAATGGCTTAGATCACTCTCGAGTCTTACTGTAGTGACGCTGTGATAATCGAAGATTTTAGAATTGTAATCATCCAAACACGAATTGCTCGGCAGCACTGACCATTTTCGGATGCCTTTCCAGCCTATCGAGATTTCACAAATCGGGAGATCTCCCGTCCTTATCTTCATTCCCTGATTATAATACGTACGCTCTCATGATAATCCGGACCACCGACGTAGAGATGTGTTTGTGTATTACTTTCATCCAGTTCCAGGGACTAACCAACCTGCTACCGTCACGAGGGCATAATCCAATCAGACGTGTTTCCTCTCGTATCAACAGCCAATCAGAACTCGCAGGACGGTGTCTGAAAGAAAAACAAAAGCGTGTCGCCCAAAGTGTCGCCCAATCAGCACGCGCGCATGTTATGCCATCAAAGCCAAATATTTACATTTCGCGGGGAAACTGGAGATGTTATTTATGCCGAGTTTTTGGCTAGTAACCCACAGTTTGGCAAGTGTGTAGCATTGTGACCTACACCCAAACTACACTGACCCCGATCACAGAAACGGCGTTATTTCAGTTGAAAGTTCCTATACAACCACGATAAACCGATGATAACCATATAAGCAGGTAAGAGACTAATTCTGGAACAAAACTTCAAAGAAGCCTGTTGGAGGAGAGGTGTGAAAACAGACTTGTGTGTCAGAGGTAAGGCGACAGTCGCAACTATACAATGTATAATGTTTAATTACTACTTTTATGTATAGCCTATATGTGTCTTTAAAGTAAAATCACATTGAATTGATTTGCAATATAAACTTTTGAATTAAAAAAGCTGGTCAATTCATTTCCAGTTTGATTTTTGTTTTCATCCATGTCTGCGGTATTCTGATAGTGAAGCTTTACTTAACGCAGGTAAGCATTCATTGTCTAAAGTCTCAAAAATATGTCTCCGCTCAGATGGTTTTTTCTGTTACTTTGTTTGCTTTTCTAAAGAAGTTTTTCGTCATTATCTATTGCAGTGTCTCAGTGATAAGATATAATTGCCATTTCACTTCTTCTAAAGCTAACTTTCTCTTTCCGGGATCCTTAAAAGGTCTTGAAAAAACCCCAGAAAGGATTGTTCATTTGGGAACCGTAATAAGGTCAGCTACTCTTCATCAAACTCAAACAATGTCAAAAATGAATCAATCGTTAGAGCGCGGACATATTACAGTAAAGACTCGGATCGGATTAACTTGTTTCGGCATTATGCGTGAAAGTAAGTATATCATCGCCTCTGCTCACGATTGACATTCAGTTAATATTGGCGTTCAGTTTCTAATCATTGTTGTTGATTTCGACATTGTATTCACAGTATATTTGAGGGTAGTACACATCTGAAACTCTTTAATGTGACAACGGCAGAAATGATCGACAAGAAGCGCGTTGACAACTAGAGGACGGAATTTTGCATAATAAATATGTTAATTTGATGTAAGTATTTGACACCACTCTGCGACTGATGGACACAAGCGCAGTCCTTTATTGAGGAAAGGTGCTCAGACCATTTGAACCACCATCTCATAATGCCATCGAAATTGAGCATCGACAGGTTGTCAATGATAATGAAGTGGTTTAACAAACGAAAACTTGTTACGCAAGCTTTGTTACGGGTCCATGTGCCAATTTCCCCCGAAATGACCTTCCCCTTTTCTCGTTCCTCACATCACTGCTGTTGTACATGACCTTGTCAGGTCGATCGTCTGGTCTGACAGGCACGATCAAGTCAAACGATCCTGGCCCTGTGCCTCAAACACACTCCTTCTGTCTTCCTTCGTCCTACCAACAGGTCGTATTTTGTATGGATGCCCCTTCCCTTCCTACCAACAGGTGTAAGGGTTTCTGACTTGGTATCGATCTGAGAGCGTGGCGGCACGAGAATGCATGCGCACATCATCGCGCGCTCCCCGCTCTGGCGATTCGGCCACGTCCAGCGCGGCATTCAGCCCGACCCATCGCCAGCCCGACTTCGAGCCATGGAGGACAGATTCGTGCTCGACTGCATCTCCGTGGAGAAACTGCGATACAAGTGGTCATCCGACATCATCCCGAGGTACGATGCCCTCGACGATCCCTACGCCCGACACTATTTTCAGTCGCCCATGGTAAGAGGCGTCATCACCAAGACGTTAGGGAGAGAGGTGAGTTCATCCCCCCCCCCCCCCCCCACACACACACACACACCTTCTCCTCTGTTCTCTCTATCTCTCGATGATGTCGGTCTCGGAAAGATAATTGACGATTGTTTGAAAAAAAGAAGAAAATAACAGATAAAAACGAGAGTAGTTGAACATTTTCCACACGCGTTCTCATAAGATGCGCTTCGTTGCTCTATAAGCTATACCAGCACGATTGTATGTAATTAAAACCTGTGACGTTATTCTCTTTTTCGAAAGGAATACCTTGCACCTCATACACTATGCTTTGATGGGTGCATAATTATTATGTCTACTCTTAGAGTTTGCAAGTAATAATCATAGGCCCTATTCTGCTTTTGCGTGTCCTCTTTATTTCCTTGTCGAACTCACAATATCAGCTGACAGAAGAATATTTATACAAAGTACGACCAAAAGGAGGATAAGAATATCTCGCGGTTTTGCAACAGTGGCCTTTGAATTTCCGTTTTCTTTGAATCCACGGGACGTTCCATAGTAACATAGGAGCGACGAGATAATTATGCTAAGTTCCTTCGATGTAACATTGTCACTATTTTACGGGTCGTCTATTACTAACCACATCACTGTCAGCTACAAAGGACATAACGTATATTTTTGTCCGATAATGAAAGATAATACTTCAGTAAAAGAAAGGGCATAATTTTGATAAGCTTTACCACATTCAAAGGCAGAATGTATACCATGTCTTTTATATATTTAGATAGATAGATATATAGATGAATGAGTGAATGAATAAAAACAAAAAATAATCAATCCATCAATCAATCAGTCGGTCAGTGATTAGTAGGTATAGGTAGACAGCTATAGAGTTTGTGTGGAAATGTAGTTTTTTAAATATTTAATTGCTCTATTGTACAATATGCAGGAAATAAAAAGGGTACCTCAATGTAAGACATCACTGACAAAAATGGAGTGACCCTCTCTTGCAGCAGGTAGAATTTCTATAGAAAGAATAGAGAAAAAAAGGCAGATTCAAAATGAAATCCATTCGTGTACTCTGCTGTGAGTCTGAGTCGACTGCTGTCATATTTGATTATGTCATTTTATTCCGCATCTCTTTGGGTTTCCATCCAAACAAAAAATATAAACCTAGGTTGATGATTGCATTCTTGTTCTTATGGGGAATTTGAGATGCATCACTTGGTCATGTTTACGGTCGCAGGCACTGGAAAAAAAATAGCCATTACCAAATTGCAGAGAAAAGAAAAGTTAGAGAAAGCAGTAAATCATTGTAAGATGCACAAACTCCTGAAAGCCATTTTCATTCTCTCGCAAAAAGAAAAACAAAACAGAAATAAAAATTCGAGTTTGAAGAAGGTGCCAGATGAACTTGAATGAATAATCAGTTACTTAACTATGTCGTACTTATATCATTAATTGCAGGTTCCGTCCAAAACCAGGTCAGACAAAACAAAGAAAAACACACAAAACCCCCTTCTTCATGACTTATGTGTATGCATGCATGATTTTATGTTTGTGTGGAGAGATTCTGCTTCAATATCCGAAATGCAAATCTCGCAGGAGTGCACAGAGTCGCTGACAGCACTTTAAGTGTAATAAATTTAACGCAATATAATTTTCAATCTTGTTATTGTTATTGTTGTTGTTGTTGGACGTAAAGTCACTCGACATAATTTGTTAGGCATTAGAAATTCCATAATAGGTGATGGTTAAGAACAAAAAAAAAATCGCTTCACTTTTTCTCTGACTTTATGAAAATATCAAACAATGAATATGTAAAAAAGACAAATGACAGATAAAAGGAAGTAAAGAAGGAATGGTATTATCATCAGGTTCGCATGTTACACGCATCTGCGAACACAATCATGATGTGCATGTACTAATTATGGCAACTGTTCTTGACAACGGCAACCACTGAAAGTAACGTTTGGTGCCTGACAGTATGAAGTCTAACAAATTTAGCCCGACGAGTGCAAGTGCAACTGATGAATCGTGATGAAGGTTATATTATGCATCCTAGTATTATAGGGTCATTATTTATGATAACTCTTTGGTGGCACGGTGCAAATAAAAATCGACTGATGTTTCGTTTTGCTATCTCAAAAGAAGTCGAATGTATGAATTAAGTAAGAGTAACTACTGACACGAGCATGTCGCGAGAGAAAGACCGAGCAAGTCAGAAACTCAAGGTTATCGCCTATTCTCTTGTCTGTCTACGACAGAAACAAAATGAAGGGGAAGAAATTGATCCGCTTTCTTTTATTGTGCTCGTCACAATGGAGCGATCGATGACGAACATTGTTACCCCTTCCATGTTGTGTTTTTATGTCATCCGCTGGCTGTCGCCCCGCGCGTGAAGAATCAATGTACCAGAACCCCTTTTCCGTATAAACAGAGAGCAGGTCACGCATTCAAATAATGTGACAGATCTTCATGATCTTACGGCATGAACAGACTTCCTATATAAAAGTTATAGATAGAGTATCTCTCTATCATGTTCGGTCTACAAAAGAGTTCGCACTCATGTTAAGGACTTTGTTCAAGATGTTTTATCACCTCCTTCCTATCTCCTAGAGGATTAACAATGTAAACATATTTACCTTCCTCTTGTTTGCCAATGCATTAAGGAGACAATGGAATTGGGCCTGAGACATGTTACCAAGTGAAAGTTCTGAAGGGGGCATGAATGGTTACTACAATGGGTACCGTAAGAGGAGAAACACTGAAGTTAATCCTTCAGTTAACACTCAGAGGGCCTTAATTACGGCTTTTTCGAGTGATATTTACCGAGCCACTTCAATAATTACTTTCTCTCAACCAAGCAGAGTTTCAGTGGTGCTCAGAGGGAAAATTCCTGCTTACGAGACTTATGAGACAATATTGAAATATGGTGTAGTGTTGACAACTACAACAGTTTTTTTTAAAATATAATTACATTAAATCATAGTTCCTTTAGTATAGGCCTATACTCATTTTTTTTTTTAAATTGAAGGCCATTCGAGACTCCCCTGTCCCTGCACTCGCACTTGTCCATCCTCCTTTTTTGTGAGTAATACCTGAGAATAGTTTTTGGTCGTTTTGTCAGAAAAGGCCTGTTCCCTCGTTAAATATAATTACGTATGCAGGTTGTCTATTGCGACTGCCCCTGCAACGTGGTCATGTAATGAAAGTGAAATGCAATAAATGAACATTTGTTTTCTTCCTCGAAAATTGTATTCTAATCGGTGTTATTGTAATTTCTTTTGTACATTTTATTTTAAAAAAGAAACATCGCAGAAATAATTTGAATTTGAAAAAAAATGACGTCAATTCAAGTCTTTTTTCTCAAATCAATATCTCCTCTATTCGTATTTATCTTTCTCTTTCTCTCTTTCTTCTTTTTTTTTCTTCTTCTTCGATTTCAACTTATAGCATGCTCACTATACTCATTTTCTTCTCTCTCTCTCCTACACTGTTTCTTCTTTACATATCTCTCAAAGGCCTACATAGTTTTAATGTCTGTAAATGTAACTATGATACGATAAGAATTTTATACGTCATTACGGTATAATGAATTTTATGGAATGATTACATTTTTGAATGCGCCAGCATTTTGAACTAATGAACAATATGTAAATGACTGAACTTATGTATCTTAATCGATGTTTATGTTTTTTTTTTCTTACGAGGACTCCTGCTTTCCTTTTCTTTGTCTCTCTCGATCTCCCACCCTCATTTCTGCATCTCTAACCCCCTATTAGTAACTCTGTCTATCTTCTCCTTCTCCCTTCGCTGAGGCTTCCTCTCGAGTCCATATCCTGGTTAAATATGATATGTTTATGATGGAAATGCTTTTTGTAATTTTATCATTCTTTTATCCGTATTGTTTTGTATCATATTTTATTGTAACATCGTGCAATTCAGTCACTGACTGCAATGCGATTGAAATAAAACCATTATTGAATTGAGTTGAATTGAATTGACAACACTGATTTTCATATCTATCATACCATATTCCAATTGACTAGAATATATACAAATATATAGTATATTCAGTATCGTCCCTATATATTCTATAAAACCATGTTAATCATGTTGCCATTAGCAAGAGATTACTGACCTTTTAGTTTATTTATCAAAACAATGACGACATCACTCTCCCCGACTCAGAATCTACCGGAGCCATGGAGGATAGACCCACTCCGACCGGTCCTAACGGCCACGCATCGACGTAACAGTCGATCACCGAACCGATGCTCTCTCTCGGCCCAACAACGACTGCCGCGGAGTTCGTCGCTAGACACCCTGAGAAGGCGGCGAAACGACTTCAAGGTTGACAGCGTGTATGCTACAAATCAGGTACAATACATGACCAGTGCATAAAAAGATGATAGCATGGTAATGTAGTCTGTAATTATAATTCTATCCTGTTATGTAATAGCCAAGTATCAGTCAGTGATTGGATAATGACGGGCGGGAAGAGGCTTTGTTAACATAGCCTGCATGTGGGCTCAATATTCGTACTGCTGTGGAAAGTGGCTACAACGGAAAATTAGAGTTCTCCTGTTGGGACAAACCAACAAACATTGATCACAGTTTTTGGCAAGAAATAATACGAAATGTTTTGACCGCGTTGAATTGGTTTGAATGTTACTTCGGCATGCACTGGGAGGGTTATGCGTCCTTATAGACCATGTAGACTTTGTCTCGGGACTTCTAACATTCCACAAAGTACTTTTGACATTTGTGGGAAACATTATACCATCCCACATGTCTGCATATACTTGTGTGTTTTTAACATTGTTTAAACTGGCCCAAAACGAGACTCACCACGTACAAAAGTGGGTACAATATAGAAGTGCTTGTGCATCTGAGAAAACAACTATTAGAAATTAGTACTATTAGTATAGTACTAATTTAGACTGACATCAAATGGCTTTAATCGACAATTAGACTGATGGATTGATAACCTGTTGACGATAATCAGATAATGGATTAGTTCATATCTACATTATAATCACCTATCTTTCCCCCTCCCTCTCTCCCTCCCTCTTTGTCTGTGTATCCGTCTGTCTGTCTGTTTGTCTCTCTCTCTCTCTCTCTCTTCATCGCGAAAGGTGACAGAGAGGAAACCGATGTTTAAACCGTACGATGCCCTCCACGACAAGCACGCGGCGGACTATTTTGAGAGGAAAGGAGTTAAAGAGACGCTAGGCGTGACGATGACGTCACCAAGGTACCATAGAGCTAGATCACCACCAGTACCTACCAAAAGGTTCGTGCTTTTGCCCTGCTGTAACTCACATTATTTTTCTTCAAAAGGAGTCCATTCATATAGCAAAGTACTAGTAGGGCCTACCCTATGATAGACCTGCTCGGTTTGGAGTACTGTTTTTTTTTTCAGTCATATGGGGGGGGGGGGGGGGGGGCTTCAGTATATGTTTGTTTGTTTGTTTGTTTGTTTGTTTGCTCATTTTCCATCTGAGAAGATGGCTGGATAGCCCATATTCAGCTACGTTAAGCTGGTCTTCCATGGGGTCCAGTTGGATGTGAGGTGGGAACACTTCACCGGGTTAAACACCCTGCTCTTTGCGATGAATGAATGAAGCGGGATCTTTTACGTGCATGAGTTGTTACTCTCTCATACACGGGACCTCCAGTTTATGTCCTATCCGAGTATATGACCAATAACTGTAGGTAATTTATGCACTGACATAACGATGCACCTAACTCATTGCACAACCAACTGAATCGTCTTTTCTTCTTATTTTGGAAGATCCCCAGTATTATGGCCGACATAAGTTACAGTGTTTTACATCCTATATTCATAGCTTCGCTCTGGTATAGGGGGCGTGCTTCGATCTCTATTCGATTTCGAAAGCGTGTAGATGATGTCTTTTGCAGATTACTGTGCAGTTCCGTATTTTACTCAACTCCTGTCAGGGAGAAAATTAGGAAAGTATAAAATCGACAAAAATCCATCGATGAATGCCCCCCCCCCCTCTTTCTTATACAATTTCTGCGTTCTTACAGGTCTTGCCATTTGATAAATCAATTCGAAAGTTATCAACTGCCGAGGATAACGTGAGCCTGTAACTGCCGACAAACCTAGGGAAGTTATTTTGAAGGATTTTATTTGACTTTTTTTTCACAAGTCATCCACGATCGTTACGCAAATAGATTTGGTGAAAATACACGCACGACAGAGAAAGCTACATTACAATGGCAATGAGAAGATGGACTCATATTACAGGTTATAAGAACAATAGCGATCGTGACTGTAATGGCAGTGGTGTTGAAAATGACAATTATGATAATAATACTAGTAGTAATAAGAATATTAGCAACAATAGTAATTGTAATGATAATAGTAGTAGGGATAATGATGGTGAATATGATAATAATGATAATGTACAGTGAAATGGTAAAGCTGATAATGAAAATAAGATAGTAGTAATATTGATAACAACTTTTGGTGTAGTATTGTCACAACAACAACAACTACTACTACTACTGCTTCTACTTCTACTACTACAAATACTACTATAACTATAATGTACTACAACTAGTAGCAGCAGTGATGTAGTATTGCTATTTTCATGTGACAAATTCAAAAATATCATTAAAACACTATGAATTATACCAAACGGCATACATCACACTTCACTTCCGACACTCTCAGGCGCGTCGCCCTTCTACGAAGTATTTCAATGAGGCTGTCGCTTTTTGATGCACATTCTTATGTAAGTTCTTTTTTTATTTTTATTTGATTTGGAATCGATTTTTTTTTCTGCATTCCTTTTCCATACGAGAATATAACACAAAGTCAATTGATCGAAGTTATTGAGTAATAGAAATTTGAATCTAACAGTGATTGACTTAAATGTAGGCCCTACAAAATTGTTTTTCCTGAGAATATAAAATGAAAACTAGCAGGTGTCATTTTATGCATATTGAAACTTTTTAACATATTAAGATTTTCATGCATATGAAAACAGTATTGTGATTTAAAAATACCGCTTAATTTTTTCAACTATACACCCCTGGAATATTATTTCATCTCAACGAATCAGTCAGTTTCTACAACGAAATTTCATAGATCAGTATACAAATGAAAATAATTATCTTTTCTCAGCTTGGTTTGATTACAGTGCAAATTCTTGTCAAGGCATAAGCGTGCTACTTTATTACATTCTGATTATACAAATTCATGAAATTCTTCCGTCGAGATGTTTTCATTGCAACTGATTGACAAATTGCCCTACATCGACGTAAATAAGCACTGAATTGATCAGTGTTTTAGTAGTAGCCATGAAAAAAAAAATTATCATGGCTATATACTACTAAAACACTGATCAATTCAGTGCTTATTATACGTCGATGTAGGGCAATTTGTCAATCAGTTGCAATTCTGATTATATTTATCTATTTTATATATCTATTGGTTTTATTCAAACAAGGTAGCGATTGTGACTAGAGCGATAATAATATACAACACGAGAACATTAATATTTCTATAATTATTATCTTTGAAGGCTTCCGTGGTTGTAGAACGTTGGGTGCTAGGCTCAATTAACGGCGCGCCACATATTCTTTCGTGGTCATGTATGTGGCCCTGAAAAGGGCCTACCCAGTCAAGACGTTTCGGCAGGCATGTTCTCGCTTGTTTATTCTGTTTTATATGAAATTTTTGTACTTCAGCAAATAATATTATTCCCTTGAGAACGGCGAGAATATGCTTGCCAAAACGTCGGGACAGGGTAGGCCCTTTTCAGGGCCACATACATGACCAAGAAAGAATATGTGGCCCACCGTTAAGTCTTCTAAAACCCAATATTTCTATACCTCAACAACCAAATATGAATAAACAGACCACAACAACGACAAATAACCACACAAGCAAAGTTGTTCATGTCAGAACATGTACACCAGAGTGATGTGTCAGTGCACATTAAAAATGAAAAAAAGTTTCTATCTCGTGTATTTTGTTTTTTTTTAAACATGCAAACTATATTTTCTTCACAACCGTAAAACGCTGAATGGAAATGAAGAGTCACTACATTCACCGTTGAAGCTGACAAAATATTTTATTTACAGGCAGTAGGCCTACACGTGTTTCACGAAAAACTGTAAATTTTGAACTGCAACGCAGCCTACAAGTATACCAACCAAACGAAAACGTATAGAATATCTTCCTGTTGTTTCTATCAATACAGGGTGATAGATAGATAAAAAGATAGATGGGCAGATGTAATAGAGAGAATATACATAGGTAAATATAGACAGATGGATAGATAGATAGATAGATAGATAGATAGATAGATAGATAGATAGATAGATAGATAGATAGATAGATAGATAGATAGATAGATAGATAGATAGATAGATAGATAGATAGATAGATAGATAGATAGATAGATCAGTTCCATGCACACGGGTGAGAAAGCGATTAACAGCATGCAGCAACAAAGCCATATAGCCGCCGAGCCCACGCCGAGCGAGCAGCAGACAGCAAGGCCGAGCGATTCATTTACCCGTTGCTAGGCAACTCCAGTCGGCTTTCCCAGCCGCTTGGTAGCGCGTGTGCGGTCGATACGAGAATAACTTCCGCGTTGCGATCGTAAACATACCTCGTAACAAGCGTGTTCACGGAGAGCCGAACAAGGGGTTAGTGGTGCGGTTGAAATAGATAATTCATTTTTGTGGGATATTGCAATCATCAAATTGTGAAAAATGCCTGACAGTGCTGCTAAGAAATCCAAGAAGGTACCAAGGGGACCACCGACGCCTTCCGTGGAAGAGCTGGAAACTCTAGAGAAGGATTTCTTGCTAGATTGCATAGCGATAGACTGCATAGCGAAGGACTACTCGATGGCTCAGCCGAAGCTCGGCCCAGCGATTCCAGGCTACAACGCACAGAAGGATAAGCATGTCAGAATGTACTTTGGACGTGAGGGTGTAACAACTACGCTTAGAAAGACTGGACAGGTAAAAGATATCGTCGAGCTTGCGCAAATAGCGGAAATATTTGCTTGCAAAAAGCAAATAGTAGTTACAAATGCTGTTAAGTAAAGTAATAGTGTGACAATTATATGACTTTTTTTTCATAGTAGTATAGATTAGAAACTATTAAGTGTAATTTTGTTCAACCCCTTTGATCTACATTAATTCAACAAAATGACTTTTGAAACTTGTGCAAATCCAAACCATTATCGATAGGCAAGCACAAGGATGTAATCACGCAAGTGTTGATGTCATGCCAACCATTGATTCTACCATTTAATTAACACACACCGCATCATGTACAATGTAAGATAGAGATTGTTACATGTGTACAGTCTACGAGAGACAGATGAGATATATAGCAACCTGAGGAATCAATCAACTGATGCTATATCTTGCAACCAATTGCTACAATGACTGCCATCTTGTGAAAATTGTGGCTCAGTTGGCCGGAGAAAGGGATGAACACATCCTGCTAACTAGTCAAACTCTTCTTTCATTGCCATGGCAACATATATACCATATATTCATATAGTTTTAAGTGTGGAAGGTCCAGATGTTCAACTATTTGTGGTTTTTTTTTTTTTCCCCCCGCTATGCAGGACAAGGGTGGTACCTCAATCGACGGACCTGTCATTGACCGTTTCATCGAATCCGGGGCGGGGTACAAATACCTCCACGCACGCAATCAAGCACCAGGCGCTGCCAAGGGTGAGTTTGGCATTTCAGTCCATCATAAGCTGTGATGAGAATGTTGGGATCCTAGTGTAGGGCATACAACAACTTGTATGATTTATCATTGTTGGTGCAGATCATTAACCGTACACTCATTTCTGAATAGTTGAAATTATCATAACATGACTAGATAAGGAACTTGGATCCAGGGTGTTTTCTGGATGAGGTGAAAATTTTTGCAAACTCTTGTATAGTTGAGCAGAAAAATGTTATATGTATGACAATAGGATATGGCAGATGGCCCTCACTTTTAAGTGTTCAAATATATGCGTGCATATGAATATAGAGAGATAAAATTATTATCTATGTACAGATTTGTATATCTACAATCTATCAAACTGCTCAATATCTGAGTGGAACTGTGTTTGTACAGTGTAACATGTTTTGCCCACAGATCATGTCTACATGTGTTCATTTAATTAAATTGTGTTTTAATATTGCCTATCCAGCTGGACACTGCAAAGATCAAGTAAATGGACACGCCCAGTTCATGCAGGATGTCAAACCAATCTTCGGATACCATGGCCACTTTGGCTACCGGAGGAACAGCCCCTGGTTACGGAAGATGCCTTCTCCCTTTGGCGTAGATGTCCGATCTCCAACACACTGAGAAACACACGCACCTTGCCTCCACCAACTACCGGTATAAGAGCAACCTCTAGGGCTTTGAGAAAGTGGACTTTACACATTCAAAGATTGATATTTATCGCAATTAAGATTTCTCATGCTGCCATTGATGATATGCCTAACTTCATACCGTATACCACCTGTGCAGCTAAGATGCTTTCTAGCTCTGAGTTCTCTTGAGAGTACTTGGTTGTATGTAGTGCAGATAATGTACTTACAGGTGTAATTTCCTCAGTGTCAACATAGAGAAATAGGATGTTCATATTGTCCATGGAGTTGTTTTGGTCTTAATGCTCTTTTTGCTCATTTGTGAAGACTTTGCCATTACCTTAAGCCCCATCAGAGTATGTCTCCATCTTGTTTGAACAGATTTTATCTTGTGAGGTTCAGAAGGTTGGCAGTGCAGCTACATGCATGCATGTCATTGTTGAATGTGAGATTTTATGCGTACACACATTTCTCTCATCTTTCAAGATGTAAATCGTAAGTCATCATCAACTTTCTCGTTCCTACAAAACTTACGATACCCTAAACCTGATCTGATTCCATCCATTTGTTGCGTAAAGCATCTTCAACAAGTTACCATACATGTTGTACTTTATACAAAGAGGTAATATTCACAAAAGTGCCATATCATATGTTTAGTCTCAGCAAAGAGCTAGCAATAAGATTAATTTATTTTCAAAGTTAGTCTTATACATGCATATCAGCGGTGACTACAGCTTTTAGTTATATCTGTCCTGCAACCCATGGTACATATTAATTTTATGTGTGTTTCTTGGTGTGCTCCCATTCATTTGTAGATATGATTGATATTGGAGAAATTAAGCAGGTCTTAATTTTGAAAGAAAATGTTATATGTAATTACAGCTAGTGATTACATAGATGAGGTGTATTCAACTTGCTTTCTCTTGTTTTATCCTTAAAATGACTGGGTCATTCTTTTTCCATGTAATTTTCAG
Organism: Diadema antillarum; assembly: GCF_040938485.1. Classification (NCBI taxonomy): domain Eukaryota; kingdom Metazoa; phylum Echinodermata; class Echinoidea; order Diadematoida; family Diadematidae; genus Diadema; species Diadema antillarum. The sequence goes on from NW_027272389.1 coordinate 520,780, forward strand.
TAGCACTTTTTTTTTTCTCAACTATTTTATCTATTTCAAACAGAAATACATGATGAAATCCGTCCATTGAAAAAAATGAAACACAGATTCTCTTCCATTTTTATCGCGCATCTTATATTTCACAATCACAAAGTGATGTGATTGAAATGACGTGTCAATAATGTCTTGAAAGCAATAATTTGATGACAAGTGTATACAGTGTATTTATGCTCCAATTGCGTGCAGTGTAAATACATAAGTCTCCGTGTACATCATTTTTAAGCATGGAAATTAACTGTGAAGGTTTTATTAGTTCATTCCTGATACATTCTTTTGCCAGTAAATATTCACATAAATCTGCTCTTTCATCTGACAGCTGACCTACAACTGTACATGTACATGTTGTATATGACTGAAAGTTATTGTATCTCATGTCTGATTATGATAGTGTTACATACAAAACTAGAAAAGCACTCTGAGAGCGCAGACCTCCGCCAAGCAGGTTACTTTCCACCAAATGATCTTGCTCTTCCATAGAGATCAATGATTTCCACCCACTAAAAAATCGCCCGCTTTCCCAATATAGAATCCTTTGTTACGTCATACAAATCTGTAAACCCTCAGATGCGCGGCACGCCTCGCCCCAGCAGAAACTAGAGCACGCACTTTAGTGTGCACATGAAAACTTCAAAAATGCGCAGCTTGAACTCCCAAGTTCATTGACCCTACATGGCAAAATATCCAAAATCCTTCATAAAACCCATAAAAATTTCCAGATCACTACCAAAATTTAATCATCATTTCCTTGTGTCATTCTCAAGCTTTGCTGCATGTTCCATCAAAATCCATGCACCACATTTTGAGATATTTTACATGTGGACAAACAAACTAACTAACAAACAAACCAACGGTAACGAAAACATAACCTCCTCCCTTGGCGGAGGTAATAAAGTACTCTAATGGCTGTAAAATGGAAATTTAAGTCGGGAACGCTAAAATGATGAATTATCAAGACTTTTTTTTGGGGGGGGGGGGAGGGGCAACTTCACATGAGAAATGAGTGCTATTCTACAGATTCATTGTATGTGTACACTTGAGAAGTCATTTTTAAACTTGTATTTCTTCCACTCTCGCACATTGGAACCACCGTAAGCAATAATGAATCGTGTCGGCACGGCTGAATAAGAAATTCTCCTCAAGACAATTTGTCTTCCCACATTCATCTACTTTCTGTTGTGTCATCTTTTGAGAGGCGATTTACATGTAACTTTGTGTCGGGTAGTGAAGGTAGGATGAAGAATGTCAACGCCTTTCTTGGATTGTCTGCCAAAGGCCATAGATCAAAGCACCTTCCTCATATCACTGCAGTAAATCTGCTGCTCTTTGAAGCATAATGATAAACTGCAGTACACTATCATGCCAGAAGTAAAAATAAATGTAACCTTTTTTTGGTGTTTTGCTTTTTGAGGAGTACTACATATGTACTTTGAATCCTTTCTTTGACATTTTGCTGCTCTGCATACAGGCCTTATAGAGATTCACTGTGCAATTTGAAACATCAGTGTTTATTCTTGTATGTACAATCCACAAGCTTTCATATGTTTTATGTCATGTCATTTGTATCATGATTGACTTTGTCAGGTTTATAAAGTGTACCAGTAGGTATAGCATTGTGATATGTAAATTTCAGCTCACATATCTTCTGTTCCCCCTTACATTTTTGGTGTATTTTTCATATTTTGTCAGAGCATCAGCACAAATTTGTACAGAGAAAAGCTGCTTTAGTAAAAATTCTTGAATATTGCAGTGTGCAAATCTTGTTACTGGACTGTTTAATTCTTGTTTAGCTAGCAGCTATAGTGTGACATGCACTACATGTGCAAAGCAATGTGATGATATGACACCAACATTACATATGTATGTCCACTTGAGGGGGGAAAAACAGATGCACAGAATTTGGGGAAAAGAGAAGCTTGTTGCTTGGCATATGCAGAGTCTTGTCACATACACAGTGGGATAAAATAAATATCAAGACTAAAGGTTATTTTATCACAGAATGAAGCAGGAGTAATTTTAACATGCAATGGAATTCTGTATAAAATATACGTTTGATACTAGGAAAGCTGTTCACCATAATTATAATCATATGTGTCACTTAGTATAATAAACATGTAGTATATTTACATTTCTCCAAAATACATATCTTGGATGGACATTCATAAGATAATTTTGACAGTCTTGTGATGTCTTTGAAAAGATCACTTCAGATTTGCATAGGGGCAGTATAGTTTTGATAATAATCCTTTTTTTTTTAAGACTGTCTCTTCGACGTTATACAAGTCAGAGACTCCAACTCTCCCGTTTTCGACGGGAGATCTCCCGCCGAAAGTCCATTTTTGCAAAATCTCCCGTTCTCCCGCTTGAGATTTGATTTCTCCCACCCTGGCTCTGTGTCTCCCGGTGGAAAGGATTTCTTACTTATTGTTATCGTATGTTGAAAAAATAAGCCTTACTTGTAGATAGCACCAGAGAACATCAAGAACCCTAGGAATTTTGCGCTTTGCACACATCAACTTGGAGCCTCCCGTTTGCTAGGGGTTTCGGGCGGGAGAATCTCCAGATCAGAAGGTGATTGAGGTTGGAGTCTCTGACAAGTCATTAAGAGGCCATGTTAATATTGTTGAGTGTCACTTGTTTTATGAGACTCTAACACAGAATCATTTCATGCTGACAAGATTATAAAAGGTCAGAAGAAGATTGAAGTGTGTAAGAGTCTTGAAGCTTGCTTTGGATCTTAAATTTCCTTGCAGAACTCTATGCAGATAACTTCCTATTTACTCTACAATGTTTTGCAATAAAGTTGTTTGTGATAAGTACAATGTGGCCTAGCATAAATGATTTATGTCTGTATGTGCAAAACTATTCACATATGTGTAAGAAAAGTCAATAACTCCATTTACTCCATTGGCTCGCCACTATTGGATAAGCAGTTTTCAGCATCTTCTTTTGCTACGAAAGTCAATAACATTAGATTTATGTGTGTATGATAAGAAAGCACCCATGCATGAAAATGTATATAAATCAGATATACCCTCAGAAAAATACACAACACATGCATGCAAACACACACACACACACACACACACACACACACACACACACAAACGCATTAAAAAAATTGTTACTTTTGGGGTATTTCAAAGGTACATAAAAGGTTATTACTGACAGCAAACCAAGTATATTGCAGTAGGGGTTTTCTGCTGCCAACGTGACACTACACCTGGGCAAATGAAACATAATACATCCCAGTATTCCATGTAATCCTTGTCAGTTTTTCACACATTTGTTATTTTAACACAATCAAACGCAGCCTCAATTGTTGACAGTAAAATAACACAAATGTGGTTACCAAATGAACACATTATTACAGGAGTGTTTATTGTAAATAACTGACAATTCACCTTATACCCTGGTACATTGACATAATTGCACATTAATCATGGGAGAAAGATATAATCTTTCTAATCTATATAACACGATAATAAATTATGTAAAACTCCAGAATTATTCAGTGTTCTTTAACATGGGACACATATTAGTATAGAATCTATGCAATGTAATATTATGTCATCTAATTTTGGGATGCTCGTATGAATATCTTCAGAAATGTACAGATTTTAACACGATCTGCAAAACCATTACATTACAAAACTTTGTGACCAGTCTGGTATCATTTCACATATTTTTCTTCCTAATTCAGGTACCCAATAGAAAAACACACAAACAAACAAACACCTTTAAGTTACAGACAGACAAGATACAGTATTGGGGGAAAAAAATCACAAAAATGTTCAACTGCCTATGGTACAATATAAACAGTATTCAAATTACAAAACACCTGCGTGGGCTGACATAGAAGGAATGGCCTTCCTCGAACAATCACTTTTTTGAAAAGAGTATTTCAACATGTGAGACAGCTTCAATTGTTATATCCCGTAAATACAATTATGTTGGAAACACTCCTGTAAAAAATTACAGACATACTCAACTGCATCACTTCGAGCATGTTCGACAAGTAATACAATGTACAAAATCTGACAGCTTTCATATTGCAATAGAAAAAGTTCTTACAATCAAATAGAAATTATCACTTCAATTCAGCACCTAAGATAATTCACACTTTTTATAATAGTAATAAAGAAAAAGATGTTGAACATCTTTATGTATATATCATTGCTTTTTTATTTATGTATTTATCTATTTTTGTGATTTCAATGTATGCTATAAGCAGGCAGTTCATTGCACTCTAAAAGGAAAGGGAAACAAACAAAATATCAATCACTTTGCAGTGTGCTGTGTTGCAAAGACAAGAATACTACACATCTGCTGCAGTTTGAGATAAAGAGACATACAGATGAAAAAACATGGCCTATAAATGCACACAGCTTCTCTGAAAGATACCCTCCAACTTAAAGTACACACTGTACATCCATTTTAAGACAACCTGACTGTTGCCTTGTACATGGATAGTTTTTGTTGGCTTAATATTGATGAAGAGTCACATGTACACATCATCAATTCTATTAACACACTGAACATCCTTCCTTGTTATGTCTGGCCCTATATGGCTCCACATCTCATACCATCAAAATAGCTACATACTTTTCTTTGCCTCTCACAAAAATAACACAACATATTCCTACACTACTCCATATACTGCTATGTAACAGTGTCCACATGGTGGTGTCAGTAAAATTTGTACAGGAATAGAAAAATAAATCTCTGAAACCTTGAACACTTAACTCTTGAAATAATACAAACTCCAGCAATAAACTTTACAAACTCTCCAACAATGTGGGAGTATATGCACTCAAAGCTGCTAAACAGAAAACACAACGAAACAAGAGACCCGCGGGTCTAGCGCTCACCTGAGTATCGCAAGTTCACCTTTCACGCAGTCACTAATCTAAATTATTCACAGCTCCACCAAACTTTGACGAGGCATTCTCAAGTGGAAGATGAAAATGTACAATAAGGGCCCAATTTTTTTCAAGATTCCTTAATTTGGGGGAATTGGGGCCCCCTGGGGCCCTCTGGGTGGGGCATGGTGCCCAGTTTGATAAATTGAGATCCTGATCACCTAGGGATGCTACCTGCCAAGTTTCACAAAAATCCATCATGAGGTTTTCAGGAAGAAGATGAAAATGTACAATTCAGGCCCCCATTTGGACCCTTCCAACCACCCCCCCCCCTACCCCCAAGAGGGGCACCCCTGGATCTCCTATGAACAAACTTGAAACTACAGTCATTAATGTACTCACTCATAGTATTATCTCAGCTCTATAACTTCTGATTCTAGAGAAGATTTTTAAAGATTCCTTCATTTGGGGGGTTTGGGCCCCCTGGGGGCCCCCTGGGCGGGGCATGGTGCCCATTTTAACAAATTGAGATCCTAACCCCCTAGGGATGCTACCTGCCAAGTTTGGTGAAAATGGGTCATGGGGTTCTCAAGAAGAAGATAAAAATGTACAATTTAGGCCCCATTAGGACCCCTCCTCACCCCCCCCCCCCCCCCCCCCCCCTGGGTCCCAAGGGGGGCACCCCTGTTTCTGCCATGAACAAACTTGAAACTACAGTCATCAATGTGCTAACTCATAGTATTAACCTAGCTCTATCACTTCTGGTTCTAGAGAAGAAGATTTTTGCGGATTCCTTAATTTTGGGGGGTTTGGGCCCCCTGGGGGCCCCCTGGGTGGGTCATGGTGCCCATTTTAACAAATTGAGTTCCTAACCCCCTAGGGATGCTACCTGCCAAGTTTGGTGAAAATGGGTCATGCAGTTCTCAAGAAGAAGATGAAAATGTACAATTTAGGCCCCATTAGAACCCTTCCCCACCCCCCCCCCCCCCCCTCCCCTGGGTCCCAAGGGGGGCACCCCTGATTCTGCCATGAACAAACTTGAAACTACAGTCATCAATGTACTAACTCATAGTATTAACTTAGCTCTATCACTTCTGGTTCTAGAGAAGAAGATTTTTACAGATTCCTTAATTTTGGGGGGTTTGGGCCCCCCTGGGGGCCCCCTGGGTGGGGCATGGTGCCCATTTTAACAAATTGAGATCCTAACCCCCTAGGGATGCTACCTGCCAAGTTTGGTGAAAATGGGTCATGGGGTTCTCAAGAAGAAGATAAAAATGTACAATTTAGGCCCCATTAGGACCCCTCCTCACCCCCCCCCCCCCCCCCCCCCGGGTCCCAAGGGGGGCACCCCTGATTCTGCCATGAACAAACTTGAAACTACAGTCATCAATGTGCTAACTCATAGTATTAACCTAGCTCTATCACTTCTGGTTCTAGAGAAGAAGATTTGTGCGGATTCCTTAATTTTGGGGGGGTTTGGGCCCCCTGGGGGCCCCCTGGGTGGGTCATGGTGCCCATTTTAACAAATTGAGTTCCTAACCCCCTAGGGATGCTACCTGCCAAGTTTGGTGAAAATGGGTCATGGAGTTCTCAAGAAGAAGATGAAAATGTACAATTTAGGCCCCATTAGAACCCTTCCCCACCCCCCCCCCCCTCCCCTGGGTCCCAAGGGGGGCACCCCTGATTCTGCCATGAACAAACTTGAAACTACAGTCATCAATGTACTAACTCATAGTATTAACTTAGCTCTATCACTTCTGGTTCTAGAGAAGAAGATTTTTACAGATTCCTTAATTTTGGGGGGTTTGGGCCCCCCTGGGGGCTCCCTGGGTGGGGCATGGTGCCCATTTTAACAAATTGAGTTCCTAACCCCCTAGGGATGCTACCTGCCAAGTTTGATGAAAATCAGTCTTGGGGTTTTCAAGAAGAAGATGAAAATGTAAAAAGTTTACGCACGACGCACGACGGACGACGCACGACGGACGACGCACGACGGACGACGGACGACGCACGACGCACGACGCACGACGCACGACGGACGCCGGACGAAGGGCGATCGCAATAGCTCACTTGAGCCTTTGGCTCAGGTGAGCTAAAAACCAAAACCAAAAATAATGAAAGGGGAAAAAAAAAATTTCAGCAAGAATTCAAGCCAGACAATTATTGCCATATCTTAAGCAGACACACACCGACACATATTTCACTAGACAGGAACCAAAATTTACACAAAATTCCGCAAAAAAAAAAAAATACAAACCAGACATCCTATGACTACAAATTTATGATGCACTGAATAACACTTCTGTGATGATGCTTAACATCCAATGCAATATAATTTTTCGCTGATATGACATATGTCTTTTGAAAAAAAAAAATACACATGTATATGATACACATTCCACAAGGTTTAAATCTAGTCCATGGAATATGTCCCCCTTCCCCACTGTTACCATAATATGGACTTGCTTTGAGGGGATTCAGTTGTTGCCTGAACTAAAAACGAATTGCCAGAGTCGAAGATGAGGGCAGTTGATGGCATATCCTCTAAAAGTAATGAGTCCATATCATTACTATTTACAAATTCAGACATCCTTTTGTTTTATAGTTTTACATTGCCTATATATGGCAGTCCGTTTTGAAAATACATGCATTGCAATTTGTCCCACGCATTCACACACTCTGAAACTACGAATGCCCAGAACAACTATACACTGGCAACCCTGACTGATACAAAATTACAGAGTACTTGTACCCGGCAGTACACTCTAGCACACAATGGAGAGATCAGCAATAACCCTTGTTCCTGCACAAACCTTGTCGATGTTGTTTTTTATTCTAAATTGCAGAGCTAGTTCATTACTATGCCTCACAGTTCCCATCTCCAAGACAGAGCAGATAGCATTTCCCTCCGTTTGACAATTGCTCCTCGCTTTCAGCATAAATTATATCCCTTTCACGCTAGCAAACATTACCAAATTTCACCCACGTGCCCCTCTAGAGGTGCATCCAGGAAATCTTGTAGTTTAACAAGTCTTGAGGGTGAAATCCTGGGTAAAAGGGTAGTTGACTCTGTATGAAGTAATGGTGTGATCGCACCCATAATTCTAGAGTCAGATGACTATCAGAAATTCATTGCATAACCTCCCTCGTGTCAAATACTGACTTGGGAATGTATGGTCCTTTGGTAAAGAAACAAAATTATCTCAAACAATCCATTTATATTCATATATGTATATCTTTATATATGTATGTCTATACATGTCATTGAATAAGCACAATCATATAGCTTCTTCATATGTGATTATACAGCTGATATATTGTTTTTCTAGGATCGATCACACTTTTTCTATGATCATGTTTCTTTCTCAGAGGTTATGGGACCACCTGACTGAAAAGAGGCCTTTTTCCTGGCTGGATGTAGCAATGAATTTCTCCAGCCATAGCTGTGTTAGAGTATGAATGAAAGCCCCAAAGTGAGCGACCAGCGAGAGTCGGGCGCAGGAAAAGCAACATCACTCCAGCCTCCATGAAAGCAGAAATTCTTAAGCTTGGCCTGTTAAGATGAACATCGCGTGTGTCTAATTTTGTGGACGGTCGGGACAACTGACTGAGCACTTTAAACAGCTCACCACTGCAACGGCAGTCAAGAGCTTTGGCAGCACATACTTACTGTAAAAGGTAACTGGTCCACTATACAGCACCAAATTCACTCAAGCTGCAGGACTAGCGAATATGAAGAAAACTAAAAATAATACAATCGTTACAATATAAACTACCTTACGCTTCAAATTTTGAGATAATATTACATGTAACAAAAACAAAATTGTAGCTCAATCATTATACTGTCAAACTAAAAAAGGCTGTCTGAGATGGGGATTCAGCCTTTAATCTTTTTGCAAGATAATTAGAAACCACTTGCATGAAATATTGAAGGGCATATAATTCTAAGCTACAAGTATTTCAATCACTATCATGGTAACTGCAATTGTTGATAGCTCCAGTGACTGCTTAATTATCTTTTCATAAGAGAAAACAAGTTACAGCAATTCTGATGAATTACAACCTGTTGTAACATTCCGACTGACAAATCAGAAATAAGTATTGACTTTAAATTGTCCAAAATGGAGCATACAGTGTAGAGCTGATGAAAATGCAGGTGGACATGTCCTGTTAAAAATATTTCTGCCACTACTCAGGATTGTGACTGCTTCTAGTAAGTTCTTCATTGTAACATCACAACAGTGAAGAACTTGAAATATAATACTGGTTGTGGATATCTCTACATAAGAATGGGTGTTCAAAAATAAAAACATCAACAAAACTCAGCCTGGTGAATAATGGACATTAACCCTCTCAAAACCACATCATAAAATGCCATTGACAATAAATACACTAAAGCCCTGTTACCCTCGACAATATCATGTCAATGTTTGGAGAACAAAATCCCTCGCCTCGGGCAATAAAACCGCAGGAGAGAGCGAGGGGTACCGTCTTAACAGACAACGTGGCAAAAGTTACCGCAACAACGTCAGAGCAACATCTTGCAGGGAACGTTTCTACCAGCTCTAGAAATGTTGGATGGAAAGGGACAGAAATCATCACACAGCCCATAACATCAACGGCAACTGGTGGATTTCAGAATATTCAAGAGTCAGCTTCCACAAGACAATGGCTATGAGATCACACTTCACTCTACCCTGCCCAAACAGTTTCCTTAATGCATTCAATGTATGGATTTCTTTCCTTTCAGAACCTAGAAACAAGCTATAACCTGATCTGACTGAATACTTGATGTATCCTGAAATTCAATTTGCATGCATCAGTCATTGCTATGTCAGGGCAATACTTAAATAAGCTTTGCTATGCAAAGATTCATATGCTCTGAATATATTTGCAAGCCTGTCTACTCTATTGCAGTCCTTCAGAAAACAGTCTGCCAACTGCATTTGGGAAATAATTGTAAAAGTTACTGGAGATATTCATTTATATGTTTTTCCCACTAAGCTTATCAATACACTGAAAGTTGCTTATTGGTCTACAATTAGAAGCCATCACACAAGATTCTTTTTTAAAAAATGGGGAAAAAATATTGCACTACTATGCCTAAATACACAATAATGATGTTGGATGAAAATGGTGACCTACAATAATGAATATTGCTAGTTTTCTTCCAAAATGGCAAGAGCTACACATACTTTGTGTATGGAAAAGACCCACTAAACTTAGGACCAACATTTTGCAACAATCTTGGGTCAATTATTGCCATGGTACATCATTTCTAACCTTGTTCCTCTAAGTCGGACTACAAGAGACTGCATGCATATTTTACAGTATGAAAAAAAAAGTGGTCGTGTTGGGACAAGAAGCCCAAACACTTTTAAACCTGAAACAGTATGTGAACCCACCCATTAACTACCCATGAGAGGTTTTTTGAGTTGTGGCCAACCCTACAAAAAAACAAGAACAAAACAAAAACAAAAGCAAACATATGAAAAAACATGAAATGAGGAACAGGCAAAACTCACATCTGCTACAGCATAAATCATTTGGAATATACAGTGGCATCATGGCTGTTACAAGGAGAAAGGCATTTTTTCATTTGAACGCTCAGGTTGCCGGGACGACCCGGCCCCGCCCCTAGTCCTGTATGAGCGAGTCCAAGGCTTCGGTGAACCTGAGAATGTCGATGAGCTTCAACAGTCCCAGGTCTTCTTTGATGCTGGTGTAGAAGAACTCGGGGGCTTCCTTCTTCAGCTTGTGAAGCCTGTAGAGGAGCCTTCCATTGTAGTCCACCATGGATCCACGCAATCTGTGCAATATTGCAATCAAGACGGGGGTAGGAATGAATTCACTTGGTAGAGCGGTCTTCTTCAGGCCAAAAACATCAAACAAGTCATCTTCAGATTTCTTGTGACATTTTGGTCAGCTCCTTTTTAGTAGCAGGCAGCTGAGGTGATGTATAGTCTCCTACTGTTGAAAACACTTTGAAACAAGATTGTACAAACTAATTTCTACTTTTATGATCTAAATAATCTTTCAATTGAAATGCAACATGGAATTCATTCCTAAATGCAATGTTAAATTTGTGTCCAGTTTTTTCTGTAAAATTACAACCTACAGATCATGAAACTTCATGAACCGAAACTCTTCCTTCCTTCAAAACTCTTTGAAGGAAAAAAATTTAACTTCAAAAGATCTTAAGTTAAATGCTGATATCTACGATAAATGTGATTGTAAATGTTTCAAATGATCTGTCATCTTAGTGACCCGAACACCATTCGCTCCCCCCCCCAAAAAAAGATCTATTCCTAAACAGAAACATTATGCTTATTTGCATCAATCACAGCCCACATTGGATGGTGTATGTATTCTGCTAAAATCAGTAATAAGGCATATTCCTTGCAACTAGCATAGTGCTATGGTCAAAAGTGAACTTGCTTACATGTCCAGCTCATTTTCTGCTAGCCAGTCTTGCACCTGACCAGCTGACCATTCCAGACAGGACGGTGCTGCCGACTTGCTGGCATCCTCCACCGAAAAAGTGATACTTCCGAGCGGTTTTCCTGGTGCATCTGATCACAAAACAAAAAGAGGATAACATGAAACCATTAAAACTGACATCGGGAAAAAACGACAAGCATGACTTCGTGGTGATTACAGTCAGGTTGTTATAAAATCATCTACTCTGACCCAGTGGCTATTGAAGGAAGCTAGCTTTATCAAACTACCTAAACACAATTATTCTCCTTCCACTGATGCACAATACCCATTATTTTTGCAGTGTCATGCATGTACAACGTGAAAGACAAATATCAAAATAGGTCAGTAACAGAGGCATAACAAATGTTGCAAACAATTTGATATCAGTACTAATGAGATGAATGACATTGTACAAATGTGATAGATAAGATATACTTAAGTGAGCATTACAGCAATGATTATCGAATAAAAATGATGAAAACACCCACTGACGGAGATTTGAAGTCTTACATGTTTTGACTGATTTTGAACATCTTTATCATGCACAGTTATAATGACAATATATCAATTCACAAAGAACAGAACCAATGTTCATACATTCTTCTGATCTGCAAGAACTTCTGATTTAGCTTAGAGAGACATTCCAGATGATAAGTATGATTTTATATTATGAAGTACATATAATTTAATAGTGCCATGTATAGATAAGTGCAATTTTTGTTGATCCTTGAGTGGACAAACCAATGACCTGAAATACCCAAGACATACACTGAACAAGGATGATCACATAGAGGCTCATGTTTCAGTAAATGTAGCCGTGTAATTCGTTTACAATTACCCCCCATCTTTAACAATTTTTACCTGTGTAGAATGCAATGCATGCTTTCTTCTTTTGTTCTGCTTCCATGAGCATTCATTCACACATTCTTACGTTAAACTGCTATGTCAATCATCCTCCTTCATTGTGATTTGTTATGAATCTTGAAAACATTTCTATTCCTCATCCCAATCAGTATAAATTCTTTAACTCTGTATAAAGTACAACCAATTTAATCCACTGAGGATGGACTGATTTTGCTTCAACAAGCATTTCCCACAGACATCTGCCCAAGTATACTCGCAACTCGTCCTTAATGGGTTAAAGATGTTCAAATACAAACATCCTAAAATCATCCTGAGGTCTTACTTCAAACAAATGTGAACACTGTTACAGTTGGGGACTTCCTAATTTCTAATGGTAAGTTATTCCACAATTTGGGGCTGCACAGGAAAATGCTTGTTCTCCTGAAGTAATGCTTTGCCTGTTAGGATTTGCAAAAAAAGAGAGTATCTTTAGAATTATACAGGTTATGAGTGTGCTTGCAAGATTGGAATAACTGTAGTAATATAGTATACAAATAATGACTGCTATAGGCACACAGTTAAAACAAGGAAAAGTAGAAATTACGCGGTGCGTAATATATGTCCCCGCTGGAAGTAGCATTTTGTAGCAAAATGTACAATACAGGTCAAAATATCAAGGTCAAAGGTCAAAATTCTGTGTAGAAGTTTTGAAGCTATCAACTAGTGCCATGACATAAAGCAAACGGAATCGAAATCGGGTTAGAAATGGCGAAGGAGTAGCATTTTGTAGCAAAATGTACAATACAGGTCAAAAAATCAAGGTCAAAGGTCAAAGAAGTCAAAGGTCAAAATTCTGTGTACAAGTTTTGAAGCCCTCACCTAGTGCCATCACATAAAGCAAACGGATTCGAAATCAGGTTAGAAATGGCGAAGCAGTAGCATTTTGTAGCAAAATGTACAATATAGGTCAAAGGTCAAGGTCAAAGGTCACAACTGAAATTCTGTGTACAAGTTTCAAAGCTCCCATGTAGTGCTATCATATAAAGCAAACAGAATCAAAATTGGCTAATAAATGACAGAGAAGTAGCAAATTGAAGATTTTGATCACACACAGACGCACACACGGACAGACACACGGACACACACACGTACGGAGCCGGTTTCATAGTCCCCTGCTCGAACTCGTTCGGCGGGGACAATTATGGGCCCAAGGTGATGTGAAAAAAATAACTATGCCCTCAGCTTCGCTTTGGGCATAGTTTATGGTTTTCACATCATCGAGGGCCTACATGATTTTATCTGTGCCCCGAATATCAAGCTGTCATTATTTGTTTTATATACCGAAAATATAGACTCTTCTTATCTGATTGGTTAAAAGGTTACTTGAATTAAACAAGGACTCGTAATCAACGCTGATCGACAGCGCAGCGGTCATATCATTGGTGCGTACATATGAGCGATCTATGTGTACGGGGTTGCGACTGTCTCCAAACCTATTTACAGGGCACAGTTGATTCTATGCCCCGGGCACAGTAAATCATGACGTCATTTTGATCAAAAATGGGGCACAGCTATTTTTATGACTCCACTTTTAACCAATCAGATGAGAGGAATCTATATATGAGGTATATAATAAAAATATTGACTGCACCTCTAACTGATCAAAATTATGGATTCATGAAATGAGGTATATAACAAAAAGCTATAATACAAAGATAAAGCGCAACACCATAAGAAATGTGGCTTCTGAGGCTTACAGATTGGTCCAAGTTGGTCCAAAGCCTCCTTACCAAGAGAATCACTTCTATCGCTGGATTTCTTTGCCATGGGACAGTGGATGTTAACCTCCTTGATGAGTTTCTGCATCTCATCGTCCTTGTTGAGGCGGCCGGAGAAGTCCATGTAGAACTTGGCCCCAAGGATGATGCCCAGCCAGCCATCCGGCTGGTAGTGCTCCTCCATCATGATGGGGATGATGTGCTTGCGACGTGTGAAGGCGTACTCTGCCTCTGTGCATAGGGGAGAGGATCTCACGATTAACACATTTCTCCCCAAGCAACATGTTATCAGCTACATAGTCAGATGCAGACAAAACAATTCAGTTCAATTCAACATTTCATAAAGTCTAGAGGATATCAAAGAAGTGAGGTGCACAGTTCTTGCATCCATTGAATAGGTCCTGCCTGAAGGAATGGTGCAGAAAGAGTTCAAATCATACAACTATTTAAAATGAATATACCGACTATGAGCCCATGGATGACAACACAACCCTAAATGCCTCCATTGATACTATTTGGTACAATAAACACAAAGAATTCATTCACTAAAATCCAGCTCAAAACCAATGAGAAACAAACAATCACTTGTCACAATGAAGGAGCCTGTGTGGAAACAAAAACTAACAGAGTATACGCACTCAAGTTACCTTAAAGGGGAAGGCTAGTAACTGATCAGTGGGAATCAGTGGAAATGCTGGGAGATGATTGTTCCAATCCTTATGGGATTCATTCAAGTGTTCATTGTATATCTATTGTTGTGTGAAAATGATTTGCTTCAGAATGGTCTCATATTCAAGTAATGCGCAGTTTAATGCTTCCAGGTTAGCGTCCCTGGTCAGTGACGGAGCATTAATCTGCACATTACTTGAATATGAGACCGTTCTGAAGCAAATCATTTTCACACAACAATAGATATACAATGAACTCTTGAATGAATCCCATAAGGATTGGAATAATCATCTCCCAGCATTTCCACTGATTCCCACTGATCACTTACTAGCCTTCGCCTTTAATATAGAAATCTCATAGGATTACCTTACTTTAACAGTAGAGACAAACATTCAAGACTAACTTCCAGAATGCCCCTCTCTTTCTCCCATCCCGCCCCCACCACCTCCTCCGATCCCCCCCCCCCCCCCCCCCCCCCAGTGCATGATTACACCTACCTGTTCTACAATTTGGGCTCTCCTTGTATCTCTCTGACATGCACATCAACATGGCACATGAATTCTCAACGGCCTCCGCCATGGCTTGTAATGTAGAGCCATACATGCAGTCAACGTCGATCCACACTTCGTACTCCGCATGCTGTATTTTTTCGGGAAAAAAAGAAATATAGAGTTGGACTCACGACTGGCACTGCCTTTTCTATACCGTACACTGGTCTACTTATCTTCATACTGGCCCACTGCCTATTAAACAGCAGTATACCGGTAATGGTTTAATTAATTATGGAATGGGAAAATGCTGTAACTAACAAAGGAAACCAAGCAGTGAACACAGCATACTTTTTGCTGACTGTGAGATGAGTGGGATAAAAGGGATAGTTAAAGGAAAGTGTGAGTTGGTTTTGGTTTAGTTTAGTTTTGTTTTGTTTTTGTTTCTGTTGTTGGTTTTTTGTTTTTTGTTTTTTGTTTGTTTGTTTGTTTTTTTTTTTGGGGGGGGGGGATACTAATGAGAGATGTTCCTAATCACCAATTACATGTGATTCCATACCATATGGTCATATCTCTGTGATTATGATAAGGGGGGGGGGGCAGATGAGGGATAGTGGAGAGAGATTATGTCTACAGAGAGTGGTCCTCACTACTGATGCATCCCTTATATGGAGGACATCTTTCTTTGACTGCTAGTAGCTTCTCTACATGATGGGAGAAAGAGGGAGGGGGTATGGCAGATGGAGTGGAAGGGGAAGATGAAGAGTAGAGTTTCTTTCATTGCTAATGCATTCCTTGTATGGAGGACATCTTTCTTTAACTACCACTGGGTTTCTGGACATGATGGGAGAAAAGGGGGTGGAGTGGTGGTGAGGTGGAGGGGAAGGGGAGGTAAAGAAGGAGTGCTGCATTTCAAATGTGATAGACATCTCTCTTTTGACTTCTATAACTTTCCCAGAGAAGGTGCTACAGGAAAGAACTGAGAAGGAGGGGTAAAAGATGTTCCTCACCGGTAGCTTGAAAATCTTCATTGGCTACCAGTATCCAAGAGAATAGAGTTTTAAATTCTTCGTCATACATGGAAAAGTAGTACATTTTTCAGCTCCAAAATATTTGCAAAACCTTGTTTCAGAATATGTCCCTGGCAGAAATCTTCATTTATGTAATAGTAAACAATTGACTGTTGAAAGAACAATCTAGACTCTCGGAGAAAAAACTTTTGCTTCTGCAGCCCCATCTCTCTGGAATGCTCTTCCACTGAGGATCTGATCAGCAGAAACCACTGAGACATTTAAAAAGCTTCTGAAGTCATAAATGTTCTCATCTTGTTTTGGTTGAATATTCATTGAATTGCTCATCGCGTCAATATTTCTATCTCTTTCTTCTTCTCCAACCTTCATATGTACAACTATGACTATAATTTATGTTATTCTTTTTTATAATTATGTCCCGCTGCGCCTCAGAATAGGCTACTAGATTGATGGCGCATTACAAATGCTGTACTTATCAATAGCGCATGCTTAGCACTGAAAATGCATCTTTCTGGTGCTGCCATCAGTTTTTAATCATGATAAGGGAGGAGCAGGAGGAGGAGCAGGAGGAGGAAGAGGAAGAGGAAGAGGAGGAAGAAGAGAGGAGCAAATGGAAAGGACAAGACAATGATAGGGAAGATAGCGGTAGGCAAGAGAGGAAAGGAGTTGCTCACCTTCAATGCCTTCCATATGTCGAGGACCTCTTTCTGCGAATCCCACTGGTAGCTGATCATGATGTGAGGCTTCTTGCCCTGGAAACTTTTGGTCCCCGAATCTTGAATAAGAAAAGATCCAAAACAAACAAGCAAACAAACAAATAAACAAGAAAAAAACAAGAACTAGAAATGTCGCTAAGGTGACTGGTATGCCTCCGCCATAATGCATGATTCTCCTAATAGGTATATAGTACATGTGGACAATGTGTGATTACATTTTCACAAAACTGGCAAAATATTAAAATGACAAGTTTGTCACAAATGTGTTGAATGTTCATCTTCCTTGACCTAGGTTTAATTGGATGAATAGGACAGTATGTATTTGGGGATTTAAGGGCTTTAACTTGACTTTGACCCATTCGTAAGTTTATGCATTGAGTAATTTTCAAGGTATGGAGAAAAAGTGCAATTTCTGTATTGAAAAGTACATTGTTACCATTTTCATCGGGCCTTTGACCCTGAAATTAATAAAGTAATCACTGTCAGGCAGAACTTGCATAAATATGTAGGAAGTTTCAAGATAACTTGAGCCACCACTTCCGAGATATGGAGGAAAAAGTTAGTTCAGCACTTTCCCTTGATCTTTGACGTTTTGACCTTTGAGGCAAAGAAAAAAAAAAGGAAAGTTTCCAGAGAATCTCTATTAGGTTAAATATGCAATCACCAAGTGTAATAAAATAAAAATCCTACTGGCATTGCATAAATATGAGGGAAATAGTAAAATTTGAAGTGTTGCCCTTGACCTTTGACCCCATGAGCCCTAAATTCTCTAGATAATCACTGCCAGTCAGTACATATACATACTATATTCCATGAAGATACCTTGAACAATTTCCACGGTACAGAGAAAAAAGTGAAGTTTTAATATTTTTACTCGACCTTTTGACCTTTGACCTCATGACCCCAAACTTTCACCAGAGAATCTTAATTGGGTAACACATGTAGGCCCTATACACTAAGTTTCAAGAAAATATCTTCAGGCATTGCACAGATATGGTGGAAATAGTGAAATTTTACATATTTGACCTCGACCTTTTGACCTTGAGCAAGTGCACCCAAAAGTTGATAGGCACAACTTTACCCCCTAATACACATACATGCCAAGTTTCATTAGGATACCTCAAAAGGTTTTTTAGTTACGCTGTCCACAAAATTCATTATGGACAGACGGACGGAAGGACGGACGGACGGACGGACGGAAAACCCCAAATCATAATGCCTCCGGCACCACTTCGTGGCGGAGGCATAAAAACAAATGCAACATTAGGCAAACATGGTTAAAGTGCATCTTCTGTATGCACCATCAAAACTCACTGGTGCTTAAGTCACATGAGAAAACATCGCAAGGGTCTTGAACAGAAATTGTGTCATTGGTAGGCAGGAATGATAAAACATATAATATGTCCAGTATATCGACACAATCAAAACTTGGTCACAAAGCAGCAAGCATAATCATAAATTCCACTTTCTCACTTCTGACTAGGAAATGCATTTAATCGTAGAATATAAATTAAAAATCATGAGATAATCAATTCTATCAGGTAAAGTGCAGTGTGAACTGAAAACCGACACATGTTCTTGCAACTTTTCATCACATCCTAAAACAGCGACAAAAGTATCAATATGTGAAAATAACGGCGTATACAATACTCTATAGTTTACCATATACAATGCACTCTTGCTATACCAAACGCACTTGTTGCAACAAAGTAAAAATTCAGGTCCCCAAATTATGATTTGCATCTTTATACACTTTACTGTTCAGCAATAACAAAATTTTGCTATAATGAAAGAAAAACCTGCTGGTCCCAAGGTCTTCATTATAACAGGAGTCAATGTATCTAATTTTCTGAAAGTCAGTATCATCTTTACATCTGGCCACATTTTAAAAGGTACCGAAAGCTTCTCAAGCAAACAAAAACTTTATTCTGCAGTTAAGTTACACGTATCCCTAAAATCACTCTCACTAAGAGCAGTCACTAACCAATTCTGCCGGTTTCCTCTCTCTCCTTCTTCTCCGCCTCTTTGTTGATTACCCACAATGCACCATTGGCTGCCTTGGCGATTTCCGCCGACTGGCTGCAGCTCAGATCCTTCAATGCCTTTAAACAGTCTGGATTGCTCTGCAGCTCATTCACCACGTCGTCGGAGAAGGCCAGGTTCCACAAGGCCTTGACTGCAGCCTCCTGCGCCTCCAGGCACTCGGCATGCAGCATGCTGACCAACAGAGGGAGCCCTCCAGCTTCTATGATCTGCAGACAACACAGGTATGTTCACAGCCTCTTAGTAAACGCCTCATACTCATATCTAAACGCTAATCATCTCTTCTGAATCTAATCACTAAATTGACATTACATACCAGTTCAACTGCACATGATAGGCTGTTATTTTGCCTTCAATTAGAAGACATACAAATTTTTACTCGATGCACAAAAACCTTGCTTAGAATGTTATTAATTTATATGCAAAGGTATGATCAACTTTTTTCCTTAGGTCCCAAAGTCACTTACCAAGAAGAGCAAATGCTCAATGCTCGGTACATGTACAGATGAGATGTTAATAACTATACATGTCCTTACATGACCTTTCATCATACACCAATAATATCTCTCAAATCTCAAATAAAGCTCATAACAAATTTATAATACAATGTACATCATTCAGTGTGTAATACTTAAATATAAGGTATATTTTCCCGGCATTACCTTTTGTGTGTAGATGTGAATAATGGATGTTATGGCCATCGCACACTTAAGGTCCAACTTCACGTCCCACAACTGACCGACTTTCGACCGGAAATAAAATCAAAATAGCTTCAGAATAAACACATTCGTTTTATTTCACATCCAAAGTCGGTCAGCAGTGCGATTGAAAGTTGTATAGTGTGCGGTGGCCTTTACTCTACTAAATCATGACATCACATAAAGAAACACAAAAGAAACAAATACTGTAAAAGTGGATATTTTCGCGGGACTAATTTTTCGCACTTGGCCGGGCAAGAAGAGTTTCGCATGTTTTTAAATCCGCTGAATCAGGACATCACACACAGGAACATATGGCAAGCAAAAATATTTGCGTGCTTTTATTTTTGCGCTAGTTTCTGTTTGCGCGAAATGTGCGGAAATTTCAACACCGCGAAAATTTCTACTTTTACAGTAAGGGATGCATTGTTATGTAGCTTCAAACTAACATTTCATCTACTTCAGCCCTGCATGTTTGTATTCATGCGAAACTGTAAGAGAGTCTTGCTACCTGATTGGTTGACTGCCCATCACATGACATTTGCTAGAAATCACTTCAACGAAAAGCAACAATGATGAAAATAACAGCACAATTGGTTGTTTATTGTACTTTGCTAGCATAGCACTTTAATATCTATTATAAAATGGGTTCAAGAATGTAGCCAATAGGAAGCGCTGAAATGAGTCACATGTGCTTTGGTTACTCAGTCCCATTGCATTGCGTGTTAAATCCTATTGCCGATCGTCTGTGCGTGCGGCGGCTCCTTTGAATTGCATGCATACGCGCTGTCAATCCTGTAAACAACTTCTAGTTCGGACTGCCGGCCGGCCGGCCGGCCTTTCTTCCCTTGTGCATAACATGTGTGGCGCGGCGTACGTATCATACATACAGTGTACAGTAGACCAAGCGTTGTGGGACCGAACGCGTACAAGGAGTCACTTTGAAGGGCAAATCCAACGATTTAGCAGGTTAATTCTCACGCCGTTTTCAGAGTATGTTGTCTAGTAGGCCTATATGAGCAGTCTATATCAAGTCTTTAAGGTAAAGGGTGCATATTCTATGTAAAATAAGTAAGTTTTCATGTGGGAACTTAAGTGTCCGGAAACCCAACCCCCATCATACTTATATGTGTGGGATTTCCGAGTGCGACGTGCGTAAATGTTTGGGATGAACATCTTCGGACGTCTTGACCCACAAAGGTACATGAAAAACACTGAAAAATGCTGTTAGTTTTCGAATTTTCGACCCATTTTATAAAACAAATGATGCACAGGATTATTTCGTGGCGTTAGTGGTTCGCCTCGTGCATGTTTCACAATTGTAAATCCCCCTGAGTGCACTATACGCCTCCACTAACGTACTCTATCCTGTGCATCATTTGTATACTACATTGTGGTACTTATGTGCTATATGACATGCTAAAGCATGGGTACACTTCAATGCTCCCTAGATGGCAGTGTCTGTGACAGCACATGACCTTGTAAATTGAAACTATGACATTTCCTGAGTCATAATCACTTGGCACAAATAGTTCAGACACATGTGACTACCAAAACACCACTGCTATTAGGTTTCTTTTGTACTGATGTTGTTGTTGCTGTTACAGTAGCTGCTCTTGCAGTACTATTGCTAGTTTATCTTTGCTAATTTTCCTCTGAGCACCTCTCAGCTGTTGTAGACAGCTATATTGAAGTTCACTGTCAATACATAGAGATTACCTAATCCCCCTTAATCCATATTTATTATGTCACCTGTTGACTGGGGCACATTGCTACACATCCAAGTGAGCTTCATACAATGTAACTTGCATAGGTAACTGAAGGCTAAAGGAAATGTAGAGACTCCAACTCTCCCGCTTTCAACGGGAGATATCCTGCCGAAAGCCAATTTTTTGCAAAATCTCTTATTCTCCCGCTTGAAATGATCTTTCTCCTGCCCAAACACCTTTTTAAAACCTGGAATTAAATTTTCATATATCCAAAGGGATTGGGAACCATAACGCGATTGGGCACCACAATTCAATTTTATTTTCATTGGTTTTTTGCTTGTCAGCCGATCAGGCAAGCTAATTCATAGCAAAAAAAAAAAAAAAATGTGAGGACTTTTTTTTTCTTTGTTGGGCTGTCAGCTGATGAGGCACCACAACTGGTTGACATGATGCGACATGTAATTTCATGGCAATTTAGCATAATTTGGGCCACTTCAAGCACAATCGAATGTTTTTCGCTGGTCACACTGGTCTCCCGTTTGATAGGGGTTTCAGGTGGGAGAATCACCAGATCAGAAGGTGCTTGGGGTTGGGAGTCTCTGGAAATGCTTTACAAGTCAATTACCCCGTTGATTACTCCAGAGTATACTCGGCAGGTGTCTATGGGAAATGCATGTTGTAGCAAAATTAGTACATCCTTGATGGGCCAACAGATCCAAGTGTCTGGGCACAAAAAGGGTTTAAGTAATGAATCATACTCAGAAAATGTAAATCACTCATATCAAGTATTATGTTGGAGATGTACTCAGAAAAGGCTGCTGTCATTACTACACAGAGAGAGTGCCATAAAGTGAAAGCTTTCATTGAACAATCCATATAATTGTGACAGTGAAACACGAGTCTATCGATGTAATAGTGGTAGGCACAATACAAGGTTCTCAGACAATTAGCTGTATACGCTGTTATTTTCGCGAGGGTTTTATTTTCATAAATTTCGCGAGCTTTGGGCTGATCACGAAATTTAAGACACATGAAAATATTAACCCGTCATACCTTATGTACAAATTGATGACAAAATGCATCCAACGCTGGCCGGACCAGAACACGGCTGTTACACCAGCCAGTACTTACACAAACTATTACTAGTATGCTACGGTTGGTGCGACCGATTCTGGAAGTGCAGTACGATGATAAACATGCATTAAAATGTGCAATCTCCACGCATGCTACGTTACCCAACGCGAACGAACACCGGCTCGACGTGGTTGGGTGAGGCCTAGGGATGCATGTAAAACGTTTGCTAGCGCTAGCGCAGCTCTGAAACTTTGTAGTCTACGTCTATTTGTTGCAACATTTGGTAGGTACTTGTGAATGCCGTGTGTGAGTGTCTTACTGCAAGTTCCTGTAATTATTGTTTCATTTTATCAATCTTCTACTGTGTCTTTTCTATTGTCATTTTTGGGAAGTCACAATGCAAATGGAAAAACGCTACAAGTATGTTGGCAAGTGTTTGAATGTGTTTCTCGGGCTTGGCAGTAGACCCTACTACTATTAGTATCAATCGCGAATTTAACAACACGCGAAAATGCCACCGATACCGTGATTCGCGAAAATATCTGAACGCGAAAATATTGGCGTATACAGTACTCCATACCCTCCCTCTGACCCTAAATGTAATGATAAAGTTAATCCTAACCCTAATTCAAATTCTAACCCTTAACATAGCCCTAACCCTAATCTTTACTCTAACCTCATCACTAACCTGTATTTAGATGGGGTGGGTATTGCCATGATGTGCAATACAATCTTGTCAAAGATACTATCCTTACAAAGACGAGAACTGAGCACTTGTATTACTGACAACTGACAAACCCACTTGCGTCAATGATAAACCCTCTGTCTCTGTGTGTGGATCAGGGCCTCTGATACCCCATTTATACTGCGAGTGGGTTTCAGAGCCTCCTCGAGGAGGTTCGAAAGCCCACTCTGAAAGAACAGCCTCTTGTCTGTTTATACTGCTCGCCAAAAGCAGACCCTAGAGAGCAGGCCCAACCGGCTAATACAAATCCCCTCTGATGCATGATGCAAGTGCAAGCTGAAAGGCTTTCTTAAGCAGGGATTGGTCGAGACCACTGGGTTGTTTATGTAAGCCGGCGATAAACCTTCCGCGATAACTTCCGGGTCTGCTAAAAAGCAGCTTCTCGAACCCCTTAGCATTTACACTGCTTCAGAGGCTGCTATAGCAGGCTCTGAAACCACCCCTAGTAGGTAGTTTCAGAACCTGACCTGATCTGATCTAATTTTCTCTGTTTATACTGAGCTGAAAGGCTGCTATAGGAGGCTTCAGAACCCCCTATTTGCTTAGTATAAACGGAGTGTGACTTACTTTCTTCTTGTTGTTGTCATGTACAGCCAGCCTGGCGAGCCCTGCAGCTACCTCCGTGTCTGACAGACCCTGACATCTCTTGTCCTTGGCGCCCTGTGCCTCCTTCAGAATCTCCACCAGGTATTCTATGGTGTCTGCAAATTAAAAAAGAAAACCAAAGAACATGAAAAGAAATTCAATAACCATAAAATTCACGCAACTTGTGTTGAAAATGTTCAACTCAAGAACTAGAGCGAAAATAACAGCAATCAAATATTTTTGATCGTTACATAGACTACAATGTAATGAATTGATTCTGCAAAATCAAAAACACACAAAGCTTATCTTACTCAGCAGAGCAGTAAGAATTACTCATGTGAAATATCCACTTCTACAGTACATCATTTTCCTGTGTTATTGGACTTTCTTTTGGAACAAGTAAAATCAATGGTTGCCCAAGTGTTCTGCAACAGTTCAAAAATGCGCTTGCCCAACCAAGGAGGGGGAAATAAATTTATATATCACCCTGTATTACCCCTGATGTTTTTCCTCTATGTTCTTGTTTGTTTGGCTTGCCTTCACAAATCAGGACGGTCCAGAAGAATGGTGTGAACAAGATGCTGTGACACTGACAGCATGCACTGACCACTGGATGGTCATTAATATTCATGAACATGTCCTCGGACCCCAATGAGGAAGAGGACCATCGTAGGGGCGTCAGCAGAGCAGTGAGTGTCAGGAGCTAGAGTGGCACTCTTCCGACATTAATCGTACCCTAATGATACCCATCAAGCTGGGGCATAAAATGGGTAGGCCAGTGATTCAAATGACTTATGCAACTTCAATGAGTTTATGTAGCAGGTGATCGCCCAAGAAAAAGGTCTGTTGTAGTGGCATATACTGTGGATTAGCACTCTTCCTGCTCCGCAATGGTGAGATTCTTGAAACAGGGAACGGTTTGTGCATTAAGTTGAAAGCCATACGGACATTAAGACTGATATCCCTCTATTCAGAGCCTGTCTCAATGCCATAACACCCAAAATTATTTTTACACCCAAAATCACTTTTACACCCAAAATCATCTTTACACCTTTTAATTTTTTTTAAGCATTTATACTACTTCATTTTGAAACAGGATCACAGATACTTGTGGCCGAATAGGTTTTGTTTTTTTGTTTGTTTGTTTGATTTTTTTTTTTGTGAAAGCATATTATGCTAACTGAGGTAAGAAACTTCCTTGTTTACTGTACTTACTTGTTCCTTTCTCGGCGAGGATCTCCTCCTGGCCTTCCTCCACAATGTAGGCCAGTGTCATCATGCCAATGGCCTTGAGGTAGGGGTCATCCTCGAGGAACGGCTCCATCTTCTCCGCCACATGCTCCTCCCGGTACAGGTGCCGGTTACCGGGGGCTTTGGCCAGGTTGTGGAGGATGTTCAGGGAAGCTTTGATCAGGAATTGAATGTTCTGTGTTTTGGGCAGAAGGTTTGGGAAGGGGAGACAGTATTGGAAGGGGGGGGGGAATAGGTGGAAACAAAGAAGACACAGAATAGCATCATCAGTTTCCATTCATACATATTGTAATTGAACGAACTGAGAACACAAAGGGCTGAAAAGTTTGGAATAACTTCCTTAGTACTGCAACTGATTGACAAATTGCCCTACATCGCCGTAAATAAGCACTGAATTGATCAGTATTTTAGTAGTACCCATGATAAAAAATCATGGGCGTACAATCTACGTACTCGAGCAGCATTCGAAGCCTCAACCTCCCGATCTCCGGACAGGCATCATCTCCACTACTGTAAAAGTGGAAATTTTTGCGGTGTTGAAATTTTCGCGCATTCTGCGCAACCACAAACTAGCGCGAAAATAAAAGCACACGAATATTTTTGCCTACCATACGTTCCCGTGCATGATGTCTTGATTCCGCGGAATTAAAAACACGAAACTCTTCTGACCCAGCCAAGCGCGAAAAATTAGTCACGCGAAAATATCCACTTTTACAGTAAACTACCGAGCTCCGCCCGAAAGCAAGTGTTGGTTCTAATCCTTATAGCATGCAGCGGGTACTGCGTAATTATTCATTTCATGAATATGAATAACTTCCCAGTAATCATCATCAGAATTCATTCAGGGCTATTGCAAAACATGTTATTGATTTAAACGATCAGATTTGACTATGACCATAACAAGATAGCATTGCTGTTATAATGCAGAGGGCAAGAGACCACTCCAAGTTCATGTTATTAAAACAAGAGCCCCACGGGTCTAGTGCTCACCTGAGTAGCATACATGTACTTGCCCTTCTTGGCACTCCACTGTAGGCAAACTGTTTAAAAAGATCTGGAGATTTAGGGATTATTAAAGACCCCCTGGCCAACACCCTCCTAACTTTGGGTATTTGACCCTCCATCCCAGCCTCCTCACCCTCCCATGGGGTACCAAACACTTTTTACGAATTAAGATTCCCTCCCTCATGGTGCTCATGATGATTCCTGCAAAGTTTGGCCAAAATCTTTAGTTGAATCTATTCATTATAAATAATTTGCATAGGGTAGAGTAATAAAATTACTGAATTAAATTCATAGGAACCCTTTGTAGTTCATATGAAAAGCACATGCTGCAGTAGCTGAAAGCCAGAAAAGGATGTCCTTATATCGTTAGTACGTGTATCATTTACAGTGAATCACTGGGGAAGTGACACTGTATTCTACCTGAGCACTAGGCAAAAGGAAATACATTCATACATTCACATGTGACTCATGTACAAACGGACACAAGTGATATTAGGATACTCTTGACCTAACAACATATGTTGTCTATCCAAGCCAATTTAATTCAAATTTTCGACACTTTGCTTTTCTCATTTTCTTTTTACTTTGTTTGTGCATGAATGTGAGTGAGCTTGTTTATTTGTTTGTTTGTGTGTGTGTGCGTGTGTGTGTGTGTGTACGTATGTGTGTGTGCTTGCATTTGACGAATTTTTGGGATTGCAAATGGTTGAATGATTACCATGGCACCAAACTGATTTTGCTGTAATAAGACATGAGGCAATTAACTTCTCGTAAGAGCGCAGGCTGCTACATGTAGGACCTATCTGATGAAGACGTACGTAAGTTGGGATTAACGGTGCACCAAACTCATCTAATAGAACCAGACACAATGACACATGACATGAAAAAGTCAATTTAACGGGAGAAAAAAACAAACGATTAAGCATGTTGATTGGAATTGAAGACTTGTTCCCTATGGGCAAGTTTACAACCGAGGCAGTAGTGTTGGATAGGGAAGTATGTGTCACAATAAAAAAAGACATGATCTTGATCACCTGATGTAAAGAAAAAAATATACATATATGATATATAGATGAAAAATCAAGTAAACAATATTTTAGAGCACTCTTTTGAAACATATTAACGATGTATACTCATTTTCTAATACCCAAAATCGTTTGTAATATTGATCTTTATGACCCTTTTAGGTGATTCTTGTAGTGAATGACTCTACTTGCACCTGCAAAAACCTGGAAGTAGGCGGTATTAACGTCATTTCCCTTTGCCCCACCTATCCTTGTTTGGTAATCCTCCCAGCAAATGGCTCTTAACTGTATCACATTTGTCTGATAATACAATATTAATGAAACAAGTACATCAATAAGGAACTACAAGTGTACTTGGATTTTGCCACTGATGCTACATATCAACAGGAAGTGATCTGGTGTTCTTTACTCCACTTTCAAGGTCACTGCTCTGCATTCAGCACTTCACTGTACCGACAGGATTTGGCTGCAACACACAAGAACATGTGCACATACATGACCACGTTTTCACACGGGTTGAGATCAAGGCATGGTTGCAATGCTGACTTACAATTATAACGATTACAATTACGGTAGGAATTATCATTCATACACGTATGTGGGTAATTCCATGAAGTTGGGGCAGTGTCCATGTAGCATCGTGATATTTGAAAAATACATTTCAGCATAACTCAATATTAATTATGCTATACATTTATTGTTTGTAGGCTTTACATTTGCATTGAGGTCACACATTTTCCTGGAAATTTTGTGCCATTCAGACTCAATTTTGATGAAGTTATTAAACAATATGTAACGGTGTCCTGTAGCATCGTGACATGTCCATGTAGCATCGTGAAATTTTAAAATTTGGTCCTAAGAGACAAATTATGGCAATAACTTGACCAAAATTTGATGCAATAAGCATATTTACTAGATTAGTCAGACAGCTAAATATCTCAAATTTCCTGAACACAGTTTTAATTTTAAAAGAAAATTACAAAATGTATCACGATGCTACGCGGTGTCCTTTTTTGTTACACTTGGTGGACATAGTGACACATTGTGTAATTTTCTTGTAAAAGTAAAACTGTGGAAAGGAGAGTTAAGATATTTAGCTATCTGACTAATCCAGTAATTATGCATATTATATCAAAATTTGGTTAAGTTTATTGCATTAATTTGTCTTTTAGGACCAGATTTTAACTATCACGATGCTACATGGACACGTCACGATGCTACAGGACACCGTTACTTTTTTTTTAAATAACTTCATCAAAATTGAGTCTGAATGAAACAAAATTTCCAGGAAAATGTATGGTCTCAATACAAATGTAAAGCCTATAAAGAGTATAGCATAATTAGTATTGAGTTATGCTAAAATGTAACACTTTGTGCCCCAACTTCATGGAATTACCCATGCTGTACACACGCGCAAGGAAGGAGTTGCAGATTCTGCAGTTTTGAATTACAGAGCAAGGAGAGGAGGTATGGCTCTTTACTGAGTTCCCATCAATCTCTCTTGAGCAGTACCGTAAGGAGTATGTTTTTCTGTGAAGTGGTTGTAAGGTTACCTTAAGCTTCGACCCCCCCCCCCCCCCCAAACACGATTTGGAGGTCAATCCTTACACACGACTGTGTCTTTCCATAAAGTCTGGAGATCGTCACTGAAAAACACCTTCAGACTGTCATTTGAATTGATTACCATTTGCATTACCATTCAACTCAGCCTCCAAAATTCCAGTTTGCATACACACGGTCAAAATGCATCATTTGAATTATGATTCTAGTGGTGTATTTCGCTCAAATCGTGTCTCAAATTTGATATCCAAACTCGGTACTGTGAAAACCACCAATGACACATCCCGGTCAATGACGTTGGACACACGATTCTCACAGAGCCAACGGAAGGCCTGAGGTATATCAATGGGTGTCATTATTTACAACACAAGTGCAGATCTGTCACAGATAAGGACATCACATATCCTCTCTAATCGATAGTGGAACTACATTGTACCATCTTTGCCACTTGATCCATCCTCACACACACCTCTTTTCATCTAGATAAATTCCTCAACAAGTTATAATGTACACATACGAGTGATGTACAAGGAAGACACATGATTTTGGCTAGCTACTGTACAAATGCGACCAGGAATTACACACTGAATATCAGATATGCTTATAGTTTTTGCTGTCTTCTGTGTGTGTGTGTGTGTGTGTGTGTGTGTGTGTACACACAGAAATATCACGGAAATATAACTAGATTTACGAGAAATTTGCAAGCTGAAGCAAATCTCCCAACCGTCACAAATTTGGCAAAAAACGCTGGGTTTCTACATTCTTTTGTCATTTCGGTTCTAATATTTCAAAAGAAAAGAAAAATGCTGCAAGATCTTGACAATTCTCCTCTTTTCCTGTTCTGCACTGAAATACCATGCACTACAGTAAGATGAAGTTTTGCGGCAACCCACTGATATCATGTGTTGCCGTGAACATTTATTGTTGTGACCGAGAAGATTACACAGTGCAAAGTCAGCGAGGTATGCAACCATCTATTAAAGCTCACACAAAGTTCTGGTACGCCTGCAAAAGTTGTCAAATTTCGCTCCCAAATGTGAACGTAAGCCTAGGAAATGTGCGGAATAACGCTGTAATAACAAAATATTCGATGGGTAACGACAAAAATGTGAAATATTAACCAAAAAGGTTCAGTCTCAGAACTTACCCGAACGGGGTCAGGCTAAACTCGGACTCGGGGATAACTCGGCCTCGCTTTGACGGCGGGCTGAGTTGTCTTGGTTGTCCCTCTGGATTGTACAGTGTTGTACTATGGGAACGGCCTGTATAGCGCTTCACGTTCTGGCTACTCGCAGTAATGGTCCGAGTTGTCACAACGCACACATCAAAAAACCTCTTTGGCACGCATGCAAAGTTAGTGTGCGCCTATCAAGCACCTCTAAAAACAATCAAAGACGCTTGATAAACAACAACAAAAACTTAAATGACAGCGCGTCTCAGCAACTGAGGTGATGTGCGTATCGCTTGAGGACCGCGCACTGTCCATTTGTTTTGTACAGGATTAGCACGCACTTTCCTCTCTGTTCAGTTAGGCCTCGTTTGGTATTGGGTATTATATGCCTACAGTAGAATATGGCGATCACAAACTGCGTGCAAATTGTCTGAAATAGGGTCGAGTTTTCCCTGAGACCGAGTTAGTCTGGATCCTTCCGGAATAAAAGTCGGTTTTCCGACTTTTATTATTTTTCTCAAAATACTCCAAAACGACTCATCATCCTGGCAAATCGCGTCAGCCAGGTAAGTTTCTTTGTAGACTCTTTCGATATATTGCGAGCAAATATGAAATGGTGCCAGACGGGTTCTCAATCCCTTACCAAAACTTTGTTTTCACTTTAAACCCTGCTCCCCGTAGCCAGATACATATATCTACGTAAGTATGAGAGGAAGGGACTCGAGGTAATAGAAATATATCTAATCTCGAGGTTTCATTGTAGGTGGTACTACTCTGGTCTGCCAACATTCCCGGATCAGAATTTTTTTCTTCTGCTTTAATTACGGACATGATATGATATCTAAATTCTCAGGGAGCCTCTTACAGACTACAGGAGACTTGGTACATTGTAGCTCTGTAACATTTTCATACATTATTGTTAATTTTTTGAACTTTTAGTAACCTAGGAAAATAACAGTTTAATGATAAAACTACACATCTGAAGGTAATCTTCTTGAAGATTGGAAGATAATATATGCATGAAGGGTTTTTTTTCAATTATTTTTTCTCTAACTCAGCAGATAATACTTCTCTCAGATGCACAAAACAGTGACAATACTGCCGATACGCTAGTCACAAATTTTTGCCCTTTCAACCTCTTTATAAAACTACTATCACCCACTCCCTCTCAAGGAAGAGACTAAAGGAGGAGAAGGGGATATGATCAATTCAAATTAGCCTTCCTCATTGTCAGCTCAAGCTTGGAATGCACACTAATGGGATTTGGTGGAGAATAGGTGAGCGGAGTTGCTTCTTTTTTTTTTTGAGTGGTCCCAGGGGACCCCAAGTCACTTCCTTATCGCCGCCGAAGTTATCTCCTGGCTGGCCGACCAGGAGACATCTCCTCAAAAGCAATTTTGGCGCTGTGATGTGAAAGCAATTTGAATGAAATAGACATGAGGAGGATGATTCCTGTGTAATGGTCATAACCATCATGAGTTGTACTTGGATGAATTATATATACTTTTATTATTATTATTATATATGACACAGCAAATGAAAAATAATACAACATCAAACAAGTTAAGCAGAACAACCAGGCTTAGGTGAGGACGAAAGCCAGTTCACACTCAATAGAAGGTGGATTTTGAGTCACACTTACTTGAAAACTGTCTCAACACTACTACAATTTCATATCGATTTTGATAACACAGTATTCTTTGTCTTCCAAGACATTGCCATACAATGATGATATGCTAAGTTGAATCTGCATATCAGAGTCAACAGATCAATCTAATTAATATTCTGCATTATAGATCATAAATGCAACGGGACTTCTAAAGAGGCATGAGGATACTGTAAAACACGATATATTCGCGGCACGAAAATTTCGCGAATTGGAGCCGACGACCTTTCTCGCGGCGTGAAATTTTCGGGAATTGCCTCTGGCGTCCCATGCGTATTGTGCAGGCAAGAACTTTTGCGTGCATTTTATTTTCACGAAAGTTGGCACTCGTGAAATTCGCGAAATTAAAATGCACGCGAGCATTTCTCGTTTTACAGTACACCTATACTTTTACTAAAATATGAATCACACTCTGGAGAGATGAAACAAATTATATTTATAGTATAATCATTTCTCCATTTTTTTCTTCTTCTTCTTTCTTTCTTTCTTTGTATTCTGTTTTTGTTCTTGTTTTTTCAAAATGCAAAAAGTTACACTTGGAATCATTGATCCTGTCCACCCAACTTCCCCCTTTTAGATCTTTATTACACTGTACATGATGGAATATATAATAATTTACAGTGAACACATCAAGTGTATGCAAAATATAATGATAAACTGATGGGCTGCAGCTGCACACAAAAGGGCATTGTCCTACAATATATATATATGTGAGGGTCACAGTAATATCAGCACTCACCCCCCCCCCCTTTCCTGTGATGATTACACTCGCTCATTATATTATGTAGTATTTATATGTATGTTTATCTATTTGATTCTCTATCCACACATGTAGGTGCATGATATATCACAGTACTCTAGTTGTATAGTAGAGGTACATACACGGTGGTGTAAGGTCAGGAGGTAATTTACATAATCATGGGAAACACCCCCCCCCCCCATAAGTGGAATCTCCCTGTGAGGGGGTAAAGCGTGTCCTAAAGTTATTCAGAAGGGGCACCTCCTTTGATCATTCTTGAGAAGGCGTCCAAGCAGGCAACGTCACTTTAATCAACCTGCTCCTGTGGCTGTAGCATAGTCCCGTCCCTCATCCTTTGTACAAAGGTAAGAACATCTGTATGATGTGTCTTTGATATTTTATATTGATTAAC
This sequence comes from Diadema antillarum, assembly GCF_040938485.1. Lineage (NCBI taxonomy): Eukaryota > Metazoa > Echinodermata > Echinoidea > Diadematoida > Diadematidae > Diadema > Diadema antillarum. The sequence continues at coordinate 553,366 of NW_027272389.1, forward strand.
ATCATAATTTATGTGGTGTTCATTATATTACACATGATAATTTGAGAGTGTTTGGTTTTGCCAAATAATTAATGGATGAGGTTTCATTCACAAACGAGTGGTTAATGAGGATGGCATGTCAGTTGCCCATGAAGTGCATTAGCGACTTAGAATTTATAGTTCTGTTCTATCTATGTTTTATATCTATGCTTTAGTGTTATCAATATGAAGTGATATTGGTAGGGAACATCACTTACAGCAAGCTTGATGAAGGACTGTAGATGTTTCTTATTTCATCTTTATTCTATGTGACTTTGAGAAGCGTGCTTGATGCAGAGGGTAGCATAGAATATAGCGCTGTGGTGTATGGAGATAAAAGCTAAGTGTTCACACAGCCCGATGTACACTATAGTTGATTTTGGTAGGCACGCTAGAGGATTAAAAACAAAGGACAATGAACTTGGCCCCAGTACAGGGGATGATACAATATGCTGGTAGGTGCCTCGGCTTACAAAGGGTGACTGCCTTAAAGCAGTGGCTACATTCCAAAGACTGTTCTTTTTATGTTTACTGCTTGGCAAACTTCCTCTCTAACTATTTCAAAGACTTGGGTTGATGTGTACTATGCACTGTGCACCCCTATTGATGAAGATGTAGGCAAGCTGCTCTTTGTTTCTATTATGAGCGAAGGAGGTAGCTAGTAAGATTGAGTTCAGGCAGGAAAGCCTCTACGCCCATTGACGCATGTACAATATATTTCAAGTTGCTAGATATAGGAAATAGGAATATATATCCCTTGTACATATGTATCTATCTTTTGTATATAATTATGTCTATTACTGTGCTATCCTAGCGAAGGCAACTGATCAGTCCTTTGAGTATAGCTTTCAAACCGCTGTATGATGCATTATTTTATCGGTTAATATAGTTAGCACTGGTTTATTAGTACAGTGAACGATGCTTGGGTCGAATAATTCGATTTGTTCATCATAAACACAAGCACATATTTGATTTCATTCATAGATTCCTAACATGGGGAAAGATTTAAGAAAGTATATTCATTTGCATTGTCAATTTTAGAAGACACCAAGACTTCTGTCAAGTGGATGGACCCCAGCGCACTGCACATGCTGTAATGTCAGAGGTGAATAGTTTTTTCTCAATATTGTGTCTCATATCTTGTATGGTAATGAAATCAACAGGCGGAATATTACTATGACATAATAATTATTATGTTTTGCATTCTTGGAGTTTACTTTTCAGATGGCTTTGCCTCCTTGAATCAAATAATGTTGTTACTGTTGTTGATAGAAGATATAGAGTTTGCCTGTCATGGAAGTTTGACGATAGTGCATTAACGCTATTGAGTCCGTGTGACATATGTATTTGGTTGCAGGCGACAATCATATCGTACATTCAAAACTGTATGGTTTTACAGATGAATTGCGTATCAACGAAAGCTTGAATAATCAAACATTACCAGCTTTAATTCAGATAATACAATGTATTGTAATGTTCACATATTGGAAAATACATATTGTAAATACACATGTCGCTGCGTTATGTAAATATGAGTGTGTAAAGTAACGAGATGATTGGTTCATCCCTTGTGTTATGTAGCTTCTGTGGGAAAGGGACACGGACTTGCTGTATTCTGCGTCGGACAGTGTTGCGTTGTTATTCGTTGCTTGTTGCGTTGCATTTTGTTATTTTTAAATGTTGCTCTGTTATTAGCCACTTTTAACCGTTTGCTTTAGATTCGTTGCGTTGCTTTTAAGAGCTGTTGTTGCATTGCCTCTTGTTGCTTTTAGTGTTGTTTTGTTATTAGTTGTTTTTAATTTGCTATAAGTTGCTTTTCGTTGTTTTAAACTTGTTTGTTTTGCGTTCAGTCTAATGTTACAATTTTGGAGTTATTTGAGTTTTGGCTTAGTTTGAAATACTGCAACAAAGTGAAGTAATAAAGACACCTTTTTTTTTTGTAACAGAAACAGAAAAATTATCTTTGAGCATTCCTTCTTTTCCCAGTCCTTATTAAATAGAACCAGGTGATTGATTTTGTCTAATTGAGTCTGAGCTATTGTAGGTCAACACTGACTGGACGTGTCCAGCCGGTCACATAATTTTGGTGCCGAAACCCGGGATTACTGAAAAGAAGGAAGCTCGCATAGACTTAAACTCTAAATTGATTAATAAGTTGATAAGGTTTAAAGAAATAGCAACGCAACACTGTCTAATTAGTCGTCAAGATGGCCTCTCCCATTCCACCGAGTGATGTGAGAACTCCAACAGACGATCCCCGCAGCATGCCGAGAGCGACGTCGACGCCGGAGCCGATGACTCCAGCTACGTGGCAGTACCCAAGGCCAGCTGTGACCCCGCTTCAGATGGCAGGATTTGACCCCGTTCCTGAGCCGACACAGAGACAGGACCAGTTCATTACGCCGAGGCTCGTGGTGTCTCATCAAGTCAAGGGTGTCAATGTCTTCACAGGTAAGGGGGGAGTAAAAGTAGAGGATTGGGTGCGTGATATGAAGTATTTCATAGAATCTAAGGGCCCAATGCCGCCACAAATGCAGTTCAATGAAATTGTTAGGCACACAGGGGGAAGAGCGCGGGACCTCATCCTGAATTTGGAGCTCCGTGGTGACGAGGAGATGACGCCTTCGCTGGCTTTCCGAGAGCTTCTCGACGAGTTCGGGGACCACGACATCGCCCATGGCAAGCTTCTATGCCCGAACTCAGCAGGCCAGCGAAACTCCATCCGAGTACGCTGTCGCACTGGAGGCAAAGCTGAGGATCGCACGAGATAAGGGGGACCAAGCGGCAATGGTTGAAAAGCCCGTGCGGGACGCTATGCTTACTACCCAATTCATGTTCGGCTTGAGGGACCAGAAGGTCAAGGCTCGTCTAGCCCCGATGAGACCGAGGGAAATGACATTTCGAGAACTTAGATGGGAGTTGCACGTAATCGAATCAGAGGGGCGTCTGACCTCGGCCCAGGTATACAGGCAAGATGTGAAGGAGGCGTCGAAGGATGCACAGACGATAGAGCAACTCACTAGGAGTATTCAAGAGCTGGCCGCCACACAGCATCAGCATATGGATCTGTTCCATAGGGTAGTTGAAGACCAGCAGAGGAGGATTGCTGAATTCGAGAGTAAGTTGCAGCAACAATGGATTCCCCGAGGTGGCAGTCGGAGAGGGAGAAGAAGAGGTGGTGGGCAAACACAACATAGCAATGCTTGCTATACCTGTGGACAGCCTGGCCACTATTCACGGACTTGTCCCAATCGACAAAACTCGCAAGGCTTCCGTGGACCTCAGCATCCTTTAAACTAGTTCGACCTGCAGACGAGGGGCAGTCTGTGGGTGCATTCAACAAACGTAGCCCTGGAAGAACTGGATCAAGCTACCAGACGCAGGTGACAACGGGGAATAACACTGGTGAGGAGGAGCTTGTGGTGTCCTGGACCCCTTCCTCAGATGTGAAACAAGCATTAGACATGCCAGTCGATACAGCAGCAGAGCAGACGAAGGATGACTCACCCTTGCATCAGGCGGCAGCCAGCCACAACGTTAATGTTACACCTGCAGAGCAACATGATGATGGCTCATCTACTTTGTTGGCAGGCGTAGGTGTGGAAGAGCTTGCACGGCTGCAGAGAGAGGACGTCATTATCAGCCGAGTTGTCGAGCTCCTTCAAGCCGGACAGAGACCAGCCTCACGTCAGTTGCGAAGGGAAGCAATCGTTGCTCGCTTGCTGCTTCGACAGTGGGATAGACTGCACGTGTGCGAGAATGGCGTACTATGGTATAGTAGAGGAGATCGTAGACTACTCGTTCTGCCTAAAGGTCTGAGGAAGCTGGCTCTCCGTAGGGCACATGTTGAAATGGGACATCTTGGGCTTGACAAGACTTTGGCACTCATGCAGGACAGATTCTACTTACCTGGCATGAAGACAATAGTCCAGCAGTACATCCAGAGGTGTCGAAGGTGCACTGTCCGGAAGACGACGGAAGCAAAGTCCAAAGCCCCACTTCAACCCATCAAGTCAAGCAGACCACTTGAACTGGTATGTATCGATTTCCTTAGTTTGGAGACATCACGGGGAGGCATAGAGAATGTCCTGGTGGTCACGGACCACTTTACTCGCCACGCCCAAGCTTTTCCTACTAGAGACCAGTCTGCTCAAACAGTGGCTAGGACTTTGTGGAGCAGGTACATAGTTCACTATGGCATACCTGAACGCTTCCATAGTGATCAAGGCAGGTGTTTTGAGGCAGCTCTAGTACGCGAGTTATGTGAACTACTTCACATACAAAAGAGCAGGACAACGCCGTATCACCCACAGGGGAATGGAATGACCGAACGTTTCAATGGTACACTCCTTAATATGCTAGGAACACTGGAGCCATCGCAGAAGCCGAACTGGAAGGAGCACGTTGAGTCTCTCACCCACGCATATAATTGCACCAAACATGCATCGACAGGCTTTTCCCCATTCTCTTTGATGTTTGGAAGAGAGCCACGTATCCCCCTTGACCTCATCGGCACACCCCCGGAAGATGACGACAAATCCATCTCCAACTATGTCGACGAGCTTCGCCTTACTCTCCAAGAGGCTTATCGAAATGCCCACGAAAATGCCGAAAGTGCTCGCGCCAAGCAGAAAGGCACGTATGACAGGAAAGCCAAGGATGCTCCCTTTGAACATGGAGATAAGGTACTCGTAGCACATAAGGCACTGATAGGTCGTCAAAAGCTGGCTGACAAATGGGGTGAGTCTCCTTACACTGTGATACGCAGGCTGCCAGACCAGGATGTCTACACTGTCAGAGAGGACAGTACAGGCAGAGAGCGGACTCTTCACAGGAATATGCTGACTGCGTGCACATTTTTGCCGGGTAGCAGTGAAAGTGAAGACGATGCTGATGAAGACAGTACAAATGTATCGAGTGAAGAGGATGGCAGTATTGCTCGTGTGGACCCAAGTTCGAGTCATCCTCCAGGGAAGAAGCGCAGTGAAGTCGATTCAAATCGTCAGCGGCGCTCATCGAGAACACGACGATCTCCCCAAAGATATGGAGGCCCAACCTCTTCCCTCAGGGTGCAACAAATACGACCTCGACTAAATTCAATTTAAATGTTGTTGTTTTCTTATCTACATTGTTGAGGACAACAATGGTTTTAAACGGTGGCAAATGTGAGGGTCACAGTAATATCAGCACTCACCCCCCCCTTTCCTGTGATGATTACACTCGCTCATTATATTATGTAGTATTTATATGTATGTTTATCTATTTGATTCTCTATCCACACATGTAGGTGCATGATATATCACAGTACTCTAGTTGTATAGTAGAGGTACATACACGGTGGTGTAAGGTCAGGAGGTAATTTACATAATCATGGAAAACACCCCCCCCCCCCATAAGTGGAATCTCCCTGTGAGGGGGTAAAGCGTGTCCTAAAGTTATTCAGAAGGGGCACCTCCTTTGATCATTCTTGAGAAGGCGTCCAAGCAGGCAACGTCACTTTAATCAACCTGCTCCTGTGGCTGTAGCATAGTCCCGTCCCTCATCCTTTGTACAAAGGTAAGAACATCTGTATGATGTGTCTTTGATATTTTATATTGATTAACATCATAATTTATGTGGTGTTCATTATATTACACATGATAATTTGAGAGTGTTTGGTTTTGCCAAATAATTAATGGATGAGGTTTCATTCACAAACGAGTGGTTAATGAGGATGGCATGTCAGTTGCCCATGAAGTGCATTAGCGACTTAGAATTTATAGTTCTGTTCTATCTATGTTTTATATCTATGCTTTAGTGTTATCAATATGAAGTGATATTGGTAGGGAACATCACTTACAGCAAGCTTGATGAAGGACTGTAGATGTTTCTTATTTCATCTTTATTCTATGTGACTTTGAGAAGCGTGCTTGATGCAGAGGGTAGCATAGAATATAGCGCTGTGGTGTATGGAGATAAAAGCTAAGTGTTCACACAGCCCGATGTACACTATAGTTGATTTTGGTAGGCACGCTAGAGGATTAAAAACAAAGGACAATGAACTTGGCCCCAGTACAGGGGATGATACAATATGCTGGTAGGTGCCTCGGCTTACAAAGGGTGACTGCCTTAAAGCAGTGGCTACATTCCAAAGACTGTTCTTTTTATGTTTACTGCTTGGCAAACTTCCTCTCTAACTATTTCAAAGACTTGGGCTGATGTGTACTATGCACTGTGCACCCCTATTGATGAAGATGTAGGCAAGCTGCTCTTTGTTTCTATTATGAGCGAAGGAGGTAGCTAGTAAGATTGAGTTCAGGCAGGAAAGCCTCTACGCCCATTGACGCATGTACAATATATTTCAAGTTGCTAGATATAGGAAATAGAAATATATTTCCATTGTACATATCTATCTATCTTTTGTATATAATTATGTATCTTACTGTGCTATCCTAGTGAAGGCAACTGATCAGTCCTTTGAGTATAGCTTTCAAACCGCTGTATGATGCATTATTTTATCAGTTAATATAGTTAGCACTGGTTTATTAGTAGAGTGAACGATGCTTGGGTCGAATAATTCGATTTGTTCATCATAAACACAAGCACATATTTGATTTCATTCATAGATTCCTAACATGGGGAAAGATTTAAGAAAGTATATTCATTTGCATTGTCAATTTTAGAAGACACCAAGACTTCTGTCAAGTGGATGGACCCCAGCGCACTGCACATGCTGTAATGTCAGAGGTGAATAGTTTTTTCTCAATATTGTGTCTCATATCTTGTATGGTAATGAAATCAACAGGCGGAATATTACTATGACATAATAATTATTATGTTTTGCATTCTTGGAGTTTACTTTTCAGATGGCTTTGCCTCCTTGAATCAAATAATGTTGTTACTGTTGTTGATAGAAGATATAGAGTTTGCCTGTCATGGAAGTTTGACGATAGTGCATTAACGCTATTGAGTCCGTGTGACATATGTATTTGGTTGCAGGCGACAATCATATCGTACATTCAAAACTGTATGGTTTTACAGATGAATTGCGTATCAACGAAAGCTTGAATAATCAAATATTACCAGCTTTAATTCAGATAATACAATGTACTGTAATGTTCACATATTGGAAAATACATATTGTAAATACACATGTCGCTGCGTTATGTAAATATGAGTGTGTAAAGTAACGAGATGATTGGTTCATCCCTTGTGTTATGTAGCTTCTGTGGGAAAGGGACACGGACTTGCTGTATTCTGCGTCGGACAGTGTTGCGTTGTTATTCGTTGCTTGTTGCGTTGCATTTTGTTATTTTTAAATGTTGCTCTGTTATTAGCCACTTTTAACCGTTTGCTTTAGATTCGTTGCGTTGCTTTTAAGAGCTGTTGTTGCATTGCCTCTTGTTGCTTTTAGTGTTGTTTTGTTATTAGTTGTTTTTAATTTGCTATAAGTTGCTTTTCGTTGTTTTAAACTCGTTTGTTTTGCGTTCAGTCTAATGTTACAATTTTGGAGTTATTTGAGTTTTGGCTTAGTTTGAAATACTGCAACAAAGTGAAGTAATAAAGACACTTTTTTTTTTGTAACAGAAACAGAAAAATTATCTTTGAGCATTCCTTCTTTTCCCAGTCCTTATTAAATAGAACCAGGTGATTGATTTTGTCTAATTGAGTCTGAGCTATTGTAGGTCAACACTGACTGGACGTGTCCAGCCGGTCACATAATTTTGGTGCCGAAACCCGGGATTACTGAAAAGAAGGAAGCTCGCATAGACTTAAACTCTAAATTGATTAATAAGTTGATAAGGTTTAAAGAAATAGCAACGCAACACTGTCTAATTAGTCGTCAAGATGGCCTCTCCCATTCCACCGAGTGATGTGAGAACTCCAACAGACGATCCCCGCAGCATGCTGAGAGCGACGTCGACGCCGGAGCCGATGACTCCAGCTACGTGGCAGTACCCAAGGCCAGCTGTGACCCCGCTTCAGATGGCAGGATTTGACCCCGTTCCTGAGCCGACACAGAGACAGGACCAGTTCATTACGCCGAGGCTCGTGGTGTCTCATCAAGTCAAGGGTGTCAATGTCTTCACAGGTAAGGGGGGAGTAAAAGTAGAGGATTGGGTGCGTGATATGAAGTATTTCATAGAATCTAAGGGCCCAATGCCGCCACAAATGCAGTTCAATGAAATTGTTAGGCACACAGGGGGAAGAGCGCGGGACCTCATCCTGAATTTGGAGCTCCGTGGTGACGAGGAGATGACGCCTTCGCTGGCTTTCCGAGAGCTTCTCGACGAGTTCGGGGACCACGACATCGCCCATGGCAAGCTTCTATGCCCGAACTCAGCAGGCCAGCGAAACTCCATCCGAGTACGCCGTCGCACTGGAGGCAAAGCTGAGGATCGCACGAGATAAGGGGGACCAAGCGGCAATGGTTGAAAAGCCTGTGCGGGACGCTATGCTTACTACCCAATTCATGTTCGGCTTGAGGGACCAGAAGGTCAAGGCTCGTCTAGCCCCGATGAGACCGAGGGAAATGACATTTCGAGAACTTAGATGGGAGTTGCACGTAATCGAATCAGAGGGGCGTCTGACCTCGGCCCAGGTATACAGGCAAGATGTGAAGGAGGCGTCGAAGGATGCACAGACGATAGAGCAACTCACTAGGAGTATTCAAGAGCTGGCCGCCACACAGCATCAGCATATGGATCTGTTCCATAGGGTAGTTGAAGACCAGCAGAGGAGGATTGCTGAATTCGAGAGTAAGTTGCAGCAACAATGGATTCCCCGAGGTGGCAGTCGGAGAGGGAGAAGAAGAGGTGGTGGGCAAACACAACATAGCAATGCTTGCTATACCTGTGGACAGCCTGGCCACTATTCACGGACTTGTCCCAATCGACAAAACTCGCAAGGCTTCCGTGGACCTCAGCATCCTTTAAACTAGTTCGACCTGCAGATGAGGGGCAGTCTGTGGGTGCATTCAACAAACGTAGCCCTGGAAGAACTGGATCAAGCTACCAGACGCAGGTGACAACGGGGAATAACACTGGTGAGGAGGAGCTTGTGGTGTCCTGGACCCCTTCCTCAGATGTGAAACAAGCATTAGACATGCCAGTCGATACAGCAGCAGAGCAGACGAAGGATGACTCACCCTTGCATCAGGCGGCAGCCAGCCACAACGTTAATGTTACACCTGCAGAGCAACATGATGATGGCTCATCTACTTTGTTGGCAGGCGTAGGTGTGGAAGAGCTTGCACGGCTGCAGAGAGAGGACGTCATTATCAGCCGAGTCGTCGAGCTCCTTCAAGCCGGACAGAGACCAGCCTCACGTCAGTTGCGAAGGGAAGCAATCGTTGCTCGCTTGCTGCTTCGACAGTGGGATAGACTGCACGTGTGCGAGAATGGCGTACTATGGTATAGTAGAGGAGATCGTAGGCTACTCGTTCTGCCTAAAGGTCTGAGGAAGCTGGCTCTCCGTAGGGCACATGTTGAAATGGGACATCTTGGGCTTGACAAGACTTTGGCACTCATGCAGGACAGATTCTACTTACCTGGCATGAAGACAATAGTCCAGCAGTACATCCAGAGGTGTCGAAGGTGCACTGTCCGGAAGACGACGGAAGCAAAGTCCAAAGCCCCACTTCAACCCATCAAGTCAAGCAGACCACTTGAACTGGTATGTATCGATTTCCTTAGTTTGGAGACATCACGGGGAGGCATTGAGAATGTCCTGGTGGTCACGGACTTTACTCGCCACGCCCAAGCTTTTCCTACTAGAGACCAGTCTGCTCAAACAGTGGCTAGGACTTTGTGGAGCAGGTACATAGTTCACTATGGCATACCTGAACGCTTCCATAGTGATCAAGGCAGGTGTTTTGAGGCAGCTCTAGTACGCGAGTTATGTGAACTACTTCACATACAAAAGAGCAGGACAACGCCGTATCACCCACAGGGGAATGGAATGACCAAACGTTTCAATGGTACACTACTTAATATGCTAGGAACACTGGAGCCATCGCAGAAGCCGAACTGGAAGGAGCACGTTGAGTCTCTCACCCACGCATATAATTGCACCAAACATGCATCGACAGGCTTTTCCCCATTCTCTTTGATGTTTGGAAGAGAGCCACGTATCCCCCTTGACCTCATCGGCACACCCCCGGAAGATGACGACAAATCCATCTCCAACTATGTCGACGAGCTTCGCCTTACTCTCCAAGAGGCTTATCGAAATGCCCACGAAAATGCCGAAAGTGCTCGCGCCAAGCAGAAAGGCACGTATGACAGGAAAGCCAAGGATGCTCCCTTTGAACATGGAGATAAGGTACTCGTAGCACATAAGGCACTGATAGGTCGTCAAAAGCTGGCTGACAAATGGGGTGAGTCTCCTTACACTGTGATACGCAGGCTGCCAGACCAGGATGTCTACACTGTCAGAGAGGACAGTACAGGCAGAGAGCGGACTCTTCACAGGAATATGCTGACTGCGTGCACATTTTTGCCGGGTAGCAGTGAAAGTGAAGACGATGCTGATGAAGACAGTACAAATGTATCGAGTGAAGAGGATGGCAGTATTGCTCGTGTGGACCCAAGTTCGAGTCATCCTCCAGGGAAGAAGCGCAGTGAAGTCGATTCAAATCGTCAGCGGCGCTCATCGAGAACACGACGATCTCCCCAAAGATATGGAGGCCCAACCTCTTCCCTCAGGGTGCAACAAATACGACCTCGACTAAATTCAATTTAAATGTTGTTGTTTTCTTATCTACATTGTTGAGGACAACAATGGTTTTAAACGGTGGCGAATGTGAGGGTCACAGTAATATCAGCACTCACCCCCCCCCCCCTTTCCTGTGATGATTACACTCGCTCATTATATTATGTAGTATTTATATGTATGTTTATCTATTTGATTCTCTATCCACACATGTAGGTGCATGATATATCACAGTACTCTAGTTGTATAGTAGAGGTACATACACGGTGGTGTAAGGTCAGGAGGTAATTTACATAATCATGGAAAACACCCCCCCCCCCCCCATAAGTGGAATCTCCCTGTGAGGGGGTAAAGCGTGTCCTAAAGTTATTCAGAAGGGGCACCTCCTTTGATCATTCTTGAGAAGGCGTCCAAGCAGGCAACGTCACTTTAATCAACCTGCTCCTGTGGCTGTAGCATAGTCCCGTCCCTCATCCTTTGTACAAAGGTAAGAACATCTGTATGATGTGTCTTTGATATTTTATATTGATTAACATCATTATTTATGTGGTGTTCATTATATTACACATGATAATTTGAGAGTGTTTGGTTTTGCCCAATAATTAATGGATGAGGTTTCATTCACAAACGAGTGGTTAATGAGGATGGCATGTCAGTTGCCCATGAAGTGCATTAGCGACTTAGAATTTATAGTTTTGTTCTATCTATGTTTTATATCTATGCTTTAGTGTTATCAATATGAAGTGATATTGGTAGGGAACATCACTTACAGCAAGCTTGATGAAGGACTGTAGATGTTTCTTATTTCATCTTTATTCTATGTGACTTTGAGAAGCGTGCTTGATGCAGAGGGTAGCATAGAATATAGCGCTGTGGTGTATGGAGATAAAAGCTAAGTGTTCACACAGCCCGATGTACACTATAGTTGATTTTGGTAGGCACGCTAGAGGATTAAAAACAAAGGACAATGAACTTGGCCCCAGTACAGGGGATGAATATGCTGGTAGGTGCCTCGGCTTACAAAGGGTGACTGCCTTAAAGCAGTGGCTACATTCCAAAGACTGTTCTTTTTATGTTTGCTGCTTGGCAAACTTCCTCTCTAACTATTTCAAAGACTTGGGCTGATGTGTACTATGCACTGTGCACCCCTATTGATGAAGATGTAGGCAAGCTGCTCTTTGTTTCTATTATGAGCGAAGGAGGTAGCTAGTAAGATTGAGTTCAGGCAGGAAAGCCTCTACGCCCATTGACGCATGTACAATATATTTCAAGTTGCTAGATATAGGAAATAGGAATATATATCCCTTGTACATATGTATCTATCTTTTGTATATAATTATGTCTATTACTGTGCTATCCTAGCGAAGGCAACTGATCAGTCCTTTGAGTATAGCTTTCAAACCGCTGTATGATGCATTATTTTATCAGTTAATATAGTTAGCACTGGTTTATTAGTAGAGTGAACGATGCTTGGGTCGAATAATTCGATTTGTTCATCATAAACACAAGCACATATTTGATTTCATTCATAGATTCCTAACATGGGGAAAGATTTAAGAAAGTATATTCATTTGCATTGTCAATTTTAGAAGACACCAAGACTTCTGTCAAGTGGATGGACCCCAGCGCACTGCACATGCTGTAATGTCAGAGGTGAATAGTTTTTCTCAATATTGTGTCTCATATCTTGTATGGTAATGAAATCAACAGGCGGAATATTATTATGACATAATAATTATTATGTTTTGCATTCTTGGAGTTTACTTTTCAGATGGCTTTGCCTCCTTGAATCAAATAATGTTGTTACTGTTGTTGATAGAAGATATAGAGTTTGCCTGTCATGGAAGTTTGACGATAGTGCATTAACGCTATTGAGTCCGTGTGACATATGTATTTGGTTGCAGGCGACAATCATATCGTACATTCAAAACTGTATGGTTTTACAGATGAATTGCGTATCAACGAAAGCTTGAATAATCAAATATTACCAGCTTTAATTCAGATAATACAATGTATTGTAATGTTCACATATTGGAAAATACATATTGTTAATACACATGTCGCTGCGTTATGTAAATATGAGTGTGTAAAGTAACGAGATGATTGGTTCATCCCTTGTGTTATGTAGCTTCTGTGGGAAAGGGACACGGACTTGCTGTATTCTGCGTCGGACAGTGTTGCGTTGTTATTCGCTGCTTGTTGCGTTGCATTTTGTTATTTTTAAATGTTGCTCTGTTATTAGCCACTTTTAACCGTTTGCTTTAGATTCGTTGCGTTGCTTTTAAGAGCTGTTGTTGCATTGCCTCTTGTTGCTTTTAGTGTTGTTTTGTTATTAGTTGTTTTTAATTTGCTATAAGTTGCTTTACGTTGTTTTAAACTCGTTTGTTTTGCGTTCAGTCTAATGTTACAATTTTGGAGTTATTTGAGTTTTGGCTTAGTTTGAAATACTGCAACAAAGTGAAGTAATAAAGACACCTTTTTTTTTTTGTAACAGAAACAGAAAAATTATCTTTGAGCATTCCTTCTTTTCCCAGTCCTTATTAAATAGAACCAGGTGATTGATTTTGTCTAATTGAGTCTGAGCTATTGTAGGTCAACACTGACTGGACGTGTCCAGCCGGTCACATATATTTTTTTAAAGAGCTACAAAATATTGAAAAAATGTTGCTGGAAATTATTCTAATAAATGAAAATGTGACAGTGAGTGGATACACAGCCTGGATATATGAAACATTTCCATTTCAGAGTAGCATTAGAAAGACTAATTATGATGGTAGTTTCATACCAATTTTACCATGTGACATTTCATCACAGATAATTTGATAGTGACTTTCAAAACTCTGGTATGCTATTTTTTTTTTCTTTCATGCATTTGAACAACATCACACAGCTCACGATGGAAAGTCCCACAGTTTTAGTTGTTGTTTTTTTTTAGGACCTTACATAGAGAGGTTAGATACATAACATTAACACAGCAAAGTTCCAACAGGAATCACAGCTCTGTATGATTTATGCTGATAGCTATGTGATGTCCTTATTCAGACTTTTGATGGGAAAGAAATGGTGTTTGAAGCAACCTCTGACTGCAGTTAGTCCACCAATCCACTCAGCTAATTCCATCATCAGACATCGTGCAACCAATATCGCTGCCATTGCCGTACCAGGTTAAACAAGGACTTCAAAAAACAAACACAACAGGAATACTTTGCCTGGCAGTTGTACCATGAATTTACTTCTTGGTGTGGAACAACCTGCCCCTCCCCCCTTTCCCCCTCCCCATTATCATCGATTAAAGTGTCTCATGTGGTAAACATCAGATTAGTGGTAGGGAAGAGACTTTAGCATGCATTGTGCATAAACAGGATGTTCTCTATCAAATGGAATTGATGGTACCCTGTAGTGTCTATTAGAGTGTACAGCGGCGGCTAAATTACAATGCTTTTAGGCCAAATGGGTTTTTGCATTATAGATGGTGTTATCAGGTTATAATACCTCTGTGTCCGTAAAGTGTGGAAAAGAACGAGAGTATAAAAGATCTTCCCTGCTTGTAATAGTTTGAAGTTAATTGCAATCAAAATGATAGAATGAAATAAAACAATATAGATGAGTTGTGGTTTTTTTTTTTCAAACTGTACCATAACAGAAACAGAAACAAAACAAAACAATATCACTCAGTGTGATTCAAGATATTTCCTGTAGTGAGAAGATTTTAGCAAAGGCACAATCTCACACTGAGTAAGAAAATCTAAGACTTTTATTAAAAATGGTAGTATGTGAATATATACTGTACTTGAATGTATTCTTTTGTACTATGAGCCAAGAGTGTATTCCAGTGTTAAGTATTTTGTTTGTAAGATGGACAAAATGTTTCTTATATGTCAAGTACCTCAGAGACCAGCTCTAAAAATGAGAACTTGGTATTGGTGGGAAAGGATACCAAAGAGCCCTCTGAAACCCCCCCCCTTCCCCCACCCCCCAATAAAAGCTCTAAGGGTTTGCTAAAGACCATCAGTGTTACACAGGTCAAATCTCTACTTTTATTTCCTTGTTTGTGTAAAACCAGAAATATTCATGTGTGTGAAACTTTCATGAAGTTGGTGAGGAGCCAAGAATGCCAAAAGTGTTTGTCTACACAATGCATTGAATGCCAGTGGCAATTTACAAAAGTTTCATGCTGGCAAAAAGGCCTTCAGCCACAGATCACAAAAGATTCATGCTGTAAATGTGTTTTCTATTATCTAGTACCCTCTGGCTTTAAAAGCTTATATTTAACAACACTGAATTGGAAACTCGCATGCATGAGCTGACTGACAGCTTAAAAAGCTCTCGCATCATATAGCATCACCAAGGTTACCAACAATAGCAAGATATTAAATGGTTTCGAAGAAGATTATGAATTGGTTCTGATGTGGAGTGATAGTTTGTTTTTGGATAACAATGCAAGGTTATGAAAGGTCATGAAAAAAGGTAATCTCAGTACTATGATCAGAAAATCTCCCCAGATGATTCACAAAAGCATGTTTCTTTCTGGGGCTTTGAGGTGAGGATATGTAATTTGTAATCAAAATCTCTGTTGCAAGCCTCACATCCTAGAAACCAGATGTTGTTTTATTCTTAGGTTTTCATTTTCATTTTTATTTTTATTTTCAGCCTGGTTGGGCTACTCGTTTTTGAACATTGCAAATAATTCGCACAAAGTTTATCACTCTTCATAGGTCCTGTCTCCTTTTTCTGGTCCACATTCAGACTCTTTTAACTTTACACTTGCCTGAAATGCATGGCTTCAAGTTTTGTCTTCTATCATTGTTAATATTCTATATCCTTTTTGTTCTTGATTTATTTATTTATTTTTTTTTTTTGGGGGGGGCGGGATGGTGTCTGCCACTGCATAATGAAATGAGTGTATTAAGGATAAGTGGTATACTGCACAGCTCGCTTGATATTCAGGCAAGGACGGTAGGGGAAATTTGGCTAAATACCAAACTGAAACCCATCAACAAGTAAACACTCTCCCGTCCACCTATGACAGGATGGCACTAACTGTTCACATTCCTCTTTAAAAGAAAAGAAAAAAAAAGTTTCCTAAACTCTTCATGCACAACTGCGTAAACTCCCTGTGTGCCACATTATTTTGAAACTGCAAAGTAGGCATGTTTTGGGAAGACATTCTGTATTTCAGATCTATGTACCATTGTATAGATTTTTGTTACACTGGACAGGCAACGAGCAAAGTTATTGAGAAAATGCCAAGCTTTGCTATGATGTACATTTTATGAAAAATCTATGATTACCTTTCTTTCAAATGATGAGGCATGACTTTTGCACACAAAACAGTGTCAGAAACTAAGAACTCACAAATCCATTAGCAGGCACCACTTGCATGATATTCAATCATCACATGCAAGCTACAGTACATACATTGTATGACAGGAATGGAATTGCGGGTGAATTTGCCATTGCACCTCAGCATTTGGTGATTTATTGGGCAGGTTTCTGTGTTTTGAGCAAAATATGCAAACTTGGCATGCCATCAACCGAGTCAGGCATGCTAACATGGCACATAAGGTGTTTTTTTTTTTTTTAATGAAAATCCACTCTGTGTTTTGAGAGCAATGTCACCTCATATTCAAGTTGATTCTTCTTTTCTTTTCTTTTTTTGGACTGGACTAAAAACTTGCAAATGCAGAGGTGGAATTTTCTTAAAAATTGGAGATTCCAAAATATGACAATTTGGTCAGTTCATGTAACATACATTCACCACCACTGGTAAGTTTAGAAATGGTATAACCCACAGTGTTCAATAGAATTAAAGGGTTGTTATAATCTTTTTAGTCAATATCAAGCCATTTAGTTGAAAAACAACAAATTTTCAGTGAACATTTATCATTTGACCTTTATATGTTAGCAGTATTAGGTAAGGTATAAGTCCAATTACATACGTTCACACAAAAATTGTCATTTTGGCATAAATTCTACTAGATTGCTTGTGTGAAGAAATATTGCGGCAAAGTTATCTCTCATAAAGAGTGTTCTCAAAGATCATATTGTACTGGTGGTAATGCTCATTGGAAAAATGAAATGACCTGACATTCCTGACAAGAACTCTTTTACCATGGAATTACCCAATATTTATAATATGAACTGGTTTTGATGAATATTGCATTTGAGACATTGAATAGGTAAATATCAAATTACAAAAAAAAAAGACCTATGTCCATATCATGTGATTGTCACTAGTACTACCATATCACTGTGCAGTGAAAATATGCAACACTTTACAATTTCATTTCTTTTGATAATTTTTCAAAGATTTATTCAAAGGTCTTGCTGTCCTGTTTGTCTGATTTCACTCTGTTAACCAAAAATTGACTTCGGGCATGAATTGGCATTTTGCATGCAGGTGGGTGTCAGACCTTGTTCGTTTCTGTTTAGGAGGCGACTGATGGCTGCAAACAAATCTCACCTCTAAAAAAAGGTTACACGCTCTGGGTGCCCTAGCCGTTGCCTGGTGAGCTCATGTAACAGACAAACACACAAACAAACAAACAAACACACAAGTTACCTAAGAATAACCACACATATCACAACTAACATTTAAAACCCGAAATGACACGAGGGTGCTTCTTCTGCCTCTTGTGCACTCAAATTTCCCTCCTACAGCAACCCATGCAGAGGAAGAGGCCTGGTTTCAAAATCTATCAAATTTCGTAGACATAAAGAGGCATTAATTTTTGGGCATATACTCTACACATGATTTGATTTATGGCTACATTGTACATGCAAGCAAATAAAATGGGGGAAAATGGTAAAAAAATTCAACTAATACTGTACATAATTTTTTATTTATTTGGTTTTGTTTTGTGTTGTTTGCTTTTACTCTCTCATTTTGTTTGTTTTCTTTGGCTGATTTTACTTTCTTTCATCTTTATATCACTGTCATTTTTGCTCACCTTCTGATCCATGTTCTCCCTGTAGGGCTTGTGGGAGATGTTGGTGGTGCACAGCCTAACCATGCCTTTCTCCCCCAGCCTGAGGGCTAGGCTGAGGCTGGCGTCGCTGAAGTTCCACAGGGTGTTGTAGATGTAGAATGCAATCTGCCAGTTGGTGTTGCTGCTGAACAGTCCCTTCTTGGTCAACTCTAGCAGCATGTTGATGAACAGCTCTGGGGTGGGGGGCAAGAGAGTTAACCAAATGAAAGAAATGATACCCATTATTTGTAAAGCAAAAAGCCTTCCAACTCTGTGTATCCTAAAGCTGCCAAGTCCTTAAAAGGGAATTCCTGTGTGCACAGCTAAAAGTTAGTCTGAAAAAAAAAAAAATTAGCAAAACAACAATCTGATCAAAATTGGATGAAAAGTGAGGTACATGTAGTTACAAATGTGTATAACATTTTTGAGTTCTTTTCTAATTTTTGGGGAAATAATCCTTGAACAGTCAATTGAATATCAATGCAAATAGTAAAGTGATGTCATCCTTTAAGAACTTATCATAGAATGTACTTAAAATTTTGAAATTTCTAGTTCTTCATGCAAACATAGTTATGCCCCAGTGCCCAACCCCAATATCAGTAAACAATCATTATTCTGAAGTTATTTAACCAGGAATAACATTATGTTATTATGTTTTGTTTTGGGGTATTTTTTGTTGCTAAAATTGATATCAGAGGTATTAAATATTGGTCAACTGTTTGTGTCTAAATCATCAATTAATAATTGTGATGTGACATCATCAGCTCACTCATTTGCATATGATATTTGTAACTGCACAAGAACTATTTCGCAGAAATTGGCAAAACTTCACAATTTCATAACACCCCAATATCTGATTTAGATCAGATTTTCACTGTTGCAGTTGTACTCGTAAGATTTTACTCTTCCTTTAATATCAGACTGACTTTATATCATAATCTTGAAACTGGACTGGAATGCCTCTGTGATAAACAGTTCTATAATGACACACAATAGGGAGACACTGCATGAAGCTATCTGACCAATCACTGATGAATACATTTTTTAATGTTCCATGTGACAAAGGAGGCACACAACTGTTTGAAAAACCTACTGTAGCTATTCAACAGCAAAGATGCTTTTAAGCTGTCTACAATACAGATTCAAGATACAAGCTGGAGTATTTCAATCTTTTGTATATTGTATACCATGTAATAACTGTTTACACTTTTCTCAAAAGCCATTGGATTTCTATGAGACAAAAAAAAAATGAAAGTCCTTTGAACAAATGTTGAAAAATCAAGGACGGGTTGGCTTTTCCTTTTCCCTCTGCTACGGAAAGGAACATTTACAGGTTTGTACATAACATCTGAGCTATAAGAACTATTAAGAATTACATAGTTCAGAGCTCTTACAACATACCGGGGCACTTTTCTGTAAATGGATGACCTGCGTATGTTTAATTCAACACACTTCATGTTGTCTGAGATACAGCAAAAGTCAAGCAGTACAGGAATTAAAACATCACTTGACATTTCACTAACCTACATGTATTATAATGTATGTTGTATAATTTCTATCCTTCACTGTACATGTACATATGGTTTAACATCTACAGTTTAGACCAGATGTATGCTTACATAAAGAATATAGTCACAAAGCTACTAAATGCTTTGATATGCTTTTTGCTTGCATTGACATTGCAAACAAAACAAATTGATTTACAAGAATAGCATTAAAATTGTATTTTCTATAACAAATTATTCCCTTGTTGCACAATAAAAATAAATATCTTTGCAAGGTGAACAACCATGCATCCAAGAAAATTTATCGAAATAGATTCATTAACAGAGGTTGGTTGCTATCTATTTCAAAGAAAGATTGGACTCATTTATGATAGGCTTGTTTTGAATGAAATGTAAATTCTATGGGAGTCTGCTTGTTGGTTGCTGTGACAATTTCAACTTTTCAAGACAATTACCTTTCACAGAACCTCAATTCCAATTTATCTCTCATGTGACAGTTTCAGCAAGGAAATAACCCCGGTAACTGACCAATCTTCATAGATGAGTGTTCTTGAACTAATGGAAGTGATGATTTAAAAGCCATTCAATGAAAAAGACAGCAAATTTTCATGCATTAAAAGCCAATTGCAATTAGTAAAGCGATCTAATGAACAAGTGTCGTGTTGCTCTTCTCCTTACCATAATCCCTCAATTATAACGTAATTTTGCACATATTAGTACTAATTTCCTGTGGACATGCCTCGTATCAATTATTTAGACTTGTTGCTCCGCATGGTTTGGTACACCAGCACAAAACCTCACAGGCATGACACTTTTTCCTGTAATTTCACACTGGGTGAACAAATGGGCGAACGAATGCAAATAAATGCATGCGTGACAATATACTACACGTTGTACCAGCCTATTATCCTAATTTTTTTGAGTTCTGTCTTCCTCAGTTTTATTCTTGATTTCTTCCTTAAATTGTTACCTCCTTTTGAATCATGTCATTAATATGGGTCAATTCAACAATGTTTTGGCTAGGCACAGGCAAAACATAATTTCTTCTCATAAATTTGTAATTTGCACTGCAACCAAGGTCAACATCATGGCTAGCCTACTGTACATGTATAGGCCGAATGTTTTGCAAGGTTTTTATTTTTGCGAATTTCGCGAGTCGGGTGAATTTAAAAACACATAAAAGTATTAATTCTGATCTTGACATGAATGTGATGTGCAGGCATACATTTCTTCATGAAGTACTGTACTCCATAACGGCAAATTTAACCACTTGCGATAATATCCAGAAGTCCCAATTTGCACACAATTAGACTCACCAGCAATAGCTTGTACAGTACATGTACATTGTAAATGCCAGTGCAATCGCCAAACCTGGAGAAACTCTCATGCCTGAGGTCACAGGTGGAAAAAAATGACGCTCAGTGTTACTTGTTTTAAAGGTCCTGTTGGCCTTGGGGAGCAGTGATTTAGGAAATGTTGAAGATGATACACTTTGTATGCATATGTCATACAAGAGCTGTATCACGAAACATCTTAACATATAACATTTTTGCAAAAAAGGCCTAAAATATACAGAAATATCACTATATTTCTCATAAATATGTAAAAACAATAACTGCATAGATGGTTGAGTCTGGAAACATTTTTATTACCGTGGTATAACTATTGCTCACATTATATACATTGTATTTAACAATAATTAGCATCGATTATACTGGTTCAAATTTTTACATCAATTGGTTGTTTGTATCCCTAACTCACATTTTAAAACTATTTTGAAGCACTGATGCTAAGTTTTTGTTTCATCTGCAAATTTATGGTAGATTATGCCTTTAATTGTGGACCCGCTTCTGAAGTCCAGCTCAGCTCTGAAAGGATTTGAAATTAACCCTAAAAGCGGCATTTAATACTAATGGTGCACAAGAATATGCTACAGCTCTGAACAACTGATATGCATCAAAAGAAGTTTCAGTGATTGAGGAGCTTGCACTTCACACACACACACGTACATTGTATGCACACACACACACACACACACACACACACACAAAGTCCCAAGGAGATATCATATAAAAAAATCATCACATGTAAAAGTCTTGTGACATTCATAACCGAAAGTCAAGTCCTACATATGTTTGTAATAGAGAAAGGAAAAGAAGTACAATATGTACAGTAGAGTCTATAGATATTTGAAAAGAAGGGCACTGTAATTTAACATCTATAGATGTCATACAATGTACAAAGTTTCTTTTGGCATCACATTTGAAACACTGCTCATCTAATTTAGGTTTTGAAATCATAGATCTCCAGTGTACAGCTGTATATATACATTGTAATGGTCTATACAACATGTATTGTAAATCCATGTTGTGGACATATTTTCAGAACCAACTGCAAAGAAAAGCAATCCTACACAAGTGAAATGTTGAAACTCATGCACCAAAAATGTGAGGAGTCGTAGTCACAGGAACATGACTGAGGCTGCGTTTATCAACTTTCCCAAATTTGTTGCATGCGTTTCAATATGCACTATCAAAACATGTTTGCAAATGCCTTTTGGCTCATATTTCTTGAGTTGATGTGCATTTATCAACTCTGTGATGAGTTTATTGGGAGGCCCTGTCACTATGCAGATTCATCGCACAGTTTGATTCAAGGAGCAGAGAAGTGTAGTTGGCATGGGCAGGTCCGAGCTATAGTTACACATTTCCTAACGACTTCGCATTCATCAACTCTACAGAAATGCATTTCTGGCTCAAACACATTTGCACTCACACTTTCTTCAGTGTTTCAGAATTATGCATTTCTATAAACCCCATAATCAAAACAGAGCTCTTCATAAATGGGTTTATCAACTGCCCAAAACTCTGTTGTTTGGAAACCTTAATTCTGCTCTAGAAGTGAGTTGATATACCCACCCTGTGTCACACAAAATTATTACTAGAAGAAGAAAAAAAATCTAAAATATACATGTATGTACCTGCACTAGATCAAACACAACTGGTAACTACAACGTAAGTCTAGCACACTGCGTGCATCATGACAGGAAGTGATGTAGCAATATCAGCAACAACATGCTAGGTACTATGAATGCTGAACACACCATTTGCTTGGTTTTTAATCATACACAGCACAGGGTATCACCTAGTAAAATCATTCAGTACACTGACCAAATAATGTAAAAGTGGATATTTTCGCACAACTAGTTTTTCGCGCTGGGCCCAGTAAGAAGGGTTTCGCATGTTTTGAATTCCGCGAAATCTAGACATCAACTACTGTAAAAGTGGATATTTTTGCGCGACTAATTTTTTGCGCTTGGCCGGGTCAGAAGAGTTTCGCTTGTTTTTAGCTCCGCGGAATCAAGACATCACGCACATGGACATATGGCAAGCAAAAATATTTGTGTGCTTTTATTTTCGCGCTAGTTTCTGGTTGCGCGACATGCGCGAAAATTTAAACACCGCAAAAATTTCCACTTTTACAGTACTGGAATATATGGTAAGCAAAAATATTCACATGCTTAAAATTTCATGCTAGTTTCTAGTTGCAAAAAAATGTGCGAAAATTTCCACTTTTACAGTTTCACAAATATTTAGCTAAAATTTTAGCTTGCACATTTCATTCATCATGTTTTAAGAGTACTGTAAAAGTGGATATTTTTGCGCGACTAATTTTTCGCACTTGGCCGGGTGAGAAGGGCTTTGCGTATTTACATAATTCCGCGGAATAAATACATCACGCACACTGCACGCACAGGAACATATGCCAAGCAAAAATATGTTTTTATTTTCGCAGTACTTTCTGGTTGCGCAAAATGCGCTAAAATTTCAACACCGCGAAAATTCCCACTTTTACAGTACACTTTTCTGAATGCTCTATCCTATTGCAGGCCTCAGTTTTAAAGCAGCCTCCATTTAAAAGCAATCATGCCTTTGAGAAAGCTTTGATGAAAGAGTGGCAATGCAAGTTAGAGCCTTGGTGAAATAAATTCTGTAGCTTGATGCACATATCATGTACAAACATTACAATACCATCACACTGTAATAATATAGTCTCTGCATTGCAATATAGAATACTGTACTCTCATGTGACACTTTACTCAAATATAATCACACAAATTTTGCTGCAAAAAGTCACCAAGACGTCACCTTCGGGTTATTTCAATCACACAATTAGGGATATTAGTGGGCTTGTATGATAATTTTGTATCATCATATGATATAGAATCTTGTTTAATGTAAGTTTTCACACACATTTATGAAGAATAAAGGAGAGCCTCAATGATCTTTTACTGCTTTATCAGATGGAAAATGGATACATCTCACACTTTAGAGGACCTACAGTGTATTTAGATTCAGATTGTACATTTAATCACAGGCAAACATACTTAACAGCTGAGCAAAAAAAATGGACTTTAAAAATTCAAAATAAACGCCATCAAAAACATATTGAGAGCCTACATTATTCTCACTATTTGCATCTTTTCCCTGTTATGCTAGTTACCACCTTGACCTTTAAATGAACTCTATTTTGTGCTGCTAGCAATTACTGTAAAAGCGGATATTTTCGCGTGACTAATTTTTCGCGCTTGGCCGGGTCTGAAGAGTTTGGCGTGTTTTTAATTCCGCGGAATCAAGACATCACGCACAGGCACATATGGCAAGCAAAAATTTTCGCGTGCTTTTATTTTCGCGCTAGTTTCTGGTTGCGCGAAATGCGCGAAAATTTTAACACTGCGAAAATTTCCACTTTTACAGTATGACATCATCATGGGTGTATGCAAGGGGGGGTCGGGAGGGTCGTACGACCCCCCCCCAAAATTTTCAAAAGGTCCACTTTTTGTAAAAGACATTTTTTTTTTTATTGAGGGCTTTTTACTCTATATAGGCCTACAACAGGAAAAAAAAGTAACCAGGTGATGTTCCAGCAAATTGTCAAAAACCTCGTAAATTTTATAACTTAGTTTTAATATGCCATAATTTACAATGTACCTTATTTCTAAGCTGCACAGCCATGCCGAAAAAGTCACTTTTGTATGCACCAAATTGCCCCATTTTAAGATATAAAATTCAAAAACTCCCTACCGTGGAAGGGGGGACACCCCACTCCCACAGCCTCCCCCGCTCGGTCGCTCCGCTCCCTCGCAAAGGTAAAGGTCCAAAAATTGGGGTTACGACCCCCCCAGAAAAAATCCTGGATACACCCCTGCATCATCATTGTGACTGATATGCTGCCAAATGCCATGACAAACACTAAAAGGGTAGAGTCATCAGGACTCTGTGGTTTAGAGGTACAAAACAGCACAACTCTAACTGGATTTCTTAAAATGACAAATCAATGAAGCCACAGTGATTGACTACACATACTACAATTTCCAGATAAACTGATTGCTTTTCCAGGTCTCATAGTGGCAATCTGTTCTGCACTGATTCTTCAATGAAAAAAATACACAAACTTCATTCACTTGCCATGAATTTTTTTTTTAATGGCAGGATATTGGCGCAATTACCATTCCCATGAAATGGTGACAAACCTATAACAATCTCAACTTTTCACATTTCATATCTCGACTGGAGAACAGAGCTATTTTTGAAGCTTCAATCATAAATTTTTGAGGACAGAATGAGAAGTGTGAAATTTTATACATTATTTTAGACCTATTATAGATACAATGTAATCACGCAGCTGCTCACATGCACATGGGCAATTCCATGGGAATGTGGACATGGCACTAAAATTTCAACTTTATCATATTGCAAAAGAATTACTCATTATGTATTACCCATATATTGACGTTAAAGAAACTCAAAGAATTATATCAATCGGTCAAATATTTCCCGAGAAACAGCTACAAATGTTGAAGACAATTTTTCAGTCATCCAAATTGCTAAAATGCATGCCTAACTTGATATAATTTTTTTTAATAGAAAAATTCTGCTAGCACTTCAATTAATTTATTTTAAAGAAGCAAATTGGTTCTACTTCAGTCTCCCATGAGGAAATTTTTATGCCACCTTCAAAAAATTCTAATCACCACATGAAAGTTCAGCCCTTGAGCCATGTAACGCGAGTTACCGAAACAAGAAATATTTTTCATTCTGAAGGAAGCAGTGGAGGTAATTTGTTGGGAATCATAATTTTCTAAATTCATCACACCCTGATACTGTAAACACGATGTTGACTTGAATAAACACTGTTATCACATTAAAAAATGTCAATGAAAAGTGTAACGCGAGTTACCATGTAACGCGAGTTACCGGCATGTAACGCAAGTTACCAACTATAAACACAAGTTTCCCCCAACATAAGCAAATTTTAGCACTTAATTGAGCTAGATTGTGGTGAAAACAATCAAATGCAGTGCTATACACACTATGCTGGACTGAAACAAGGGAGGGCAGCCTAATAAACTGTGATTAGCGTCAAGGCCACTGATCACATGCCACATTGAAGAGTCTAGCCTGGCTTTCACTGCATACTGTACATGTATCCAGCAGTGAATGAGACCATTAGATATATCTTTTGAATTTCCTGCATCAGTATTACAGAATTTTTATTACAGAATGCTATAAAGCACAGCAAGTGTTGGTTCTAATCCTTGTTCAGTGGTCTACTGAAGATGACACCTGTCCGGAGATCAGGAGGTTGTGGGTTCGAATCCTGCTCAAGTATGTATGCCCATGATTTTTTATCATGGCTACTAATAAAACACTGATCAATTCAGTGAGCTTATTAACGTTGATGTAGGGCAATTTGTCAATCATTACGCAGTACCCACTGCATGTTATAAGGATCAGAACCAGCACTTGCTGTCGGGCGAAAGCACGGTGGTCTAGTGGAGATGACACCTGTCCGGTGATCAGGAGGTCGTAAGTTTGAATACTGCTTGAGTATGTACGCCCATGACTTTTTTATCATGGCTACTACTAAAACACTGATCAATTCAGTGCTTATTTACGTCGATGTAGGGTAATAAGCCAGTTCGTATACACTGTAGCTCATGTACACATTGGTACAAATGACCTTTCTTTTTTCTCAGTTGGTTCGGCACTTCACTTGTTTTCAAAAGCAGCATAATGCATTTATAAAGCTTGCATGACATAACAATTTATGGAACTTCTGTTCAAAAAAAGAATGAACTTGCATTTAGATCAGGGGATCAGAATACTCCCATTAGTTTATAATTTAGCAGGAATCCATTTCATTGTTTTGTATTGAATGCAGTAACAGCTTATTTCCATTTATATTGCAAAATACCATTCTTGCTGTCAGGTGGATGTGCTGGCAAGCATCATTTAGATAAGGATCGCATGAATAATTATCGCATCACAGATGCTTATGTCAGTGAATTTACAAACCAAAATGCCTGTTCGTACAAATGATCTTTTTTTGTTCATGCACAAAGTGGAATTACGAACTGGTCTTTTTGTCAATCAGTTGCAAAGAAATGTACTAGTTTTCACTCCTCACAAAGATAGGATTTGAATTTTTGAAAGATTGTAAGCTGTTTCGTAAACTTGTATATAGGGTTTGATACTTTTATTGTTTTAAAAAGACTTTCAACATTTTTCATCTTTACACTCTGAAACTTACAATGTAATAAAACACCTATATCATCTAGTATATATTCAAACATATTCAAGGTCTCTATGAGGAGTGAAGCTCTTATTAGTCTTAAACATACTCTTCTATTGGGTTTATTAGTAAAATATTTGTTTAACATTTATTCGTTTTACTATCTACACAAATAAGCATCTCTCAGATTATTCAACACAAGATTCAGTGCCATCAGAACAATTGTATGTCATCAATTTGTGTCACCCTGTGTTAGTGGACATAATGTAACGCGAGTTACCGTAACGCGAGTTACCGACATAAAGGCTCCCTACATTTTTCCAGGTCATTGTTACTCAACTTTGATATTGTTAATTTATGAGTCCTAACCCACTATCAATTCAAGGTAGGAAAACTTTTATCAAGATTGTCTAGTATGAGGAGACTTTCCAAAAAGAGGTCTTCATAGAATTGACCATGTCCTTTTTGTGTAACGCGAGTTACCGAAATTAAATGATTCAAGAATCCCAACATGTTTGTCCTTTATTTTTCTTTTTGGATTCATTTAGTTGGTGTATGTCTACTTAACCCATGATGAAGAAAGTAACTTGTAGATCCTACCAATTACAAAGATATTGGCACATTATCCCAAAAATGTACCCATTATTTGTAACGCGAGTTACCGTGGAATTGCCCACATCATGTGACAGTGTACAAAGTCGACAGCAAAAGCTGGGTGGATTTCAATCCGAACAATAATTTCAATTTGTACAGGAAGTCCAATTCGAAATCAAATACCGGTGTTAACATTGAAAACATGTTTAATATAGACCTTTGCGATTGGCTGAGAGTCAAGTTCTGATCATCAGGATCATCTCTTACATATGGATGTATCCAAAATGGCTTAGAATTCCCATGGCAAATTGCTTCCTCAGTATTTGGCCATGATGTTTACAAGTTTTCTGATCACACATCTGCCAGCAAGAATTTAGAAAGTCACTTTTCTTGCACAGTTTCAGAAGCAAAGTTCATAAATGTACCTTAAATGCGATCCAGTTAAGGATCTGAAGGAGGGACACTAGTCCACTGGTAAACCCACAATTTAGCAATTTTCTAGCATTGATATATTCATTTATACTACTTCCAATGATGTTCATATAATGCAATCTGTCACTACCCATCACTTAAAAATGCAAAAAACAAAACAAAACAAAGCAAAACACACACACACACAAACAAACAAACAGAAACACTCAAGCCACTAATTGTGAGATGGGCTAGATGCCAGTGTGTTTCAAAGGAAGGGAGCCGGGGAGGCAAGGGGGGGGGGTGGATTGGGGAGGCAAGGGGGGTGGGGAGGGGGTGAGAAGATCAATAAAATTACAGAGTCCTGGGAGTGCCTTTGTGCTGTGTCTGTATAAATGTCACATCTCAGTATAGCTTGGTGTAAAATATAATATGTCAACACACATTTATCAAAATCATTTACCTCCAACACCCGTAAAGTATGATTTACAAATAAAATATTTAATGAGTACATAATAGAGGCAGAGGGGGATACTCACCTGCGCCACCAAGTTCACAGAAAGTGTTGGCAATGTCTTGTTGTTTGTCATCATGACCCCAGTAGAGAGCCCCAATTCCCTTGACCAATTCTGCAGACAAGCTGTTGGACCATGGTGTCAACTCCTTCAGCTTCTGCAGCCCTTCTTTCAGCTCAGCTCTCCATTTTGGGTCCCCATTCTCTATTGACAGGGGAGGGGTCTCGTCCATTACCATTGGTGAAGATAGAGAGGAGTTTGAGGTTGAGTGGGGCTGAGAAGGAGAAGAACAGGACTGAGGAGTTGGGACAGTGGTTGTTGTTTGTATTGCAAGAGTTGATTTACAGGTTGTCTGTGTTGCGAGATTTAATGTGTCGGTAGTTTGTTCATCGGGAGTGGATACATCCGTAGTTTGTGTTGTGGGAGTTGATATGACCGTTGCATGTGTTGCTACACTTGATATGATGGTTGTCTGTGCTCCAAGAGTTGATGCATTAGTTGTTTGTGCTGTAGGAGTTGATGAAGTGGTTGTTTGTGTTGTAGGAGTACTTGCCTGTGCTGCAGGCGTTGATGTGCTGACCGTTTGTGTTGCCGCAGTTGATATGCTCGTAGTTAGTATCGTGGAAGGTGCTGGACATTTCGGGGGGCATGCATTTTCGGATGCTGTTGGTTGAGGGGGGTAAGATATTGGGGCTGTCAAAGCTGAGGAGCTTGTTGATGTATTGTATGATGTCACAACTAAAGTGGTGGAGGTAACGCTCTGGGAGAAGGACACAACGTTGCTGGAAGAGGTGGCATGAATGGTTGAAGGGAGACAGACAGGGTTAGCTGGAGGGATTGGGAGGGGGGAAGAGACTGGTAAAAGCGTTTCCTTGGGGAGGGATGAGACCGAAGACTGATGCGATGGCATGAAGGTGTCACACGTAGTCTGTCTCAATTCGAAAACACAGCTCAAGCAGGCCTGTACGGGAACAATGGCAAAAACGACACCAGTCAGTGCATCACAAAGTTACACAAACACCTTCCATCTTTTGCTATAGCAAGTGATTCTTCTTCATTTTCACCCTCATCATCATGGCTACAACAATATTGCCATTTACATCAACCTACCTTGCAAGTAAGCCACAACATGTACCACTCATTGTTAAATCTGTACAATTGCTTTAGAACATCAATATCTAAATCCACACATATCTGACCATTTCTGCAATTATTATTATCACCATGATCACAGTATCAGCAGCATTAGCAACTTCACTATTAGTGATGTATTACTATCACCATCATTGTTTGTATGAATCATCAATGCTATGATCATAGTGCAGTGAGTATAGTGAGGGTAATCATCATCAAAGGATTTCTACATCAAAACAAGTAGAGAACAGAAAAAATAGGAGTATGCTCATCCATGTATATCACATCACATCACATCTGATACGGAAGTAGAGGACAGGTCCTGTAGTATTCCGGTCTCAACATAACTTCAACTTTGTTGCTTTATGTGTGTTGAGGAGCAGAGGTTTTGAATTTCTCCCCGCTCCAATGTCTATCCCATAAATCTTTAAAATTATTGAGGAAGCTTCAACAACACTAGGAGTCAACCCGTTCCAGTCGGTAACTACTCTCTGGCTGAAAAATGTACTTTGCACTTCTAACCGTGAGCGTTTGGTGAAGAGTTTGAATTTATGACCCCTTGTTGATGAGTGAATGGCTGCTTCGAAGAACATGTCACCAGAAATCCCCAACTTTCCATTGAGCAACTTATAAACAGTAATCATATCATCTCTTCATCTGCAATAGTATAATGAGTGCAGGTTGAGTTTTTCTAGGCATTGTTCATATGACAAACATTTGAGTTCAGGAATCATACAAACAGTTTATGCATGTAGTAAGTGATTGGAAGAGACAATATTCACAATTTTTTTAATTGGTGAAACTTCATGGGACAGTCTGAAATGTGGAGCATTTTGTCTGTCAGAGAAAACATCTGCTGATGACGAGAAGTGGGTTACATTGTGCTCATTTCGTCTCAGGGTAGCTGGACTATAAGTCAAGTAACATTAGGCCTAACCGCAATTGCAACAGCGACCCCAACACGTACACTGTACGTTACAGTGCCCCGCAACGGGGTTAGAGAGACTATGGTATAAGTTTAAATTTCCCTATAAAAATAAAGTAGGTTCTATACAACTCTAATTCTGCACAGTGAAATAAATTCCAACAGCTTAGACCCCTACTAGCCCTAGCTTTCACTTTGAAGCTCAAGACTGAGTGACTTTAACTGGTCTTTGCAATGTAGTGTGTAGTGATTACTGGTAGTGATAGCACAATTTCTGTGACCTAGATAGGTGCTAGGCTAGCCCCGGAGACCCGCCGCTCTGCGGCGGGGTCCTGGCGGCTACCTCACAGTTTCGTTCAAGTGAGAATCACGAACAACTCCCTATTGCCACATATACGGCAACTTCACAAATAAACCATGGCTAAATTTCTATCATAAACACAGTGACAATAAAAAATGAAATATACACTACCCCATTGCCTTGTTTCTTCTCACCAATTTATCTGGAAACTGCAAAATTTTCCACATTTTTTAGGAGTAAGCGGCCTGCCCTAGTGGGGAGCTTTGCTGCTATTTTGAACGTGTATATCCATTTGTACGCATCTACGCATGCGTGAACAGTGACGTCACCGTTACGGATGCTCAAGGATATGAATGATGCATCATCGCACGGTGCATATTCAAAGGTGAAATGAATATGCATCATGTAGCGAGCGATACAGCTAGCTAGCTGTCAATGGACCGACTGAATGCATGCTGTGCGCATGTGCAAGTGATTGTGAGTTTTAGTGAGCATCGGTGAGCTGAAGATATTTGCCTTATAAGACAGCATTTTCTGCATCATAAGCAATGAAATGCATCAAACAGTCGCCGATGTGAATCATTTAGGTTTAATCGACCCATGTAAGTATTCCTAGTAGTTTTTGTTGAAAAATTAAGGAAATACAGCGCCGGAACGGCACCCGTTTGGTACAACATTAAAATCTCAATGCCAAAACGGCGCAGCCCCAACACTGTACGTTGTACGTTGGGGCTGCTGGTCGCAGTTAGGCGCTAGGCTAGATTAAGACAAAAAGCACCTCGTCTTAGACAATAGAATAAAACGTATTAGCTTTTTCTAGAGCCTAACTCAGTTCGGGAAACCCACTCACAAGGGGGGCCCCTCCTTATAAGTAACCCGTCCCCCTTATAAGTAACCCCGTCCCCCTTATAAGTAACCCCCGGGGCCCCCCTTATAAGGAGTCTCCACGCTTTTTTGCAATGCAACGCGAAAATGAAAGGACTGCGGCAATTCGCTTGATTATGTCCATAAAGCTTCACAAGTTTCCTAGTTACTCACGAAATTTGAGCAAAATCGGTTTGAGGCATCATATCTAAAATCATGGATTTAAATGCGATGTCCAACGACCCATGCGAATGCTGAAATGCGAGCGATTACTGGCGTGAGTGTCGCCAGGCGCGGCGGCGCGGCAATGCTTGAGTGCAGACGTGGCGACTGAGTACGGAGACTCTCTCGTACTCAGTCGCCACGTCTGCACGCAAGCATTGCCGCGCCGCCGCGCCTGGCGACACTCGCGCCAGTAATCGCTGGCATTTCAGCATTCGCATGGGTCGTTTGACATCGCATTTAAATCCATGATTTTAGATATGATGCCTCAAACCGATTTTGCTCAAATTTCGTGAGTAACTAGGAAACTTGTGAAGCTTTATGGACATAATCAAGCGAATTGCCGCAGTCCTTTCATTTTCGCGTTGCATTGCAAAAAAGCGTGGAGACTCCTTATAAGGGGTGCCCCGGGGGTTACTTATAAGGGGGACGGGGTTACTTATAAGGGGGACGGGTTACTTATAAGGAGGGGCCCCCCTTGTGAGTGGGTTTCCCGAACTGAACTAGAGGTATTTAAATTAGATAGATCTAGATCATTCGAGATGTAAACTAATCTAACGACCACTTACGTTACTCGTTAGGCCCTACTCGATACTCCTAGTCCTACTCAGCTCTGACTAGCTCCTGCCTGCACTGATCACCGCACCGGATCCCCCGGAGTATGATGACTCCTAAAACCACAATGTCACAATGACGAATGAGACTTCTTACCCGAAGAAAGACACGATTCTCAGCAATATGGATAATAGAGCTTCAGCCTAACACAGCCTTTGGATCTGTCTCTTTGGCGTATTTTTCTGGTTATTTAGAACAAGTAGATTCTATCGATTTCAAAGGACGAAAACGAGCGATAAATAATCAAATATCATGTGAGCCAGTTCCTAGGTAGTTAGCAGAAAGAATACAGTCCCATTCGTTGCAAAACATGTCTCGCTGTTTTCGCAGCAGCTCTCAAACAAAACAGGATATTCTCATTCATTCGATCTTTACAGTACCTGTAACGATATATGGTTTTGCAAAGCACTTCCTGTGATTCTCTTGTGGTTCGGTGACTGGGGAGCAGACGATATCTGACCCGCGAACGGGCAGAATCCGGTATTTATACTCGACTTCGGTGAACCATAACAGCAACGTCCTCTCGCAGTCACGAATAAAGGCAGACGGGTCACTCGGCCACGACCTAACCATACACATACATACACTAATCACACACAGCCCTGTCGCTGTACACAAATCGTGTCGCACGGCGTCTGGTCGGGCTAGGCGGTGTATGCAAAGTACTAGTGAAGCGAGCTTGCATACGATGTTGTCGGATCGCTGTCGTTTCTCGGATCGCAATCTGATCTCCTCAAGATTGTAACGTGTAGAGGGCTGTATTCTTCACAGGGCCTGGGACTAGAACTTTGCTGAAGACGAAGTCAAACTAGGGCCTATGTGTTTTCGTTTGTGCTGTTCTTGAGTGAGTGTTACATCTCAAAACATACTGAGTTTTATTGTCCATCAAATACTTAAAAGTCGTGTAAAAGTCTTACCTCCTCTTACCAATGAACGGAACAAACAACTTGATCTGTTGAAGGGGATAGACCAATAAAAACTGTTCAAACCACAACTTTGTCTCCCTCTCTTCAGAAGCGAACATTAGGGCTATTATTACATAGTAGTGATAGGCCCTATATATCTGCCTAGGGAGGTACTTTCCATCTCGCTAGTGTTAAAAATATCAAACCTCCATGCATGACGAAAATAAAAGCATTGACGGTAAAAGTAGTCGTCGAAATACTTTAGTGATATGATAATAATTCTGATGCTTCCGTACATTGTGTAATTGATATTTGCTGTACACTGTGGCACAATGTTACGTGTCAGAAATAACTCCCAAAGCAGTGGCGGATCGAGGGGGGGGGGGGGGGGTGCACCGGACGCGCCCTCCTTTACTCTATCTTTTTAATTAAAGAACTTAAAAAAAAACCAAAATGAAAGTGCGCCCCTTTAATTTTTTAAGAAATATTCCTTGTCATCCGATTGAAGTGGCACCAGAATATGAAGTGTCATCGTCGTCGTCGTTGTTGTTGTTGTTCAGTCGTTGTTGTTTGCTTGTCAGCTAATTAGACCCGGAAGAGGCAGAAAAAAAATATATATATATTTTTTTTTTGCGCCCCCAACCTTTACGGAATTCCTGGATCCGCTCCTGCCCAAACACAGGAAATGTCATGGGGGTGTTACAAGAGGAGTCCTTTAGATGATGTAAATCACATTGATGCATCTAATGGTGGATTATTTTTTATTGAAAGAGGAATCTGAGGCAATCTTAGCGCGCAAGAAAGAGAGAGAGAAGAAAAAAAAATAAGGAGGACAAGAAATAGGCAACAGATCGTGGTGTAGGTAGGTCGTAGTGTTTGCTTTTGTTTTGTTTTGTGTTTTTTATTAAGCCGTGCAGCTTTTTATGACAGCATTTTTTATGCTAGATCAATGCAATAGGGTCCTAATACAGGTAATAAAGTTGTAGAGAGAACAAAGAGCAATCTTAGTGGAGAATTACAAGCTCTGGTGTGGTTTTGATTTTATGACAAAGATGACAAAGCTATATATGGCTATTCTTTGTGCGAACATAGCGCATGCGTGCACATGACGTATAGGAAAACAAATAACAAAATGAAGCAAACAAGACAGTGCCCAGCCGAGCTCCATGAAAGGTTTATCATGATAACAATGTATAGGAATTCACTCTCATTAACTACAGTTGATTAGTTTTGCTTTGTTTTTCAAGCTGCTATTGCCTATTGCCCTGTATGGAACTCTGCCCCCCCCCCCCCCACGGATATTTTATTTTCAATATCTTTAACTATTATACATACGAACAGAAAATGTTGACATTCATAAAAAAATAAACAATAGTAACTTGATTTGAAAAAAGAAGAAGAAAAGTTTGATAGATGCTAAAATGTGATTCGTGATAACAAATTCCTCGCTGAACTTGCATCTAACTTATCTTAAGACTGGAAACAAATTTCATCTGAATTCACAGGACTATGAGATTTATTGTTTCGGCATATAGTTTCACTGTCAAGTGGTGAGGTGAAAAGGAGACATTACAACTCTCTGGGCTCAAGAGACAAGAGCAAAACATTTTGCTCTTGAAACCGTACTACAATCTCTCTGTGAGGACCTCTGATCGTCTTTGGAGAAGTCATATCCTGGTGTGAGATGTGTTGGACTAGCTACTAAGAGCCGCACACTGATCATTCAGTGACTTGTTTACCAAAGAGATTTTACACCACAATATTCGGATTTTGACTGTACAAAATCTCTTTGGTGTTTACACATAGCGCCCTCTTCGTTAAGTCACATTATCTTGAAGTTCCTCCATTTGTTTTGGAACTTGGCCATGTTCGTGTGTTGTTGAGAAACTAAACTGTTATACTAAACTTGTCTACAAAATTATATCGTTAAATTCACTTTTTCTTTTCCATTTTTCTTTATGAGGTATTTCCGATTCAATAAAAGAAAGAAGCTGAATCTGATTTATTGTGTATGTTGAACAAAATAGAAAACTGTATGTTTTCTTGCTCATATTAGTCATCATTTTTATTCATAAAAAAAAAAAAAAATGTGTGTCTTTAATTTTGTCCCGGACACTCTGGGAAGTGCCAATGTCCGCTTCAATATCGTCATTTGCCTACCAATTTTGAATCAACATCACTCGAAATCTTGCTATTTCACCCTTTTTCGTCTGTTGCAATTCAAATTCAGTGGTCACAACTGGGGACAGCAAAATCAGTGTCGTCTTTATACGTATACTGACATTCCTTTAACTTAAAGTTTCATCCAAAATCGTCCCCCAGATACATATCTATTGCTTTAATTATTCAAAAATGAAATTTTTTCGTCGAGAGGTTTTTATGGGATTGATTGACAAATTGCCCTACATCAACGTAAATGCTATAATCATTGCTACAATCGAATCAGTATATACCCAATATTTATGTCAATCTAATCTCACATAAGAACACAGTGCACTTTTCCTTTCGCAGCACTCACTCACTCACACCTATCTACTCGACTAACACACAGAAATTGTGCTCACATAAACATGTAAAGTTACACAATAATCATAATCAAAACAAAGTGATAACAGAAAAGATACAGCTAAAGAATAATATTATTCTGAAATTTAAAAATGGACAGAACACAAATAATATGAATGCCAATTTGACAAAATGAAACCTATGGGATTTGAACACAGTAAACTTTCCGGAAGAAATTGAATTGGAAATTGATTTAATTTAAGGACGTCTGAGGTGACGAGTACTACATATCGAAGCCCCTCAATCAGCTTAATTATCTCAAACAACAATTAGACCGCAAAATGTGTTTTAATGACGGGGAGGGGGGGGGGGGGGTTGAAAGGGGAAATTCCGTGAACAACTTACCCATTACGGGCATCTGGGTTTTGAATCAATTCTGAACTTGAAATGGATTGTGAGGGCTTTTTCGTTTGTTCTTTTGTAGATCTTTTTTTTTTATATCCAACGGAAACATAATTAAAATAGTTTGCAAAAAATGTTCGAATACATGAAAATGCTGGTGGAAATGGGGAGGAATGCTAAATTGTAAATATATTTTTTCCGTCTCTGGAAGCAAACCGTATCCCTTATCAATACCAGCGATGTACTGCTGGCAAAGTACGCCATCTTCCGACCGCTTACGACCAGGACACAGTCAGCGGACGGTATCATTTCATCGATATTATGATTACATGCAGTCCCTAATATTTGCAAGGGCTTTGTTTGTTGATGTTGTTCTTTCTTCTGTTGAAAATGAAGAGTATGGCATCCCCACTCAAAGATCACGTGTGTTTTCCGAATTTATGTACGTCGAAACAATAATATTTTTTTTTTTCAGTTTCAGTAAGTTTTATTTCTCCACTTGTACATAATAGAAAATAAGTATAACAATATCGAACATATATTCACAAGTCATGAAAATATACACAAAATTTCGCATTACAGTATATAATCATGTGAAATAATACATAAATATCATTACAGATCTTTAAGTAGACAGGTGGAGGAGACCGTTATCAATAAGCAAAACGCTTGACTTGGACAACGGCCTCTGAACATAATATGCCTTGTATCAATGTTTTATGTAAGGAAAGGAAGGAACGGAACAAATACTCACACGTAGAGCAAATAATGTAAATCTTTAAAGTATTTCAAATGTCATTTGACCAAAAAGGACAACACAAGGTGGAATGTGTAAAGACGAAAGAAGAACAAAATAAAACAAAACCCGAGAATATAAATGTACCCGAATAGGAAGAGTATATAGAGGGAAGAGAGAAGAAAAGAAAAGCGATGAGATACAGTGTTCAGGATTTTATTATCATAATAAATCTCCTCTGAAAGCGTGTCGAGAGGGGTTCACATTATTCGGCAATGATATTAATGAGCGTTTTTTTTTCTGGGGGGGGGGGGTGTTTGTTTGTTGTTGTTGTTGATCTTTCACACATTTTCCCATTTTTTATAGTATCAATGGTACGACGAAGTGATGATGCTGGTCCATATCATCTATTACACAAAGTTACTGAAAGTTAGGATTCAGAGGGACAATTTTTTTAGGGCCTGGTAATGCCTTTGTCACGTTTGTCGTGTAGATCCTTATAGACGCCTTCACAATCATGATGGTTCTACTAAAATAGATATTATTATCTTTTATCATTATTATCTTTGCTACTGACGTCGCTGTTCCAATTCTATTATACGACTACCACTACTACTACTAATTACTACTACAACTATGACTACTACTATTACTACTACTACTACTACTACTACTACTACTACTACTACTACTACTACTACTACTACTACATACTACTACTACTACTACCAATACTACTACTACAGCTACTACTACTACTACTACTACTACTACTACTACTACTACTACTACCAATACTACTACTACAGCTACTACTACTACTACTACTACTACTACTACTACTACTACTACTACTAGTACTACTACTACTACTACCACTACTACTACTATTACTATCATATCTTACAAATACCACTACCATTCTGCATATCACATAGTGCTGCTTTTATACTATAATACGATTCGGCTACTTACATTGTCATCATTATTATCATCTTTATACGCATATTAGTAGTTTGTGCTCTACTTATCATCACTCCGTTGAATGTTATCTTGAATAATAATTAACTTGATAGTCGTGAAAATTAGGAGAGCTTACAACACAAACAAATATTCATAAACAGAAATGAGCAAGCAAACCAATATCTATAAACCCTTACAGCACAGAGATGCGTGCGCGTAACCCCATAACATTTACTGCATTTCATTTGCATTCATAAAAAATGAAAAAAAAACCAACCAAATGAGTTGCATTGTTTTCCTGACGAAATGAATCCCATGTAGATCTTTATATTCGCTTATATTTTTTTGTTTCGATGAGATAGACAGTTGAACAGGGCCGTTTGTAGTCCCTACTTGCAACAATAACAATGAAATCATTTCAGTTTATCACATCACCCCACTATTATCATATTATTCTTCTGATTCGAATTACTGCGTAGTTGAAATTTCATCAAGTTGCTTAGTGCGATGATACAAAATTTCAAAATTGTTGAGTTATTACAAGTGTGATGACAATACTCTGTACTAATAGTCATCGTGTCTCCTAATAATTATCACATCTACAGTGCATTATTATATTTAGATCACATAAAACAGTTTATCATATTTACAGGATATGACGCATTTTTACGAGTAGCATCACAACTTTCCAACAATATACCTCAACAATATCGTTGTTATAAATTGTCTGTGCTTCAGAAATGTGTATATTCATCATGTCATGATAGACCTCATTCAAAATCCAGCTTCTTCAAGAGTTAAATTTGGTCTTCGTTATTAAATTGTGCGTTCTGTGGCATTTTAATACCTTTTGCATTCACGCATAGAACGGTACTGTGTTGTAATACTCAACTTGTTTATATCTCTTTAAGATCTATAATGATCTATAATGTTTATTTTATGTTATAAGTGTTGTCTGGGGCGAATTATTTGTATAGGGCCCCATTTCTCTCTCTCTCTCTCTCTCTTCTTTCGTTCTTTAAAACAACAACAACATATATTACTCAACGAATGCCAAAAGTTGTAATCTGAACGTCGGGCATAAACTGGCTTATCATTACAGGTGACAAAATTGATTACTGTAACTTGAGAACGGACTCCGGTGGACACACCAGGGAGTAATGTACTTCAGGTGGATGAAATAGTGGCAATTCGATACTAATAGGATAGGGAAATGTTCCATATTTCAATATTATTGATTGCAATTTAGGTCATGCGCAGGCGATATTTTACTCCGACGTGGCATGCCATCAATATCTTTACTATATACATGAGAAACTGTTAGCTGCTGAGAGAAAAATCCGCATTCTCTAATTCTTGTATGTTTTTCATAATACAGGCAAGTGTTTTACATGTTGGTTGTAACGTATTACGTAAAGTCATATAGAACAACAGAATTCTCAAGGTTTTCATTTGATGGAAGGCGTCTATCGCCATCTACGTTGAAATACTGATTTCGTCGGTGGTTACAGCTGAAGTGCCGTTAGCAGTCAAGTGGCATTATGCAGAAGTAATGTATCTCTTCAAGGATGTTGACAGACTCATTTTTGTATGGGCGTTACTAGGAAAAAAAGAGTGAGAGGAAATTAGAAAGAGAGGGAAAGAGAGGGGGTGAGAGAGGGGAAGAGTGGATGGATGCTCCCCATGTTATTCTCAACATCCAATCTCAAGCAATACAGTGCTCCCCCTCTCTTCCCCGTTTTCCTCTCCCTCTCAAATTGCTCTCCAATCACCGTCAATCTTGCTTTCTCGTTCTT
The DNA here is from genome assembly GCF_040938485.1 of Diadema antillarum. Lineage (NCBI taxonomy): Eukaryota > Metazoa > Echinodermata > Echinoidea > Diadematoida > Diadematidae > Diadema > Diadema antillarum. The sequence goes on from NW_027272389.1 coordinate 593,012, forward strand.
CTCTCTTTTTATTCCTCTTTTCCTCTCTCCCTCCCTCTCTTTCTTCATCTCTCTCTATCTCTCTCTCTCTCTCCCTATCTCAAATTTTTGTCCTCTTTCTTTCTGTATCTCTATTATATTCGTGAAACGACTCAATGTTCGGGCAAAAAAAATGCAGTCAAAACAAAAACAAAAACAAAACATGAAAGCAAACGAACATGCATGGTGGGGGAAATGATTGATGTAAAATTGATGTGGAATCCGATTCATTATTGGTGGCAGATACTGGTTGGAATCGAGTGTAGTATACTGGAGGTTATTTAGGATGGCATTACTGTAGAGTGGCTGTTTGCTGCTTCGTATGGACAGCAGCATGCTCGTGTATTATGAAGGGCAAGTTAATGCACACCATAAGTGCGCCGTGAGGCACGTGCGTTCCATTGTCTTATCGTCTGTGCGCTGTCGCATTCCCCATAGTGCGTTTGCTTGATGCCGATCTCTCCTCAGGAGCTCCAGTTCCAGCGAAGTGGCGACAAGTTCATCTCGCTATCTTGAGTTGATGTATATATATACGTATTAACATATGATGTTTCAGTCTTCGTAGAGCAGGAACGAGCACGGCGACACGGCACTGGAACTTGGAGGGAAAAAATCCATAGTTTTGACAGTCAAAGTTTTTACCGGCCAAAAAAAAAACAACCATGCATCAAGCTCGTCCCTTTGCTCTGGTCTTGATCACCGTGCTGTCTTGGCAGATGGTTAGGTGAGTTTGATCAGTTGTTAATGACCATCCAAGATGACCTCGTATTTTGTTTTACTAATTGATGGCACAGTCTTCATCCCACCCGCCTCCCTTGCTCTCTCCTATAGGTATATGCACATACATCGACTTGAATTGAATTGAATTAAATTGAATTGAATTGAATTGAATTGAATTGAATTGAATTGAATTGAATTGCATTGAATTGAATTGAATTGAATTGAATTGAATTGAATTGAATTCTTATATTTCACGACAAATCACGACATACAAATACAATACATTATCATCACCGGGTAAGCAATATCGAAATCATCAAAAATTAGTTCAAAGCATAAAGAAATACCTATCAATTCAACAAAGATTTAGCTATACCTCATTTTCATCTTATGCCTTTTCGCGGCGGAATCCATCGCTGACTATTTATAGATCTGCATGTTTAAGACTTTCCACAGTTTTTATGACCTGATTTCTTTCTCTCTATTGCTCCCCCTTCCTTCTCCCGGACTTTTTCCGTCCATTTATTTGCCTTTTATACCCGGCTCCACCTTTAAAAAATAATGTATTGATCGTTGAGTATAGCTTTCTGCAAAGAGAGCGCCACAAATCAATTTCGGAGGAGTTGCGGATGACGCGAATATAGATGGAAGAGGCTGAAATCTGTTTTCATAGCTTTGGGGCTCTCGCAGGGTATAATCCGGCAAGTGCGTTTTGCAAATATAGGGTATTCCCCTCTTTAAGGTTTGAAGGTGACTGAAGGTATCATCAGCATAGAAAAATGTCACTGCGTTCTTTGTGTATGTTTGTGTGTGCGTCTTTACTTGCATGCGTGTGTGGAAATCAGTTTTGGCTTTTTTCAAAATACATTTTAGAGCAAATCCGTTGTATTGAAAACCGGCACTTATACTTGTTTTGTGAGCGCGCAAAAGCTCGATTCTATAAATGTGAAAATGTTAGCGCAAGAGCTTGCTTTAGCTTCATATGTAAAATTTTGTAGCAATTAGCATGTCTCGGAATATGCTGTAAAATGTATACGAATAAAGCATTAAATGCCACTATATATATCACTGATAATATTATCGTACATATCAAACTTTGTATACTTACTGATATTGTACATTGATCAAAAAGGAAAGAGCAGGTGGGCTTCATTGATTCACAATTTCTCAGAGATGAAACTTTATATGGCTGACATTATTATAAACTATTTATTCAACAACATAAAACCCTTTTGATACAGTGAGTGAACGCATCAAGGTCCAACGGATTCCATGATGACTATTAAGTATCACTGAACACCATAAACATCCCAAATATAAAGTGCAAGACTGAAACCGGGGTTGATTTTAAAATTCTCCGAAATCACTACCAGTTATAAGCGTTACTATGGGGATCTACTATGACACCAGCAGCTAACGAAAGCTATAGAACATGACTAGGCCTATTATGCTTATCCTAATTACGAACCACGCGTTTCTGTGTTTATGTGGATGTTTGTTGTTTGTATTTTACGAAAAAGTACTATACCGATAAGGCCACAATGTAGTCCACGTATGAATATTTTACTCTAAACGTTCATACTGTCAACAAATATTAGTAATATTGACATCACTAACACTCACTCTAAACACCTGCTTAAATGATAAAAAATGAAACATAGCCCCAGATAATTATAGTCCCCTATCTACAATGATCTACCATAGCTGAAAAGATCCAAACCATAAACATGACCAAAAAATAAACAGTTATGACCAATAAAATTCTTATGACATTGCTGTTTTCATAAATAAGCCTGTATAGCGGTCATTCACCGCAAGACAGTATAGTGAAGAAATGTGCTGGTCACAATGCCGTATCATGGCGAATAGATACAGTGCATCGTCACCTCGCTGTTTACATAGTTCTATTCTCTGCTTTAACTTGCGGAGACAATCACGGTGAGGGTCAATTGCACTTAGATGCACTTTTAGGGGACATACAATTTGAACTGTCGGTTACAGATCATTAACCTTTGAACCCATCAACAGAATGTTGCTTAGTTGAGAATGATAAGGGCGTTAAGTGATCACAAAACCCATAGTGTTCGAGAAGACTTAAAGCCCTTCTCATTCTCAACAGACGTTATCATTTCCAATCATTATTAAGTTCACAATGCCCCTCTCAACTGTCTATCTTAATCAAGAAATGTTATAGGACAAGTAGAATTCGTTGTAAAGAAAGAATGTAAATGAAAATGCCTCTTTCAGAGAGAAACGGGATTCTTAGTCTTCAAAAATTAATGCTTGACCAATTAAAGAATAACATGTCGATTCGGGATTTTGAAAATTATGCACCTATACAAGCAATATTATGGCGAAGAAAAGGCTCAACGTTATTGAAAGATATTATCTTTATTTGCTCGTGAAACACTAATAAAAAAAAGTAAACTTATGCAATACAGCACCAAAACACAGAATGTTGAGGATGCCTAGAATCACATCATGAGATAATAGAGGATCAGAATTAAAAGTTGAAGAAAATGTTCAATTTTCTAAGAAAGATGGAGAAAAATAGCGAATCTTTAGTAGGATGATTATTCGCTATCTCTTGATGACATGTCAGCGAAAACTGCCAAAAAGAAGAACGAGAACAAAATAGTCAAGCCACTCGTGGATACTTGAACAGCAATAGACTGTGTAATCTCCGAACGATTCAGTCTACCTATTTCCCCCAACTATAGAGGACCCTTTTACCATAAACAAAGTCATAATTATGAATTGTACTGGTGCCCGCATCGATGGGGTCAGTATAATATCATAAATGCATACTCTGTAGGTGATCATTAATACGCAAGCACAATAGAGTTATTAGGCTCAATATCCCTCTGGCATTGCGTAACTCGGCTATGCAGTATTTATCTTCTATACGCGTGTTTGTATGCATTTTATACAGTATATCCTCCATGAAGTGCATAGGGCATAATATTTATGAAAGTAAGGTGTAAAGACAAGATCTCGTTACGGAAACATGTAAAATAATAACAATTTACAAATACGTGGACAAAATACACTTACAGCAATACTGAATTGTACATTACCTATAATCACGTAATTATTTCACATCGTTGTAGATAAGAAGGAATGATGATAGAAATTGAATATAGTATGTTGACTCCCAAACAAAGTTATTACATTTTTTTTATACAACGGAATAAAATTAGTTGGAGCGGTGAAAGTTTGTTTTGTTTTGTTCCCTTATTCTATGTCTCGAAGAAAGCGGCATCCCAATGAAGAGGTAAAAACGCAATATTGCTCAACAGACCATCCTCTACCGTAAGAAAATTGGACGATCATTCTATAAATTGTTCTCTTGTAATTCTGTGTGATGTAATTCTGTCGAAGCCAGTCCCATTTTTATCGGAGTACACTTTCCAATTCACCGACTATCGTACATCAATATCATGCCAATATCGGGAAAGTTAAATTGGTACCTTCTGCTGCCAATATATCACGTCCTTTATTGATATTTTCTCAACCATTGCTTTGGTATGAAGGGCCCATCAGATCGGATTAGGGGTAGAATTTTAGGCAGAAGTGATTAATGAAGAGTTATGTCTGACAGTGTCGCAGGAATTCACGCATTGGTTGTTTGTACTCTCATTTCGGCGTCCACTCGTAAGTAATGACACAGATGGGGGTATCGTCTAGACTGCAATGGGTCAGTGGCTATTATCATGTATCGTTGGTCACTGCCCGTCAACGTCTCAAGTCACTGATGATTCTTGTCCACCAAATCTTGACCACTTTCGCTTGACTGTCCGTCGTGCTGTTTTCCTATCGATGTATATTCAATGAAAGTTGACGAACTGGTCTTGACTGCTTGGGACTATAGGGATTTCTCCATTAAAAAAAAAAAAATGAGAACTGGTATATTTTGCAACAGTCAGTACTGCAGTTTTCATCTAAATTGAATCTCCAGTATAGTCAGACATGAGTCATTGTGAGTTATAATGCTTTCTAATAAGCATCATATTGACTAGTAGTTATATAAAGATACTTTGAACCATTGTTTCACTCCATGAAATGCTCCTAACGCAGTTACTTCAGCATATCTTTAAATTCACTTCACGTTTGTTTCACTGGATCCTACATCGTCGCCAAGCTGTCTAAAGGCTTGTAGTGTTATGGTGGGTTTTTATGCATCTTCACCGACAGATCACGAATTCCCGCATTTAGCTGAACTAAGAAAGCACTGAGAAAGCAAAGTGAGAGTTAATTTGATGTTAAGGCGCATAAAAGTTTAAAGTAACCATCGTTATGATGCAAACGTATATGATGACATGACTTACTGAAATCTGCGATAGGCCTATAGCCTTCTAGATAATTTTGTATGAATGCCAATATAATTGTTCTTTGTTGATGTTACTTTCAAAAGCATCTGTTGCTTTTGGATTACATAACTCCCGAATAGCCGTCAGCTGTTTTGTTAACCTCGACATAGACAGAGAGACATTCGAAATGCGCGTGTAGCACCATCACAGACAGAGCTGCAAATGAGCTTTAAGGCTATATTGATAAATAGACTGTTGTTATCATTCATTCGTTCTAAAAAATATCCTGATTTCTTCAAAACTTGATTGTTACAAAATGTGTCCACTTTACAGCTTGAAGTGCACGTCGTTAAAGCCATACTCAAAGTGCTTCTCGCTGTAATGATATGGGGCGATTGAAAACGTGCTTTGAATTTCATTTACGCTCATCGAATGTCTAAATGGCAATCTTGTCCTCTTCGAAGGAAGCAGTTATACATCATTCACATTTTGTCATGGCAGTATTCAAGCTGAAATCGTTCTTTTTGGTTCCAATATGGCAAAGGTTAATAACGCAGCATTCCAACGGTGTTCAAAAGGTAATGACAGGTCTGCTCACTTAACCCGTAACCCGCGGGAACCTATACGACTATGTGATATACAGTGATTTCAGACTCTCGAAAGAAACGGATTAATGCTGGTACAGCTGAAGTTTGTTTGAATGATATAAAAGAAACATAAAGGTTGGAGGGAAGTCAGATGAAGGGATTTCATTCTACATTGTCAAGTCTGATGTTGATATGCTAGCTTAATGTTTTTCGAATCATTTTCCTTGATTTACCTTATACTTTTCACAGACCAATGTAATTCTACTTTCCTGATTTTTTTTTCTAAATTCAATTCAAAATTCAATGCATTCTTACTCGTAAACAAAAATACAATTACAGGAAATTCAATGCGGGACTTTTACATAGAAATGTGTAAAGACCCCGTTATTGAGTCCATGTAAAATATGATCTTTAATTGTAACGATGTTATGATCACAGTATAGCGCAAAGAGTGTAAATCGAATCTTATTCAATTTACAATGTCATTCTCACAAGATTAGTATATACATTGCAGCAAACTCTGAAGTTACCCAATTCTTCGTATACATTCTGATGCCTAATTTCAAAATCAAAAACTGCATTCGACCAATCAGCAAAGTACAATTCCAGACAAACAAGTAAACTTGATTGTACGTCAGTGTCATGGGGAAACTTTGAGAGTCCCGTTTTCATTAATCAATAAAAGTTTGAAACGCGGCGACTTCAGACATGTTATTGCATAAATAATGGGCGAAATCCTTTACAGGGCTTGCGCGAGCATAGAGTACAATGTTAATTGAGATGAGTTTCTCATCCAAACGATACGTTTTGATTGTAATCAACAGTTGAGTCATCATCGTCTAGAGCTTTTAATAAATCACTTGTGATTCACTCTGTTCGGAACTGCTTTGATGTGCAACACATGAAGTGTCATACCCTGAAAAAGGCCCACATGTTTGAATCTTCGTTGATATTTTTTCCCTTTTAATCAAAACCCTGGACTGTATATAGACAAATTGACATGTTCGTTTCTTGACTGCGATCTCGGGAACCATCTCTTTCACGAAATAGTCTGAAAAAACATTAGAATGATAATAAAAACCATGATGATTATTTACAATTACGCAAATTGTCGGGATGAAAAAGAGCTTCAAATATCATCTGTTGTTATTAGGTGACTAAATTCATAATGTTTCAGTCTACCACAGTGATTCGATATTGAAAATGAGGCATAAACATAACTATATTATGATTTTCCATGCCACCACATATCAATGAAATAGAGGTAAAGGAATTCAGTCATTTTGAATAACACAATTTTGGGATGAAATTTAGCTGTGAGTACAAATTAGTTTGGCCGAATTTAGTTGTAGAATTGACTGAATATGACAGTGAAGACAGCGGCTATAGGACAAGCCTGGTGGATACAGTAAATGCGTGCAGTTATCAAGCATTGAGCATACAGTATATTCTCCCTTGTCTGAATAAGTAAAACACATCTGACTTCAATTAGGTGGCCCCGGACAGCGGGCCACAGCTGGTGTCGAGCTTTGCATTTCAATCTTATAATGACACATGCACAGATAGGCTTACATACGTACATTGTTCCTGTATAAATTCACCATCAGTCAACATTATCCGAAAAAGACCATGTAATGATAAAGAGGCATGATAAAGAAGCATTATACTGTTATCAAAGATAAAACGCAAATAGAACAAGACAAGCACAAAGAATCTGGTAAGAAAATGGTAGAGTGTCAGACACTCTAAGAATGCTTTGCCGAAATAGGGTATGGTTTTTGTAAAAAACAAAAACAAAAAACAAACAAAAAATCCCTTGTCATAATATACTGAGCGGAAACGGGTTTGGGATTTTTTCCTGGCAAGTGTATACGTGTATCACTATACGAACGACATAGTACTGTACCAGCTATTCAATCAGTATTCGCCAGAAAGAAACACTAGATGTAATTAAAGTAATTCATTAGTTACTGATGAGTTGGGCCTCAGTTCTTTTTCGTTAAATAGTATCAATTTATTTCTTTTTAAATCTTATCAATGAAAGCAGCGACTTCCATTTTAATTGATTTTTTATTTGAATCCCCGTAATTAACTTCCGACATTTTCCATTTTTTTCCATTCTGCTAATGAACAGCAAACCCTATTAGCTTCTTCCTCTATTCATTATCGCGTGTTTTTTAAAGTTACTTTTAATCGTATAGGTAGCACACATTAGGCAAATTACTGCCTGTATTAATTTTATACCCTAACTCCGCCCCGCCCCCGCTCCTAAGCAAATCAGAGAGTTAGTGAAAATGGAGGAGGGAGAGAGAGAGAGAGAGAGAGAGAGAGAGAGATAGGGGATAGAGAGGACAGAGGAGAGAGCGAAGGAGAGGGAGAACTTTACTAGTATCATTTTTTTTTTTTTTTTTTTTTTTTTTTTTTTTTTTTTTTTTTTAGGGAGGAGAGAGAGGAGGGATCTCGGAGCCAGTTAAACTCCAGAGATAGCGAATAAAGAGTGTGAGGTAAAATATTATTGCAATATAGACCATTATTTCTACACTCCATGGACGCATAATAACGAGCATGTCATGTCATATGCATAATAGAATTCTACAGGTGTATAGATCAACGCATACACACACATCAAATATCTTGATCTACAGATTATAAATATATATAACACACTGCGATTGATGGGGCGCTCATCATTTTCATCATCATCATCGGCGAACAGACAATACAATACTCTCATTAGTTTCCCCGTATTACACAACAGGTAGCTTTTTTTTTCTCTCTCATCATTGTGGTTGTTACGCCCTGACATCAAATACATTCATAATGTAGAACTTTTCAAGTGTTCATCATGGTCTCATACACAGCCGTGATTGGGAAATATAAATAGATCCGTGAGAATGCATATTTTATCATATCTAGATAACCTCCCAACATGATGTAATATTTAATGCCTACATACACAGACACAGACAGACGGATATATATATATATATATATATATATATATATATATATGTGTGTGTGTGTATAAAATAGGCATATATATGTATAAAAGTAATAAACAATATACATATGTCTGTGTGTGTTTGTGTGTGTGTGTGTGTGTGTGTTGCTAAACACAAAAGTCATGAGAGCTTTGTCCCACAGTCTTCCAGACAATTGAGTAATAGACATCCCCCATACACACACACACACACACACACACGCACGCACACACACACACACACACACATAATGATGTAGTTTATGACAATTTACTGATACACTCCTACCAGAGTAGACAGACCTTTATCGCAGTAATTCACGCCATTAATGTTGCAGCACATTTTGGTTTCTCGCACGTTTTCTTGCCACTCCCCGCATCATATCAGTTTTATCTGATTTTATAGTCTCTCCCCTTTATAGACTACTGCTCTGACAAGCGCATCAACATTATTGTGCTGTCTCGACAGTCGTATACCAGTAACTATGTGAAATGAATATCATACCAGGAATTATGTTCGTGCATAAAGATGAAAACAACTCTTTCTCATACGTCAACGCGACGATCAGGTGTGGTTGTATTGTGTATATAAATAGAAGGTACCATCTCTTTTGATACTGATGTATTTCCAGTCAAAACGTTGTATTTTTCAAGAGATTGTTTATATTGCATTTTCACTTGTTCTTCTTTTTCGTCATTGTCTTCTCCTTATTAATAATAATACTAACAATAATGATGTTGATGATGATAATGAAAGTAGTATAGGTAAAATGTTATTAATATCACTATATAGTAGTAGTACTACTGCTACTATTACTATTGTGGTACTAGCAAAACTTTCAATATCATCTTAATATACTCCTGACTTATTACAGATGCACTTATACATGGGTAAAATAATGGTTGAGCTGAGTGTAATGTCATACGGCAAATTTCAGGCCTCATACTTTCCGAATCTGACATATCGGAATGGAAGAAGTAACGTAATTATTTAAACCCGGGTCGACTTGACCATAATCATAACCCGCAAACACTTTGTTCGTTCATCAATGGCAGTATAATGAATTTATAGTTGTTCTCTGTTAGTTTCTCTCTTCTTAAATTCCTTTAATCTGAAGCATTAAAACTACCCATTTATCATTCCCTGGAGCTTCCCACGTTGCGCGCGAGATGATACCGAATACAGAGTGTATGTACCATTTGGTAATAGCAGATCCAAAATGAAAGATAAATGCACCACTTAAATCCAAGGCTATCGCATCAGTCCCTAGCCTTTATGCGATTATGGAGATCTTCCAGATAATAATATGATCACGGGAAAGGGTATGGAGAGAGGGGAAAAGGACGGAGTGTGCTTGCTTCTTACACTCCCAAATGCTTGGGTTTCATTTCATATCTATTTTGTCTATTTCGTTTCATCAAACATACACTTGCAAATGAATATTTGAATACACATAATGACGCAAAATCAGTACAGCAGTGTAATCAAGGAAAGTACTGTAAAATGAAATACAATTAGTGTTGTGACTTTTATGACAAACACTAAATTAAAATTGTTGGAAATGGAGAGGACTGTTAAGCGATTGTGAAAAAAAAAAATTTTGAAATTAGACTTTGCCAGGTTACTAAAATTTAGTATAGAGCATTCTGCTATGCATAAGGATGTACATGTATATGGAAAACAAATTCTTCAATCTGAAAGTATAGTATTAAGACTTCAATCTTTTTTTGTACTGTTATCAGGAAAAAAGCTTTTAAACTGTGACGCAAGATATTGAGACAATCAAACGTAATTGTGTGTGTGTGTGTGTGTGTGTGTGATATTAATCAAAGTAATGCTAACGATAATGCTGCACGTGCTAACATAATTATGTTTGTGCATGATATTGGCCACGTAAATTGGAAACATGGAGAAGGGGGAGTATGCATAACCAATTTATTTTTCTTCTTAATTAAGGTGACCAGGGCCCCGTTTTATCATAAGATAGAATCGATTTCAAATTTCGTTACCACACAGTCTGTCATAGACTTACAGTTGAAATCAACTTTATAATCAATTTTAACTCTTCATAAAACAGGGCCCAGAAGTGTACACTCACCTGAACCAATCAGTCTCAGAAAGATAAAGGCTGTAATAGTGTATACTGATGCATGCTTGTCAATACTTGGGGACCTGTGATATACACCATAATTATTACTTGCCGCTATGATGGGCAAGACTCGGACAAGCTTTCAGGTTGCTTTGATATAACCCTGTGTTTCAAATGCGTGCCAATAATTGCAAAAAAAAAAAAGGATGATTGAACTATACCACAATTTCAACGGTTTTTTGTTTAGTTGTTGTCATCACACATGTTGAAAACCAAACAATCATGCAAGGATCATTCGCGTTTGTAGACGAACAGACCAAAGTAAAGCAATCTTATAGCCATGCTCCCGTTCTTCGCGCATCCTGTCCTTACCTTCCCTTTATCATCTATTCCTATAGCCTCTTCCACCCCTTCCCTCTTCAAGCCACATCCGTCGATCACCCCTCATCATCCCCCCTTTCACCAGCCTCCCCCCCCCCCCCCCAACTCCCATTCCTCTCACTTCCCAATATTGAGTGTCGGCATTTCTGCGCTTCATCATCGGAACTCCGTACCCTTTTCTGCGTCAAATTTCCCACTGCTGTGACTTATCGACTGTCTTTACTGGTTTGAGTTCTCTTTCTTTTTTCTTTTTTTTTTGGCACAATTTTGCCAAAGTCAAGGAGTAGAATAAATGATAGAATGGAAGTACCCTTTACTGGCTGTGGAAGGAGTTGACCATAGCAATAAATCACCAGTAAAATAAATGAAATAGAGACAAACGGAGAACGGATGATAGGGAGAGGAGTGAGAGTGAGAAATGCGTGTGTGTGTGTGTGTGTGTGTGTGTGTGTGTGTGTGTGTGTGTGTGTGTGTGTGTGTGTGTTTGGGTGTGTATGTATGTGAAAGCGTGAATGGATAACTTTTGCGACATTTCCTCCACTGAGAAAAAAACGTTTCCACTTTACGTGCTGATAAAATAGACAGTACATGTAATATGTTTGTTGCATCGATTGCTTTAGTTGCTATTATTTTGTTCTTGTGGATTTCTATACAATCCTAAATCATTTCGAGTGACTCTGCCCAGCCAAGGACAGCATTTCCGTATACCTAATGGGACAAAAGGGTAAAATATTTGATATCTATTTAATATACCTGGAAATTTTTAACGATAGACGTAATGTGATAAAAGCCATATTCTGATCTTCTGAGTCAATCAAAATTTTACATTTCGGCTAATCAAGGTAAAGAGACATCTGGCTAGGCGGGATAAAACGGATTAATAAAACGGAAATGAGCGTAGATCTCAAGGTTGTTACGCATAGCCATTTTTACTGATACGCCGAAAACGTTTTTCTCGTCTGTCTATAGCGTTATAGAGAATGTTTCAATATTTCGAATGTACAAATTCTTCAGACATTTTCTGTAATTTTCTATAATTGTGCCTATTTCCGACATCATCATAATAGACGATAATGCGATAATGGAAGACTGGTTTGCAGTAACATACCATAATTATGATATTATAGAATACTTGTGAAATAAGAAAGTATATAATGTGTTGTATGGTATGGTTTGTATGTGTAGTGTGTTTGTGTGTACATGTGCATATGTGTGTGTGTGTGTGTCTGTCTGTGTATGTATGTGTTTACGGACATCTCGTTCGAGTCGACCAATGGTGCATATCAACTACCTACGATAGCTCAAAATTGACTTAACATTGAACTCTTGTATATATATAGTCAACCACATGTGGAGAACACAACATTACTTGGATCCTGACGCAGCGTGCGAGGTGTGAAAGCGTGCAATGATTAAAACGGCCAACAGATCGTATATGAAGAGTTTTATTGCAAAATGAGCTAATTCCATTCTTAGGTTGAGATATTTGCGATTAAAGCTGCTGAAAACAAAGAAAATAATGAAAAAATACAGGATATTTTTAATCATAACTTGTAAAATATTACTTGTTATGTCACAAGTGAAGTACTACTGAAAAGATTAAATTTTGCTCTATCTGATGACGAACTTACTTTGAAATGTTTAAAAATGGCACTTAGCTCATTCTGCAATAAAACTCTTCACATATGGACTTCTGACAGAGATTAAGACCAGCAAAAATAACAGTCTCAATAGCAACATGAGGAGGGTAAAAGTATACACGAACGATGTAGGTACTCCACATGTCTGAGATGATAAATGACGCATTATCATAGCGAACATCTGCAGTCATGACTGTGTCTTGGGCACGAGTGGTACTAACAAGATTATATCAGTACTGTTATCAGGGCGACTCCCACCTCCCTGCGTGAATCGTATGATAATTGTAGATTGTACATTTGGAAATGAAATGTTAGGCCCCCGTATAACTTAACGCACTCACGACGAATGGATCTAACAAAACATATGAATGTAGCTTATTATTAGGTTGGCGTGGTTAAATCCTTTAAAAGGTAAATTCATTTTCAACATTACATGAGGTTTCAGTGCATAGAAACAAGTGCATAGAAACAAATATTTGTAGCACACATCCACGCAGTTTGAAAAAAAAAGAATGGACAATCCCTGTAATTTTCCCTTGTACAATCTTTGCTAAATCCATGTGGCGTCATCGCTGGCAAAGAATACTACCACTTATTCATGTCATGTAAAGGGCGGCGATTATGATATGAAGAAAATGTAACGAGAGTTTCACAAAGTAAACCATTTTTTTTATATGAATAGTAGACATTCTATTGAATTATTACTATATTCCCGTTAAGGGCTCTATGCGTACCCTGAGCTGTCTTCTGAAAGAGGTAAGTCAAGTGCTTTTTTATTATGATAGTAGAAAATGAAAATGTAGATTTATGATCATGGGCACGTTTTTATCATTACACAAAATAGAGTCGCATATATTAAAAAAATGATATTGCAGATAGATAAGTGGCGTCTTATAAATGCAAATTATATCTAAGGCTTTATACACCAATCTCACTCATTGTTTTTATTGGCTCATTATAATTGGAATATGTAATATACATTACATAGAAATATATATATATATATATATATATATATATATATATATATATAGGTTCCTATGTGTGTGTCTGTGTGTGTGTGTGTGTGTATGTGTGAGTGTGTGTTTATGTGTGTTGCGTTTGAGGATGTGTGTGTGTGTATAAGTATACAAAGATGCTACATATCATAATATGAGCGTTTTCATGCCACCACAGGTTTTTTACATATGTGTATAGATATCAATTATTCATATATATCACAAATCTCCAGCAAATTACCCTAATTGAAATCCTGCAATTCTGGTCAAGGTTTTATCATTGGTAGATATTTTCAACTTGATATGGCTGCGATAATTTTCAAGGTGCCTTGTGTTCTCGTAGGCATTTGCCGACATTATAATGAAACAAACGTGGGACGATAGCCGCGAAGCAGTTGTTGTGCAATGCAATGCTAAAGTATTTAGCCTATTTTGACAGGGCCGGCGCACTGTTTTCAAAAGTGTGGGGGCCCACTTCCGGGTTTCATGAGGTAACAAGAAAAAAAAAGGTCCTCAGCTCATCTCTCCCCGTCCCCGTCCACTTCCGGGTTTCTTCAGCTGACAAGCAAAAACCAAAAACCAAAAAAAGAAGGTCCTCAGCTCATTCTCTCCCCTCCCATTTTAGTGTCTCTTACGTACTTCCGGGTTGAAAAAAGTGTGGGGGCCCAAAGTGATGACACCGTATGTATTCCTTTGTATGGTGCACAAAAAGTGTGGGGGCCCGAGCCCCCACGGCCCCCACGGCTGCGCCGCCCCTGTTTGATACGTAGTAATCTGCTGCATTCGATGTTCTTATATATTATTGTATTTGTGAAAATGTTTGTACTTGCTTGTATCTTCCTTTGTGGCGGTGATAAGGGGACGGGCAAAAGAAAATAATGAAAGCATTAAGAAATTATTAAGCGATTATATTCTGGAATCCCGATTAAAAGGCAAACTGTTTCAGTGAAAACAAACAAACAAACAAACAAAAGCAAAAAGCAAAAAAAAAAAAAAACCCAAAATGAGACAGTGATGAGGATGGTATCCTTTAAAAAAAGACACACACACACACACAAAAAGCCTCCAGCAAAGACAGAAAAGGAGGAGACCACTGACCCACAGGATGCAATTAAGCAGAAGCTGGATGAATCTAGATGTCTGCAAGGTGTGTTTGAGTCGGAGGAAAGTTAGAGAAGCGTGGCAACGAGTAATTTAAACGGGAAGAGGAGGCGGAGGAGCAGGAGGAAGAAGATGGAGACGGAGATGATGATGATGATGATGATGAAGCGGAAGAAGAAGAAGAAGATGATGATGATGATGAAGAAGAAGAAGAAGATGATGATGATGATGAAGAAGAAGAAGAAGAAGATGACGATGATGATGAAGAAGAAGAAGAAGATGATGATGATGATGAAGAAGAAGAAGAAGAAGATGATGATGATGATGAAGAAGAAGAAGAAGATGATGATGATGATGAAGAAGAAGAAGAAGAAGATGATGATGATGATGAAGAAGAAGAAGAAGAAGAAGATGATGATGATGATGATGATGATGAAAAAGAAGCAGTGGAAGAAGGAGAAGAAGAAGAAGAAAGAAGAAGAAGGAAAAGAAGAAGAAGAAGAAGAAAGAAGCGCCCGACAAGTTGAGCACGCTTAATTAGGGACCTGTCGAAAGCTGCATTTCACTTGAGAGGGAGTCAATGCCGACAGGATATTGATTGTGATCGACATCGAGACCGCGCACCGTCATGGATTTCATCGATACCAATAAATCTTTAGAACCACACGATGAAACTAGATGTTCGCTTTCCAAGCAGCACATAATGCGAGAGACACGCGAGATTCCACATTTGACATTTCACCACATTATTGAACACATGAGAGTTCGGAACTTGACGCGGGAAATGAGTTGTACGTAGTACAATAAACACGCAAGAAAAACAAGGTTATCGAAGAGAATGTCGATTTCATGAAAGGTCAGCGCAACATACACACGCCTATGTAGGTACACTTTAAATAGTGAATAGCCTTGAAGTAACCAGGGAGACATCTTAAATGTGTCTATGTTATTTAATAACATTTAAAGACTTAATGAGAGAAACTTGCTGAGAAACTGCAGATGTCTTGCAGGTTGTGTCACTCAAGAAAGAAGTAGGAAATAAGGGCATTCAGTAAGTTGTGAGAGAATCGTGGAGAAGGTGCATATACATACATACACACAAACGCACGCTAATGTACAAACATAACAATCCACACATGTACGGACATTATTATCAATAGTACGCCATAATTTTAACGCAACATGATCCTTGTAAGGAGAACAAAACGACGCATTACAAACAACTTCATGAAATTAAACAATTAACCACCCTGCACGACAACTTCGAAAATCGGCTATAGTTTCTTTGTGTTTTTCTTTTCTTCCGTTTGTCATTTTTATTTGTATTACTAAGTATATTCTTTCTATTTACATGATAATAATAATATGAGGTAGTGCTCTGACAATGAAAGGACGAAGAAGGGGACATATGAAACAAATTAGCTCAACACTAATTATGACAATTATCATTCTATAGATACCTGCAGTGGTATAGAGGAACGCTATGATTTTCTTCTGCTTCTTTTTTTCTCACTTCTTTTTTTTTATTTTGATGTATAAATGTCTAACGATGCTGGAGACAGACATGACCTTTGGTTTTTGACTTTTCCAAAACAGAATTTCTTGAACATTACGACTTTCAAACCTCATCGACCGAAAAAAAAAAATCTATGGATGCGACGTTTTACAATGAATGTACTTTAAAAAGTTGGTCTAATGTTCAAAGCATCAAGATTGCATGTGAACAAGCAAAAGAGTACCCAAGTGATGATGTCACAGTCGTCTGTTACAGCTTGGGTTGGAACCAGGTTCGAGCGTGATAGCAACGATAGTGTTCTAAGGCTGCGTTTATCAACTTTCCCATGTTTAAACGGCTTTCGATAGCCCTTTCGATAGCCCTTTCGACAGCCTTTTCCAAAGCCCTCACTGCCCGTACTATTAATGTGCCGCTTGTTTTCTAAGAAGGGACGGCGAAAAGCAATTACCATCATAAAGACATATCTTCCTTTGAGAGTGACGAGTCATGATGCAATGCCACATGAATCAATTGTCTTCATATCTGTGAGGCAGCTCCAGTTTAGCACATACTTCAAATATTTCTGAGTGGCGCCATGAGACTTTGGCTGCGTTTATCAACTTTCCCCTGTTTAAACGGCTTTCGATAGCCCTTTCCAAAGCCCTTTAGAAACGGCTTTCAAAATAGCTGCGTTTATCAACTCTCTTCGCGAACACGATTTTTTAACTGGCCTGTCACTGCACAGCTGCATTGCGCTATTCGACCCGAGGAGAAGTACAAGTACTGAAGTATACAAGACAACAAAGCCGTTTCAAAACAGCTTTGCGTTTATCAACTTCCAAAAGGCTTTTACAAACAGGTTTCTGAAAACCTGTTTAGGAAACCTGTTTGGATAGCCACAAATTTCGGGCTCTCGAAAAGGCTTTCCTAAAGGGCTTTCAAAACAGCTTTGCGTTTATCAAGTCGTAAAAATTCCTTGAAAGCTGTTTGGATAACCTGTTTCTGCCGAGAAAAGGAGTTGATAAACGCACCCTTAAGATATTCGGGGCAGATGAGCTTATTTAGATACAGTTTCCGTGGCGATGAATGGCTATGACATTACACTTTGTTACTCTTAATTAAAAAAAGAAATAAAAAGAAAAAAAAGAGATGAAACCCGGAAGTACCACCAGAAATATTGTTTGCCCCCCCCCCTCCCTTTACGGAATTCCTGGATCCGCCCATGATTAACCATCATTAAACAGAATATTCAGTGAGGTTTCCTTTTGCTATAAAAGTAACAAACACAGAGTAGGTTTACGCTTGAATGAGAGCGTGAACAAGAGCATGCATGTATCAGTGTCAGTGTTCTCACGTTTCGTAAAATATTATAGTACACTGCAAAAAGTCCGGTGTTAAATAGTGAACACCGAGCTGGTGTTCAATTTTTCGGTGCTCATTTATGGTGTCGAATAAACACCTCCGGGTGTCATTTCCAAATTTTAAACTGTTTTTTGAAGAGTTTCTTAGTAACTGCACTTCTTGTTGATTTTTAATTTAAACAAGACGATCAAGAATTTTACATTAAAATACTAGATTTTTGAAAAAATGTGAAAATAAATTTACACCAAAGTAACACCAGCTGGTGTGGTCTCTTATTGAAGCTGGACGGGTGTTAAACCATTGATATTAACACCAAGAAATATCAAATCAACACCATGTGGTGTCATTTTTTAATTAACACCAGTACAGTGTCAAAACAACACCAGTTACAGTGTCAAATTAACACCACGAAGTGTAAGGTGAACACTTTTCAACACCATCACAGTGCATTTTTAACACCTGTGGGTGTGGCCCTTTATTGAAGTTTGATCGGTGTTAGATTGAACACCCGTGGTGTTAAATCTAACACCGATGTTTTTACAGTGTATGATGTTTTAGTTCAAAACTAGTCGATGTTACGAGCTCGGCAACGAAAGCTGAACCGAACTATAGGTGGAAAATCATAGATGAAGTATTGGGGTGGGGGTGGGGGACGCGCGAGAGACAGACACGACCGTCTAATTGAAAAGAGAGGTACCTTCTGGCAGGCGATGTCACAGTTTCCCCTCGATCAGAATGAAGCAGAGCTACCAAGTCTCACGCATTCTGCGTGAGACTCAAGCATTTAGGGTCTGTCTCACGATTTCACGCATGGCACCCATTTTTCTCACGCATTGGGCAAAGTCTGCAACTTGGGCCTATAATAAGGAGCATAGCTCAAAAGATTAAAGTGATAGTTGCAACTGAAGGTATATTTCCCTTACGTCTTTCAAAATAAGTAAAAAATGGTCACTTAAGTATGCACCTGATCGCACCATTAAGAGCTAAAAATTGAAAAAGCTCCCTACCGTGGGAGGCCACATAGGGAAAAAACCCTCCTACACCCTCGCTTGCGCGCACATTCGCGCGCCAAGATGCCGAGCGATGCCGAGTCATGAAAATCTCACTCATAAAAATTCTTTGAACTTGGCATCCCTGAATGAAGTTAGAGGGGAAAACGTGTATTATGATATAATGATATAATGATTTAAAAAACATATTATGTTTTTTAAATCCTAGCATAAAATCAGCCCCCTCCCCCCCCCCCCCAAAAAAAAAGGAGAAGAAGAAGAGAGCTGTAGGTTCTCATTATACTGGCGTGTGATAACAAATCTCTGATTGAGCAATCCAGCCGTGGTTCCTATCAATGTTATGATGTGAATTTGATGCCATCATATCAACAACTGCAGAAATCCTATGATTCATATCTGTCAGGAGCTAATTCAAAAAGCGATCATTTATCAAACGTGCGCACAGGCACACCATTATACATACATGTGAGCACATTGCTCCCGCCTCCACTTCAATTTAATCGAACGTTAATATAATGCAGGTGTGCATTTACTTCTGTCGTGTCTGTACGTCAAAGTAGGAGGCAGTGCGGTGTGTGTGGTACCCTAGCTCTCTTTGAAATAATGTACGACCAAAAAAAAAAAAAAAAAAAGCGATAGGATCGAATTACAATAAATTGGAAGTCATGGATGAAGAAACAGGCGGTACCTCTCACTGCGCGGATTGAGGGAGGTCAAGAGAGAGTGTGCTTACTCATATGCAACATCGGGTAGCCATGTAGTAACGCGATGAAAATCTTATGATATCGATAAAAGTAATTACATTTAGGTGAGTTCGATTGGACCGAAAGTATAGGGGTTTTTCCTAATTGGGTCGCCGACAGATGCCTTGAAAGGAAAATTCAATTAATAAGAGCAAATAAGAAAGCTTCGAAAGATTTTTACCTTAAAAAAATTCTCTGTGTATACTGTTGGTCCGTATAATACGACTCGATCAGTTTTTCTTGTTTCACTTCATCATAGGACCTACTTTGGTCCTGTTTCCATTTTCTCAAGAATCGCTGCATCTAGTTTTGCGCGGGTATATTGTCAGCAACAAGAAAGGGGGGGGGGGGCATACACACACACACACACACACACATGCTTACATACACTCCTTCTCCCTTCCGCTCTTTCTCTTTCCTTATACTATCAATCCTTCTCTATCCCTATAGCTTTCTTTAAAACCAGCCACACGATACCGTATTTGTATTAGCCATATTCTCCCCTCACCTCCCCTCTATTCTACCACCCCCTCTTGAGTTTCTCTTAGTGGTTTGATTTTTTTTTCATACAGATTGAGTGGCTCCTATGTATTCACAATCTCGATGATTAAAATTCTACCTGACTGCATCGCTGCCTCCTATTTCCTCCCTCTCTCTTCCATTATTTTACTCCTGACGATTCTATTGCACCCCACATGTCTGCTTCCCTTGCGAGAGGAACCTGGATTATCTTGATGTAATCGTTGACGACTGAATGTGTATATACCCTCACGGGTCCCTCACGTGAACCCAGGTGCATCCGCTTTCGTCTTCATTACACACCGCGGCATCATTATTTTACTGGTGCGCGTGAGTTCATGTTTAAATGATTGACAAAGGAACGCACTTTTCGCATGCAGAAATACAAGAAGTTTCGTCCCACAGGATGTCCCCCTGAATAAAGATGATGCCTCTGTTGGATCTAAGTTGTTAGAGGCATCAGCGAAAGAGAAAGACGCGTAAAAGACAGACAGCATCCCCAGCCCCGCAAGCCCCCCCCCCCCCCCCCAGCTCCTCAGAATGTCGGATGATTATAACGGCACTCAGTCAGCCATTATGCTTCCAGCATATTGAGTGGTATTTTCTTCATTGCGTAAATTATTGAGGAGAGACCCCAATCTTGATTGTTGTTTTGTTTTCCTTATGTTGTTTGCCAAAAAAAAAATGAATAAAAGAAGCTTCTATAGAAAAAATGGCAAGCAGAAGGAAAATAGGAAGGAAGAAAAAGAAACAAAAAGCGAAAAATAAAGAAAAAATCTCAAAAAGCAGTTTCTTCACAAAACATGACTCTACATATAGGGGTTGATGTATCAGGCCTATCATCACCACCCCTCTTTCTGTTTTTATGCCGTGAAAAGTGTTTACGATTATGACCAATAATGTTCTCTATACACTCTGGAGACATCAAATCAGATTCATTTTGCTTTCTGGTCTTTTTTTTTCTAAATTTATGCTATAGTGATTATTTTTCCTTTTCGCCGAAAAAAAAATGGAAGAAAATGAAGCAATCAAATTACGATACCCGAATACTTACAACATCACTGACTAGTCGTGACAGACAAAGCTCGTTTAAATCCAATGCACGCTGCGGCTGCCGAAGCTGTTGGCAGTTTTCACATCGAATTCACTGAATCTCTTAGAAGACTCAATTAGGTGGTCTAATTTCACCATTTTTCTTTTCTTTATTAGTTTATCAATGTTCATATCTTCTCTGCTTCTTCCCAGTAAACCTTTTGGGATTTCCTTGTCATTCTTAAGCAATTCAACCATTCATCGTTCATTGCCTGCGAATCAATTTAATATCTTCGTGCCCATAAACAGCTTT
Source organism: Diadema antillarum (assembly GCF_040938485.1). Classification (NCBI taxonomy): domain Eukaryota; kingdom Metazoa; phylum Echinodermata; class Echinoidea; order Diadematoida; family Diadematidae; genus Diadema; species Diadema antillarum. Next base: position 614,311 of record NW_027272389.1, read on the forward strand.
ATGAATAAGGACCACGTACCCTCACAATCACACACACAATGTGCGGTACGCACGCCATATACGCATCACACACACACACACACACACACACACACACGAACACACATTCCATCGCACACTTAGCGCCAAACAGCACACACATCATCGTCACCCACACACACACACACGCACACACACATACACACACACACACACAATATGCTTGTAAATGAATACATTCTCAAGTGACCACGAAAAAGTGAGTCTTGAACTAAAATTAATATCCTCATTGAATGAGGGAAGTGATAGGGAGTCTCATTCCAAACTCTGATTCCATTCAAGCGTTGTTCGAACGGTATTACAGGTTGAGAGGTTCTTGGTATATATATTGCATTTATCACATATTGTTTGATTGATACTTCTTATGATCAGCACTATTAGTCTGTACATACACTAGTTTTGTCGCATGTTACACGAGAGGAAAACAAAATGGAAAATACTAAGATGGTAACTTATTCTCCAAAATTCTCATCGAAATTTCTACGGACATGATTATGATTCTTTAAAAACTACTTCATCTGCAATCACGGAGTGCCCATTCAAGCAGAACAGCATTTCTTCATGTCACAAAGTCAGTTTTGTCTTATTACAAGCAAACCAGCCTGACATGTGTTTGTTCTCTAGCATAACGGCAACCATATTTACTGATCGATGTAATGATGTTTGCGGTGGCGGAACGATATGGTATTACATTCGTACTTCCATCAAGCCTGGAGTGTTGATAGAGCGTGCGGCGTTGTCCCCCCCCCCCCCTCCCCCCCCCCCCAAGCTGTCAATCACAAGTGGATGAAGAGTGAGTTTTTATAAAACCTTGAAGTTCACTAATAGTGCAAAAACAGGCTATAATCCGCACACTGCCTTTTTTTTTCCAAAGGGGACACTTCATGCTTTGAAAATAAGAACTAGACAAGGAGAAATTAAACAAACACCCCCAAAACATGTCTATAACATTTAGTAGAGGCTACTATGTAATCCCGTGAGATTTTTGTGCCAAAATTGATTTTTTGGGCTAACTGTGTCAATTTGGGGGTGCTGAATCCAAAAAACTTTGGTTCCATTTTTTCTGACAACGTCTTCAGCCGCCATTTTGAATTTCAAAATGGCCGCCATAGCAAACTGTACACTGTAAAAACATCGGTGTTAGATTTAACACCACGGGTGTTAAATCTAACACCGATCAAACTTCAATAAAGGACCACACCCACAGGTGTTAAAAATGCACTGTGATGGTGTTGAAAAGTGTTTACCTGACACTTCGTGGTGTTAATTTGACACTGTACCTGGTGTTATTTTGACACTGTACTGGTGTTAATTCAAAAATGACACCACATGGTGTTGATTTGATATTTGCTGGTGTTAATATCAATGGTTTAACACCCGTCCAGCTTCAATAAGGGACCACACCAGCTGGTGTTACTTTGGTATAAATTTATTTTCACATTTTTTCAAAAATCTAGTATTTTAATGTAAAATTTTTGATCGTCTTGTTTAAATCAAAAATCAACAAGAAGTGCAGTTACTAAGAAACTCTTCAAAAAACAGTTTAAAATTTGGAAATGACACCCGTAGGTGTTAATTTAACACCATAAATGAGCACCGAAAATTTAACACCAGCTCGGTGTTCACTATTTAACACCGGACTTTTTGCAGTGTATTTTTATCCATATCTCATTAAGTGAGCACTGTAGAAGCTTCAGATTTGGTGCATAATGCATGGTTGTGAATGATGTCAAACACTCTGGTATACCTTTTTCTGATATTGTGGATTGTTCTGATACAATTTGTAGGCTGCCATCTTGAATTTCAAAATGGCCGCTATAGCAAACTGTATTTTGAACCATCTCTCAAACAGTGAGCATTGTAGAAGCTTCAAATTTGGTGCAAAATGCATGGTTGTGATGTCAGACACTCTGATATATCATTTTCATATATTGTGGATTGTTTTAATACAATTTAATGGCAGCCATCTTGAAATTCAAAATGGCCGCCATAGTGTTGTTGTTTTTTTGCCCCTATCTCATGTTGCAATTATTGTAGGAGCATCAAATTTTAAGTAATGCACATGCTTGTGGTGTCCAACCTTCCAGTACAGCTGTTTTCTATTGTGGATCATTAGATAGACCACCATCTTTAAATTCAAGATGGTGGCCATAGAAAAACATATGATACTGTGGTAAGCGCCGTAGATGAATTTGCCAAAAATGTCCTAGTTAGGCCAAATTCATTTTCAGGTCACGCAGAACGACAGCCATCTCTTAATTCAAAATGGCTGCCATAGATTAAGACTGTAAGGACGAAGTTCCAATGACGTCATCAAGCCATCCTGAGGAGCGAAAAAAGTGTCGGGGGAGGAAGGGGTCCCAAACCACTTCCCATAAGTTTGGGAGAGCGTGTAAGCGTTACATTCCACGTCGCATGATAACCAAGCGGGTATGTGGTTCGCGTACACGTGATTTGTTTTTGCCTCTCAGATAAGACATTATTTGGTGTCGTGGAACCTTGTTAGTAGTTATATTTAATCCTAGTTATTGAATATTTGTATAAAAGCAAGCATTGATACGATTAAAGGTGATCTTCAAAAACTTGATGCTGCTTCGAGAGAATGACGACAAACAAGGAAAAGTCTCGCAATGGCAAGAAATGCTACGGTCACCCTACCAGACATCCCATTCACAAGCTTGTTTGTTGACTACAAAATGAAACAACTCATCAGGGAGCTCATAATTACTGGATGTATTTCTGGAACAACACAGAATGAATAAGGAATGCCAATGAGTAGATTTTTCCTGATTATTCTTGTGTGGGTCATCCTCAATTATCAAGACTTCCAAGATGCTTACTGCTGTAATGACTCGAAAACTACAAAGGAGCAATAATAGCTCAGTTCTTTGGCACTTTGGATGCATCAGAATTCCCCAACAATTTAGAACACCATCACACGAGGGTAATCTCAAAAATTGTCGGTGCATTGAAACTGATGAATGTGGTGTTTGGCAATCGGTACCGAAAACATTCAAGGAGGAAATTCTAGAAAGAGATGAAAAGGGAAGTTATTCACGTTCTGTATAAAGAATTTGTATCTGATATAATTTAATAATACAAAAACAAAGAATCTGTCTGGGATAATATGAGAAAGGTCACACATTCAGCTCTTACGATTGAAATACACCGTGTAAGATTGGATCAAAAGTCATTCAGCTTAAAAGGACCACTACTATCTTATAACACTTCTACCGGTACAACTTTCTTGTAGACCTATCATTATTCAGTCATTACTGGACGATACAATTATCGGAAGTTGTAAGTTCTGCTGTTCTAAATAATTCCACAATCACTCTTCATCTCACAATTTTATGGTACACTGTATTCTCCTCATTCTCACCAACAAAGGTTCATTTTTCATACCCATGCCTTAGAAACCCACAAAACTGAGTCAAATAATCAGCCTGAAAGTTGAAATACTGATCAGTCAATTCCAACTTCCACAGAACGGGGAAAAAAAGAACAAAAGGTTCGTCAAAGATGCCATGGGAGTTTTCACCCGTCACAACGAGGAAGCTGATATCTTCATTCCATTGCATATATTAGATGCTACTTCAAGAGCAACAGAGAATTTCAGAGATATTGATGATTATTACGTATAGACACTGACATTTTCATTCTCCTTATGGATCTTTGCTTTACTTTTAATATTGCATCGCATGTTGTCTGCTCCATCACTGGAAAAGGAAATGATAAAGTACAATTGACATTGTTGAGATATTATGTTCTGCAAATTGTTGTGATAAACAAAGGTCTGCTTGGTCATGCCTTTCATGGCGCAGGCTGAAGTTGAACATTTGAGGATGTCTCAAAGAGCAGATAGATCAAGAATTCTCTAGGCCTTGAATCATCCAGAATGTGCAATGACACAGCCCATGCCTTCCAGAAGTTGGGGCGTGGATGACTTCAACCTGGACAATCTCCCGCTTTGTTCTCGTATAGAGTCTTGATACAACACATCCAGAGAACAAACCTCATAAACCTTCACAACCTAATTTGTGCCTCTACTTACAGGGGAATATGATATGGCACATTGTAATTATTTCCAGCGGATATATAAAATGTGCAATTAAATACTTTCAGCTTCCTACACCAATGGTAGCCACAGAATTCATTATCCTGTTCATATGCATGGCAAGACATACAAAAGTTATTGTTTCTGGAAGAATTTAGAACCAATTCTCCCCTGTGTACAGCCCTATACAAGTGCTGTGACTTCAAAAACGCATGCAGGGAATGAGCCTAGAAGACATAAACTAAGTAAATTTCCGATAAATTTTCTAGTCAGGGCCTAGACGGCTAATATTGTTTATTTAAACTCTACAACCAAATCGTCTAAATGGGGGCACTCAGACACAGTTATTGAGGAACTTTTGGAAGTCATTTGCTTTGACACCATAATCAGATGATTTCCCATTTACAAGCTTTACCCAAATGCAATGCTCTAAAAGGAATGTTTCCCATGACAGCCATATTACATTTCAACGGGGCAGTGTACCTACAGGAAGCAGTCACGCCTTATACGCAATAATAATACTTTTTATTGAAATGATTGACCTACACATAGGTCCTACATTAAAGTGCTCCAGCTTGCTTGAGTTTGCAGGGTAAAGACCTTACAGCACCAATTATGGGTCGAAATCCATTTTGAATTTCAAGGGTGGCAGCCAATGCGAATAATCCACTAGTACAGACTGTATATATTTATGTGTGTATGTGTGTGTTTGTAAAAGAATGTACAATGTACACCACCATAAACACTAAAATGCCTAAAAGTTGCTATAGTAGCCACAGATATAAGCTGAAAAGCAGCCATTTTGAATGATAAAATGGCAGCCTCAAAAATGATCTGCAATTTTAGGGAGGGGATCAAAGTGCATCTGAATGTTCAACACCCGGTTTGTGCTGGAAATGTGAAGTTTCTGTATTGTTTACAACTTAAAATATGGGTCAAATATACATTCTGGTATGGTGGCCATTTTGAATTTCAAGATGGCCACCTATAATATCAAAATGAACCATCATTGCAGGAAAAGATGTTTCAGGAAGTATATAGCATATGCACGTTTTTTGCCCCAAGTTAGAACCTTACACATTGCATACGATATGAGATATAGGCCCAATTACATTTGCTATGTTGGCCATTTTGAATTTCAAGATAGCGGCCAATCAAAATGATCCATCATTTAAAACAAGAATAGATTATATTCGCATGTCTGGCATCATAAGCATGCTTTTTGCCCCAAATTCACGCCTTACATATAATGCTTACAACCTGAGATACAGGTAAAAATACATTTGGCTATGGCGGCCATTTTGAATTTCAAGATGGCAGCCCTCAAATTGTATTTAAACGAACGGAAATATCAGGAAATGGTGTATCAGAATGTCTGACATCATAAACATGCTTTTTGCATCAAATTTGAACCTTCTATGATGCTCACATCATCAGAACTAGGTCAAAATACAGTTTGCTATGGCGGCCATTTTGAAATTCAAAATGGCGGCTGAAGACGTGGTCGAAAAAAATGGAACCAAAGTTTTTTGGATTCAGCACCCCGAAATTGATCAAGTTAGCTAAAAAAAAATCAATTTTGGCATGAAAATCTCACGGGATCCAATATTTCGACATAGCAGACTGTACTAATTATAGCAGTCTTGTAATCACAAAGTTATCTATAGCTCTCTATAGCAAACATAGTCAGACATATTGTATTCAACGGGCGGCCTTAGTCAGAGTATTGTGCATGAAATGTCAAATGATTTCATATTTCTCTACAAAACCACTTTTTTTAACATGACTCTGAAGAAAGTGCATGTTTAGAGTACGTTTTACTTGCTCTGAGCCTTAAGTCTCTCTGTCATCCAGCGCCGTAAGCATGATTATCACTTTTAGATGCGTATATACATTCATAGCATACAGTCATGACATGATAGAGTACGTATGGCTGTGCTCTGTTATTTATTATTATACATAATTATGCATAATTATGTATATGTATAGTATGTATATATATATATATATATATATATATATATATATATATACATATATGTATAATTATGTATACGTATATGTATATATATATATATACATACATGTATAATTATGGATACGTATAAGTGTATGTGAATGTATACATGTGCGTATGTGTATAATTATGTATATTATGTATGATATTATGTACGTATATCATGTCATATGTTATACAATCAATATACATTATTGCGCCCGTCTGATCTGACATTGTGTGTTGATCTGCAATTCGGTATTAAACACACCAGTCAAACTGTCACACTTCCATCATTAAAATAATCATAGCCCTAATCCAACGCATTTTTATAGGATGTATCCATTATTCCTCCCTTTTCATCATCATCCTTTTATAGTAATCCAGCATTTTGCCCAGTGAGTCAAACTTTACAGAGGTGTGATGAAGTACGTCATCAAAAAGTTGTGTAAATGTGGAGAATAATCTCGCAGATACAATGAGCTATGTAGCGTACATCCTCATAGTCTCGATGTCGCCTTGAACACCAATAAAGATGGTTTCAGCGCGGAACATAACTAATAATCATCAACATTGTCGTTATACTCGCATACATCACCGCGTATGACAGGTCATCAGTGACATGTATTACTCAACCAAAACCATTCGTGAACACGCTCTAGCACAGGAATAATGTTCCGTGGAACATTACCTACACCATCACACGCCTGTCATATCGATACGGCACATTGGCGTCTACGATGATGGGGAGGGGAATGCGGGGGGGGGGGGGGGGCTGGGAGGGGAGGGGATGGTGATGGAGGGGAGAAAGAGGGAACATTGAAGAATGGGGGTTAACGCCAAAAAGAATACATGGAGTCTTTGGAGAGTAATATGAAATGCGACCAAAATCTAGAATATATTAACATCTCTGATTATCATTGTCATTTTTGTTCCATGAACAGTCAGGCACAGGCGCAGAAAACTGCGCCTGTCGAAAAGCGCCGATTTCTGCTATCATGAATATTATAATGACAATACCCATCATGCCACGCGATGCTCGTAGTGTAAAAGGCATGGAGAAAATTTAGGTGATGAAGACACCTAATCGATATTAATTTCGTTCGAAAATTCTAACCTTGACACTTTTCTGATATTTCCTCTGTAGTAAGCCAAATACCTAATCTTGCATAATAATCATTTCTAGGGGAATAAAACCTTGACATCTGGCGTAATTCTGGTCGGAATACATAATTAGGTAAATGTTTTTTGAATGACCACCGGTTTGCCCTCTTTTTAGCCTTGTGCAACAGGTGTTGGCTAGTGTAACAGAAATGTACTCCTTCCTATCAGACCTTCCTCTCTCCCTTCCCCTCTCTCATCTCCTCTCGTGGCTTCTTTCCCTTTCTCTCCCCCAGCACAGCCACCTTCCATCTCTCAACGCATCATCTCTTTCCCCCTCTCTCTTCTCTGTGGTACTCTCCCCGGCAGGTTGGGTTCTTATCTCTGTTGAGTAAACATAGGGCAGCAGTTTAAAACAAGGAAAGTGTTGTGAAAGTGCGGCCAGGCTCTCTGTGGGGCCTACCTCGTACCTCCCTGGACTTGAACTGACCATGGGCAAAGCACAGAAGAAGGGGCTATGCGATAGGTATTGCAGTTTTAGATTAGATTCTAGAGAGACAGAGTTATACAAGAGAGCACATATAGTTATCAGAGTTATCATGAGTTATCAGAGTTAATTGCAGATGATTCTGCAAAGGAAGCAGAACAGCGTAACATCGTAACAGCAAGGTAATCCCAATGACTCCTACTTCATTCTCAATCTCACTAGCCTATTTCTTGATTTATAAATGAGCTATGGTCAGTGTGGAGAGACCTATGTAGCGCATGGTGTTTGTTGGTGAGAGCGTGTGGCTCTGGATGTGCCTGATGCATGCTGTATTTCGATATAATTATGGTGATACATTGCAGTATACACATACATACTATCGTGTTTTGGCAATTTGTCTTGCATACAGTACTTAGTGCACTGCAAATCAGTAAAAAGCAGTAACGGGCGCCTGGTACACAGACGATATCAATGGAACCGACTGTTCGCGGAAACTACGAGAATCGATTGTAGCGGGCACACTTGCTCGGCGCTCGGGCGGATAACCCCAAAGTAGCAGTTTTCTGCGCCTGGTGGGAGGCGCAGTTTTCTGCGCCTGTGCCTGACTGATGAATCGCTTTGCTTGCGTATCTGTATTCCAATTATTTGATAAGTGCTACGCGTAAAATTCAAGTGTTATAACCATTTTACCTGTTGACAAATCAGTTATTAAAGCAAAGAAAAAGGACTTTCCAGTACATCATTTTGACAAGTTATAACCCAAAATGACAATCCAGTGTACTGGTTAGATACTGTAAGTGCTCAATATGTTCGTCCACGGCTACCATTTATGGTATAGTCAGTGAATGGAATTCAGCAGACACCGTATTATATGGGGATGAATAAAAGTGATGAATGAAATATATTATGAATGGACAAACAGACGAATGAATGAATGAATGAATGAATGAATGAATGAATGACTGGTTATTACATTCATGGCGGGTGAATGAGTGGAATAATATATGAATAAATACAAAAATGAATGAAATATAGTTTTAATATTCATGGCGATTGAATGAATGGAATGAATGAATACATAAATAAATGACATATAGCTGTAATATTCATGGCGAGTGAATGAATGAATGAATGACTTGTAATTAAGTAATCAATAAATCAGTCATTCATTGATCATTGGTTATTGCATGAATGATGAATGAATGAATAAATGAATGAATGAATGAATGAAAAAAAATATGAACGCATTCATAATAGTGCATTTCTAAATGCTGAACTGAAGGTATGTTCCCAAAGAATCCCAATCTCATCCGTGGCGTGCCCAGGTACGTGCACATGTAAGCACGCCTCGTTAGAAACAGACGACTCCTTTGGGAATCATGAAGGAGCGGGAATGGTCGAGAGAGTTTAACCTCCCAACTCAGTGAGCTGTAGCTGCATAGCGAGAGGATTGATTTGAAGAGGTCTTCTTCATTTTCAAGTTACGGCACTCAGCAAAAAGGGCTCTTCGCAGACCCTCGCGTCGTATCGTATCAATCTGGTAGGTTTGACTTGCCGACAAGATTCTTGGCGCAAGCAACAAACAATAATATGACTCGGGGAAAAATGAATGACTGATGTGTACTAATGAAAATCATTAGGACCGCTGCAAATATCAGCGCACTTCTCCGTCCAGAATTTTCTGAACGACCTGGGAAGAAGGTTGTGCCAGTATACAAATGATGCACAGGATAGAGTGCGTTAGTGTAGGCGTATAGTGCACTCGAGGGTATTTACAATTGTGAAACATGCACGGGGCGAAGCCGAGTGCATGTTGGACTACATTGTAAATACCCGAGAGTGAGCTACGCCTCCACTAACGCCACGAAATAATCCTGTGCATCATTTGTTTTATAAAGTGGGTCGAAAATTCGAAAACTAACAGCATTTGTCAGCGTTTTTCACGTACCTTTGTGGGTCAAGACGTCCGAGGATGTTCGTCCCTAACATTTACGCACGTCGCACTCGGAAATCCCGCACATGTAAGTACTGTACGTATAAGCGTATACGTACGCCACATGATTGTTGTGCACAAGAAAGGCCGGCTGGCAGCCCGAACGAGAAGTTGTTTACAGGATTGACAGCGCGTATGGTAGCGCGCGACGCACTTGTAACAACTGATTAAGTGCGCACTGCTAGTGTAAACATTGTGACGTCAGTGACTTTACGTTTTTTTGCAAGGCCGTGCATGATAGTAAAAATTAATGCACGCACACGTGACTCATTTCAGCGCTTCCAATTGGCTACATTCTTGAACCCATTTTATAACATGCAATATCAGGGAGCTTAGATCTGCGACGAGAATGCTAAGACGACGCAGCCTCCCGGGTTGGACAATGAAAACAGCTGCATCGCGCATGTGCAAAACACCATTTTTGCTTAATATAAAGCGTCGTCTTGGCGTTCGCGTCACAGATCTAAAGCTCGCTGTGGTTGAGGAGAAGACCATTATCTTGTAGTTTTACGTCCGGACGAGTTGATCCTTGCGATCAGTCTTTTTAAGCTCGTCATATGATCCAAAGTTGTGGTTGCATCGACTGCACTATTTTCCATTTGATTGTGACCGAAAGTTCTTTGGCAAGGTATGTCACATCGACCGGGCAGTGGATTATATAATCATGGATAGGTCTTGACCGTGCATGCTCCTTTATCTCTATTACCAATACGTGTGAGAATAGTACAATGTACCAGTATACCAGAGATACATATGAGCAAGGTGTATTCCTTTATACATAATTTATATAACATAATCTAAAAGTGCACTGGCTTTCGCTGGTATTACGGTCACAGGCCCCGCGTGTTTTAGAACCTCTTCCTCGTGAGACTGAATAGAAAAAGATCAAGGATAATGCAGGCAGTTACAATGGATGGAATGAACAATCGCATCCTTTATGTATGACTATGCTGTGAAACATTTGCAGGACTTGAGTACACATTGTAAATCTTTCACTGAGAATGGCTGCATAATGCATGATGTGTTCTTTCCTTTCATCCTAGACTTGCATTCGTTTTGCTATTCAAATCCCTTTCTGTTTTCATTTATATCTTATCGTTAATGCTTCTCGTGATAATGTCTTATTTAGGGATTCTGCTCCACACCGGAGGCGCCAAACTACCCTTTTATCCCTTTCTCTCCATATGTTGTTCATGCATCCTGTAAGGCAAATTTTGCGTTACTAATCAGTATATTCAATGTATGCCCCTTTGCTTTTCATGCTGTCACTAAAGCCGACTTGGTTCTCTTACGCATGAAGCTGACCAAACATTGTGCTCTCATTTCAATGTTTTTTATCTCTGGCATCTCCCCCCCCCCCCCTCTCTCTCTCTCTCTTTCTCTTTCTATCTACATCATAGTATCTATCTACTTATATGTATGCTTAATAGGCCTATGTGTGTGCGTGTTCTTCCAGTATATAGTGCGAGAGATCGTTCCTGACAGAAACGTATGCGGTGTCTTATTTTGGAGCATATATATATATATATATATATATACATGATGTACACGTCCTCTTCTCTCTTTTCAGAGAGTGAAAAGATCAAATGAGAGCTCTGTATCAGGAGAACAAGACAAATTCCTCAACAGCCAGCTTTGAAAATATTATTTACTTGCGAGTTTGGGCACAGACATTGTGATTCATGTCAGCTATACAGATATTCTGGAGCATTTTTCATCCGCAGCGATACCCTAAGGGGCACTCAAAATGGGAGGCAAATACTCATTTTTCAAATAAAGGCAGCAGAGAAAAAGGAGCAAGTGAACAAAACACACACACACACACACACACACACACACACATAACACTTTGTCATGGGATATTGGAACCTTGGAAGTGGGGCCCGAGTTGGTAAATGACTCTTACTTTATAGCTGTAAAGATACAAATACGTTTCTCCTTTTGGTTCTTCTTTTCACATAGCACGCACACACACACCGCACACACACACACACACACACACACACACCCTCACCAATTCTCAATCCGCTAGACACACATTCTCTACGGCCATCCATAATATACATATTGCCTGAGGACCCAACAACTCCTCTATTTCCCACGCATACACGCCCTCAATCTTGTCAATACAGTAATTGGCGCGAATTGAAGAGCGAGAACAGCAATAACAGAGACACTTCCTGACAAGCCCCCAAAGTTGAATTATGCATGAAGTAAAAAAGTCAACAAGAATAAACGAAACCTGACATGTATCTCTCTCTCTTTCTGAGCCGTCAGAAAATCACATTTTCTCGCATAAGACGGTCGAGAGCTGACGAATGTATTTTTGCAGTCCGTTCCCTGGATCGCCTGCATGATTTAGACAGGAAACACTGCCAGTGTACATAAACGAATAAGGCAAATCTAAGTTATCCATTAATGGCCTATAGAAAAAAAAAGGTTGCCAACGGCGACATTGTATTTTCTGCAAGTGCGTGCATTCGATAAGTATGCATTACGCCGATTAGTTTGCTACAGACCCGCAGTTGGGTTGTTGTTAATTGCCGTATCGCTCAAAATAAATGATTCGTATCTTTAATAGCTGAATTTATCACATTCTTACTCTCTCTCTCTCTCTCTCTCTCTCTTTCCCTGTTCAATTTATCTTTTGCAAACATTTTGAGGCTTTTATGGTGTCGGAGCCCAAGGAATATAAGAAATAAGCTGTCAAGCCTTTTTGTAAATTCGAATTCAGCACCTTCCTCATTAAACATCAGCAACACATCATCATGTCACATCATTATGTATTGTGTACGATGTCATCATAATGGTATTTAGTAGGTTTATCATTACAGCTCGTACACGAAAACAGTCACCAAACTTCATAATTTGTGGCTCAAGTAAAGGCAGAAGAAAAATAATGAAAAACACGTCAGGGAATGCTTCATGGAAATTGGACAGTGTACACTGTCAATTCAATCCAATATACATTAGATTATTTTCTGAATGGTTATGTACATCCAATTCAGAAAATAATATCTATAATATGACATAATATAATTGGATTGAATGAAATTGATTGATTGACTGGATTGGAATTAAGATATTCTATTGAATAACAATAGCAGTCCAATTATAATATGATATGATACAAATGAATTGAATTGAATTGAATTAAGGAATTATATTAAATAACATATTTATAGCAGTCCACAGGCTGAATTGAGGACATTTTACATAAATCAGTATAAATACATAGATATATCGTATGTAAAAGAAAATGTAAAAGATACATAGAGTAAAAAAATCAAAATATCAATTTTGAATATTGCACAGTAAAATTGACCTCTACAACAAAATAAAACAAAAATTACAATTACAATTTCTAACACCACTATTCTCATGATTATAGATAAACAATATTACTTATACATTATATACATTACTTCAAAAATATCCTTTGAATTCAACTTCTTTCTCATCTTCTTCCCTTTGTCTCTAACTTACATCCAGACACAGTCACGTGATCACAAAAATGGACATAAAGGAACTGTCCTTCTCGCCAACGCCCTGACCACATAAAATCGTTCCAGGAGACGAGTTGTGATTTATCAAGTAATTATCTTCGTCGCAGCTCGTTGAATGTATTGATTACCTTCTTGACCGTGGCTAGTGAGGTCCACTTACAGTGATTGTGTACCATGTCCGGCCTAAGTGACTGATTTACCCAGAGCACTTACTTTTAACGAGTTCGATTCACTTTTATAACACAGCGCTGGTGATAAACTCAGTCTCTGGATCATGGTGGCAAAATGTTACCTCGTCTTCTACAAACCCCTCATCTTTTCTCTTTCTCCCCCCCCCCCATACCTCTCTCTCTCTCTCACACACACATTACTATCACACACATGCAGACACCATTACCCGTCTCTCTCTCTTTTTTTCTCTCTCTCTCCCTCTCTTCCCTCTCTCTCTCTTCTTTCTCCTCGCCGTCACTACATATAGGCTTCACAACGTACTCACAATGGCACCTCTCTTTCCTTACCGATGACTCCTTGTATTATTTTGTTCCATGGTACAGGCCATCTTTCAGGAATATCTCATTTTAGAGTCCATCAACGTAAGGTCCATATGAGTTTTGTTGATAACTTCCAAATAGACCAGTTCGTAATTCCACTTTGCGCATGAGCAGAAAAAGGTCATTTGTACCAACAGGCATTTTGATTTGTAAATTCATTGAGATAAGCATCTGTGATGCGATGATTATTCATGTATCCTTATCTAAATGGTGCTTGCCAGCACATCCACCTGACAGCAAGAATAGTATTTCGCAATATAAAACGAAATAGGCTTTTATTGCATTCAACACAAAACAGTGAATTGGATGCCTGCTAAATTGTCAACTAATGGCATTCTGATCACCTGATCTAAACGCACGTTCATTCTTTGTTTGAACGCGAATTCCATAAATTAATACGTCGGGCAAGCTTATGCATTATGCCGCTTTGAAAACGAGTGAAGTGCCTAACCAACTGAGAAAAAAGAAAGGTCATTTGTACCAATGTGTACATGAGCTAATTACGAACTGGCTTCATTATGAAAGTTCTGGTTTTTTTTTTATTTCATTTTAACTCATATTTATTGTCGTATGGTCAAGGGGACTGCACACTGCGTTTTCAATTTTTAGATAGGGTTCGAATTCTGTTATGACATTTTCGTCCCTGAGCAATTCTGCTGTACCCCCACTGCCCATATATGAAATGTAATGGGTATATATCCAACTAAAAGGCATTTTGTATTTAGCTTGCATTTAGCGTTTGCATCAGAGGTGTGAACGTATTGTTCCATGGGTGGGATTTCACGGAGCGCGCGAACGATTTGCGAAGGACGCGAATGACAAAATCCAACATTCGGAAAAGTTTTTCTCCGAATGTTTTCCGACAATGAAGCCGAAAACTATTCTTGCGCAATTTGTGAGAAGTTTCCCCGACGTATGTGCGAATGTCGTGTGTATCATTGCTGAAGTACAGCATGTTACGTACACGGAGAACACGCGACGGAAATGCGAACAACGAAAAATTTTCAATAATCATGGGAGAAAATGTACCCAAGGAGAGGTGGAAGCTGTCTTAAGTTGAATCTTTGTCTTTCCTCTATTTCTCCTTTCTTTTTCTCTCATTTTTCTATTGTGTGCTTGCCTACATTTTTTTTTTCCTAGGACGTATCTCCACTAGTAAAGCATATGATCTTTTTTTTTTTTTTTTTGCAGTTCCTCCAACACATAATCTCTATACTTCAAATGAAATTTTACATACTTTAGATTAATTTTAACTGTATTCTGCGATGTTTTTTTTTTTGTATATCAAACATTTCTTTCTCATTGCTAGTCTTTAATTTCTTTTGTTACTATAGTTGCTAATAATTGTTTGATGTTTAGGTGTATGCTACGATTTTATTTGTAGAAAACGTATAATGATAATAATACATACAATTTCTATAGCGCCGTTCTCCACTTTGATTAAATGCTCAAGGCGCTTTACAATTGTACATCAAAGCAAACAGACTGAAGATACAAGTACATCACCGTAATAGAAGAAGATGAAGAAGCAGGAAAAAAAAGACATGAAAGTCTGTCTTCAAAAGACACTGGTCTTCAAAATGCACTGCTAAACAAATAGGATTTTAAATTACTCCTGAAAGATGTTATAGAGCTTGAGTCTTTCAGCTCACGAGGAAGTGAATTCCACAGTGTTGGTCCAGCATGAGCGAAAGCTCGTTCCCCCCAAGATTTCCTAGAAAACGGAATATGTAAGAGACCTGAAGTTGAGGATCGAAGAGTTCGTGAAGGTTGGTATTGACGAAATAAACAAACATTGTAATCAGGAGCTGTTCCCTCAATAACGTGATAAACCAAAAGAAGTATCTTAAACCGAATACGCTCCTGTACAGGCAACCAATGAAGACTCTTCAGGATAGGTGTGATATGACTGCGTTTACTTGACAAAGAAACAATACGTGCAGCGGCATTTTGTAGCTTTTGTAATTGGGCAATTTGTGAGTTTGGTAGATTGAAAAACAAACCATTACCGAAATCAAGGCGTGAAGAAATAAGAGCATGAACAAGTTTTTCCGTGGCAGAGCGAGTCAAATACTTGCGAGTAAAACCAATATTGCGCAATTGATAACGGACTGATTTAGAAATGTTGGTAATTTGATCAGACATAGCCATGTGAGAGTCAAACATAACACCCAGATTGCGACATGACGTTGACAGAGGGATATCATTACCTACAATCGAAATACAATTAATATCCAACTTATTCAAATGAGATTTAGAACCAAAAAGGATAAATTCACACTTGCTGTGGTTTAGAAGCAATGAGTTAGACCTCATCCAAGCATCAATATCAATGATGCAATTTTCTAGACAGCGTAGTGCATGAGATGCTTGGATTTGATGTGGTGGAAAAGATACGAAAACTTGTATGTCGTCTGCATATAGATGATACCGAACAGAATGACTTTGAAATATTTTCCGCAAACCGATCAAATAGATAGAAAAAAAGGGTGGGCCCGCCAACAGAGCCTTGAGGTACACCACAGCCTAATGGCTTTGAAGACGATGTGACACCATTCAAAAGAACAGACTGTGAATGGTGTGATAGGTATGATTTAAACCATTCGAGAGCCTGTCCCTGGATACCCAAACTTGTAAGTGTATGGACAAGAATTCTGTGATCTACAGTGTCGAAGGCCGAAGACAGATCCAACAAAACCATTTCTGTGACGGATCCGGAATCCATTTCCCTTAAAATATAACTAGAAACATTTATCAAAAGGGTCTCCACACTATAAGTATATGGTGAGGGCGATAAGCCGACTGTAAAGGATCGAATAGACCATGTTCCAGCATATAGTCTGAGAGTCTCGAAAACACAACTCTCTCTAAAATCTTGAACAAAAATGAAAGATTGCATACAGGACGATAACTTGTCAGTGATTCCTTATCCAATGAAGGTTTTTTCAGCAAAGGACGGATCAGACCTTTCTTTAAAGATAAGGGTACGGTAGCTTGCTCAATACTGAGGTTAACAATTTGAGAAATAATCGGGGCAAATGTGGGTGCGCAGTCCTTTAAGAGAATGGTTGGAACCGGATCCAATGGACAGGATTTAGGAGGCAATTTACGAAGAAGGAGAAGTATTTCATCAGTAGTTGTATGTTGGAAGGTTTCCAGTGTGGAAGAGGTAACAGGTTCAGATTCAGGTAGTACAACATTACAATTGAAATTATCTCGGATTTTTTCAACTTTCGAATGAAAAAACTGACTAAAAGTTTCAGCCATGGCACAGCCATCGACATGTTTAGGCAATGGAGATGACTGTTTGCGGTTCAAAAGTCGATTGGCGACGTTGAAAAGCTTCTTATGATCATCTCCGCCGTTTTCGATGAGTCTGGTGTTATAGATGCGTTTGGCTCTGGACACAAGGTAGTTTACTCGGTCGCTCTGATCACAGAACAACTTTCTGTCTGTCTGCAGCTTTCCATTGTTGCGCCATCTCCTCTCAAGTCGCCGCCGCTTTTTCTTTGCTTCAGAGATACCAGTCATACCAGGGACTGTACTGATGAGACTTCACTTTCCGAGTATAGGTCATACATCCCCCAAACGTGCGCTAAACGTTCGCAAAAATGTCTCAAGAGGTACGCGAACAGTTTGCGATTACGTCGTAAAATGATCGGAAAAACTTCGCAGATTTCGCGTAACATACGTGAGACATTCTCCAAAGTTTCGGAGTCTGTTTGGGGTTTCACGAACATTTTGCGAATATCGCGCGTGTTTTACGAAGGTCTTGCGCATATGACGAGGCTTTAAAGACACTTTCGAGAACAATTCACGAGCAAATCACGACCAAGTGTGCGGAAAAGGTTCGCAGAAAATTTCAAACTTTTTTGAAATTCTCGCCGAAGTAAAAACGACATTCGCGAACAATTGACGACGCTTCCGAACCCTCACGTTCGTTTGGCGATCTTTTGCAGACCAAAATGCGAATGCTGGATTTTGCCATTCGCGTCCTTCGCAAATCGTTCGCGTGCTCCGTGAAATCCCACCCTTAGTGTCGTAGGAAATACTGTGGAACAAAAGCTTAATAATTAATATTCATAATATTATACAATATATAATATAGATTATGATCATTGATATTCCTACAGCATAAAATATGACACTAGCAGAATTTTGAGCAGCGTTGACCAAGTGTTCAAACCGGGTTGTCATCTTGTAGGCGCCATTTCAGATGATTAGTATGCTGACAGTGCAGCATTCCTAACTCTTGTGCTAGCCGTCCCGCTCGCGTGGTTTCTCACCGCTCTATTGCTCTCATAATACTTTAATCAGGAAAAAAAATTCTCAATACGTTAACTCTTCTCGTTAGCTGTCGACTGAAATCCCGGTGAGCCGAATAATGAGGCATTTTGATATCGAAATATCCTGAATGTTCGCTGCTTCAGTGACCGTTCTAATCAGCCGGAAACGAATCTCAACTCTAGGGGATGATGAATGTTCCGGAAGAAAAATATATTGATTAGACCAAAAAGTGTGACTGATTTTTGTTCAGTGATCTGTTGAGAGACTTATCGTTCTTGCTGTGCATCAAAGTGTCCAGAGGTCTGGTTAGAGAGCTTGGCTCATGAAATGTCCCCAGGGTAAGGTGTTAGAGGCATAATTTACCATTTGCAGATGAAACAAAAACCTTGCATTAGTGCTTTAAAATAGTTGTTAAATGTGAGTTAGGAATGCATAGAAACAGCCAGTGTAAAAAAAATTGAATCAGTGTAATCGATGTTACAAGTATTGTTAAATACACAAAATATGAACAATAGCTATAATAGAAATGTTTCCAGACTCTCCCTCTACATTATGGTTTATTGAGAAAAATACCGATATCTCTTTGTATTTTTGGCTTTATTGTGAAAATTGTATACGGTAGGCTGTTTTGTGATATAGACCTATACACATAAGCATCAATATGTGATATCTTGAAAATTCTTAAAATCACTTCTGCCAAAGGTAAACAGGACCTTTAAGGAAGAAATCATTGAGCAAAAACGACACAGATTTACCTCTTAGTGATGTAATAGCAAAAATATTCTTCCGCACTGTTCCATATCTGTCAGAATAGCATCAGGTATCATAAAAGCATCGAGGTAGAGTCTACATAATTATCTCAATCATTTCAGGACAAGCAATGTTTTTCCCCTACATCAGAAGGAAAATAGAGAGCCTTATATCATTGTAAGACGACTTTCATGACACATGCAGATGTTGCAATATGGTTACAACTCTAATATTCTTTCATCGTAACTATATCTGTATGCCCATATGGTGAGGTGGATGAGGCTGTTGACAGTGAAAGCTCACAGTCGAACAGTGAAGATTAACGCCCCATCATGCGAACGCTCTGGATAAGATGTTTTACCCATAATGTCATTCTTGACCTGGATAAACAAAATGGGTATGCCATGCTAGGGTGATATCTTTTTGGCCAGACCTGCTGTTTTTAAGGACAGCCCTATACATTAGTGCTTATAAGGACACTCTACCAAAATACCACCTTATTACTAGAGCATAATCGCCATCGCTCGTATTGTAATGCACGAAAATGGCGGCATACTCTAAAACCAGTAATCCTTCTGTAGTAGTTTTCATTCTACTAGAGTGAGTCTATAGGGTTTAGGATGTAGATGGATATTTTTCGCTTGTGCAGCTCCATTTATTTTATGAAAGAATCCCGCGTCGAATGTGTTTAGACATGTTACGAATTCATTGGACTGAATGCCATGGTAAACAATGATAAACGCAAGTTATATTCTAGTTAGGAACGTGGCGCCTCTAACAAGCTGTCATTTGCTTTAGCGAAGACAAGTTAAAGTATTGTGATGAAAGTGTACAAGTTTCTAGGCGAAAGAATTTTAATTATCCACTTAATATGTTGTGGACAACCGGAGGTTCCTGTTTAATGTTTCAGTAGTTGTTGCTTTTTTCTATATCATGACCTGGCGACAAAGTTGTGTTACAGAATCGGCAGTAGGAGACAAGCTTTTATTGTCTTTTTTACCTCATTCTTCATTATTGTTCTTTTTTTGTGTGTTTCTGTTTGCATTATCGTAAGTTGCAAAATAATATGCAAGTATGTATTTTATCTCTGGTGGAGAAGAGAGTCCTACAACTTGAACAACACTAATCTCAATGCAATAATGATTGATATTCCTGTGTTTACTCGACGAAAACAAACGAAAGATAGGGTCCTTCGATTCAGTATTAAAGTCAAAGCCATGAAAGTATATAGCGAACGTGATGCGGACGCTGACAAAACAAATGCGGGCTTATCAGGAAAACAGTGATTAGCCGTTTGATCAACGTTTGCAATGCTCGATAAACAAGTTTGATTATGTCTCGCTGATTGGAGAGATATTCCTCGTATTCCTTCCCTTCCCTTGAAGGCACTTGTCGAGTCTGATTGGCAGAGCGAGATATACTCTGTGGCGGAAACATCAGTCTTCGTCAGTATATGCACGTCGCGTATCATGCCATGCGGCAGGGGCGCCGCGACGAAGCCGATAGAGACATGCATGCAGAATTGCTTACTGTGTAGGTCACTGATGATTGATGCCCTGCTTATCTTGTACATCTGAAGGGGGCCCTTGATTGTTGTGGTCTTATGTAACAATATGTCCACAGTTCAGGGAATGCGTTCTTCGTGTAAAGTGTCGATTCGGAGAGACATTTCCATCAGATCGTCAGAGATCATAACGCATACGGGATTGATAGGCTACATCTATAAATTTAAGCGCAGCGCAGACTTGCTGTTGGTTTCTGATAAATCTAATCTACAGATTTCGCACGCAAAGAAGAGCGTACTTCACATTCGTGGATAAACCCATTAATGTTAACCCCCCCCCAAAAAAAAAAACAAACAATATATATATATATATGTATATACAATATATATATATAATCATGTCATATAGAAAATAGACAGATAGATAGATATGAGGACAAATAACAATGGCACAAATGTATGATGCAATCAGGGTGTTCAACGAGTCCGGTTAAAAAAAAACAAGAAAAAAAAAAACCCTCGACGCTGAGCCTCCGTAAACAGATAGTCACGTACTTGTCAATCGGATTACAGTCAATTTCGAGCAATTTACGATCCGGAAATATAGATATTATACTGACATAACTTGTGAGTGTGTAGACCATCCCCCCCCCCCTACAAACACGTATCTGGGCTGCACTTACAGTAACTCAAGCAAGCGCGCGCACACACACGCACACTCACACACAAACAGACAAATGCACGCTCACTTACTATACCTAGTGTTACATCGCGTGCTTTGTCCAAAATTCTCCTGAATTCACACACTATTCATCGCAGTGACAAACACGAACAGACACACACACACACACACACACACACACACACACACACACACACACACACCATACACGCAATTACTCATATTCCTCTAATATGATATCACAATCCTGCACCTGTCTAAAAGCTGAATAGCTCATATTCATCTAAATTGATTAATTAACATCGTTTGACATCTTACTCTTACAGGAAGCTGCAGAAATATCATTGAAGGTCACAGCCTAATACTAAAGTCACTAATGATACCTGAACATTAATTTCATCACATTTTGTCAAGGTTCCTTTATTCACTCTGCATCGCAGTGAAAACAGAAAAAGGCGATTTTTCTATTAATCAATAAAGTGTTGACTCTTAAGAGGAACCGCCATGAGGATAAAAAGAATAGACTAGACTCGTTAAGCCAAGAGCATTCTCATCAATCGAAATGAGTTCTGGCGATTCTGCATTATTTCCTTCTCCTCACTTCAGACGAAAATGGTCTTAGTTTTGACGGTAGTTGATTAAATTTGTTAGCGCATGCCTGACTTCTCCCGGTCGATATTCTTTGAAGCCGACCGCAGAATGTTCTTATTTAATCAAGAGCCATCATAATCCACCCAAAATCGCATTAAACCATGCACACCATGTTCCAAAAGAAAAACCCTTCAGAACATAAAAGCTCACCATGATTCGAAAACCCTGGAGATGTCAATAACGATAACAACAGCCCAAAGGAATATAATATCTAATGTCCTTACATTACAGGCTTAGGTATCAATACAGATTTATGGCGAATTTGATGATGATAGTAAATGAAGGAAGAAAGTTAATGCGTTAGATGTTTGGGTCCGTTATGACATGTTTATCGATGTTCATGCCTGCGTCGTAAAATATTCTTCCGTGTCTTATTGCTGTCGAGATATAGATTAAATTATAAAAATATCGTCTGCTCACTGCAGCCGAATGTGGTGTAGATGGTGGTGTAGCTGGCGTAGCTTTGGTGACCGCTACCAGATTCGAAACTGCTTACTGTGATCTGCAATCTATGTGCTTTGCGTGTGTGTTGTTTGTTTGCATGTGTGAGTTGGTATGTGTGTGTAATATCAATTTTGATTAATGTAAGTATTATATGAAGAATATAGAATATAAAATGTAAATGTGTCTGTGTCTGTTATGTGTATATTCGTGTATTTTACGTAGTGGCGTAGAGGTAGGGATATTGCAGTCATCTGTATGAGATGTTGAAGTATAAAAGGACCGTGTTTAACACCAGTTTGAATTACTGTCTTTGGTATCATTTGAATTGAATAAAATAAGTATCGTTAGAAACATGTTTGTGTGTGAGTGTGCGTGTGCATGTGTGTGTGTGTAAGTGGGTGTTTATTTTGCTTAATTATGTAAGAGGTAGAAACTATAAGAACATCGCAGTCATCTATATTAGATGTTGAATTATAAGTGCGTGCTAATGTTAGTTCAATACTACAGTATGTCTACAAGATATTTAGCTATATGCCTTGATGTATAACATACTTTAACATTATAATTGCGTCATTGGATCTCCCTCTATCAATTCCAGCCAATTATATATATATATATATATATATATCTTTTTTTAGGACAATGAATAAGAATGATGCATCATCTAATTCCCATGCTATCCGTGATGATAAAAGGTGTCGCGTGGGTGGCTTAACAAGGCAACTAACGTAAAGCCGGAAAAGTTATACATCCTCGTCGCTTTCGACACCACTAGCATCATCGATATCGTCAGCTGTAGCGACATCATCAATATCATCACCACCATCACTGCAATCATCAAAGGTAGCAAACATTGATAACAGTATCGCGGTCATCGTCACGATTATTATTGACAACAACCATTAATTCCATGGATAATCAAACCTCCATCATCTATCGTCACATGCATCACCACTGAAATGTATTATCATTTCATCAGTATACGAAGGCTGTCATCTTCATCGACGTAAACGTCATTACTAATTGTATCAATGAAGCTATCAGCTGCCATAATGTTAGCATTTCGCTAATCGTCATCATCATTTCTAAACCGGCACTATCATCACCATTTGGAAGTTTTTGTAGTCCCACCTTATAAAGATAAAAAGAAAGAGATTCCTCCTTTAACTGACCAAAGATATAAATTACTGATAGTTTATTTAATGCAGAGCGCTGGAACTTGCATTTTCCCTCTCCCGCATCCTACGATAGGAGTGCACTATTAACCTAATTATTTAGCGATGAGTTTATAGTTTGTTCCGGCCGATAAAAATTATTATTGCTGTGGTGTGTCTTTCTCAAGTGCTGTACCGGCATACTGATTATAGTCATCGACTTCTAGGCAACTATTCATGTTCTACCAGGTTCACCCCCCCCCCCCCCCCATTAAAGGACATTTTCCCTCTTAATGAAAGAGGCGGTCTTTACCTATATTCAAGTGATTAGAGACCCCACTTTGTTCATGTCGTTCGCCTCTCTTATTCAAACTTACTAACAACGCATATATTGTATGTTGAGAGCTTGCTGTCTTGAGTACTTATTTGACTGATGAATAAACAAACATCATGAATAGACTTAATTGCTCCATCATCTTTAGCAAATTTCAACGGGGATCTGGCAAATCTATAGGAAAAGACGGCTCTTGACTAAGGGAAACATTATTTCAAATATTCAATTTGTAAGAGCGACTGGCATCATCGCCAAAGCATTAAGACTAAAAAAAAACAAACAATACGATTGGCTTAAGAGTAATTCGACACAATTTTTTCAGATTTTCGCATCATGTAGTACATAAATCAATAGTGCTATGTACAGATTTTGTGAAATTACAATTTTAGAATTTTAGCAGATAAACCAATAGTCTGTAAAACCCAAAACAAATAACACTGAAAAAGGATGATAACATTGGAGACTCACATATTTCAGAAATGTAGCAATGTAATTCCACTTCAGTATACCTCTTGCTTATCAACTTCACCCGTGTAGAATTCATGCATGCTTTCTTCTTTTGTTCTGCTTCCTTGAGCCCCCAATAATGCATGCCTATGGTGGGGCAACCTTGTCATCAATCATCCTTGTTCATTGCTATTTGCTACAGATTTTGAAAAAAAAAATCTATTCCTCATCTCAATCGCAATGTATTCTGAAACTCTGTACTCGGTATAACCAGTGTATATAGTTACTTAGGTCTCAAAATGTAAAACTCTGAAAATCATCCGGAGATCTCTTTTAATAAAATTATGATGAACAATGTTCCTTTGTTAAAGCAGTCTTCGCGTATTGTATTCTAAATCGAGGCACTCAAAACTTCACCTGCATAATAATCTGATATAAAATCTAAAGTTAAGGAAATAACAGCATATTGACACAAAATAATGTCATGGCATATGCCTTAAACCTTCGCTGCTTCTGAAAACCACCGGTAGTAAGCAACAGAACTGAAACAAACTCGTTTATTTTCCGAACAGGTGAAAAACATTAATCATAATTATTTTACGAAAACGGAAGAAGATCATTTCTCGAGAAAGGAAGAAAATAGTCTTGTTAAGGGGAATGAGAACAATAATAGGATGATTTTCATTAAATGTTTTGATAAATTCACATTTAATTCATTTGGTGCCTATTCAAGTAAATTATGAAATATCAAAGGCAATCATTTTGGTTGCAGATTTTTGATTGCAAACTTCCTCAGCTATCAAAATAATTATGAAGGAGTTGTTCATTATACTTTACAGAAAGCAACACCCCAGATTTTAAAAAGCGACATTCAATTAATGATTAGGCCATACAAAAAGAGGTATTATCGTTGCCAACTATAGGTCACGCATTTCAAAGCGCTTCGAATAAATGCAACTCCTTAAAGCATGAAATGTCCCAAACTTGCCAAACTTCTGAAATTGTACACCATTATAATTTTAAGTATCTTTATCTAACCACCATAAAAAAATCACGAGGGGCATGAGGAACTAATTTCTTTCAGCCTGTGTATGATGCCCTCAAAGGTTCGAAAGAATACAGCACAGTTTTATGAGATATCCTTTGATATTGATGGGTATAACAACAGAGATGATGAATTCGATTCTCACCTTCTCCCAGCGGGTCACTCTCTTGCGCAGATTAATCTTATCATTCATTCTGCTCACGCACCAACCCTTGAGAACCGGGGACTTAACACTCCTAAGAGGTCAGCTGGGATTTCCCCCGGGGATGGGGCGGGGAAACGAGGGGAGTGTGACATCCCATTACATTTTCTTGGACATCAATCGGACAAAATCCAATTGCATTTGGTCATTACGACTTGCGGCTTTTATTTCAGTCGCCAGGGAAGTGGAACGCTTGCATCCGACGGGCTCCTTCTTTGAAAGTTAATCGCCTCGCAGATTGTCTGCGTCTGGTATTAGCTGATTAGCACAAATCAAAATAATGCATCATTCGAGCGTATCAAATTGACCGGAACTTTAATATGAAATTGATTTAAGATGTGTTCCATGGACGCTAATGACAATTTTCGCATTTGACCAGTATATTGTCTGTGTCTATTTTTGCTCTTTTTTTTTCTTATGAAGAGGAAGGAAGAAATATTTTGCCAGCACTGCCTAGCAAAGACACAAGGACTTAAGGAACACTTATCTGTAGATTGTCTTGGAATAAAGAGACAAGAGCCATTTTCATCCCAACGAGGGTTAATTTTATATTTGCATTCTCCTGAACCTAGGATTAAAGAGATTAGAGGGAGAGATTACAGAATCTCTTGAAAATAGCAAAGTGAGTTTATGAAATATAGTCAAATGTTCAAAAGAAATTTTCTTAAATCAAATGCCATACACACACACACACACACACACACATATATATATATATATATATATATATATATATATATATATATATGTTGATAAGGTAGTCCACGTGTTGGCAAGATAAAAAGATAAGTAACAAAGCTGCAACAAAGTTCATGCTGTATTCACCAACGGTTTATTTCTTCACACTGGGATGAGTGTGAAGAAATAAACCGTTGGTGAATACAGCATGAACTTTGTTGCAGCTTTGTTACTTATATATATATATATAATATATACAATGTATATATATATAACGAAGAATAAACCGGTAATGCAATATTTCGCCAATATAGAGTTTATTGAGCAATTACCGGTTTTTTCTTCGTTAAATTGGAGCCAATACGTGAATTCGCAATATATATATATATATATATATATATATATATATATATGTGTGTGTGTGTGTGTGTGTGTGTGTGTGTGTGTGAATGTGTATAAATGCACACAATCTATGATTTTGATTTCAACAAAATATCTCCAAAAGATCCCTTATATGCTTAAATGATAACAGGCAAACAAAGAAATTTGTCTTCAAAGCATCTTTTTTTTTTGTTCATGTTGCACACGTTTAAGAAACACACAGGGGTGTTTTGTTTGTTTGTTATCAAAGAGAAATGAAGGTAAAATCAATTAAGATATAGAATGGCAGCCTGTATAATGATATATGATACAAGAGGTTTTAGGCATAAAAGTCAACTGGCACGCAATCTCCTCTTAACAACAAATTTAGAAAACAGGATCGTTAAAGGGGCGCATTAGCGAGGACGTAAATTTGATAAGTTAATGACGAGTTAAAATGACGCATTCTTCACCTTCTTGTGGGTCATCGCCACTGTAAAGAGAGAGAGAGAGAGATGGAGAGAAAGAGAAAGAAAGAGTAATCATCCTCTTAAACTTCGATCATTCAATACGCTTTCATAAAGCATGTGTTTCTCCTTTATATCATAATACCATAATTGATAGAGCGAGGCTGCATAATTGAATGATTCAGCAGAGGGAGATAGGGAGAGGGAGATGGGGATAAAAGAAGGGGAGCACGAGGTGAAACAGATTTCTGCGCCATCCTAAATGATGATAATAAACGTGGCAGTTCGCGGAAGATGCCTAGAAACTGAAATGGAGCCGGGGTTAAAGAGAGGCGATGGAAAAGTACGATCCTGATAAGAGTTAGCATAGAGACGCTTAACGAAAAAGCCACTCTAAAATATTATCCACGTGCAGAGACCGTTGAAACACGTATGCACGTCTCTAGCGTGTATTATAACGGGAACGTTGAAATAAGAAATTTCCCATCGACTAAGATGAGATGTCCTCGATACTTGCCCTTTTCCATATCCACCTCCCCCCCCCCCCTTTCTCTTTCTCTCTCTGTGAAATTTTCGCAAAATCGAATCCAACAATCACATCATCAATTCCATCATCATCATCACCGGCAGCAGAAGCAGCATCACTATTCCTTCACTTTGATTTGACGATTTTCGCTTATTCTTCGTGAAATGCGAGTCGGCGTCAGACTAGTATCCCTTCAGTCGCACACATTCTGAAGCCGGAGTCTAGTGGCAAGTGAATACTACAACATGACAGTGTGGCTCACACATGCCTGCAGACGCATTTAACTGGACGCCGTCTGCTCACATCCATTAAACAGCCAAGACGTTGTGTAACGCCATCCCAAATTCTGACGGCAATATTTCCAGTACGGCGCACCGAAATGGGCAAAACATGGGCCAAGAGGGGAGTGGCTTAGGCTATCACTAGCGGAAAGAAAAGTACATTCTGGCTGTAGAAAATATGAAAATGACACTACATATCAAATCTGAAAAATGCAATGTTGAGGAATTTCCAGAAAATCGTAGTACCCTTTTCACCCACAGTGCCTCCATCAGGCAGTAACAAACACGTTCTGCGGCCTCAGCAAACTAAATAATGATGTGAAGAAAACTCGACAATCGCTATATAGGAGGAAAGAGCAAGTTATATGCAAAGGGAACAGCATTTCATGATGATATATTACACTTACATGGTCACAGTTTTTATGTCGGCAAGAAGCCCAACAGCTATGCATGTACATATTGGGGTTTTTTGTTTTTTTTTGGTCCTTTATTGATATGTAATCAATATTCTTATGCTCACTTACTACTCTGGATGGAATAAAAACCGCCAAGAATGTCTAAAAGGAAAATAAGATTTCATCTGAGCACGACAGTTTCCCCCAACATTAGCTTGTAGGCTATTTTCTTAGAGGCTCAGAGATAATTTGTTATAGTGTACTATGTTCTGGTGCGTCAAGAAGGTGTGAAGTCTTGGTTATCCATTTCGTTCGTGTAATGTCTATGTTCTTTTTGAAATAGGAAAAAAAATGAATTCAAATTGTATTGAATTAAATTGAATTGAATTTCCATCCATTTCATCAAATAAGAGAAACATCTTGTTGAAGCGTCATAAGATAATTAATGAAATGCAACACAATACCAGGCAAGTGCATTTCTTTAAACTGAAATAATTGTTTGAAAATTATGATGTGTAAACAAAACCAAAAACTTCCTTTCCTATCTTTTCTAATCAGTGAAGGAGAGAAGAGTAGGTTGTCTGGTACTGTGAAATGGCCTTCACAGGAGTAAATGCTTCTTGAATAGTGTATATAGTCACATTCCACTCATAGTGTTAGATAGGATGTCTTCACACTTTCCGTGTAGGTGTTGGCTGACAATGAGATTAATGAATTCTATCACTAAGCACCTCTTCTGCAGGTATAGAAGTCTTTTCAACTTTCAATTTCTTCTTGTATTATCAGGTCCCTTTATTTGCTTATTTTGTTTATATCTAGTAATTTTTTTTTTTTTTTTTTGGGGGGGGGGGGGGGAGGGCTGGTTTCTTCAGTACTCCAGGAGGCCAGGAAGCCTTCAGTGAACACTGGTCTTGTGTAATTATGTCGGAGAAGAGATATGTGTCGTGAATTGCTGATTACCCCACAGTCTGCCCTTTGATGTCGCGTTTCACTCTGTTAGATCTTTGGCTGCTATGTGACCAAGGCTACTATATCATGTAGTATACTTGTTTGAATTTATTTGCAGCTTCGAGGTGTCGGTTAATTTCAGAACATCATGACGTATTCATGAACTGCAGCGTACAGCCAACATTGATGTCAAAGCCTTGTGCACTTTGCCCCCCCCCCCCCTCTTCCCCCTTTTTATCTCCTATCTTGTCAACCGTGTATATTAAAACTTAGCTGTTACTCGCAGAATTCGGGAAAGATTAAAGAATTGAGAGAAGCAAACATTATGAACTGTATTATGAAAAGAAGAGCTGCGCACAAGCTTATTAACACCGAGTGTTTACCGAGTGTTTACCGAGTCTTTACCGAGTCTTACATGCCGGCTCACACACACCACACACACATGCACACACATACACACACACACACACACACACACACACACACACACACACACACAGTCACAAAAACACACATACATATATGCACACATAGAAATAATGAATCATAGATATTTATTACCGTGTATATACTAATACAGCAGTTCTATACCAAACATACAAGAATATAAATATTACAGATTTTTTTCCCTTGTGTTTTCTTTTCCCTTTATTTTCATACGCTGCATTGTTTCAAAATGAATAGAATATTAGTCAGTATGAAATTGATTTAAATACTTACAAATGGTGGTATAATACAGGGGCGGATCCAGGAATTCTGTAAAGGGGGGGGGGGGGGCGTGACTAATATTTCTGGTGGCACTTCCGGGTTTCATTTCTTCTTCTTTTTTTCTTTTTTTTTCACGAAAAATAAAGGGGGGGGGGCGTGCGCCGGTTGCGCCCCCCTCTGGATTCGCCACTGTAATGATTATAATGATAATCGACAAGCAGGTCAGGAAACTATTTTTGACCTTGAGCAATCTATTCAATAAATTTATTTCTATGTTGGGAAGCATTATGAATCGCAAACCGTGTACAGTGATGTAGAAGGGCTAGCAGTTCTCGGAATTCAAATGAAGTGCGCGATTGAATAAAATATTCTCAACCTTCTTTTCTTACTTTAAGGTGCGAATACGATGACTCGTACAACAAGAAGATTCGGCCGTTCGACGAGGGTAAGTTAACCTTTCATGTTGGTTTCATGTTAAAAGGACAAACGTACTTAGATTCGTCTGTATTCCTTTTTACACGTCAAACACGATTTCTGTTGTAGATATTTCACAGAAGGCATGAAAATACGGGGTAGTATATTATGAAAATCGAAAAAAAAATCTTCTTTTTTTTGACTAGCAAACACAAAGTTGCAACTGACTGACAGATTGCCCTACATCGACGTAAATATAAACGAATTTGAATAATTACGCAGTATACCCGATGAATGCTATAAGGATTGCAACCAACACGGCGAAAGCTCGGTGGTCTATTGGAGATGACGCCTGTCAGGAGGTCGTAGGTTCGATTCTTCGTCGAGCATGTACGCCCATGATTTTTTTTTGTCATGGCTACTACTAAAACACTGATCAATTCAGTGCTTATTTACGTCGATGTAGGGCAATTTGTCAATCAGTTGCAATGAAAACATCTCGATGGAAGAATTTCATGCATTTGAAACACAAAGTTTTCAAAGAGAATAGTAACTCTAACTGTTGGTTTTTTTTTTTTTGCTCTGATATATATCCTTTATGGTTCTATATTATTTTTTGATGGTGCAGAAGGAAGCTTTACATTAGTTAGTTTAGTCAGTGTGTGACGAATTAATGGTCGCCTGCACAAAGCATACTAAGCTCTCTCACGTGGCACGTCGACAAGAAGCAGCAAAGGACTGAGTATCGATCTAAATGAGAACAGTTTGAAGTCAGCTCTCCCGAGAAACAGGACTGTTTTGTGAGTCCTAAGTCATGTAAGTCAAGATGACGACGACAATTTGAAGTTTGCATGTGTGATAGGGAGTATTTCTAGCTGCATGAACTGACATACGTCACGGAAGTTTAATGGAAGACATTTATGGGGAAGGACTGACTGGCATTCTTATTGATTATGAAAAGTGCAGCGTGTCCTCCTGTTGCTTCAACTAAAACGCAGCTTTGCACGAAATGCTCACCCATCCGGTTGTTTGAGTCGCCCGTGTGTGTAATTACATTACGGCCTTATGCACGCAATACGTCACAAGCGTGTAGATGGCTGGGACGCAATGCGTATACAGACGTCTCCAACCAGTGCGTTTAATTGCCGTGAAAAATCTGATCTGTGCTTGTATGAACATATCTATCAAAGTTGCCAGTTGGGCGCCATGCTTGCGTCGATTTCTTTTTTGTGTGTGTGTGTTTTTTTTTTGTTCTTAAAATTCTGGTATACATGCACTATTATTGCTTAATGAAGTTAAGATAAGTCTGTATCTCCAGAAGGCGAGATATACAAAGAGTAAAATCTTGAAGGTCTCATTTTGATTTTGCCTGTTCATCATTACCATCATAACTACCAAATAATGCTGCAACGATACAACGGCCATGGGTAGTGATGGGGATAAAATGCAATAGCCAGAAAGCACAATTCATGTTTCTGTATGACAGTTGAAATTTTAATAATGAATAAAGGTTTTTTGCTTTCATTAGATCACCTCTTTTGGTTACAAGAGAAGTCACTTCTGTCAAATGTCAAATGCTTCAAAAGCAACGGGCATTTTTCCTTTTTATTTTATTTTTTGATAATATCTTACGAATTGCCCGAATAAGTGTATGTCTCAATACCACACAGCTATTAAGCGACAATTTGTTCCCATTTAATTAATAATGTAGACAATCGTTTGTGGTCGACAGCATGAAGCGTTCAAAGCAAGGTGATCATCATAAACTGATGTCTATATCACAGACCCGACGGGTAGGGAGACGTGAGTAAACATGACTCTCGGGTTAAAAGGCAATCTGAGAAATATAGAGGGCGACTAGGTTGTGACGATAAAATGGAACAAAACAGTTTTCTTTCTATCATGGTATTATTCACTCATTCTCTTCACTTTGTTGTCTGTGAGTGATTGTGCACGCATTCTTGTCCAAGCGCACTTGCGTGCGTGCAGTGTGTGTGTGTGTGTGTGTGTGTGTGTGTGTGTGTGTGTGTGTGTGTGTGAGTGTGTGTGAGTATAACTGCCTGTGTTTGACTTTTGACCAACTCTCACAAGCATCTGCTTCTATGTAGGTTCCCATCGCACACAATTTTATCCGTCATGAATGTAATGTACTTGAGATTGATTTCAAATGATTTTTTGCCATGCATAGATATTATTGTAATATATAGTCTTTATAATTATGCTGAACTAATAAATTTACATGTTACTTTACATTGTCATGGATGGATGTTGCAAATGAAATACTGTATAATTTGTGTAGAAACTTGGTAATGAAGTGAATTGATATAATTATGTATTTCTGTTTCTAGGGAACTTATACTCCATTTGATGATTACGTTTATGTGTTCTCTGCTTCACGGACTAGTTCGGATATCAGAAGGAACGAAAATTGCTCTTTGCAGTAAAAATGAAGAGAATTCAACAAAAAATCTTTTCTTATGAAAATTACACATTCCATTACGTTGGTACATGTTAAGGGTAGTATTCCCCCTGCTTTCTGAAAGCGGTTAGTCAAATGCTCTTTCATTACACTGGAAAAGTGAAAGCATGTTGAATTTTCTTTATATTTTCTTTATATTGTTGTCCACACATCCACTGATGTCATAAACTCAAGTAGTCTCCTTATCCAGTGGTTCCCACACCAAAATCTTAAAAATGCATAACTTTTGCATCGATAGTGTCCGATTTTCTTCAAACTTTCACTAATGTGTTCTATTAATGTTGTTGCTTTCACTCAATCCACATTGCTTATTTGGTTTTGGTTTCCTTTAAGGAATAATTGCTTTCACTAAGCGCACAGTTCTGACGTTTGAAAAAGGAGAAGAAGATAAAAAACCGTTTATTTCCGCAACGAAATTTACCAAACTATCCGCGAATAAAAGAGAGATTTTTTCCCACATCAAACAGTCAGAGTATAAATCTTGGACACACTATAACTAATAATCATAGTTCAAAGTCAGAACTTAGTTAAGTGATGTGATTATACACTTACATCTCACATTTCTGTGGCAAACAGAACGAATTGCTGAACTTTGTACATGTATCGTGCGGCCTCGATATCATTACTGAAGAGAAACACCGAGAACAAAGACATCGGTGTTTGTTCCAGACCCAACACTACGTTCAGTATCTGCAGTTAATATTTCAAAAGAACACTGTAAAAATGATTACGCCACATACGCATATAGAAAAAGGTTTGCCAACCAATTCACCGAAACGAAACGAAGCAATGAACCCGCGCAATGAATTGAACTTCCTTTCAGAAACAGCGAAAGATGAGAGGCGAGGGAAAGAAACGAACCTGCGGAGGCGCAAAACAATGCAAGCCCTTCGACAACAGCTGTGTATTTACAATGTGCGCTACCCCTTTCTTGCTTGCACGAAATTAAACACCTGTCTGAGAAATCGGGAAGAAATCGATCGGTTTTTCGTCAAAGATCACTAAGTTACATTTTGGCCGTCCTTCTTTGAGTTAGGGTTCTAAAGTAGGTCTCAATTTATCGAGACAAAACTCTCGTTTCACATTTTATTTGACCAATACCATGCACAACCGGGCGAACGTTAGTGATCCTGCGCAAACGTCATGGGACTTGATACGTCCATTAAGTCATTGTTGAAGAAAAGCGAGACGGGCTCACAATTTGGCTATTGGCTTTGCAGTAACAAATGCTGGGGAAACAAAAATAAAAGTCTTTTTGCATAGTGAAGCAGCCATGAACCCATAAATATAAAATCAGGGCTACTCGGGAACCAATGAAATGAAATCAAAATCAAATAAGAAATATATTGTGACTCCTTATTTCAAGTACTATAGCAGTGCCTTTCAAATCCATTTCAGCAGTATACGAAGAAACACACAAACACACAATCACACGCCCACACACTCACACACACATCATTCTTGAGAAGTATAGGGGGCACATACCTTTGCAAGTATACACTCTGCACCTTCGTATGAAAAATATATTAGTAATTACTTTATCATTTTGCTCGAGAAACAGCCAGTAAAGTTATTTGTCAGCTGTTTGTAGGACGATCAATTAGAGAGAGGGATATGCAGTATTGTACTTCTCCCCCCCCCCCCCCCCATATAGCATCTGCTTGTCTGTATGATGCGCACAACCCTTTATTTTCTAAACTCAAACACCTGTCTGAGAAAAGGGCAGGAACATTGTTTTACTTTTTATCATTCGTCCTTTTCAAGCTCATTCTATACCATAGGTCAGGGTTCTACACGAGGACTCGGCATAAAGAGACAGAACATTATTTAATAATGTGGCACGCACCCTGACTAACAAACTGTCCTTGGGTGGCGTCGAGCCAGCGTCTTACCAACATCTGATGTGTCCATGAAGTCATTACAGGGAAGAATAGGGCCTCAAAAGCAGTTTCTTGCAGGTGTTACGTTTAAGTGATAATTTACCACGATGCAAGGTAACAGGCAGAACTTTCAAAGAAAACCAGAACAAGAGATACATGCGCCCCTGAGATAATCTACCCCCTGATGTTAACGTATTGAACGTGCGAAAGTGTCTAATCGTGAAGGTAGCCGAATGTGTTGGCATGCACTTTCCTGTTCTATGTCGCTGCTGTAAGATCTTTCAGCCGCGCACACACAAGCTGTCATACAGCCGAATATCGTTTTAATTACCACGAGACATTGCAAGTTATCTCCCTCTCCCTCAGCCCGTAGTATGAGATTTTATCTCATGCACCGAAAACAGTAGCATCAATTAAGCAAGAACATGTAATAGGTAACGATGAAAAGACAAGAAAAACAACACCTGGCGGAGGCGACACGTAGCTCGCTATCTCCTTCCTGCCCCTCCTCCTACACAAACGCGCGCGCGTACACACATACATACATACATACATACACTGACAACTCTACGTCAATACAACAGAACAACAAAGAAGTTAGATCCTCGTGTCCACATAGGAACCATAATGACTTATTTCGACCAAATTAAGATTTGAAGAAGCATCGCCCTTCCTTCTTCCTCCTAAACTTTCCCCTCCCAAGATGTATACTGTTCGTTGCGGCTTTGCTAACGTTGTTGGGGGTCGATGTACACGTGTATAAAATGTAGGTCTCTCTTACTTTACCAGGGCCCCGTTGCAAGAAACTTTGCGTTTAAAACGCAACTTGCAACTGATTGTCACTGGCCAATCAAAATCATTATTGCATGCATGTCTTCTTAATAGGGCAGACCCTGAGCCAATCAGAATGGTTGTTTCAAAATTAGCAATTATTTGCAATTGATTGCAACTTTCTTGCAACGGGGCCCTGGGTAAACATCGAGTGGTCTCGCACTACCCTTATAATAACATTGTGACCCTCGCGCACGGGAGGGCATTTAGCAGTGTTTGTTAAAGCATCGCAACACGGGAACAGAGAGTACCTTGAACAAAACAATACGACGCGTTGGCACACGACCAAATCCACCTGGTGTAAGTCGTGTCCATTAGATATAATTGGTATAAGGGACTGGGAATGATAGTTACAATTACATTGTGATCGTGACAATGAATTACGTCATTAACTGTTTTCCTTGAAGTCACTTCATGAGGTGTAATTGCGAAAACGTCCTACGCGACAGTATACGAAGATGCCTTGTGTCTCAGGTCCTCAAATTATCCCGACATTGGAATCTGTCATCATGTCGTTATCTTTCTCCCGAGATTCCTTTCGATGTTTTCTCAAACATGATACTTTTTGCCTCTCACCACGACACCTATTAGGATCCACTCTTTGACTCCTGCTCTCATTCGTGTAAGCTTAGATGAAAACCATGTGGTTGTTGAGAGCAGAGGAGACGCTAGAGAGGTCGAAGAACTTGCCGAAGTTGACATTTCCCGCGCCGACCGAGCGCTGGTCCTCCTGGAGCAAACATCAGCAGGGGGCGAGTACGGGGGCTTTGTCGACACGCGATCTAATCGTCCATTATGTTTAAGGAACGAAGATAGCTGCAGGCATCCAATTACTGAATCTTCCTCCTTCGACACCTGGGGCAATCGCTTTCAGATATAAAGGTCTACAAGAGAAATAATGTTTGCCTCTGTTGTGTTGGTATTCAGCCACTCTAAAACAAACAAATTACATGGTCTTTATTTGGGCGCTTGGTCGTATACACTTCGTAGAGAGTCCACGGATATTAATTTGACTAAAGAGGGCGATGTTTCTTGGAACCCTTGCTAAAGCACACTCCACCTTTCCTCCGCCCCATACCACGAGCCCCTCCACACCACCAGCAAAGGGATACTATCTGATGTTGTTATTCAAAACTAATGAATATAATTAAAGGCAGAGTCTTGATAACAATAGTGGTTACGCGTTGTCCGGCCATCTTGCCTTGCTTTGGTTTGCTCTATTTCATTTTGCGCAGGCGTATTACACACAAATTATCGGGCGATGTGTTAAACATACAGGTTTTCCCGGCCAATTTCGCATTTTTGTCAGTCCATTTGATAGAAGGTTCATTTAATTTAACAAAAATTCTCGTTATCGCACCGTCTGTCTTTCAAAATCGCAACTTGTACCTTCAATTAAGCATTTCGATCAATGAAATTTGCACATGTGGCTTTCGAATTCGCAAAAAAAGGGGGATTCAAAGTGGCCGGTACTCTACGTTCATTCAAATTCGCCATCACTCGTCGAAAATGGTTTTTGAGTCATTTAATTTCGCGAATGGGCAGTCAGATTCCAAACATTTTCATTCAAATTTACGTCATGTTCTTTATTCTTTGAAAGGGTGAGAACATTGAAACGTGTATTTCTATGTAACTTTTTGTCAAAAAATGCACATTTCACTTCAGAATTATGATAACAGAAAATAAGGTAAACAGGACATTGTAGAATGAAAAGACTATAATACAATAATTGAGGAACCTTATAGTATTGTCATGAAGACTGAAGTGTTCGAAATAAAGAAAGCTCAGGCCCCTTTTGACTCCGAAATAAAGTACAACAACACCCTAAGTGCGAAAAATGGAGAGACCCACTAAAAAGGCAGAGCTTGTAGAATGTGGGCCCCTCTCGTAAAGAACATTAATGGAAAGATAAATTGAAGCACCGTTTAAAAAAAGAAGGAAAAATCTGGAAACCCACAGAAAAATAAAAGAGAGATATACACTTACACAGACGCGAATAAACATGTAACTTTGTTTTAATAGCTAAGTGTAAGAAGCCACTTTTTAATGAAAATCAAGCACGTGCGAAGTCATTATTTTTCGTCCCTGTACACCATGGCCGATTTTATATCTTTAATGCTAACTTTTCTTTTCACTACGAAGAAAACAATAATGTAAGATTCTTGCTAACAAAATAAGATAAACATAGTAGCATTAATATAGTATGTAGACAACCCAAAGAGACAGCTACGAAAACCAACTAAATGAATTACAGTTGGGCTACAATTACTCCATGAAAGCTGTAATGAAATGATTACCAACATCGTTTGATTCCCCACTACAAGGCTTTG
Source organism: Diadema antillarum (assembly GCF_040938485.1). Lineage (NCBI taxonomy): Eukaryota > Metazoa > Echinodermata > Echinoidea > Diadematoida > Diadematidae > Diadema > Diadema antillarum. Next base: position 651,838 of record NW_027272389.1, read on the forward strand.
AATGTGGCGTCTCCCACTGCTATAAAGTTGCCTCGCTTACCTGGAAGCGCTGCGCGTGTATGTTTACGTTTCCCACCAGCAGTACCAGCTAAGGCTTCCAGTTCCACGATCAAGCCAAATCAAATTAAAAACATACTCATAGAGCCTACTATTGTATAACTTTCAGATGAAAGTCGATATTAGCCCACTCTGACTGTTTCGTACACGTGTTCCCCTAGGCGAGGGGGCCATTCTGCGATTATTGACTGGTTCATCCTACTAAAAGTACTGCTTGCTATAAGTTACTGTGGAAGCTATTCTTGCATTGCAGTCGATGTGTGTTATTGGTTGTTGTTGCTTTTTTTTACATTAAGAAGATTTCAGAGAATGGGTTACCTGCTAAGATTCTAGAACACACAGAATTTGAGATTTGGTTTTAATCTCACCAGAGACATCATGTATATCTGTGTCTTTTAAAGGGTAGAATGGAACCGCTCGCGTTGTCTTTGCTACCCCACATTCATTAAAACAGTCAACAAAAGCAATCACCATTTATAGAAAGCTGAAATATGAATATATATATATATATATATATATATATATATATATATATATATATATACGAATGTATGTAAACATGAGATTTTAGGGATGTGGCAGTCAAAGATGCAATGAATTGCTTGAAAGGCACACAATGATAAAGAAATTAAAATAAAGAAAGATTTATACGACAGGATCGGTAACGGTCTGCTCATCTTTTCCCGCTGGGTGACGACCAGACCGACATTGATATGTGAGAAATGCGGGCGACATCAAAGAGTGCTTGCCCTTTAACGGTCAGCTAGACGTGACCAGGACGGTAATACGACACTTGAAATACCATGTTACACTTTCAGGCACCATCAACTTTACAATGCCATGTGTACAATGTACACAACTGCTTCGCACATGCACAAAGACTGTGACGGCGGCGGGATGCGGTGATGGGATTCTTCAACTATGGATAGTAATACTATAAGGTCTGCAAACGTCCGTAATCCTGAGGGCTGTTTGCTTTTCCTTGGGATCGCGACTGTCTTGCGTAGCATTCTGCGTATTGCGTAACATTCATTAGGCAACAGGCGCCGAATGTTACCCTATACATTATACTATTAGGAGATTAGTGGTCTTTATTGCCTCAATATCAGTTTACTTTGCTTATCGCTTTCACCAACACCTCGTCACGGCAAGGATGTGGACGTGCAAGCTGTAGCAGTATCTTCTTTCTGTCACTGTCTGTAAAGAAATGGGAGAGCTAACGGAGATTACAGGAGAGGAAAATGATGGCAGTCATAGTTGAGTTCATGGGAAGTGGCATGTTATCACGAGAGCAGTTCGATGCTAAAGCCTCCCTCATGTTCATTCTGCGTTATCGACGCACTCACATCGCGAAATATCCCTGGACAGCTCAGACAGACAGACAGACAGACAGACAGACAGACAGACAGACAGACAGACATAATGTAACTCGAAACACTCCCTCTGGTGTAATAGACTCCGCAAAGTGCCCGCATTCCAGTGGGATCATTATGGGCTAATGACTGCCGCTTGATGCTAGTCCAAGAGATGATCTAACGCCTATGGCAGCTGGCTCAAATGAAAAAAAAAAAAAAGGAGAAGCTACATCAATTCCATTTACACCATATCTCTAACATCAACCCAATTACCTTAACTTCTCATCCTCTATCAAAGAAAAAAATAGAATAGAAGGACGGAGACGAAGAAGAAGAAATGGAGGAGGAGGAGGAGAAAATAAAACACAAACTACAGGGCTGCCAACATTGGAAACTAGTTGAGAGTGAGACTCCCATGGGCCAATGCTATAATTTAGGAGTCAAAATGAGTGAGATCAGTAGAAATGCATGCCAACGAAATAAAGTTTTAGAGTGAGAAAGGACCAAAATGAGTGAGTCTCACGCTCAATGCGTGAGAGTTGGCAGCCCTGAAACTATGGATGTCAAGAACCACTTCCGGCACTATCATATTGCTGCTTCTCAACCAGGAAGAACGGATTTCGGTCAGGTCCCAGCCAAAATAAGATAGACTGAAAAGAACCTCATTATTGACTGAACTGATGTGATATTCATAATAGCGTCACATGAGAACCAGAAGAGCACTATTGAGTTGTAATATTTGAGCTTAAATGAAAAAGAAACAATCAATTTTCGTGTAATAAAAAGCTTATTCGATTTAAATCAAAAGTGGGTATAATATTGAACATTTTTTTGAATATGAAAATAATTTAGAATTGACACCATAATGAAGAGAGGATCAAGCTCTACAATGTGATACCAATAATTCAATACCCCCCCCCAAAAAAAAAAAAAAAATGTGATAATGCCCCTCTGGTTCTCATTCGGGTTACTATTATCGTTAAATTTAGAATCTTAATGGTCGAAGAAGAAATTTTACATATATTACACAATGTTATCTTTTATGTATTTGCCATGTTGATTATTTTGAGATGGATTCCTTTGATTTATTTTTTTTCCAAATTATTCCAGGGCCACCAGTGGACATCAAACTCGGCGTGTACATCGAGAGCCTGGGCGCCATCAGGGAGGCCACGATGGTAAAAGAGACGTGTAAACGTCATTGAACGTGTATTCGAAAGATGACCGTTACTATAGAAATTCTCACTCTCGTTTAAAGCATCATATATAGATAATTTGGCGTTTCCATGAGCGATATACTGTCAGATCTGCCTTTATAGCGGCCACTGAAAAATCTCCCTACAGAAAAGCCACGTAAACAGACCCTGTGTGTAGCGGCCACCAATTTTGTTTCCGGTGGTAGATTTTAACTTTAACCTGTGTATGGCGGCCACAGACCCAAACGTGTTTTTTCTGCTTCGCAGTCGTGTCGGTCATTCGTGGCCAACATATCAGGGATTGCCACTGCATTCATCGACCATTCATGAACAATAATGAACTCGTGAAAAAATGCTTGCTGTATGCACGCTCCTGTGTAATAAAATATCTCCATCGACAACAGCATTGCTCTATGCACAAAACACAGATACATATATACGGTACATGTAAAATGTACTTATAACTACCTATTCAAAGACAATGCATCCTATAATATAGGTTTTCCCGGCCAATTTCGCACTTTTGTTAGTCCAATTCCTAATTGCTGCATTACTATTAAAATTAGCAAAATTTAGTGTAGATGACATGTTTGGTATTTCAATTTTGTTTATTGTTTTGCAAGCGTCATAACATTTCATATTTTCGTATCCATTTTAGAGATTTTGGCAAGAGTTGTTTTTTTCCGTCAATGTGCTTATGAATCTTCCAGTCCGAAGATAGTGCATGTGGCCACAACTTATCTGGCCGTTGAGCGCTTTATTCCGAGTGTGTCGGCCATTTCTGGGGAAGTCAAGATTATGAGCATCAAATGTTCTTATAATTCTTTTTCTGTCTTCTTGAGAAATACGTCTGTATCTAACTTGTGCTGTAATGACTGTAAGAAGATGAAGTTAATCTGTAGTACTATTGGTACATGTAGGCCTAAAATGACATGTATGAAAGAAAGGGGGCGTTACAGAACAACAAACTCCATTTATATAGGGTCAAAAATATGATACTTTTACTGCTTAACAATGCGTGTATGAATCAAAAAGTCACATAGAAATACGCGTTTAAACGTTCTCACCTTTTCAAAAAAGAAATAACATGACGTTAGTTTGACTGAACATGTTTGGAATTTGACTGCCTATACCCGAAATTGAATGACTGAAATATACTATTTTCGGCCAGTGCTGGCGAATTTGAATGACTGAAGAGCACGTGCCAAACATGAATGCCCGTTTTAAGAATTCGAAAGGTACATGTGTAAATTTCGTTGATCGAAATGCTTAATAAATTGAACGAACAACTTGCAATTTTGAATGACAGAATGTGCAGTGACGAGGATTTTCGCAAATTGAATGAACCTTCTATCAAATGGACTGACAAAAGTGCGAAATTGGCCTGGAAAACCTATATTATGCGATAAGCACGAAATGTGACAAAACCTGTTTATGGCGGACAAATGTCTGTAACAGTCACTCTTTTCGTATCCATTTGATGGCCACTATACACAGGGCTGACTGTATTATGTTTGATTTAAAGCAAGAGGGTGAATCTGAGACTTTCTAAAGCTATATTGCGATGATTACTAATTTACTATCCTGAGGTGAGTGGTAACTGTCTCTATCACGAAATAACGAGTTTATATTCATGAAGAGCAATGATTATTGGATTAAGAATTTTGCGCTATGATAAGCATGAAGAGAAAGACAGAGATCTCAACACCAAAGCTGTTTATTGTCCTTTTTTATTAGAATTTTGCAGAGTATTTGGGAGGGATTTTTACTTGCGACGGTAATTGAGAGAAATATGTTATCAATTTCAACGGGAATGACTTTGTTCCTGAATCTATGAATTTATTTTAGATTGCAGCTTTATTTACGACCCTTTTTATTTGCGTTAGAGCACGAGCACGAACTTCTGAATTGATTGATGACAAATATACAACTTAGATTGGAATAGGGGTGATTTTGGAGACAGCGGTTTAAAACAACTTAAAAGCAATGACGTCTCGATTGAACGCAACTCTCCTTCCGGCGATTCATGATAATTTACGAACATGATTAGTTCATGAAGACCTCAGATCTCATATGATAAAATTTAATGAGGCCCAAGAGCTCGGAGATCTGATTTGCTAGTTGTCACGAGTCTTCGATTCTAGTTGTCCACAGTCATTATTTTACATCTGTATGTCCGGTATAATTGAGATATGCGTCAGTAAAGGAAATCTTCCGGTAAGATTCGTTTTCGTAGGTTCGTACATGATGCTGCGCCAGAAAGTTTCTGCAAGTAATTTTGCTAGATGAATGAAGTAGTGTCTCAGTTCTATTGCCTTTATGCCACCATTGCATAAAGCACAATGCCCCGGCGTATTTTGTAAATCGATGGATTTGGACGTACTCAAAAAATCTGTAAATGGCCTAATATCGAGGAAGTGGAGCCTACTTACTTTGTGCATCCGGTTCTTACCGATCCACAAAAGTGCGTACACCACTGCTGTTGCTGTTGTTGTTAAGTTATTTTTTTGGCTCTTCTCAGTTCGAACTGACACCACTGCTTCTTTAACACCACTGCTGTTAGGATAATGTCTCTTTTAAATGATACCTGTATCAGAGTACCAAAATGTGACGTCATAGCCATTTATCGCCATGTAAAGCTGTTTTTATAAACAACTTGGCACCTGCGCAACTTGTTCCTAAGCTATAACGAAAGACTCTTAGATTATCTTTATGGTACTCTATAATATTATGTTGAGTGCATTTGCTCTTTCGTGACAGGAATTTTCCCTAACGATGTACTTCCGCGAGCAATGGGTAGATCCGCGCTTGGCCCACAACAAGACCGAGCCTGAATTCTATGTGGCCAGGGCGGGGGACATTCTCTGGTCCCCCGACCTTTTCTTCCTGTACGAGAAGAACGGAAGAGAACATGACGTCACCCTCCCAAATATCGTCATAAAAGTCTTTCCTGACGGTCGGGTCTTCCGCAGTACCAGGTAATGAAATGTAAAAGGGAGAAAGTCGAGTAAAGGTATAATGATGATGACATACTATCATTATATTTGCATAATTACAACTGAATTTTTTAATGCTGATTTATGTTTTTTTTTGTGTAATTTTGACTTTGTTTCTAAGTTTGACGTTTTGATTTGAAGCTGCTCTTTAAGAGGGCCCTGCAATAATTATCTACCCCGCGCAGCCATCCAGACATGGGGTCAAAGTACAATGTCAAAAGGGACGTAATGGCTTAAATGTCTCGTCCAGGGATGCGCACCAATGATCTCGTCTTGGAGTCCTGGTAATCACCCACCATAACACCCAGCGTTTCTTATATCAAGGTGTTCTTAATGAACCTCGCATCGTGAATCAACATTGGTTACTAATTTGCATTCACTGTAATGTAATGGAGGAAGATAGCCATCAGCAAGGCCATCCTACGAATTTGCTATATTATCCAGTTATATTATATTTCCACTTTTTCATCAGTATCATTTCAAACATTTCGTAGGCAACATTAAACTTAACGAGAGATAGTGGCGGGATTGCAATAGAATACAAAAACTTGCATTAGAAATGTTATCAGGGTAATAATAATGATAATAATTATAGACACGCTTTCTTACGATAAAAAAATGTAACAAGTTTCTATCATCATGGACTATACATTAATGTTTTGAAGAGATGAAAATATTATTTTTATATTTAGCAGTTTTTTCTTTAAAGTTATCGTATTTTTATTTTGTTAAAAGGGAAGGGGCTGAAAATCTTTCCCCCCTAATCGTCAGGGCAATTCATCCGCTTCAAAAGAATCGACATCTTTATTCTGCAAGTTCAATATTTGATTTCAAGGATTGGGTTACACAGTACGTTTATGACTATGTCTTTTTTTTCTGTGCCGAAAGCATTAGTATTAAAAACAAACACAAACGTAAGGACACACACACACACACACACACACACACACACACACACACACACACACATTTACACATACAAAAAGCACGTCTATTGTAAGAGATACACATATACAGGGAACATTAGAAATAACATGTAACCTCAATATTGGTTTAATATCAGTATCTCCCTTTGTTTAACGTCATGTGTAATCATCCTCGTTTCCTTCTTCTTTATCTTGGTTTAATTTTTTTCACAACCATAACTGCGACTACTACCACTACCTCTATTACTACTACTACTACTACTACTACTACTACTACTATTTCTATTACAGCTGTACTACTACTTTTACTACTACTGATACTACTACTATTACTACTAGGACCTACTACTATCCTATTCCTATGACTACTACTACTAGTACTACTGCTGCTACTGCTACTACTACTACTACTACTACTACAACTATCACTACTGCTATTACTATTACATCTACTACTGAAGTTGTGCACTGTTTCTTCTTTATCCTACTCCTTTTCCTTGTGTCTATATTCCTTTTTCTGTGTTCACAATGTCTCTCATATTGCTCTCCTCTCTTCGTTCTCCCTAGGTTGAGCATCACTGCGGCTTGCTACATGGATCTCCACCGCTTCCCGTTCGATGCCCAGATATGCACCCTGAATACCATGAGCTGTGAGTATAATAGAAAGAATGTTCATTATGACGTAAGGCATGTCACGTGATAGCTGGTAATTGGAGTCATCATCATTATGCACCTCAGCATGAGGTCCGACCATGGATGGGGCTATGTTAGGGAGGACGGGACGTTAGTTTCTTTAAAGGTATGGTAGCCGTCATTACGAGAACACAAAATGAGTACATGTGGAGTATCTTCAGGCACTTATTTCACATCTAAACAAGATCATTATCTTGAAGAAGAAAGTGTTTAGTTGTGTGTGTGTGTGTGTGTGTGTGTGTGTGTATGTGTGTCTTAAGAATGGCGACATTTTTGTCTAAAATCTCACGAGCAGCGTTTGGAAACCAACACCAAAATATGACAAACTTTTTCTTCTATTTTAGTCTTTAGTGAATACAAAGCAGCAAAATTGTACAGAAAAAGCAACTGACTGCTTGTTCGTTTGTTTTTGTATGTATTTTAAAAGAAAACGTCTACACCGAAGTTTCATTATATCGATATCATATCTATACGGAGGTCATAAAACGAAAAGTAATTACAATAACGCCATGTAAAACTTTGTCAATCATTTATGCAAGTTGTGTACTATCCAAAGCACTGCATTTTTGCCTATTTCCGATCCACAAATTAATAATGAAAACGCCGTTGGATATAGTATTGCACTGTTTCAAGAAATTATGCATGTTTACAACCTAACATTGTCAGGAAACCTCCGACCAAATTCAAATGTCCGATACTGACTGCATTGTACCACCGAAAAAAAAAATGCTTGTTATTGCTTGTTATTGTTTTTATAGTTATATGTGTTACAGTTTCAGTCCGCAGAATCTCACTCGTTGAGTATCAATCTGCCTCAAGAGTATCAACTGTACATTTGCACATTTGCTAACAGCCTTTTCTCGTGAGTGTCTCGTGAGTGATTTTTCTTCTATTGTCGAGATAGATTGCAAATGAAAACAAGTTAAAACACCTCCGCTTCGTCAGACCAAGTTTGGAGATGACGCATGGACATTAGTGGTGGACAAACTTCAGTTTGTGACACATTCCAGTGTCAGGTGCTTAATGTATGTTTCATGAGTCAAGTCCGTCAACAATCATCTCAACATTCCAAACAAACAGAAAAATGATAAATTCTGATGTTGCCACCTGCCATTAATCTGTTACACATAACAATGGACGTTTATCAGAAAATCAATACAGTAACGAAGTGACGTGGCACCACCTTTTGTTATAGCTTGGGTTTGAAACAGGTGCGAGAGTGGTTGACAACAACAGTGTTTGCAGACCGGGGCAAGTGAGGTTGTTTGAACCAGTGTCCATGGCGATGCCCGAGACATCACTGTGGTACTCCATTGAGAAGTCGCACGAACGCGGGTATAGGAAAACAAAGTTTAGTTGGTGACACATTCCAGTGACAGGTGCTCAATGTATGTTTCACGAAATCAAGTCCGTCAACAATCATCCTAAACATTCCAAACAAACAGAAAAATTATAAATTCTGATGTCGCCACCTGCCATTAATTTGCTACAAACAATGGACGTTAAACTGTCAATCGATAAAGTACCGGTATTGAAGGAATAGTGTCACAGTCTTTTGTTCACCAATAATTTAAGCATTACAAACACACAGAAAATAATAGATTCTGATGTCGCCACTTGCCATTAATTTACTACAAACAATGTCAGTCAATGAAGTACCGGAGTGATAGTGTTATACAGTTTTTTTGTTGTTAAAGCTTGGGTTGGAACCAGGTGCGAGCAAACATGGTTAGCAACAGCAGTTTTCATATTTCGGACCAGATGAAGTTATTTGAAACCAGTTTCCATTGCTATAAATGACCATTCCAGTGACAGGTGCTCAGATGCTTCACGAAATCAAGTCCGTCAGGAGTGATCCCAACAAGCAAGCAAACAAACAAACAAACAAACAAACAAATATTTCAATGTCACCACCTTTCATTGGGTTGCAACCAACAATGGACGGTAAACTGTCGATTAGCAACTAGCAAAATAAGCAACACTAAAATAGATCGCAAAACAACATTGAAACTTAATGATAGTCGGCACATGAACCCATCCCTGCAATGCATGAAGCGATGCTTTGAATGAACCGGTTGAGAATTTTCATTTGTAGTAAAGAATTCGTATTTATTTTCATTCCGCAGTTTACATTGTCAGGACACATTTCTGAATTAAGCCAAAGCAAGGTCTGAATATGAGGTCAGCGATTTAATTCATGTTATATAGTTTCAAACAAACAGAACGATTTTGGAAATTAGGGGAGTTGTGGAGGTTGTAAATGAAGCGTGTATATTACCATGATTACTAACGCAGTGGATATACTGTCCAGAAGGTGTGAAAATGATTTATGCTATAACATACTGTTGGATAGTGTACCATATTCACTTTTATGAACTCTTTGTGGAAGAGCCCTGTAGAGAATTAAAGAAATAGACAGAGAAAAAAAAAGTACAATATAAATGTACACACACACACACACACACACACACACACACACACACACACACACACACACAGGCACAAACACAAACACTCATACAATGAACAGACATGAAAATTTCTCAAGAGAACAAACAACCTTGGAGTTTTTAACCTAATGCTTTTAGGAGTGCCAATGAAAAAAAAAATAGAAATTGCCCGTATGGCCTTGCCAATATCATAATCGAACAAGTAAATTCTTGATGGGCTAGCACATGACATTGATATTGGAAGTTGAATGATGCCACCATAGGAGTCGAGCGTCGTGAGATATTGTGCAGACTGTCTTTTTTCATCTAGAAGTATTTATGCGACTCGTTAAGAAAGAAATTTTCACTCCCCTTTGTATAGCATTTTCAATTATAGAATAATTACTGCCATCTTTAATGTGACCAGCTGTACTGTACAGCAAGCAGGCATTCAATCACTTCGTTGCTCGATCTCACTGTATATATATGCATGATCAATTGAACCTCCTTGTTTTAAATCATGACACGTTGTGTAGGCCTACCTGGATTTTGTTAAATAAGGTTAACATATACCAAAATGAAAAGAGAACAGACAAGATATTGCATCCCTTTCTGATTCAGGATTAGGGACTAAAGCTCCCGAAAGGGTCTGTGGTAATTTGTTTCTTTTTATAAATCCTTTTAAATAGTTTCATTACACTCAATATATCCAATTGGACACCCTTTAAAGATGTTAGGTAGTAACTTATCTGTGGGAATCAGTGGGAATGCTGGGGATGATTGTTCCAATCCTTGTGTGATTCATTTAAGAGTACATTATATAATTATATCTATCGTTGTGTGAAAATTATTTGTTTCAGAATGGTCTCATATTCAAGTATATGAGCAGCTTACCGTTAACGATCGCCCCGTCACTGTACAGGCATGCTAATCTAGAAACATCAAATTGCACATTACGTGAATATGAGACCATTCTGAAGCAAATAATTTTCACACAACAATAGATATATGTACTCTTAAATGAATCCCACAAGGATTGGAACAATCATCCCCCAGCATTCCCACTGATTCCCACTGATCAGTTACTAGCCATCCCCTTTAAAACATTGGAACTTAACAGCTGTTGTATATGCAACACGTATACATAGAAATTAGCTCTTCTATTCATGATTGAGCAAGTCCAATTATGATATCAACATTGATCCACCAGAACTCACCCAACACAATCAATATGAGGCTAAATCAATTAAACAGAGAACACTGTTTCTTCACACTGAAAATCATTAGATTTCGATCCAATGTCCTGCCCTGTTGCACAGAATATCAATTATCAGCCGCCAGCACTCACAAAAATGATAGTCTACTACGTTGATTACAATGAAGCAGACGTAATAGAAATACCAATATCATTGTACAATGTAGGGCACTACGTGTACCAATACATGTAGGGAAATATTATCCTGACAATCGGAAATAGCCTAAGATCGGTTCGTTGGGTCATATAAAGCAGGCGCGTTTATTCTAGAATGTAAATGATAATAGTCGTCCGTAGAGTTTCGGAAGGCGGACGAAATCGGCTTTATCATCCCTCATCAGTATCACTGTGCCTCAATGGCGTAGCGCACGCGGTCAGTGTATCCGAACGAAAATAATCATAACAAGTGATAATAATGTCAAGGCTCGCAGACGACTATAGAGAAAGACACATGTTGAACGTTAAAGGGAAAGGAGGGACGAAAGGTGAGAAGAGATGATAGCAACGGATTGATATGTGACATAAACACCAGGAATTTCGTGAATGAAGCTGGAGAAAACGTTCAAGACAACACTTTTTTTCCTTTCAAGACAACACTTGCATAGGTAAAACAAGTACGAAGATATAGGCTTTTGGAAAGGTAAAACAAGGAAGAAGATATAAGTGAACTTATAAAGCCCAAACGTATTGACATTTCCAAGGCTCAAGGAGGGCAGAGGGGGCAATATAATTCATTCATCATTTTGATGTTTCACTGTCATTAACGACCCGTGGGTAGAACAACATAACTCTTAATGAAACCACCTTTGAACTCTCTCAAGGTCACCTATTGGGAACGCTTTTAACCACAATACAGAAATGAATAGAAAATAATATATGTTACAAAATTGTTTATCTTTGTTTCATTATTATCATTTTGATGTATTATTGCCATAATGTATGGCACATGTTTATGGCCATAATGTATGGCACATGTTTATGGCAACTCAAGCTGTACATGACCCCACCTTTGGGGGCGCTATTTACAATAATATAAAGAAATTTATGAGGCACATTATGCTCTGTTTGAGATAGGTACATTCATGTCATATTTCATATCTCCATAGTATTGGGAATCTTGAGAGTGGAAGAGTGAAAAAGAGGGGATAGACGCATTTGATTACGTAACCAAACTCTTCTCTTCCCCTCTCTCTCTCACACATACAAAAGAAGCTGGCACATACACACACATACACATAATATGGAAAGATATAGATAGATAGATAGATAGATAGATAGATAGATAGATAGATAGATAGATATATAGATAGATAGATAGGTAGGTAGATAGATACATAGATAGCTATATTGATTGATTGATAGCTATATTGATTGATTGATTGGTTGATTGATTGATTGATTGATTGATTGATTGATTGATTGATTGATTGATTGATGGATGGTTGATTGATTGATTGATTGATTGATTGATTGATGGATGGATGGATGGATGGAAGATGGATGGATGATGGATGGATTGATCGATATAAACAGAAACACGAAAAAAGGGAGAGAGAGAAAGCAGCAGAGAGCAGATAATAAAGTGAAAATTAACATTCTTTTGACTGGATATCAGGAAAGGAAAGATTTTGGAAGTAAAAAGACGGAGATTTTCTGGCCTTTGGCAACATCAGGGCAGAGGAGCGTTATAGACTGTCGCCATAAAAAAGTTGTACAATTTGTATATCCTAGAATGACGGCAAACAATTTGCCGGTGGATTGACGTTGATGAAGCTTTATTGTGTCTCGCCGTTCAGTAATGACTTCCCAACCCCAAACTGGGGAGCTGTTTTCCGGTCCTCAAAGGGTGGTGATCGTATACTAAATGAGAAGAGGGGGGTTGGGCGTATAAGGACCAAAAATGATGAAGAAACAAGATGCTGCGACATCAAACAGCAATACCAGCACATCACCCAGCAAGCAAGATGATGTACTTGCGTGCATTCATATTGAGGGAACCAAGAAGCTACATTGTGTTTGGGAAAAATCCCCCCCCCCCCCCAATGCAGTAATGATCAAATCAACCATCTTAGATGATGGAAGTGCTCAGTCTCAAGTGAAGATTCAACCCTTCCCCTCCCCCGTCTCTCTCCCTCTCTTTCCCCTTCCTTTTTTTCTTTTATCTGTAAATGTTCATATTTTCCTTATCTTCATTTTCGAGAGGAAAGCTAAAGTGCTAATCATTCATTACCACAATCACCACAATAATCATCATGATGAACGTACGTGTTGACCTGAATCAATGTAATTTGCCTGTACTGTACCTCATCATGTAATGTTGACTTTATGAGTTTTTAGGCTTTACTCCAATAATAACGAGTTATGATATGCGAAATACATCATTAACTATGAAATACCTTTGTTGACTGAAATCATATAAATTTAGTGATTGCTGCATTGGTCTTCTCACCTAGCTGTTCGAATTTAATGACATTATTTTGGTATGTGACAATATACGTATTGTGCATAATCTCTGCAAGGTACAAAATCAATCAAATTACTGGAAGATAGATATATAGGTCCAACATGTAGGACCTAATGTAATAAATTTTAAAATTCCAGACAGCTATCCGATCACGCATCTACAACTTTACATCGGTGATGAGGACGTCGATGTAGAGGCAGGCCTCAGCATTCCCAGCTTCAAGATGACGAAAATCGAAACGACGAACATCACCGTCCCATACTCCACGGGTACGTTGTCCTTGTCTGTTTGTCACATGACTAGAACATGACTAGAGGACCCCCCCCCCCCACACACACACACAAACACACAAGCTCACATCTATACGCTCACCCACACATACACGCGCGCGCGCACGCGCACACACAAACACCTACATACATACACAGCACACGCACAATCTAATTCTGACTTGTTTTACATCTAATCAATATTTTCTTTCCCTCCTTTCCCGATCACTGGGTTCCGGTCAGTCGCAAAATGCATGTTATCCACTGAAAACGTGCATGCGTTTTTATTCTTTTATCATCGATGATTTATTCATTAATTTGTCACGGTACTTACATCCAGATTTGAAAACACTTCACATTTTTTTTTTAAATGTCTAGATATTAATGTATAATTTACTGTTTGTCGTTTTGCTATTCTATTAAATTTTCCCGTCGGTGCAAAAACGTTGAACTGACATGGTATAATTTCATGTTTGCTTGTAGTTTTCTTTAGTCGGTGATTGCTTTTCCGCCAGTTACGTTGATGATCTAATAAAATTTTCACCTTTCTCTTGCTTCCAATTTGACGTTGAGTTTGCACTATATAGACATGTAAGGTGAATGGTGTTGCACACATTGGGTTTTGGGAGCATAAATACTGATCGATAACCATTAATTTATTTTAGGCCTTTGAAATGTTTTGCGGTTAGCTAATGACTGTCATTTTTTTAACAACACCCTTCCTTTCATGCATAATCCCGCCACATTTGGTCCCATAACCTTCTGCATTGATGAAAATTAAAATAACCAACCTTTATCCCTGTACCCGTTCTGCACTTTTGTCTTGATCCCTTCCCTCACAAATCAGTGTGACAGCACACTAGAAAAACAAAAACAAAAGTTGAACAAACAAACAACATAAACACGACGATTCCAAGGTGAGAAACGTGTTTCCATGGTTACAATGCACCAAACGACTCTCCTCCCCTATTTTATGCCCATCTGTCGACGCGAGCAATTACCTTGATGGTAACATTACTGCCAAAAGTAAGCCGTGCGCGACATGAATGTGAAAAAGATGACGCTAACGAGCAGACAGCGAGCCGGACAGCGACGTGTCTTGCTGATGATAGCTTACCATCCCGTATCCTCGCGATGCACGGAAGGGCCAATACGCGATTTGGCGGCTCTACTTAATGTTATATTCAAAGTGGAAGTAGAAACCACGGCCGTTCCTGAAATGTGGAACGCTCCTGGCAACGATATTTCGGTTCGACACGCACGCCATAGGCTAGAAGGGAATTTACCCCCACACTTATATTGAAGGGAAAGGGATAGAATGATAACATACTTGCCGAAATTAGTCCAGCACACTTTGAAGTATCACAATAGCGACTCGAAATTTAATACCCTGAGTAGAATAATGTCGGTCAATGATTGCGACGTAACTTTCGGTGAATTCCTCATCACTTTGCTCTGTGCTCGATTCTCACAATAATTTTCTTAAGAAAAAATTGGACTGATTCCCCACTGTCTGATTGTAGTGGAAATTGTGTTTACGCTTTCCTCGACGATTGTCGTTGGTCGCAATATCACAGACGACCATTCTATGCAGTGCCTAAATAGCGTCAAGCTCTTCCGATTGTCTAATGATTTCAATCTAATTCCATTTATTTTCATTCTCATTTTCATCCAACGAAACATAACATGGAAATAATCAGGAATCATATCATGAATATAATATATACATCAGAAAGTGTGAAAAATAACGATATGAGCTTTTGTCCAATGTCACGTGAAGATGAATAGACAAGATGCTTGCACTGATCTCCCTCTGACATTGCAGGTCAGAGATTTTCTTAAAATTGGCGCAAATTCACAAGGGTATAAGGCGAATGCTCATCGCAGAGGGTGAGACCGGGCATGCCGTCCATGGAAACACGTTTAACACTGCAGGATGAGATGGAAGAGGGAAAAAATCTGGGAAGGGAATTAAGGGACTTGGAGGGATGGAGAAACGTTTTTGGGAGATGATAGTGACACCCCTTCACTCCTCTTTTTCGGGGCCATTTCTTCATCCCGGGACCCCTGAAGCAGGGAACTTTAGTCTGGCTACCGTGAAGTTCCACTTCCAGCGGCAGATGCAGTCTTTTCTCCTCACCGTCTACATCCCGAGTATCCTGCTGGTCACCGTGGCCTGGCTCTCCTTCTGCATTGACGCCCAGGCGGCTCCGGCCCGCGTCTCACTCGGCATCACCACCGTGCTCACCATCACTACCATGACGGCCGGTATCCAGGAGTCACTCCCTGTGGTCACCTACGCCAAGGTAAAAAATAATGACAACAACAACAAAAACAACAAAAGAGTGAACGGGAAGTGATCAGGAGCATGATCTTTAAAGGCGAATTTACCCCCAAACATAATATTGTGGACTATAATATGAATATTTTAAAATTTTTCAGCGTATAATACATGTATTATAATGAAGAACACTTACCTCTTTCAGAAAGCAAGGGGAATATAACCCTATTACCCTTTGACATACGTAAAGGGTAATATTCCCCCTAGTGAAGGGAATACGTACAATATCATGAAATACAAAAATGAAATTTGATGTGAAATCACGAATTGTTGTAGTCGTCTTATCCAGCTATGACGGCACATGGATTGAACGAAAACGTTGAAAATCTTAACTTTTGATCGGATCGTCTGATTTTACACAAGCTTCGATCCCTGATTGTGTACGACCTGTATTATCTGCATCCACTGAATCCATATTTTGAGTAAATTCCCCTTTGAAGGAGGTGTAAAGGACTGCTTTAGATTATCTTATTAATATAACGAGTAACACAATAATGATCTATACGTCATTCTAGTTTATATTGTGTTTGACTCTTCGACCAGCACGACTTACGGAAGCACATCAACTACTGAGACATAATATTATGTATGATGTATGTACATGTATAATAGAGAGCAATATTGTCGTTTTTGTAGGTTTTGAAAATGTCTATTGATAGTATAGGTTCGTTAGTTTATTGGTATTCGATTGACTTAGATTTTGACTATGGCGCATTTTGTAAACATATTTATCACAAACTTCCCTCAGCATCTTTTTTTGCATCTACGTATTGTGCCACAGTATTATCATTATTATCATTATTTGGAATGATTCACAATTAACATAATTATGGTTGAAGATTTTGTCTCATTTTCGATATTTATTTTCCCCCCGCTTTCCAGGCAATCGATATATGGCTGGCTGCGTGTCTTGTCTTCGTGTTCGTTGCCTTGTTAGAATACGCCTTGGCCAACTATCTTCTCCTGCTGCAGGTAACGGCTCTATACCCATGTGTTGTTGATGTTGTTGTTTCTTGTATTTGGCTTTGTTCTGTTTTTAAAGACTCAAAATCAGCCCATGCATTGATGCCCAATCCATTAATCCCTTTGCAAAATGTCAGCGCGGCGCAGTCTCGACGTCGAATGTTAATAAGGAGACTTGACTTGGACAATACTAGGAGGGATGTTTTTAGAATAATATGCCACTGTCTTCTTGAGTATCCGTTACTCAGTAAGAGGAGAAGGCAATATCCTGTGATATTCATACCATCCTTTCAATCATTAACCGTCCAGCAGGAGTTGTGAGTCCTACAATGGACAATGTTATTGACATCGGACACAGCGAAAGGTGTGCGTTTGTCGGTAGGCCTACACACATGAGCAGATTTATGAGTTACAGAAAATGTAATGTTCATATACTACATTCAAGAATTGTATCCTTTTATTGCAGAATTTTATTGTCGAATTGAAATGATGAAATCGTGATTATTGGCACCTTTTTGCCGACGTGATGTCCATTCTATATAACAGATGGCTCAATTAGGTGACATTTGTAATGAGGTTGGGAGGCAGCGGCGTTGACAATGACAAGTCTGAATTATACCTTCAAAATGAATTTTTCGATTCGCTTGATAGTTCATTTCTTGCCTGCTTGGCTTGGGCGTGTTATTCTATATTCGGCCGAGAATAGTGACATCGTGTGCGATAATTGCGTTCGTGTTTCTCCATGTTTCGGACAACAACAAATTTTGCGTTTGTAATCATGTCTCTGAAACGCGTTTTTAATCGTAAATAGATAGTTAAGAGCCGTTCAAGACGCTGAAGTTAATACAAGGTCAAGCTAAATAGGGTCCAACACAACAATCGCGTTTCTTAAAACTGTTTAGCGCGCCAAAGGACGCCCATACAGTCGAACACAGACAAAATAATCCGGATCACCAAATATGAATGAGAATAGTGCTATTTCATAGCGTGAATGTGGTTCAAGGTGTAAAAGAATGATGATTATCATGATAATGAGAATGATGATGATAATAATAATCATAGTAAAAGTAATAATGATAATTGGCTATGACAGTGATAGTACACGATAATGATGTTTCAAACGAGTTCTTTTTGAAGTCTGAAACCTCTTCCAATCGTTGAACATGACAATAATATGTATGCGTGTTTATCTGTTTATTGTATGTGTAGGACTCACGTCGTCCTATGATAAATTTCCTCTGTCGTTACATATCCAATATGACAGCAATGTCAAACTGCTTGCCGAGAACAACGACGATATCAGCACTGATACCTCCCTCCCGAGAATAATCATCCTGTCATGATTTAGTACATAGTAATGACGTCAAATATCAGAGTGTAGTACATGTCATATAAATTCCAGCATTTCTCAACCCGCTCTTAAAACGGTTAAAGAAGTGTTAAACAGTCGAGGAGAGACTATTAAAACACCCAGACGGAAAAGAAGAAGATATACTAGTATAGTGGAAATGGGTTGCCTTATTGTGTCGCGTAGATAATAACAATGTGTATTATGATAAAAATGAGGAGGTACTTGGTGGTGATGATGATTACACCTGCCAGCATGGGGATTAAACATCAGAAGTTCTGCTTATGATAAGATGTGTCAATTAGCTGTTTCTTCTCAATGGTCAATAGGCCTACATGGAGATAAGAAGTGGTTGAACTTGTGAAACACGGAGAATTCTCCAAACATTTACACAATTGTCATGCCTCCTGCGTGACCCCCGGTTTTATCTATACTATAGTTTGCGTCTCGTTGTTTTCCCTCGACAAAATAAAGGCCAAGCGAGAAGAGAGACGCAAGGCACGGGCTGCCACCGAGTGTTCTCTGACCAGCGACCGGGACAGTCCCCTGTCCAAGAAGTCCGGATTGGACGAGGAACAGTTGAGCAGGTACCAGACCCGGTACTTTTCTCCGGGAGGCAAGGGGGACAACATGTCCGGCGCTGGACACTGCGAGGAGAACCCACCCATGGTGTACGGCGAGGAGATGCACTGGACATCGGGTCAACTCGACCGACTGGCCAGATACGTCTACCCGATGCTTTTTCTCATTTTCAACCTGGTGTACTGGCCAGTTTGCATTTGGGTAAAATAGTTTAGGATGATGATGGTGATGAGGAGGAGGAGGAGGAGGAGGAGGCGGAAAAGGTGGTGGTGAGAGTTCACCTCCAGAAATTGTTTCGAGACCGAAAATTCAAGAGGTCAAAAATTAATACTGTCTTTAAGATTTCTTACAAGGATTACAAAAGTACAAACTGTCCAAATCTCAAGTATTCGATGGTACGCGCCAATTATTATTGGAGTAATTCAGCACATATATCTCTCTATTTCTATGAGTTTACAGGGGCTCAGAAATGATAATCTGATTTTGAAGGTCATGCATGGTCTCGCGATGAACGATAATCGGTCCAATTTCAGATCTAGTACTGACGAAAATAAAACAATGTCTAATCTTGTCGAACGCTCATTGGACTTCCGAAGTTTTCTTTCTTTCTTTCTCTCTGTGCATTGACACATGCAATTGATAGCTCAAATATTATACACAAATACCCAGTGGTGCTACATCCATCTGTTAGTAATTTGAGAATATGAGTCTGTGTTTTGCCCCAATTTTAGTATCATAGCAAAATTGCTGACGTTTGACGCACGAGAGCACGGTGAAATCGTTAAAAAAAATGGAACATTAATTTGCTGCGGTGAGTGAAGTGGTTGTTTGTGGTATTGGTATTGGTCGGTATTCTACAGCTTGTGCCGTCAGCGCTGTATGCTTCGAATACGGGAAGACGTCATTACAACAACATAAAAGGATATAAGAGCGAATGCAACGAAATGAGAGCGCTAGACCAAGCGGTGAATACCAAGACTTTCCTAAGTCGTGATTTTCATTATTTGAAACTATCAAATTAATGTAGAAAGATAATGATGCCAATCGGTGATTTATTTGCCATATATTATCATTTCATACGGATTGTTTCTATTTGTTTTTGTCCGTCTGTTTCTTTGATTAACTTAATTGAAAAGTGTGTGAATGAAATGATGAAAAGTCAAGTATTAAGCCGTATGCATCTTATTAATATTGTCTGAAAGATTATTTGCAGTTGAAACTAAGCATTTCCTTTAAAAATGTTTTGCCTTATTTCATGGATTTGCGAAAGTGGCCGTGTTCGTTGCTCTCAAGATTTTCTTCTCCATGCGTCTTGCTGTCCAATCAGAAGATGGCACTATCAGCAAATATGTAAAAGACATTATACAAGGCAACTGACAGCAAATTGAATGTAAATACAAATGCATGTGAGCTGCTGTGCGTAGGAACATGCAATCTCAATGTCGGTGATTTGCATAATCACATGTACATGACATGGTAAGATCGTCATTGGGCATGAGGGGTTAACTCATCAAAACGACGAGCTAATGAACTGCATAAGAGATTGCTGCATCAAATCAGAGTTTCTTTGAGGATCAAACAAATGGCTTTATAGTGAAAGGTATTTCAGTTTCATCATTTTGCAGCTTTAAAATACAAAAACAAAGTTTGGTATGGCTGCGATCGGACGTATATTGGTTGGCTGAATGTATTCATTACGTCATCAAACGATATAATGAGTATAGATTTATAGATTCACCCATGAGAGTGGCTGAAGCCTTTCGTATTCAGCACGTTTATTCTCAATTTCATGCAGCTTGAATCTTGTTCCTTTGTGCCGCATGTTGTAGGATGATACGACAAATTCACAAGAGCAATTATTTGAATTTTCCTTGTAAGCTTTGATGCAATTTCATTCACAGTATCATTCATTAATAAATCTGTTGTTTGAGTTTTTGTTTTGCTAAAAACAAAGCACACTAACGAAGACGTTTTAACGAGAGGAGAGCATGTAAACATCGAGATTTTTTGTGTGACTGTGATTATCAGTGTCTAGGAAACGTAATAAGATGTTGGTAGGTCAAGGGTTTCGAAATCATGTTGCCATGACTACGTAACTGAGTGACAGACCTGATGTGTAGCTGATGAAATTTTCTCGCATTTTTTTTCCATTGAAGGGGCGCCTCCGAACCTTTTTCTAACGTGAGTTTATCCAGTCATGCAGATTTCTTTCATGAATGGTTTTGTGTTTCACTGAATCACTGCCATATTGCATGGAGGTGGTGACGAAGAAAATGACATTGCGCATGCATGCACATTTCCAACAAACTTTAATATGTGCATTGGGTCTACGGGGTCTATGAAAGACTATTTATACGTACGACCATGATTAGGCCCTACACACAAGACCAATATTAATACGTATAGAACTATATTCCGGAAGTTATTTGATATAAAGACAGTATAGGCCTATATGCTATAACGTATGACCATACACACAAGACCCTTACGCATGACCGTACTCATACGACTGTCAACGTTGGACCTTCACGATGCCACATATACGTATGACAATGGTTATACATTGGAACATTGCTAAATTGTACGTACCGATATACGACGATAATATACTTAATGTGGACCCCCTGAACACCAGCCTTTGGTTGACGAGGTGTTCCACCCGATGAGTGGAAAATGAGACTTGATTTGAAATGAATTGAGGGGAATTGAACTGAATTGAACTGAGTTGAATTGAATTGAATTGAATTGAATTGAATCGAATTGAATTGAATTAATTGCATTGAATAGAATATACGTAACACCATAATATATCATGCAAATACGCAAAGTTGTCTATGTATTTATCAGAACTGTGTACGAGAGCACAGGACAAAACTTTTGATGCGTGTAGTTGATGCATTCTAATACTCATCAAAGGTTATGAAACTTATGTTCCCGTCGTTATATTTTACTGTCCAAATTCTTAGCAGTATCAGCTCTTCTCAGGCTCAATATTTTTCTGTAGATATTATGTTATATGATATCTCTGGTATGCATTTTTTTGCAGTTATGAGAAGCTGCTGTGAATGTTTTCGTAGTTTTATCTCAGGGCTGCTGGAATAGGAAATGAAGAGACCCATGCAGAACACAGAATAAAGACACGATTATAATACTGGCAGTATCAGTGGCTACGGGGATAACAGTATATTCGCCTATCAAATTACTACTTTAAACTGGCGCATAGCATCCAATCTTAGACGTAGCACTAAAAGTTCTGAGGATGCATGAGTCTGGAAAAAAATTGTTTGATGACTGCATCTATCTGTCATCTTCCGGACACAAACTGGCCAATGTACAGCAATTATTCAGCCGGTGTTCGAATAGACAAGGAGGTATACTATGCTCGCAAAGTCAGAACGTCTGTGGAATAACTGTGCTTATCGTAACTTTGGATAATTGCAAGAAACATGAAAATGAAGGAAAACTGTGTAGTGATGTGTGGTGTGCGATAAGATAGCAGGAGTGCCTTGGACAAAGGCTATTACTCAGTATAGGGCTAAAACCTGTAAATAAAATGGAATGTCCCAGACCCCTTCACAAAATCGTACGAAAGATACCAAAATGAAGAAAAGAATTAATCAAAAATCAATAATGCAGTTTGAAAAAAAAAACTCAATGGCTGCAGATATTGAGTATGAATTCCTCTACAAACTGCATTTTGGTTGGAAGGTGAAAGTTTTTTTCATGGAATTTGAAGGGACTATAATTATTTCATTGGGTTCATGTACAGAAAATAGGTGATTTTTTGAGTGAAAAGAACTCGTAGTCTGGCTTTGTGGACCCTTGGACAGAGTTTGAGCTGAAGAACCCGCCTTGGGAATTTGATGGATGAAAGGGTATATCTCACTTATCCAGGTTAGTGAAGATGAAATACCTCATTTCTCCCAGCTATTTTACAGAATTTTTTGAATTTTGAATTTTAACACACGTCTCTATGGGAAATTATTTACAGTGTGAGCCCTATACGTCTCCATGGTCTCTGGTTTGAAAAGGCTCTCTTGATGGGAGGTGCGTAGTCTCTACCCAGGTTGATGAATCGTTTCTTTTGACTCGCTCTCAGTGCCCAAAGAAATGTAAGTGTGTATTTCAGAGTAAGACAGCCTGAAACCGGGTATTGTCACCTGACCATGTCTGTCAACGTGGTGTAATGAATGCCGGGCTATAATGCTGCTCAAAAGATTTAAGTCGTTGTAACGTTAAACGTTATCATTGAAGCGTTGGAAAGATAATTGATATTGATGCTTGTGCTTATCACATTTGTATGTTTTTGCAATAAAATATTTTCAGTACATTGTTAACGCCATTCAATCTATCATTATTTTCTCATGAAATAACGAATACAGAATGTTGAGAATGGCAAAGAGTGTAAGGGCGGACTCACACTGTGCGATTTTTACTGCGATGCGCTGCGCTGCGACAATGTGCGATATCGCAGCCTGTTGCACTCTGTCGCAGGTGCTGCGATGTACACCGCACACTGTGCGATTTGTGGCCTACGATTTACACCGTGCGCATGCGTACATCGTACATTACGGCACCTGTTCATCATAAAGAACGGTCACCATGAATGAAGTCACTCGTGACTTTTTTTTTTTTTTTTTTTTTTTTTTTTTTGGCGACGTTGGTTTGAAAAGTACATGTATGTTCAAGCTTGCTTTTTTTATTATTCCAAAGTAACTACAGAAATTACTAGATATGAATCGAATAACAGTGTATATTCTAAGAAATAAAGTTAATAATGATAGAAAAAAGAAATGCCATATTTTGGTATTAATTTGGATCACTGCCTGGATCAAAGTCCCCCCCCCCTTTTTTTTTTGAGGAGGGGGGGGGGGGGGAGTTACGTGGTTGTAGGATTTTTGATCATTGGAAATAGTCATTTACAGCATATTACGCATATTTATGTAATTATTACAATGGGTAGAAATCAGTGTAAGGGTGAAAAAGTACTGCTTGGTGGAGGTCTGTATTCTCTGAGTGCTTTTCTAAGGCTTTGATAGTGGAATTCTAGCATTGTGGTTTCTCAAACACATAAAATATTGTGCTGACATATTTTTCTGGTTGGCCCTTGAAAAATTCACTCTTGTTTTGTGTACGGTATGTAATTACCATCCAGATGTAAGGGAATCACACTTATTTACAATATATATTGATTCACAAATAAAAACGTGACAAGAATAAAGATTATGATATATTCAAGTCATTAAATTAAATCTAAAATATAGACACATTGATCACAATTAAAGTCAATTCAATAGTTTATTTCCATCATCAAAAAAGAAAAAGATAAGATGGTACAAAGCAGTTCAAGTTGTCGATTTGTCTTTCTATATCATGACTACAGCTGTATGCTTCAATTAGTTCAATACAATTGTACTGTCAAAAAAATGCAAAAAAAAATGCAAAACTAGTAGGAAAAGCAATATCATAATTGTGCTGTACAATTCATATATACATACTGCAGTATGGATGTCATAGTTCTTAAAAGTATCACACAAAGTGACAAAAAACATCAACTTCCATTTCTTTTCCACATAAACAATGAATAAATTCAGTCAACTTGAACATCTACAATAAGTTCAGCTCAACGAGTTACCATTACAATTTGCATGAGACAACTACCTATGCCACTACAATTTCCCAAATAATGTTGCAAAAACAAACAAACAAACCTCAGAGAGGAAATTGCTGCAATCTAACATACTCTACAAGCAATGTTTACTGTTAGAGTTTGTGTACAAAGGTACATAAACACTTACTGCAAACATATAGTGTATTTTGAAAAATGCCAAATTGAAATGATCATACCAGCATCCGAAGGGGTGCTTTGAGATGCACTAGATGTGCTACTGGTCCTAATCCAGATTAATCAGACACTGCATACACTGCAAAATACTGTGGCAAAGCAGTCATTTGAATTGAAATTCCAACTGTGTGTGAACCTTGTTAATTGTATAACTTAAAAATGAATATCATTACAGGAGATCTCATCTTCAACATTGCCCATTTTCTGTCCATCCCAGATTATGTTGGTGCCTACCTTAGGCATTCTTTGCAAGAAGAAGATGTGCTGGTTAAAATGTGCGGAAGAAAAAAAAATAAAAGGTTCAAGGCTAGAGTACATGTAATTTTGGTTACACATATTACTTTCCAGAATTGACTTATAAGCAAGAAATATACAATTGTGTTACCAATAAATCAGGAAGATACAAATGAATGAACATTGAATTGCTTTGACTGATAAGGGTAAGTGGCAAATTGTAGCCTACAATGTAGCAAATCCAACGACAGTATAACAATTTTCTGACTCAAACTCTCAGATGTTGAGTCCAGTAATAAATGTTATCCATCGATGCAGATAGAGGTATGTTAAAAAACAAGCAAACAAACAAACATAATTTTGTGCAGAGGGGGGAGATCAGCAGTTAAAATATGTATGATTAAAATACCATGCAGCACTTATACGGTAGCATATATACGACTGCATAGGAAAAAAATAGCTATCTCAGAACGCTGACAGCTGCATTCACATTGCTCTAAATTCAGAATTGCACAGTAACATGATTTCTTGTTTGCAGCTATAGTACAACTTATTGCAATGATACGTGTGCCATTCTCCATTTTTCTAGCTCAAACATTTCTGGCAATACATGTATCATTGTCAGACTCACATTTCAATACGCTTAGACAAGGGCGATGAAAACACACTGTGCAATTCCATCATTGTGCAATGATTATTAAAAGCCTTGTTGATGTAGACTGGCATTATTTGGGTGATTAATAAGTTTACAAAACTAAGTTGTTCAATGGTCAAGTTAAACTAATATTAGACAACTTGCAATAAGCTCTCACTTCCACAAAGGCCTATTATTAAAGGTGTTTTTACTCTGTGCAGTCCTGTGAGTGACGAAGAAATATGATGTCATGTCACTACCACTTTTGCAACAGTGCAAGTCATATACAACAACTTCAAGGTAAAACATCTCTTGAACTTCTGAAGTTTTCCATCGATTCAAAAGAAGTTTTGCTTGCATGTTCAGCTCACTGCAAAGTGTGTTGCCGTTGTAACAGCACTAATTGCCCTCAAAGTTATGTAACGGCTTTAAGAACAGCTTTCTTCCCCAGTTTTCGAGCCATTAAAACAATGTTTGGCCCACATGTTGAGTTTATTGTAAAGTTGCACAAAACATACATTTCTAAACAGTAGTGGAAAGAGTGTTGCTATTGTCTCTGAACATTGTAATGGCCCTCACAAATCAAACAAAAGCTTGTGGAATTTTTCCCTCTCCAGTTTTCCAGTGATACAAACAAAACATGGTACATTTCAGTGGCGGATCCAGAGGGGGGCGCAACCGGCGCACGCCCCCCCCCCCCTTTAATTTTCGTTAAAAACAAAGAAAATAAAAAGAAAAAACCTGAAATGAAACCCGGAAGTGGCACCAGAAATATTAGTCACGCCCCCCCCCCCCCTTTACAGAATTCCTGGATCCGCCCCTGCATTTGTTGCACATGATTTAAAGTTGCAGGATACATTTTAAAGAGAAAGGGAAAGTGCATTGTCGGAGTAACAGTGCAAAATCGCCTTAAAATCATGACAAAACCTTGCACATTGAAACTCTTCAGCTGTTTGATGGTATTTCAGAAAAAAAAAATGACTCACGGTGATTGCACGTAAATTTGAGTTTTTCGAGAGTAGCTGTGTTTGTAGTTGGTGGGAAAACAGAAATCAAATCATTGTAAGTTAACATCACATGCATGTAAAGTTCATGGAAACTTGCACTGGTCCAACATAAATGAAAGAAACAAGTCAATATGTTAGTTTCTTCAAGTTCCACCTTCACGACTGCCTGCTGTAGTAGCTTTGTAGTAGCTTTTGTTTCCAGTAAGTCCCAGAGAGACAGCAATGTCATCCCACACCGATCTTGCAGTTACAGGTGTAAGTGTTGAGGTGAACTACATGACAAGTGCTAAACAAACACAAAAAAGAGAGCAAAAGGGAGAAAATAGGGGAAATATTAATTGTTACAAAAATGCATAAGGTTCCCTGTGAAGCAAATGTTTGTAGTTTAGGACGCCTCCAACTTTCCGCCCATTTGCTTTGAGTTATCGAGTTGAGTTTTTATGAAGTTCCTCGACCATGGAACTGACTGTGGAATTTTATTTTCTTGAAAAAGTAAAAGAACAATGTGGCATGTTTTTATTTTATACTTACAGAACTTACGCCTGAATAATCCTTTCGACAGTGATCATAGATCTGAACACCCTGACAAAAAGAAGTATCCCTGGATGATAAATCTTTGAATAAAGTCTACTCAACAATGTTCTTTGAAGTATGTAAATCAAATTTGGGATTTTCGGGTACACCCCAAATATATAAATATGTTGCACTT
Source organism: Diadema antillarum (assembly GCF_040938485.1). NCBI lineage: Eukaryota > Metazoa > Echinodermata > Echinoidea > Diadematoida > Diadematidae > Diadema > Diadema antillarum. Next base: position 679,141 of record NW_027272389.1, read on the forward strand.
GTCTGTAGAGAGAGAGGGGAAAAAAAGCAACAACAAGCATTTTTTTGTTTTTCTTTCTCTCTCTATTTTAGAGGTAAAGCAAACATTTTCCATTAGTGCATCAGCAGGGTACCTACTGCTGATAAAATTTTGGTTTCCTTTGCTTCTTGACTCCTCCTTATCTTCTTAGGTTTTGCTTTGACAGGTCCTGCTTTTCCTTCTCCTGCTCCTTATGTGTAGCATTTCAGCCTTTGACGCCTTGCTGGTAGAGTCTTTATCATCTTGTAATTCCTAGTAAATAGGAGAAAAAGAAAAAGAAAAAAAAAAACCACACAAACATGATTACATATTGCATTGAATTAGAATGATGAAGAGGGATGCATTCCCCCTATGTCTTACAATGGATTCATTCTTTCAAAGAAATGATGTTTTCATTTATTTCTAGAAATTGCTTACAATGACTGTATTTGAAGTTCTATGAACAAACTATTCATCACTTTTAGGGTAGCATGAATGAAATTTTTATTTTCTTCAAAATACTGTAAAAGACCAATTAAATTACACTTTTTGAAATAATATCTTTCTTGCTCGCAACTTAATGTTGTTTTTTTTTTAATTGTCAAGCCACCATAAAAAGAAAAAGAAACTGATGTATTCACACATGCAGTCACATAAACATTTTGGAAAGTATGAAAAAGTGTTTATTTTATCTTCTAACATATACATGTATACTGTACCTCAGTCTCCAAAATTGGTTAGGTATCCTCTTGGCATGTTTGTCCTCAGAAAGTGCAGGTAAGAGAGGGATTCATGTACTTCTGCAGGACAACCAGTTGCCAGCTGCTCCTTTTCTGCTCTTCCTTTTCAACATTGAGACAAGCCTCCAGTATGAATTCCTTAGAGATTTCATTTTTATTCAGACCTGTTTAGGGTGACACAAAGGGACAACTATTTTCAGGCATTTATGAGAATTACAGTAGACTCTAAATTTACCATTTGGGTAAAAAGGACAACATTTGGGAATGAATCTAGAGTTAACAAACACATATAGTGATAAACAAATTTATTCAACTATTCACCATTGTTGATCATTGGACAGGCCTGTACATAAGTGCTTCATAAATTCATATAATATCATAATCATAATTATTTCAGTCATTTACTAAGGTCTAAGGGCTCGAAAGCTTAACTAAATTACACTATGCATTACATATAGTGTACGTTTAGTACAAGTATGTCAATATACATACATGTGTAACACATGACGCACACAGCATTGTTTCCTACAATCTGCAATTTTGGATAATTCATGATTGCCCTTGAATGATGTTTTACATTCTGCAATCAAACTGCAAGTACAGTTTGTACACCCTACAGATTGGGGCAGGGTCTTTGATGATTTCAGACTGAGAGTTCATTTTGATATACTTTGTTATGAAATTAAAGGGCAATTAAAGTTAACAGAGAGTATGACATGTACACCGGTACTGTACTGTATACTATATAGCCTTACCAAGTGCTGTGCACAGCACGTTTGTGACTTGCTGAGGCAGCAACGACAAGGCTGTGTTTATTATCGACACAGATTAACAAATGACGCACTGCCGGATAATCAAATACTTTGTAGCACTAGTCTGCAGACCTGAGCATGAACATGTTACAGCCTCATACAGTAACAACTTTCAGTTTGGAGTGCATGATCGATCATCACATAAATACTCGGACAAACATGGATAAAATGTTAATCACCTAGTAACCTACATGTAGAGAGGGTCACTTCAATGCATTGCATTTGTTTTGTGTGTGTGTGTGTGTTTCTAGACTACAATTTCTGTACAAATCTCCAAGAACAACTGATCAATCTAAGTTACCTCAGCTCCACTTAGGCCTTATTGTTACAAATCTAGAGTGCTATACTCCTGGCTTAGTTAGGTAATTTCCATGAGACTAGACACTACGTCTACTCTAAAAAAAAGTTTGGGAACAGTTTGTTTATTTTTTGTCTAGGATCTGGATTCATACTGCTTGTAACTATAGCAATGGATCTCAATTACAGTGTAGGTCTAACTCCAACGGTTAGAGTTCTAATTCCTCTAACGTTTGATACAAAATAGGTCTAAGCCTACGGTTCTAGGGTTAGACCACAGCCAAGGACAGGAAAGGCTAGCACAGCTACTGACAATCTAGATCCAGTAGGTGCCTAGGCCTAAGTAATAATCGACACTGTATTTCTGTAGCCATCACTAGCTTAACCAGAGTAGACCAACCGTATGATTTGGAAATCCATGAGCACATTTTGGAAAAAAAAAAAATGTAGACCCATCTAACGTTAGTACCCTTACGTTAGATCACCGTAAGGGACTAACATTACTATCGTTTAATGTTGTAGAACGGGTCTAAAACTAAGAAGAAGCCTGCTGACTGCGAGTAGTGCTAACGTTAGTGCATGCTACGACTGCTAGTGCTAGACTAATTAACTGTTAGATCTAGTGCTTAGGGTCTAGACAGACTAGTTTAGGTAATCTATATAAGACTTTAATAATAAAATGTAGATTTCTAGAGATCTTATCACTAATAATATCAGTTACATCTTGATGGGCTAGACTTTCAATTATCAATATCCTTTCTTATCAACGTGTAAAAAAAATATCTGGATCTGTTTCTGTTTCTGTTCCGGTTCCGTCGGTATAGATCTAGAGGTCTACTCAGAATTAACTGTACTCCACCAACGTTTTGTAACTGTGTGTTAGTATGGTCGTATGTGCAGGGCAGGAAGAATGTTTCACATTTGAAGCCTCTAGACTAGACTAGATCTCTAACTGTTGGTTACTCTTTTTCAACGTTATGTCGTTAGACAGAAACCACGTCTAACGTTAGGCCCTAACGTTATGTGTTTACTGTTACTGTTACTAGTGTTAGTGTTCACGTCCACGTCAGTCGATCCAGTAGCAGTGCAATAGTACTAAGCCATTATGGTCTAGACTTACAAGAGCCTGTCCAGACCAGGGGCCTAGCCCTAGTAACTTAGTTTATACAACGTGTACTATAGACTATGTCGATTTAATTTATAAAATTCGACTGGAACACGTATGTATAGCGAGGTGCCCGCTCCTCGTCAGGGGCCCGAATACCGTCACCCCACTTAAAATTGTTTTAAGCGCACTAAACAAAAATTTATGCCTGGGACTGTGTTCAGTACGCTTGAAACTTGGCAGGGCTACCACAACCAAGCAAATTGTGGTGAAAACCGAACAGTTTTTCGCGAAAATCTGAAATTTAATCGGAATACGTGTTATAAGTATAACCACTGTCCCCGCACGCATCTTTTATGTGTATGTCTATGGGAGCATCACGGTCACCCGCACACGTCTTTTACGTGCTTTGTCTATGGGAGCGCGGGTGACGAGTTGCGGGCCCCTTCCTTAGCGCGCAACTTTTTTTGCATCGTTCGCGTTTGACGACGATAGTTGCAAATTTTCGATATCGATCAGTGAACTTGTGATTCCATTGGAATTTTCAGCATTTTTCCTGTATGTGAGTTGGATTTCAAAGAATTTCAGTGGCAAAATGTGATTCAAATATGCGCAAACATTAACTATGACGAGGTGCGGGTCACCCAAGTATACATAGATCTAGGGCAGACTAGGCCTAGAACCACTTCTAGGCCCACACACGTATTTAGGCCTAGCTAGATATGGGTCTAGTTTATAGCATACTCAGTAGGGCCTAGGCTTAGTATAATTCAAACATTAGACTAAAACACTTAACAAGTTAGTCCAAGGCTATGCATATGATACAGTACCGGTCCGGCGGTACGCAAACAGAATTTTAACCAACCCACAGACTGTGTAATCTGCCCTCGTTCAAACTCTATACATGGGACTACGTATGGACAAAACGGCTGCAATGGACGCGAGAAGCCCATATTCATGGTAGAATTACTCACGATTGCACTCTTAGTCGTTGTAAAACTCCCTCCCCATCTCATCTTCGTCATCATGTTGAGATAGATCAGTAAGCAATTGTGGAATAAAGGAAGCATATCCAGCCAAATCTTGATTTGTACTTCTTCTACCACCTTGCTTCACTGAAAGTTTTCGATCATCGTCGCAAGCAATTGTCGCAGAATTTTGAACATGTTCAAAGTTCTGCGATGGGGCTGCGATCCCTGCGATATCCCCAAATCGCCGGTTGTCGTATCGCAGACATCCTCACACTGTGCGATTTCTCGTCGTGCGACATCGCAAAGGGTAAATCGCAGTAAAAATCGCACAGTGTGAGTCCGCCCTAAGTAAGGTGCATGATTTGAATCACACGAACCCGGAGTTCAAGGGAGCGCTGTTGACTTTGGCCTAATGGAGATTGAAAATGTAACCCTAGTACTACAGTATGTATACGCTTATCAAATACATAATTATTCTCGAACTTCACAATAAAGCCGATTCGACTGGTGAGTAGGCCTATAATTATGTCGAAAATGGTCGAAAATGGTCGACATAATATACCTGTCAATCCCAGTTCGTTTCTTGATTTGGCCGTTGTAACATATTTGGTACGTATAGGCCTAACATGTTATAGCGAACCGCGAACTCCTGTTGAACGTGTTCAACAACCACATATTATTATACAGCAAATTAATTTAAGACAGAGTATTTAAGCATACGTTTAAAGCGGAAAAGAAAATGAGTAGGCGCATAATCTGTAATATGTACTTGTTCAAAATTGTTGTTATTGGCAAAGAGAGGACCTCGTAAAGGACAATCGTAAGAGGATGTGGGCCTCTCAATAAGGATGAAGATGGCGGCGATTACGTCATTGTTCAACAGCGCCCTCTTAAATCCCAAGTCCATGTGCCTTTAAGGGGATAGCAGTGTGCCGGTTGAGGTGAGGAGTCAGCTCTAAACTTTTTGCCAGATACTTATAAACCACTCTATGAAAAAAAAAAAAGAAAGTTAAAGAACACAAGTGGAATTGAACGTTTATTTAATGAAAATCGGGTTTGAAATGGCTGGTGTATCCACAGGAACATTAATATGGTGAAACAAAGCAATCTAATAGAAGGTTGGCCCCACCTTTTATTAGGATCGCTTTGTTTTTAGATATCTTAGCCATTTCAAAACCAGTTTTCATCAAATCAACTTTGAATTCCTCCTGGAATTATTTAATTTTTTCATATTATTTTCATAAGAGCCAGATTTCTCATTATCTCACAAAAAAGAGAGAGTTGGAAACCCCATCTCAACCGGAACTATAACCTCATTCCTGTAACATGATGGCTACATGATATCATTATATTTATCAAAATGAAATCACTGATGAAATACACCATCCACTAGTAAGGCCTTGCCAGAGCTGTATCCTTCCACATGATTGCGTATTCATAGCTCCATCGGCTAATATTCACGTTTTTTGAGGCAGTTCGGCATATACCTCCTGATACCGCCTACATCCATTCCACTCAAATTCATGACTACATTTTGATTGTCGAAATGTCACAGCGGTTGTCGAAATACAATCAAAGAACTAATTTGGTAGACGCTCATGTGATTTGAAGTGTCTCTACCCTCGTATCATCTATTCCGCAGAAAGCTGAGAATGGGCCTATGATCTTTTAAAATATACACTCAGTTTTCAAACAGTTCTCATAACACAAGCGAAAACGTACCTGTTGTCATTTCAAAACATACATCTATATCGCAGAAACTATACTTTATCTAAATTGAGTAATGCATTTTTGTGAGGAATAATAAGAAATATAAAGACACAGCCGGCAGAGAACGAATAAGAAAGATGGGAAATGAAGTAAACGAACAGAGAGAAAAAAGAATAATGTTTATGCCTTCGAGTATGAGCTTACACTTACATCTGATTCTATGGTGCACTTTTGGGTGTTTAAAGGAGTCTTCACTATGTGTTTGTGTTGGGAGGGGGCGGGGGAGGAGTGTATTTGCATTGACGTGATGTTGCGTGCACATAGAAGATAATAGGCGAGTCCTATCATAATGCTTCATACTAAGATCCCACAGTGAGATTTGTGTGTGCATGGAAGAGTGTGAGTTCAGAGATGTGGGGGGGGGGGGGGGAGGGGATGTTAACCATGGGAGACTCGCCTCGCTTCCACCACTGCAGACAAGAAGGGAGAAAAACGTTTCGAATTCAAGTGGAACCTTGCTCTCGATCGTCAAAGATTGAAAAAAAAAGAAAGAAGAAGAAATAGATATAACACCTGAAAAATCCATCATGTCGAGATTAAGACTGCCAGACGAGCTGTCATATCTTCCAGCTCATGGGAGCGGAGAGTGGGGTCAGGGAGGCGCGAATGGAACAGCAGTCCCAAGGAGTGGGGACGGCGTCTGTCACATGGGAAACATCTTCACACATCATGACTTATACTTAAAGGGGAACGTTCCTCTCAAATATAATTATTCGGTAAATGTAGTAATATTAGTGACACACATAGTGAAGTTTTGAGGAAAAGCGGACAATCCGTTCAAAAGCTATGATTTTTTTTTACAGTAAAACTTGGTCAAATCCACTACAATTAGTGATGTGACTGCAGGGCAGCCTGCGTCAAACAGATTTACGTTATTTTTCATTTCATAACGGAAGAGCATTTTAGTTACTTCTTTCAGAAGGCAGAGAATAACATTACCCTTATATCAGTTTCAAGTATACCTACAAGGAAAGTGCACTTTTCATCAAAAACAAATTGTCATTTCAATTACATTGTTTTCTTTATCGTTGCCGACTGTGACATCACGATTTATTGCAGTGTTTGTTTGTATTATCCAGTCATAACAACCTATGGATTTAATTGAAACGTTAAAAATTCATACCTTTTGATCGAGTTTTCCGATTTTCCTCAAACTTCGCTGATGTGGTCTGACAACATTCCAGCATTTACTGGATTCACATATTTATTTAAGGCAGATTTCTCCTTCACATGTATAAGCCCAAAACATCTGCTCGCATGTGGTGCGACAAAGGCGGATCTACCTGCACCAGCGGCGATTCCCCTAATTAGTCCATGGGCCAGGCCAGATATTGGTACCATCTGAGGTGGCAAAACCTTTTTGGTGTCATTTTGTTTGTCGGGCATAGATATGCTTATCAAGCTATGATAGCATTTCCAAATGAGTAGCTTAGTCATAGTAAATGAATTTTTAACCAATTTGGTCTCGTTGTTATATCCCTATACTTCTGAATCGAAACTAACCGCTATACAAAGAAGAGCACTGTCTTCTGTATGTTCCATAGAGCTGTAAAATGCAGCTCTATGGTATGTTCACAGGTGTTCTGTTGTAAACGCGGTGCGCTTAGTCTTTATTCAAGGCAGCGAAGGGAATATCCAAAGATTATGATGTCCACAGCGCTTAGTCATTATTCTAGACGGCGAAGGGAATATCCAAAGCGTATGATACAGTGTATATCCTTTTATCTAAAAACAACAACAACAACAACAAAAGCAATTCCTCGTGAATTTTACTGTATCTTTCAATTATTTATCATTTTCCGGCGAAAACGCTACGGTGAAAACAATGATACCACGCCAATGTCGCTTTATTTCCCTCCAACAATATAAAGATAATGCAAAAACAATGTACCGGTACACTACGATACATTATAATGAATGATATTGTAAATGAACAGAGTGATTTTTGTTTACAACTGATGTATTTGTTGATAGGGTAGTATAAAAACAGTATAGATAATCCCTTTTAAGAGGAACTTTAGATATGATAACGGTACATTGGTCTAGACAAAGACTAAGCGCACCGCGTGACAGCTGTGGACATCATAACCCTTTGGATATTCCCTTCGCTGCCTTGAATAAAGACTAAGCGCACCGCGTTTACAACAGAACACCTGTGGACATACAGAAGGCAGTGCTCTTTTTTGTATAGCGGTTTAGTTTCGATTCAGAAGTATAGGGATATAAAAACGAGACCAAATTGGTTAAAAATTCATTTATTATGACTAAGCTACTCATTTGGAAATGCTATCATAGCTTGATAAGCATATCTATGCCCGACAAACAAACTGACACCAAAAAGGTTGTGCCACCTCAGATGGTACCAACAACCCACTTTTCGGGTCTTGGCCCATGGACTAAATAGACCGCGCGATCTCCTCTTCGGCAGTCCAGCGTCAGGCGGCTGTCGGTCTTCCCCTTTCGATTTTTGATTTCTAAGTATAGTGTTCAATCCAGGTTTACCCCATGATGAACCGTGGCTTCAAGGGAAATGAAACCCAATGGATATATGCATGCATGATGGATTGAGTGAATGCAGCAATATCAGTAGAAAACATCAGCAAAAGTTTAAGGAACATCGGACAATCCGTTCAATAGTTATGAATCTTTAAAGTTTTGGTGCGCCATGAACGCTGGATGAGAAGACTGCAACATTTTAATTTGTGACCCCATGGAAAACGATATAAAGAACATATAAACATAATTTTACAAAATTTCAGGGTTTTTTTGTTTTGTTAATGAAAAGTACACATTCCCTCGACTATATGCTACCGACAAAAGGTAAAAATCCCCCTGCTTTCTGAAAGAGTAAGTAAAGTGAAAATATGTTGAACTTTCTTTGCATTCCTTTTTCGATCGTTCCCCATATATCACGTCACAAAGTATCTTCTCAATCAGCCATGGCGGCACTGTTAACTTTAGATATGCATAACTTTCCACCTGATTGTCCAATTTTCCTGAAACTTTCACACAAGATAAGTGTTCTACCGGACTACATATACATTTGGGTTCACCCCGCCCCCTTCAAGGGCCTACAGAATATTACATACACGCTGTAAAGAAGAGAGCTCGCAGATATGCATTTAGAAAAGAATGAAAGATGAATTGTTATTGAAATGTGGGTTATCATTAATGTAAACAGTATTTTGCAAAAATACTGCGGTCAAAGTAGCTCCAACTACGTGTACGTACAAGTGTAAGAGTTTTGGACAAATGCGTGGATTAAAAAAAAAAAATCTTTTACAGATCTACTACATGACTGTATATGAATGTGCATTGATTATCGAAAAGGAAACAAATGAAAATTATCTATAAAGTATTTTCATCGTTATCTGCAATACTATCATTATTTCTTCGTACTATTTATTCCGTCTGTAATAATCATACATAGTATATATATATATATATATATATATATATATATATATATATATAGGCATATATACAATACAGGGTGGCCCAGAAAGAACGGAACACCTAAGATCTTTAATTTCAGCAATATTGTTTCGAATGTGTCATTATTTTACACACTATTGGAAATGCCATTCTTTTTCCAATAGAATGACACCAAGTTCTTTAATTTTTGTTAATGCATTATGATTTTAGGACCATTTTTGTCCACCCTTGCAATTTTCAAAATGTGATCATTTTGCACTCTCAGAGATACCGAAACCAGCGAGAATTCGGCTTGCCATGGAACCAGTCTGCCAGTAGCATTCATAATGATACATGTATTTACAATAACATTCACATTATTCACAATGATAACGGACAATGACAATCACACCGTCCGCCCCGCATTCCACACATTGTGCGCTACTGGTTCTATGGCATGCCAAATTCTAGCTGCTTTCGGTATCTCTGAGAGTGCAAAACAATCACATTTTGAAAATTGCAAGGGTTGACAAAAATGGTCCTAAAATCATAACGCATTAACCAAAATAATAAAGAACTTGGTGTCATTCTATTGGAAAATGAATGGCCTTTCCAAAAGTATGCAAAATAATGACGTATTTGCAACAATATATATATATATATATATATATATATATATATATGTATATATAGCAATAATAAAGTCACAATAGAGGAATGCAGGGAATGCATTAATAGCCAATCTTGATTTAATGAATAATCCGAATTTTCGAGGAACCTTCCTCTTCTTCAGGGATGACAGTGCGAATATTCACAATGATTATTAATAATAATAATAATAATAATAATCATTGTGAATATTCGCACTGTCATCCCTGAAGAAGAGGAAGGTTCCTCGAAAATTCGGATTATTCATTAAATCAAGATTGGCTATTAATGCATTCCCTGCATTCCTCTGTTGTGACTTTATTATTGCTATTTCTAGTACTGCCAATACAACAACTACAATATATGTATATATATATATATATATATATATGTAAGGATATATCACTTATTAAATGTTAACGTGGCAAACTGGAACACACAATGATACAAACATGCCATCTATTATACTGTATTACACAGAAGAACCTCGTCATATGTGACACTGCACCTCAAAACAAACAAAAAGTCGCCAGACATGAATTTTTAGTTAAGACCATATTTTGAAAGAGCAGACTTTAAGCTTTAAAATGATGTATAACTCAAATCAAATGGACTCTCCTAACATACCTAAATATTGGAAAGAAAGCACAAACTCAGGAAAAGTGTGAAGTGAGAAAAGAGGCTCTGAAGTACAGTGTCTATTCAAGCGCTTAATCTTTACCAAGCCGTACTGGCTGTGCAATGAATGGGACAAAAGACAGGAAGTAAACCACCAGAGTAACAACAATGAAGGGATTATCAGATTAAACTGAAATTAACCATGCCTCATAAACACATTCTGTCCATAATTAATGCCAACTTTCAAAGCAGTAGCACTATCCTTTCAAAAGTTATTAGAGTTGAAAGTGAAGAGTGTGGACAAGGTTTTTCAGAAATGAAAAAGGGATTCTAAAGACACACCTAATCACACTATTCTTCCAAAAATGTTCGAGATAAACTGCTAAAAAAAACACACTTTCCTGCCCGTTTTATGATACCAAATTTTAGCATAATGTAAAAGAAGACCCGCTCTTTCAGAAAATATGAAAAAGTCAAGTTTGGCTAGGTTGACCCATTTCACTTATTTTCAGTCCTCACGCAAAATCAGTGTGTGCGACTTTATGTTCGTTTTGAGGTGCACGGTCACATATGTAGCATCGTAGCAAGATGATGTCACCATCTGACATTCCGTTTCCGATTCCGTTTCCGATTTATCTTTTATTAGTCTATGACGGGACATTGAAATTCACTCCGAACACCACTTTTATAATGACAAAAAAAAAAGACAAGACAAGACAATGATGCTACGGAAACTTGAAAAAAAAACCACAATGTATAGGAAGTTTATTTTGTCCATAGTAACTCTGTCGATAACATAGTAACGGGCTGGTACCGCAACACACTTTGCATATACACCAATGCTGCATTGTACAGATATGCACAGACTTAAAGAAACACATACAGACACACAAACATACACAAATATATATTATATATAATAATTATATTCACCCTCCTAACTCTACAAAAAAAAAAATGGTTAAATCGGATTTTTCCAATTAAGTTGGTCCCAATGAAATAAAAGTCAAGAGACTTAGACAAAGCATAATTCTTTCATGTACAACGTGAATGACAAACAGCTATTTCAATATTGGTCATTTCTAGGTATGTACATGTAGGCCTATACAGTCGTGTACTGGGATACTGCAGTCAAAAACATTTCTTACTTCATACGTTGCACAAAACAACATACATACATGATACACTATAATCACTGCAAAGAATAAACCGCCATGATTGGTCAAAGAAGTGAAACAAACACCAAGTGGATGTTCTTACATGCATATTTCTCACTTTGAGGTTTCCCATTTTCATTTTTGCAAAGGGTAAACATGTACACATGACCGAACATTTCTACATACACAAATATTACAGTCTGCACTCCACAATGCATTATGAGAGGTTGCCACGACTCTAAAAGCACAATCGTGCTTGTTTTACACATTTTCAGCCACGAACACAGCTGAGACACTGCAACATAGAAAAAAAAAATCTGTCGAAGACCTGTGATCAATTCCAGAACATGATTGATATATGCAGTACACCAACCACTCAAACAGGTTCTTTAACTTGTCATTCATTCAAAGTCTGGAAGACTAGACTGGACGAATAAGAGATGAGTGAATTGCTCAAAAGACAACTCACAAACACAGCAGAATTATACCAGCGATTCAAAAATATGATTGTTAGACTAGCCCTCTTCCTAAAGTCCAGTGAATTTTCTTATTTCTCCTAATCTCAACAATAACGTGTTTTTTTCTTCATATCAAACTCATTTGGTCTAGGATTGAAGAATAGAAAAGTTAAGCACACCAATGGCCAGTGGAATCCCTCACAAACAGCAGGAAACACCAAAAAAGACTTGATATCAAAATAATACGCAGAAAAATTAAATCATAGGACTCCCAGGCACTAGGAGCTGAAGCATTATACCAACCATCTGGAAGCAAAAGGTTGGAATTTTGCACTGGACCATACGTACAGAAAGAATGGCACATACGGTACCATGGAAGTGTCACTTCACATCACTACACCTCTGAGCCTCATGCTATAACACACATAAACCATACCATTTTTGGAATGAAATGAATACTAACTTGTACTATACTTTATAAATTTAGAGGTGTAATTCATATCGATCACTTTCATGATCTGAAGCACATACTCTCCACAGATAATCATATGAAACAAATAACGATTATAAGGATCTTCTTCATACTGTGAATGATTCGGATTAATTTATCATCATTTTTCTCATTCATGCACAACTTGTGTGAAATGTGATGTTCAACATTACATTACGTCTGTAAAGTCAATTTCTAATGTACCTCGCCTTGAGGACATGATAATGCTGTGGATATAATACACTGTATTTCGATTCACACAGGTAGAGGGCTGCCAGATGATGACGTCAAAATGACATCATTTATTTTGAAGCTCTGTACACATTTTGAATTTTATATTATTAGTTTTTATGCCCACACACTCTGTGCCATCTCCACTGCCCGAGATGGGAAGCATCCATTCTGACTTTGCCACATCACGGTCATCAGCGACATCTTTTTGTCTGTGATGTCTCATCAAACGCCATCACTGTCATTCACTCTGGAATTAAAACACTTCTTCTATCAAGGGTACACAAACGTCAGCAGTCCATATTCAAAGGACCAGCAGATATGATCAAGTTTACCATTTTTGTTTTGGGTTTTTCAGTATCCCCTTTGGTAACAATCAGGGTAGCCCAGATGCCTGTTGTACAAGACACCTTTGCATGTCACTTCACATGTATACTTGTAAAGTTCACCATGGGCGTATGTATACGCCATTTTTCTTGAAAGGAACTTGTGACAAAACAAGGCACTGTAGAACAGCCATTGTGGTTCTTAAACATGAATATTCATGAGTAGTACTGTGATTACGTAATAGATGTCTTGCAAAAAGCTGCAGGTAAAAATAAAAAATGAACTCAGGAATGTAGAAATGGAAGACACATAAATAAACGCACCAAAAATATATTACTGGCACTCTAATCCAACAATGCTATCAGTTCACTAATGTCAAATCAATGTAAAATCAAGTCAAATCATGAGCAGCATGTGTGCCTACGTAATTAACGACAACCAACATTTACAGCTTGTGAAATTTCACATTTGATATCACATACACAGATAACAGATGGGCTTCACTGTACAATGATTTTCTTCATCACAGTGCAGTGTAAAGTGCAGGTGGAGAAAAAAATACATGTACCTACAAAAATATCTGATTTTTTTTTCTTTCTGTGACATAACATTCATGGTATATTTCTGCTGAGCAAACCAGACGGCAAAATCAAAGATTTTTGTCACTCGGGTGCATGCAGTAATTGTCTTATATATTCTATGTGGAAGATGTGATACAGATTCTTGATTAAAGCACTTTGGTGCATGTACTATGTTAATGTACTGTGTAAATACTTTTGATTCAATAAGTATACACATGTAGTGATTCAATCCATTCCATCTTTCATGGCTAGACATTTTATATAAACATATAGTGTCACTGGGGCGACAAGACCTCGTACCTGAAATTTTGGTGAAAATGACTTTTTTTGATTAATGGTCAGATAATCAGTTAAGTGATGTCCTGTCCAAATCCTAGCTGTCTTACTCCCAAAATAAAGCCACCATGGCATATCAAAGGAAAGGCTATCCCATTTGATATAGTACTTTGGTTGGGATGTTTGTTTTTTTTTTGCTCTCCTGAACATTTGACATTTTGTAGATACGAAGTCTTGTCGCCCCAATGAGGATATAGCTTATGAAATAATTAAACTTTGACTGATTTTCTTTGTTATATACAGTCTGTAAGTACCGTGATTTGTCATCCCATACATTATAATTATTGGAAGATTGATCAAGTCATAATCACACTTTTTGTGTGTGTATGTGTTAAATGACACGAGTACATGCACTTAGAAAAGCCCCATGCAAGCTGCACATATTTCTTATAATAATCTTTAAACTAAAATTTCTTCTCTAAATCTCTTTTAGCGCTACAAACATAAATCTACAGATGATGGAAGACAGCATGGTATTGTTCACCTGAAATGGAATTACACAAACTGATGGCAAGTTTGGTTTTGGTTGAGTTGGTTAAGTCTTGAGTTTACCATATGAAACAGGTAGTTACAAGGAAAGTGGTCATACCATAGTACAGTATGTATGACATACAAGAAACTACTAGATTGCCATGTGGTTTTTTGTTTTTTTTAAACATGATTGATACGATTTAAGTAATACTCTATGCCCTTTGTTTTGTGTTTTTTCTTTGTTAAGGTACACACATTGAATACATTTTAGGAGACACTTCTCCCATAAAATCATTCTGTACAACATCCATCCACTTCACTCCAGTTTCAACAAAATCAGTTTCAACTGTTAGATATTATCAGTGGATGCATCGTAATAGGAACTACCCATGTATTCTTCAAAGAAAAATATAAATATATGGTCAATGACATTACTGTCTGAAGATTGTCAAAAGGAATATCGAAAACTTAAGCTCAGCATATACTCCCAGCTAGCTGGAGGCTGGAATTCATATTTCAGACAAAATCTGATAAAACTGTTGGTTACAAACGAAGGTGAAAAAATAAAGAATGTTTGTACCAATAGCATAAATAATAGCATAATTCTTAAAAACTTTTGGTCACAAACAAAGGTGAAAAAATAAAGAATGTTTGTTCCAATGGCATAAATGATAGCATAATTCTTTTTCCTCCCTCTCCCTCTTCTTCAGATAGTTTTTTCTTTCTCTCTCTCTCTCCCTCTTTTGTTGAAATGTGTCACTTTTTTCATTGTCAGTGAGAAAAAGAATACTGAAAACAGCAAACCACATACAACCAATTATACTGTTTGTTTGTTTGTTTGTTTGTTTGTTTGTTGTTGTTGTTGTTTTTTTTTTGGGGGGGGGGGGGGTAATTTTGGTCATCAACAATTATGAGTACTATCTTAAATATTTCACAGTTAGTCCGCATGATTCACAACAAAACACATTTGAGTACGGAGTTATTCACAACAACAACAAAACTGCCTGTCTTTTTAGACTTTTTTTTTTCCGCAACCACAACTGTTCTTCTATCAAACACTACCATTTCAGGTGGAAAAAGCAAGATGAATGTCATAGACAATCAGACCATTGTACAGGCAAGAATGATCCCAGCTCCCTACCTCTCTGAACTGTATACATGTACTGTATATGCAGAATATTTTGCAAGGTTTTTATTTTTGTGAATTTCGTGAGTCAAGTGCTATTATCCCCGAATTTAAAAACATGCGAAAAGTATTAACTCTGCTCCCGACATGAAAGTAACATACACACATACATTTCTCTATTCAGTACTGTGCTCCACAATCATGAATTCAACCACTCGGGAAATTGCCGGAAAGTCCTGATCTGCAAAAAATTAGACTCGCTACATATATGGCAAATACAGTACCTCATCTCAGCAGCGTGGTAGCGCAGCCATTGTGGAACCAATATGTCCATCC
Source organism: Diadema antillarum (assembly GCF_040938485.1). Lineage (NCBI taxonomy): Eukaryota > Metazoa > Echinodermata > Echinoidea > Diadematoida > Diadematidae > Diadema > Diadema antillarum. The sequence continues at coordinate 695,026 of NW_027272389.1, forward strand.
CAGCGTTTTAAAACAATATTTCCCAAAAATTCTCTGAGATGCGGTCAAGGTGATGTTTCTCTCTGACAGGTGCACAGTCCCGGTAGTGTAGAGGGCGCTGTTGATGATACTGCCGATCACCATGAGCATTGATATGAAGATTACCGAAGTTGAGCTGTCATCAAGAGTAAAGTGCGTAGGTGTTGCTAGGTAACGTTGCCTTCATTGTCTTCTCTGCGCATCGCACAGTCTGTAGTAATGCCACGGAGCGTGCACATGTGCTTGTTATTATGACACCACAAAAAAAGTTTGCTAAAGCTGTCATCCCCCTCAGCCGAATCATGAGCCGAACAGTGATCGTACCACTGACTACAGTGAATTGGACTTCTTCCGGCTCGGGGAAGTGGGCCACAGTGTAAGCGCTAAAGAGGAGTCGATAGCATAGGTCTCTATAGGAAACTTGCGCCGTGCGCCCACGTACGCATTTGACTAAAACACCGGGACCATGCACCTTTAACACCTTCAGTGCCAGTAACTTTTGAGAGTGTGTACAATGATACAGGGTTGTCTGTGCCAACTGACACTCAAAACACACAGAGGATTAAAAGAAATGACAACTCTTGGTTTGAGTTATTTCAGGGTTGATCTTTTGAAAGTATCCATGAATCAGTGGAAATTTGAATGAAATCAGGCAAATAAATCATTATGAAAGTCACAGTTTTTGGGAAAAAAGGGAGAAACAAACACAAGATAGAAACAGACCAGTCACTAGAGAGGGGTTAACCAAACTGGTCACAACTTGCACACTTGTCTGTTTGCATTTTACAGAAAACTTCATCTAATCTTTTAGCTTCTTCTGATTCATTTTGTTTCTTTTTATTCAAGGTCCAACCTTGTCGTTCATCACACAGAATGAATGTCTGCATGCTGTATCACGATTCCACAGAAACAGATAATTTCAATTACAAGGCAAGGCAATTGCCAGATTGTGTCACATCCGCACACAACAATGTGGAATGCACTCTCTCATACACGAATTGGATAAAGGACAGGCATCCATTTTGATTCATTAGTCCTGTTTCCACTCACAATGGGATGGGAGACACAAGAAATTGTGACTTCCACATCCCATGCCCAATTCAGTTCAAATTTTTACTGACTCATTTAAATTTCCATGATGTTTACACTGAAGATAACTTGACATGAGAGTTTTAGTGTCCCTTAAAAAATGTGCTTGATGGGATCAGAAGGACTGGGGTGGAAGGGTCGAGGGAAGGGAGAGAAAATTGCCAATCACCACACTGTACACTTCTTGTCTGCATTCATCAGTGTTCCAGCTGAACAGTTGTAAGCTTCTGCAAATTCAGGCATGTTTGAGACTGCACCATTTACTCTGCAGATATAAAACAGAAATGGAAATGGCTATATGAGTTTCTGTCAAACAAATTTCCTCATTTAGGTTCAGTCATTGCTAGAAGGAGAAATATTAATCATTAACAAACAAAAAAACGGAATGCAGAAGACCTCTCATGCCTGAGCTACAGTAAATTCTTGCTACATTACAGATGAATCAAAAGAATGCTTTGTAGAACACAGAACATTTATTCCTTGCAATCATCATATCACATGATTGTTATAACAGAACTGCAATCAACACTCGAAATACAATCTGTATGTCATGTGTGACAGTCTAACATAATATGACTTCTGATTAACAAACTGCCCTTCATCCGCATAAACAAGCACTGAATTGATCAGTGTTTTAGTAGTAGCCATGACAAAAGAAATCATGGGCATACATACTCGAGCAGGATTCGAACCAGTTCACGTTGATATAGGGCAATTTGTTAATCAGTTGCAATGAAAACAACTCAGTGGAAGGATTTCATGAATTTGAATAATATGACCGCTCTCTGGGTCATATATACTACCGCACAAGTAGGAGCGGGGGAGAGAAGTAGCAAACCACAAAACCAGAAGTGGCACATTATTGATAAATCGCTGTATCACCTGTATTTTTCTGCCGAGTGCGGGTCTACGTAGACGGACAATTCTGCACGCTGAGGAGTGATGAATGAACACCAGACCTGGCTGAAGCCCAGGAAAAAGAGCTGGTCATCGGTCAGTCTGAGGGACTCCACTTGGCGAGTCTCGTTGTGGGACTGTCGCCACACCTGGTAGGCCTGGTAGGCAATCTTCAGCCCCCCGTTGTCGGCAATGTTCTCGGCCAGGGTGTACTCCCCGTTGAGCTTTTCCGAGAGGAGGTGTAAGAAGATGGATTAACCCGTTGAGGACAGACTGATTTGCTATAACATGCATTTCCCATAGATACCTGCCGGAGTATACTCGGGACTCGTCTTCAGTGGGTTAAACATTTCAAGTTTGTTGGCGAATAAACAGGGAAGGATTTTCATAATTTTACATGAAACTCAGAGCAATACGTTTGCAGGAGTGATACTTTTCATCCTGCAAGTCTTTTGAGAGCATTTCAAGCAAAACCACTCTACTCCTAGATTCTCAAAGTTGTTTTTTTTTTCTATCCTTAGCAGTTTCCATCGGTGCCGACCTTTTCGCGTGTGTTTAAATTCGCGGTCGGCACAATCTGTGAATTCACAGTCAGCAAAAACTGTTTTATTTGCACATGAAAACCCAAACTATAATCCAATTATTCTTTTATTTATCAAATAGAAATTAAAATTAAATGCAGGCTTACCTGAAATCCCATCTCTCAAGTACTTTATAACATGCTTGTACCTACATTGCACAGAATCTTCATGTGTGCATGAGCGCAATAGCATTGTAACAAGCGGCGAGTTCAAAACATTTCCTTGCGTGGTTAATTTCGCGTGACTTTTCAAAACATTTTCACGTGCTGTTAAATTCGCGGTTGAACCTCAAAGCACAAAAAGCGCAAAAATAAAACCACTTTTACAGTATAGGCAATGCATAGCTATCATGCAACAGGCATGGGCAGAGCGTATATGTGGCAAGCACATTCTAAATCTTGCCCTTTTAATCATGACAGAAACGCAGTTACTTCACAAAAACAAAAGTATTTTCAGATTAACAGCAGGACCGCAGTTTGAGTTTTTTACAGTTATAGGTGACTGGCAGAATCGAAGTGACAAGAAGTGTCTACATTTTTGACACTTTTTGGTACTCACATGGTGGTCTCCAACCTTGTAGGCCGAGTACTGGTCCACCATACACACCGTCTCATTCTCGTAGGCCTCGGCAGACACGTTCCCCCACCAGTCCCTGAGGTTACCGTCGAGGTCAAACTTTCGGCCGTGGTTGTCGAAGCCATGGGTCATCTCGTGACCCATCACCATGCCGATGGCCCCAAAGTTCATTGACCTGACAGAGAAGGTGGGGAGGAGGGAGGAAGGGGGAGAAGAACTGTTGAGGAACACAGGCAAAAAGTTCTCTGTCTGTTTTCTGGTTTCATTTATGAAGATATGATATGGCTTCTGAGTGGACAAACTTTCAAAAAAACATTTACTGATCATTTGAAGAACATTTTGCAGACTTTCCATATCACATAAGAATAGTTACAATATCCTGGGTAAGCTATGATGAATGTATTTTATGTCTCTGTCTGAGAAAAGCAGCTGAGTGCAGAACAAATAATTTCCTTCATCATTTCAAACCAAAGAAGATACAAAAGCATTACTTGGACAATCTGATCTTCATTTCATTTTAACAAGGTTTTGATGTCATTTTGAATTATTTTACTACAGCATTTTCAAATAAAAATAAGAGTTCGAACAAAAGACTACATTTGAGCAAACAATGATTAATGATCTTATGCACAATTTGCACTGCCCTCACAGCTCATTTCATAACTGTTCATTAGAACACTAACCCTCCCTAACCCCACAGTATTTTCCATGAATAGTTATATTAATTTGTGCAAAAAAGGAAGAAGCAATAGATGGTGCATTTGAAACAAAAAAAATGAAACATTAACAACTTTCAAATGTACAATACAGTATAGTGCTGCATTGTTTCCACTCCTGCAACAGTCGCCAAAATATGTAATGCTAAACATGCATACTTGTATAAAAATTACTGCAAACACTTGCATCCATAACTTACATAGGATACATGACATCATAAAAGGGCGACTGCAGGATGCCTGAAGGGAAGACTATTTCATTGAATGTTGCAGAGTAGTATGCATTGACCTCTGCAGGGGTCATGTGCCACCTAGATTTGAAAAACAACAACAACATAAATGCAACAAAAATAAATTCCTTTTATACTTTTGTTAAAGTTTTAACATTACCTTGCAGTTTTGAAATATATAGTGGATGAGTACAATTGAGATAGTCTCAGCATCTTCCATTCTAACCAAAGTCTACCATGTGGAGTACCAAAGTGTGATGTCATAGTCATTCATTGCCGTGGAAACTAGTTCTAAACAACATCACACAGCTAGAATATCTGTGAAGAGAACAGCTACTAACAAAGCTCAGCTGGAAAAAAAAAGTTTGTATTTCAGTACAATGGGACTGCTCTTCAAGCTGCCATGCAGACGACCGTGTGAAACAAAGTGATTGTATGGGTTTGTGCTGCCCACAGAAATAGGTAGGTAGCTTCGAGAAAATGAATTAAATCGCATGCCAGATTAACCTACTACATACAAAAACTAGCTAAATCCTCTGCAAAGGCTATGGAGGTTTCAGAATCTTGCAGACGACAGGTTAAAAGACATCACATCCTGACATAACTTCCCCAACTTCACCACGGTATACAGATGTCGACTGCTTTTTTGTCGCATTGTTGGTCAGCTCAACTCCATGCTACAACATATGTCTCAGGGATAACAATATCAACAATGCCCCAATTGAAACACTCTATATCTGTTGTTTTACTGACCATATGAAATGAAATGAAATCTTACTTGGTCGATCCAGATTGCGCATCCCCGCAAAATTGCACTATCCAATTAACCTGTCTGTGCTGCCATTGACATCTGCATTGCTATCGCATTAGACAAGGATCACCTCTCACGATATGTAAGCCAAGTGTTGGCAGTACGTGTACATATGTATCACTACAAACCAAAAGAGGGCACCTTAGTACTACAGGGCATTTTTTAGTATTATGGGATAGCTTGGACACAATGGGGCTGAAGGCAATCATTGAATTTTGACCCCTATGTAAAGGCAACCGCACACTATAAGACTTTCGGTCGCACAACTGACCGATTTTGGATCTGAAATAAAACAAACATGTTTATTCTGAGGCTATTGTGATTTATTTCGGATCCAGAGTCAGTCAGTTGTGCGACCAAAAGTCGTATAGTGTGCGGTGGCTTTAATTTCATCCACTCAGAATGGAGGATTCATCATCATGAGGAATATAAAGGACTACCATAAATGCTTACTCTGTTCGGTCAACTGGCTTGCCGAGATGCTTTCTCATCCACTGGAGATTATAATCCTTAAGATTCAGAGCATTCTCGAAGCGATTGGAAGACGATATGTTTGCCTGGAGGTATAATGATATTTAAGGGACATTCAGTCAAGGAATGAGTAAAATGACAATATTACCAATGAAATAATATCCTCTGCATCAATGACCATTGTGTTTATGTTATCTGCAGATAATTCAAGCCTAGCACATAATGTCACACTTTATATCTGATCAAAATTCTGTCATGTTACACAGATGTAGTGCGCTTAAAACATCAATGTTTTCTCACACATGATCAGGCAATTCATGAATGATAAAAACAGAAACAAGAACTAAACCCAAAAAGCCGCACGACATTCAAATTTGGTAATCTACCAATATTGATATTTCAAAACTTCCATCCATCTACCAATTCCCCCCTCCACCCCCATCCATCTAATTACAGTCACTGTGGGAGGTGGGAGTGGCCATGTCATGTTTAACAAGATCAGTTATTTACTTCCACTGTGTATTTCCTGTTTAAATTTCAACGCTGTGAAGTTCTCTTTTCTTCTTACTGTGGCATAGTAGTCATCCAGCTGCTCACGGTCCTCGATCCACACTGGGAAACCAATCTTTGGCTTGATGGCCTTCGCCTTCTCAGCCGCCGCCGCTTTGGTTTCGTTGTCCATCCACACGACATCGGGGATGTTTTCGAGGAATGCGTTTCGGATGTACTGGATTAGATCATCCGTCTGTCAAAACATGTGAAAGCAGATATTTTGCTATTTATCAAACTGACTGGCCAGTGGGGGCCACTGAAATGTAGGATTCAAACAAAAGCAATAACTTTCCAAATTTTAGACTTTACCATCATCATTACTGTTATTATTGCTATTCATATGTTATCGTTATCATTACTACTATCACTATCATCCAAATTATCATTTCTTATCATTATCAAAATCACAATCATCACTGTTATTGCTGTTGTCATTGGTGATGTTGGTATTGTTATAATTATCTCATAATAACTATATTCTCATCACTAACATCAGCATCATACCAATAGATATTGAATTTTCTACTACCGGTCTCAATCTCTGAGAGAAAGCACTTCCACGCCCAAGTGTTCGACACAGTGCACTCACCTCGTTCTTTAAGAGCGGCGTCACCATCTCCCTGACAAAGAGGGCGCCGGTCACAAAGCCAAAGTCATTGTCGGTGCGCTTGAGGCAGGTCTCCCACAGCGGAAAGGAGCTGTTAGAGCCGCTGAAGATGGCGTTGTACTCCTGGATGATCTCGTCATAGATTCTGGGGAGGTACTTCAGCATGGGCTTTATGGCGCACCAGTTGAGGTAGTCGGCAAGGAGGCTGATTTGTGGGGAAAGCGGTTTCGAGAGACTTTAATATGCAGAGGTCTTGATTTAAAAGGTCACATATCCATTTTACAAACGTCACAAATTTTTGCACAGTTGAATAATAATGCCTCGCAACATCATGTATGACATCTTACAGTAATACATGACAACAGTTTTTAAAAAATGAGAAATTTAACCCATGTTATTTGTGATAACGCTCCCCTTTGATATTGAGAATATAACGGTGTGAATTTTGAGTAACTTCACTGGACCTCAATAGTATTGTTCCTCGCCATCATAGAGAAGTTTCTAGTTTTATTATTCAGAGGAAAGGTCTAAACTATCTACCACTACAACATACAAGCTTATGGAAGACATACACTTCTCACGGTTGCAAAAGGGATACATAACTTTAATGCACTGAATTCCCCACACAGACACAAATACTTACCATCAACATTCACATTGGCAGTATGCACTTTATCTAAATTTGTAGTTAGAGCCACATAGAAATTAGTGATTACATTAAACATCAACATAAATGTTCAAATTAGAGTTAAACATCCAGCATTTTCCTCAATCATGACAACATTCTGACTTGTTTTTACAGGTCAACATACATTCTACTTGACATAAAAAACAATAATCAGGCACTTGAAAGGAATTGGGCTGCATAGCTGCAAACACCATTAGGACATTAATGCATAGATATGATTGATGCAAGAAGAGCGTACATGTCAGTCCGGGAAACCCGCTCACGAGGCCTGCTTCCCAATACGAGCACTCCTCCGCCTCATGAGGCCTCCGGAGAGCCTCATGACGCCCCCGGGGAGAGAGACTCATGAAGCTCCCTGTTCAATTTTTATTCATCTCACATCTGACATATAAATTGTCGCAACTTTGCACGGTGATTTTTTGTTACACACACATGTCCACTATCCATGATGAAAAGAAGTAAAAATTCTGTCTGTTTTTTTTTTACAACAATCGAGTTTTAATCAACCGATGCACAGTGACCCATCGAAACATGGGCGCCGGCGGGTTTGCTCAATGCAAGGATGCTGCACCTAGCAGCCTGATCCGACTATATATTTTCGGTGCTTTTTTTTGCGGCTCTCACATCTCTTTGCGCAATAATCAGCCTCGTGAAGTTGAAGTCTGACATCTTTTTACAATAATTCGTAACAAGGAAAATAAAATCAGTACTAACCTGATCTTGTGCATATATTCCAAATTACTATTCCACAATGATAGAGTAGGTGGGTACTCCAGTTTGTTAGCAAACTAATCACTTTGTACGTATAACGGGTTCACTTTCTTCGTCAATTCCGCCATCGGCTAACCTTTGGGCGCTTTTTCTGGAATCCCGCGACGCGACGCCACATCACATCACGCATCCAGCACATACAGACAGCGCGCAAGCTGTGAGATTTTTAGAGCGAGCTTGTGCATGCACCGGAGAATACAGTATCCTCTGAGGCCTCATGAGCGGGTTTCCCAGACTGATGTATGTCAGTGTTTCTGTATCCAGCACTGAAGATTAGATTATCATGTAATACAGTGCTATGGTGTATTTCTTGAATGAATTACACTCCAACCTCTGTTATCCACCCATGTCAGGACTGGCGCCAAACCGGAAAAATGAGATATGCTCAAGCATGTCATTTTCAAGCAAGCTGTGGTGGGGATAGTGACATGTACCCGAGTCATTGCTAAATCACTATGCACTACAATGATATACATAATGTTTGCATGTTCAACCATTCAAACAATGTGGTAATGAAACAGAGTAAGAAGCGAGTGAGTGGGCGAGGGTTCATTTAACACCTTTTATTTGTTTGTTTATGTTCCTTCTAGCAACACTATTTTTCTTTTGCTTTTTACAAAATTTTGGGGTACACATACTACAGTAAGGCAGTGACAAAATCAACTCCTTTATGAGTGACAAAAATAATTACTTCAAGGAAATTTCAAACTTAAACTAGAAATGTCGCTATGGCGACTGGTATGCCTCCGCCATGATGCATGATTCTCCTTATAGGTCTAGATAGTACATGTGGACAATGTGTGATTACATTGTCACAAAATTGGCTAAATATCAAAATGACAAGTTTGTCACAAATGTGTTGAATGTTCACCTTCCTTGACGTAGGTTTAATTGGATGAATAGGAGAGCATGTATGACTTGGGATTTAAGGACTTTAACTTGACTTTGACCAATTCATACGTTTATGTATTGAGTAATCTCCAAGGTATGGAGAAAAAGTGCAATTTCTGTATTGAATAGTAAATTGTTACCATTTTCATCTGGCCTTTGACCCTAAAATTCATAAGATAATCACTGTCAGGCAGAACATGCATAAATATGTAGAAAGCTTAAAGATAACTTGAGCCACTTCCGAGATATGAAGGAAAAAACTTAGTTCAGCACTTTCACTTGATCTTTGACCTTTTGACCTTTGAGGCAAAAACAAAACAAACAAAAAACTTTCCAGAGAATCTCTATTAGGTTATACATGCATACACCAAGTGTAAAAAAAAATAATCCTGCTGGCATTGCTTAAACATGAGGGAAATAGTAAAATTTTGAAGTGTTGCCCTTGACCTTTGACCCCTGACCTTTGACCCCATGAACCCTAAATTGTCTAGATAATCACTGCCAGTCAGTACATGTATGTTCCATGAAGATACCTCGAACAATTTCCAAGGTACGGAGAAAAAAGTGAAGTTTTAATATTTTTACTTGACCTTTTGACCTTTGACCTCATGACCCCAAACTTTCACCAGAGAATCTTAAATGGGTAATACATGAATACACAAAGTTTCAAGAAAATATCTTCAGGCATTGCAGAGATATGGTGGAAATAGTGAAATTTTATGAATATGACCGTGACCTTTTGACCTTTGACCTTCAGCATGTGCACCCAAAAGTTGATAGGCACAACTTCACCCCCTAATACACATACATGCCAAGTTTCATTAGGATACTTCAAAATGTTTTTTAGTTACGCTTGCCACAAAATTCATTACGGACGGACGGACGGAAGGACAGACGGACGGACAACCCGAAAACATAATGCCTCCGGCACCACTTCGTGGCGGAGGCATAAAAAAAAAATTGTGCACTGAATATAGTACATTGAATTTGGTCTTAGATCTCTTCATAGAAATTCTCTTATTACGGCCTGGAAATGTGTAAGAATTAAAGAGAGGGGAAGTGGAGGGTTTTTAAGGGCAATCATGAGAGAGTTTACCTCTTTGGCGTCTGTTCTAGAAGGCCATTCAATTTTTCGAAGTAGGCGAGGGTTGGAACCATGACATCTTGGTCCAGAGGAATGTTATCGGCAAACATTTCATTGACATACAGGCTGATGTTGATCTGCAGGGAATATAATAATACATCATCTTTGAGAACATGTCTTCAAGACAAACTCTGCACAGTATGACATGAAATCCACAACACATGATATCTTCACTTTACTGCTGTTTGAATATGAAAAGCATGAAAGCACACTAGAAAGTGACAAGAAAAGCACATTTAGTCTGTGTTAAGATGTGTTGCAGTCACTTCAACATCCCTTACATTTTCTTGTTGTTCTACTTTTTGGACGTTTCTCTACAACATTCATATAATTATACAGATTACACTGAATGAACTAGGAGGGAGAAAATTATTTTAGAACATAGAAAGCATGAAAACTCACTGAGGTGCCATCTAAAAAAAAAAAAAATAGTTAAGACATAATATGTAGCTTTACGTTGGCACAATTCCTAAGTCTATCTATGCACTGAATACACAATTTCTTGGCAAGAAGGCATCAATGCAAAATTTGTCTCCAAGAATTTTACGAACAGGTAATGCTGATCTTTACCCTCTCACCAAGGACTCACCAAGGGAAGCATGTCAGCAAATTCTCTGAGGGGCATCTTGTTGTAGAGCTTCACCGGATCATCTTGCTCCTCCTTGGGGATGTAAATCTGTGATAAGAAGCGAGTGAGCGGGTGAGGGTTCATTTATAGTGTTTTCACACTTGTACATCATTTTTCGTCAGAATCCACATCCACAAGTTCTGCTTGATTCTGGGCATATATTTCTAATGTGGAAGACCTCAAAGGCAAGCTCTAGGAGGTGGTACTCGATTTGATTATGTATTCATATTCCATCATGGTGAGTGGGTGGACATGTACATACCTCCCCTTGCACGTAAAACATACAGGGAGTAGCAAGTTTGGTTGACGTGCCATGAAGTTTGTGACAAAGTCGTTGTACAGACGGACATCTTACAGTTTAATAGTGAGCAGCAAGGAGACACGTTTAGTATAGTATCTGAACACTGCATACATTTTAACCCCTTGAGGACGAAGTTATTTTGCTGTAACACACATCTCATATAGACACCTGCCTATGGTATACTCGGGACTAGTCTTTGACAGGTCAATATGTTTGGAATGCATTTCAAAAAGATGATTACAAAAGTTCTCGCCCTGCATGAAAATAGATATGCGCAGATTCCTTTCAAGTTGTAATTGTAGAGAGAGGCTTCATCTTTCAATTTGACTTTCCTGAAATATCTTCCTGACTTAAACTTGTCTCCGAGCAGCACTGATGAACTCTACTCAACACCAGACCAGTTTAATTCTCCCTTGTAAATCTTTGCCGTGCTGCAGACAAGACACACCTATTAAACAGCTATATGACATGGCTATCATTTGTGAGTCATATGACATTGTGCTTCTCTCACTGTTACTCTCTGTAAGTACAATCACATGTCCAAAAGGCAAAAGGCAATATCATTAATCAGGAAAAAAAAAAGAAGGAACCTGCCAATAATTTGAATCCTTGAACTTCTGCTTACTGGGCAGCGGCCCTACCACTTTAAAGCTCCAGCAAGTTCACGGCAGTAACACATGAATGTTGGAATGAATACCCAATACCTCAGTTCTACTTTGTTATTTCTATGCATGTCTTTCTCATAATTCATTTGCCCCAAGAACATTTAGCACTACTGTATGTCAAGGGATGCACTATTGGCGTACAAATATCTCTCCATCCTAATGTAACTGTGTCTGCCAGAGTCCAAGCAAACTCACGTCGCTCAGGTTGGCTTCAAACTCTACGATGCTATTCATGCGGGCAATGGCGGGCGCGAAGTTGGAATGCTGGGAAATGTTGTGGATGTCCACCACCTCCCCGTCTGCGAGACTGAGTAGAACGATGACCTTGGCCCCGAGGGCTGTATAGGCATCCTCTTGAGTCTGGGCAGGAGAGAAGAGATGCAGGGGGAGAAAAAATTCATGTTTGGGTACCTGTATACTGTAACATACAATATTTTCGCAGCATGAAATTTTTGCGAATTGGAGCCAATGGCCTTTTTCGCAGCATGAAATTTTCACAAGTTGCCTTTAACATTCACTGAGTATAGAGTAGACAAGAACTTTCATGTACATTTTAATTTCATGAATCTTCGCTCTCGCGAAATTTGCAAAATTAAAATGCACGCGAACATTCCTCGTTTTACATCATATCATCACACAATCCTGCATTACGTTTTAAGTTTCCAGCCATCTGAAACTGATATAGCATATGGTATATGAAACTCCCTGATTTGATTTTGTCATGAACTTTGGCATCTCACATGATATACTTTGTATATACACTCTATTGTCTATACAGTGGACTTCCCTTATAACAAAGTCCTCGGGACCGGCAGTTTTCTTTCGTTATATCGAGATTTCGTTATAACCATACAAACAATAAAAATAAATAAAGAGGATAATGCTGTGGGTGTCATTTTTACTTCGTTGTGTAAACAGCAATTTCGTTATAACCGTGTTCGTTATAATGGGAGTGCACTGTACAATTATCATGTCATACCCCCCCCCCCCCAAAAAAAAAGAAAAGAAAAGGGAGGGGGAAGGAAGTGAACATTGAAAAGCAATTGTCATGTGCTTGGCATCACTATCAAGATTGTCTTTATCTTTCGTTTTGAATTATTTCTTGGCTCTTACTACATGAGGCTTTCATATCGTTTTGCACATTTTCCCATTTTCACACTTAACTTGTTAATTCTCCCCGAGTCCTTCACACCATCCATTTCTCTCATTTGTCCCTCATTTTCAAAGTAATACACTGTTTCTACCTTCTCCATATTCCTTGACAGATAAGGTTTCTACTTCATGATAGAAAATAAATATTTCTTCTTAAATTCCTTTCTTGCTTACCATCTATAAATCTCATATTCATTTTCCATTTTTATCCAAAATGTTCAGAGTATTCCCATGGAAAACAAATAAGAATATATCAAAAGGGAGAAAAACATTGCACCAAGCAACAGAGATAACATATTCACTCCATTCTCAAGAATTACCAACAATGATAATGAAACAGAACATTCACAAACTGAGGTAAACACTGCACTAAAAAAAAAACAACCTATTTTACATAATTTCTTGCCAATGAATACTCACTGTATCGTTGTCTGAGTAAAACTCTGTTGCAGCAAATCCTATACCATTTTGGTAGAACTGGACAAAAAGACAGAAATGGGAGAAGACATTAGTTTATCATCTGGCAAGATAATACATCGCAATTTACTGCTGTACAGGCAATAAAATGGAAATAGCCGATTGCTCTTATCTATTCTCTCTTGTATCTGCTATTCATTTTCTTGCCAGCCCCCGCCCCACTCTATTTACAAGTATAAACTAAAGTACTTCTGGCATCCCACTATCAACAAATCTGCTTTACTCTACTCCTTTTCGCTTCGATTAACTAAGTTTGGCTATACTGATTTATTACTGATTTATTTCTGTTTTTTTTTGTTTTTCCACTTTTGCCAAGGCAGTTCCTTATACTGATTAGCCATGGGTTTTGAGAGAGCTCCACTCACATATTTTCAGCACTGTACGGTAATACAGTCATTGTTTTACAATCCTTGAGGCCAGCTTGATCAGGTTTGTGTAGAAGCAAAGTACCATAAAAGTGGAAATTTTCGCGGTGTTGAAATTTTCGCGCATTTCGTGCAACCAGAAACTAGCGCGAAAATCAAAGCACGCGAATATTTTTGCTTGCCATAAGTTCCTGTGCGTGATGTCTTGATTCCGCGGAATTAAAAACACATGAAACTCTTCTGGCCCAGCCAAGCGCGAAAAATCAGTCGTGCGAAAATATCCACTTTTACAGTAATCCTTGAGTTCGACATCGAACTACAATGTATCTCAGAGTGATGCTCTGTTGTACTTGTACCATGATTGGACCCTTTGCATGGTCTATGGAGTTTTTTGAAGAGTCAAGATATCAATTCTTCAGTGCTGGGCTTGTTTCAAAGCAAATAAAGTGAGCAAGCAACTTGTATTTTACTGGCGGTAAATCTTCTTTCATCCATCCCAAAATCTGCCATTTGCACTTAATTGTCATGCATGCTACATAAGTATGCATGATACCAAAAATATATCACCGACAACTATCACTCGAACACCAGGGGGCGTTTCATCAACGAGTTCGTCGGAGTTTTCACCGACAAATTTGCTATCAGCCAATCAGACGCAAGGATTTCATTAGCTTTTAACAGCTGTCAGTGTAAATCCTTGCGTCTGATTGGCTGATAGCAAATTTGTCGGTGAAAACCTCCGACGAACTCGTTGATGAAACGCCCCCCTGAAAATTCAAGTCTGCATGGATGTGACACATTAGTGTATGTAAGTACCAGTATAAATTACAATGTACTTGTACTTGATACTCAACCATCTGTTCAGTACATGTAAGGCATGTAAGGGACTGACTGTCGTCTGGTGATACCTTGCTTCATATCAGTCATGGCCCTTTGAAGACCATTTTGAAGAAACAAAAGGGAGAAAACTAAACATACTTGTGCCCCTACCTGAATGATGTTTGCACTGGAGTTTTTTTGATCGGACGACAGGAACATGGAGAAGAGAGGGGCAGTGTCCAGTTTGTGGACAGCAATGATGGCCTGGGTCAGATCGAAGAGGCCCTCATCCCAGTTGTCTACTCCAGGGGTATCCTGGGGTAGCATGCTCCAACCACCCAACTGGTTCAGAAGCTGTGACAAAATGAGTGCATAACATAAACAGGGAGGAGGGTCTGGTGGGCCATTCTCAATATGTCTCTGTGTGTCTCAAACTGAAGCATGCTTGAAAATTCGAACATACCTTTTTATCACTAATCTCCAAAGGACATAGATCTCATTGGCTCATTCACGCTGTACACACATGTGAATGATGCACCTCTTAAACATAGCAACAAGATGGATGTCAAAACTATCTTTCCATGATGAGAAAAACCAAGTGAAAGACCAGCCAATTTGCTTTTCTTCCTTTGAGCATGATTTTTCCAGATTTCACTGACTGTGAAATGTTCAACCATTTGTCGTGTATGTACAGCTGCACTGCCCACAACAATGAGCATCTTTAACATAAATGAAGAATACTGATAGATCTGCATAATTATGTAATATTACAGGAACATTAAAGAGGTTTACAAATCAAAATAAAACGAAATAGAATTCTGAAACAACATGACTGACAGCATTAGAACTGCAAGTACAATGATTTTTTTTTCTTTTCCATCTAAACTCTGACACAGTCCATGTATCTGAGGCACAATTTCTTCAAACCTTGGCACAAGTATAGTGTTCAAAGATTTTGCAAGTGTTCTTATAGATAGTTTGTAATCTAGAGTAGCAAAGTGATGACGTCACAGTATTTTGTTATTGCGCAGCGCTGGTTCCACACAAAATACCTTTGCATAAGGCTTCCGGCAGTGGGTTGGAACCAGGTACGAGCATGGTTAGCAACCTTTGAGTTCACAGATATTTGGGCTAAGGGGGGTTGTTTACAACCAGTTTCCATGGCGATAAATGGCTATGAATGGCAATGAGATTTGGATGGACGAGGAAAAAGGACAGAAAAAAAAAACTCTTCCCAAAACAACTAACTTTTTTGAGAGGTTCTGATCCAGCATTTTCCACCGCTGTGATGTTCATGCAGGCACGATAGTAATCCTTGGCCTTACGCAGAGCCTCGCTTTGTCTGCCGTTGTACTCACTTCCTTCCTCTTCAATCAGCTATGGTGGTGGTTAAGAAAACATTGCAAAAGAAGATTTATGGAGGCTTCTGTCACGGTTGCTCTGTCTTGATACACACTGCCATAAGAGGTAACGTTGTATACATGCTTTTTATGGGGTGGGGGTGGGGGGAGTTACTAGTTGATGCCTGCATACATATAAAGAACAACTGGATATATATTTTTATGAATGTATGTGCATGCATTTGTTTATAAACAGTGAAAGATGGATAGAATGTCTGATTTTGATAATTCAAAACATGCTGCACTCTATACAGAGTGAACTTTATATTCATGTTTATCTGTTTGCCAGGGATACTGCTTTTCTGGGTAGATGCTCACAAATCTTTACACACAACTGAAGTTTATTGTCATCACAAAATGCAATAACTTCGGTGATTCATCATGATCCACAACCATACTGCACCAAAAAAAATTTTATTACGTTGGTGTAGGATTGTCTTCCTTACACATTATCATACCATCAATCATATTCATCCACAGTAATGCAATAACCATGCGAATTAATCACACTTTATTTGCTGTGTAGTCATACAATGAGATAGACTTGATTAGTTTAGATCAATGTATTTTCTCCCAAGCAAGCTACATGGAATTTAAAGGGACTGTACATTACTGGTTTAGGTGGGGATTCATGTTTTGAGCATTTCTAAGTGAGATACTGAGAAACCTCTGATGAATATGAAAGAGCATGTAATCTTAAGAAGGATTCAATGTTTATTTGGTGAAAATTGGTTTTTCAAATGGCTGAGATATCCAAAAAAGTGATAATAATAAAAGACTACAGGCCACACGTTTTATTAGGATCTCTTTGTTTCACCTTGTTTTTGGATATCTCAGCCATTTCAAAACCGATTTTCATCAAATAAACTTTTGATATCCCTTAGAATTGCATGCTCTTTGACATCTCATAGAGTGGTTTCTGAATATCTTGCAAAACGTTAAAAGCTAAATCCTCACCTCGACCAAAACTGTGCACACCCTTTAATTTGGAGTACTGCAACGGTACATGATTAATCAGAAATGATAAACATATGGTGCAATGCTCTTCATCGTCTGCACTTGATCATGACATCTCATTTCACAAAAATAAACAAACCTCACCATCCTGCATACATGTGTATGTGCAAATTAAACAAGGGCATGATTTTGTGGCCTAACAAGTCTTCTCACTGATGTAAGCAACAAAACTTTCTGAATTTCCTCTTTTTGACAAAAAGGTAAAAAGAAAAAAAGAAAGAGAGAGAGAAAGTATTTTGTTATTTGCATTAAAATTTCACTGTGTAGCAACAAGCCTGAACTGAG
Organism: Diadema antillarum; assembly: GCF_040938485.1. Taxonomy (NCBI): domain Eukaryota; kingdom Metazoa; phylum Echinodermata; class Echinoidea; order Diadematoida; family Diadematidae; genus Diadema; species Diadema antillarum. The sequence continues at coordinate 712,177 of NW_027272389.1, forward strand.
TTCTTACTCTTTTTAACAGCTTCTGGTTTTTGGCATAGACTTGTTGAAAAGTGCCCCACTTCGAATGACCCTCTGGTATTTCGTTGTTATTGATCCAGTTTCCACATGAGTACTGGTAGAAATCCTGGCATGGGTCTGCAGTCAAGTCCATGGAGTGTTCTACAGTTTTACATATGTCACAGGCGCTCTGAAAGAAGAAGAGAAAAAGACATGACAATGACAAAAAAAAAAACACCAAAAACATATTTCCATACATCTTCATTACTATCATCTGCTGAAAAATATAGAATAAGCCTCAAATTACATCTGTTTATATATATATATATATATATATATATATATATATATATATAGAGAGAGAGAGAGAGAGAGAGAGAGAGAGAGAGAGAGAGAGAGTGCGAGAAGGAGTCCCGACCGTGTACAGAACCAGTGTAGCTCCTTCATTATTCATTCAGTTTGAGAAGATATATATACACAGTATGTTCCCCAAAAAAATTTACAATCGGATTTCTGCCTTTAAATTGATGACTTTCAGTGTGGTTAAACTGTCCAAATGCTATTTCAGGGTATAAAAATATAACATCTTACCTATATTTTGCAGAAAACCCCACCCAATTTGGTTAAGTGGTCACACAGAAATGTGAATTGTTGTTAAGCATGCCATGGGTCTGTTTCTTTAAAGTTTCATTAGCCCTTGGATGCTCTTGGACCTGCATAATGTGTGAACACAGTGGCCAGAACTTGGAGGGAAGGGATTCCTGACATGCTCCACACATATCCTCATTTCAATTTGACCACTGAAGTAAATCAGATGGAGTTTTCTGTAAGATGTGGGTAAGAAGTTATAGTTTCATACCCTGAAATTGTATTCAGATTGATTCACAATTTTTTAAGTTATTGCTGTGGAAGGTTCTGTTGTAATTTTTTTTTTTTTTTTTTTTGGGGGGGGGGTACATCAGTTTCATCAATCGATACATGCAAAAATTCATTCATCCATCCATCCATCTATTCATCAATCTCAATCTATTCACCCATATCTTTATCAAACTATCCATGTGTTAAGCTTTCCATTCATCTTTCTATATTTTTATCTATCCATCTTTTTATCTATTTCTGCCTTGATGAACCAATCTACAAGTCTGCCAACTTCTGCAAATAAAAAAACATACTGAAGTATGATGAAAGATACAATTTGAGAATAGAAATTAATTTGGTTAAAAATGTAGAAAGGCTACATTCTAAGCATGCCAAATGAATTTCAAAAGTCAATTAATGACATTGACATATGTTATTAATTATTATTTTCATATCTGTATAAGAAAAAAATACACTTAATATTAATTGCACACATGTACATGTATTACTTGTATTACTTGGTAGCCCCACGCCAATTTGTGCCTCCATCTTCACACAATAAATTTCATAAATTCTAGTACAGACTTTGCAATAATCAGGGATTACTCATGGTTCCAAAACTGATGACATTCTCACTTGAAAATTCACATATGATTTGTCTGTCATAAGCAGAAAATGAGCAAAGTGCAATGAACCACCCATAGCATCGAGGGGGGGGGGGGGGACTGATGGTTGAGAGGGAAGGGATTTTGACCAACACTGACCACATAGTCCCTTGTGAAGAGAAGACAAATGAAAATGCCTGTGACAACGAGCAGGAGAAAGGACACTAGCGTCATGATGGCCAGACATCGATCTTGTTTCTGCTCCTGAGCGATGGCGTAACGAAGGGCTGGTCCTGAAATGTGAGGTAAAACAAAGTGACAGAAATAAATGCATACAATTTACTCATTGCAAGTTTCTTATCATTGTTGCTTTTTTTTTAAAGAAAGCAGAACTGGAAGTTTGCAGGTTTTAATGTTCCACAAATCCTCCACAGCAAGGATGCCTGTATCCTTACAGCATACATATATTATGCACAATTCAAGATCAAAAGCCCTGAGAGTTTTGCTAGAGGGGTAAAAAAAAACAACAATAATACTTGCATTTTGTTCCACTTCCATGTGCATTATGCTACTCTCTTTGCTATTCAAAGATTTTCAAGACTCCATATCAAATTGTGACCAAATTTACCTAAATCTATGTGTCACTTGAATATTTAAATCAGAAAATATTTTGCCAAATACTGTAAGAGTGGACATTTTCGCACGACTAATTTTTCGCCCTTGGCCAGGTAAAAAGAGTTTCACGTGATTTCAATTCCACAGAATCAAGACACCAAGTATCGGAACATATGTATGGCAAGCAAAAATATTCGCGTGCTTTTATTTTCGGGCTACTTTCTGGTTGTGCGAAATGCGCGAAAATTTCAACACCGCGAAAATTTCCACTTTTACAGTATAATATGCATGATGTGACTGCACTACAGTAAAGAGTGAATAAATTAATCAGTTTCCATTTTGGGGAGTACACTCAAGGGCTTCAGAGCATACATGTACCAATGATCAATGCACATACATTCAGTATTATGAAACTACATGTGCACACAAAGATCCCACAAAGATTCAGGCTTCAGGCAGCAACCATCACACGTTTCTACGCACCAATAAACAAATCAAGCAAAATTGCAATGAAAATCTACGAAGCAACATTTGAACATTATAAGCAAAAGCATTAAAAAAACATCAGCAAGCTACCATATAAATCAAACCCTGTAAAAATATGCGTATCAAAAACCACAAAGTAAATATCCTATAGTAGTACGTACCGGTAGAGCAAACGACAGATGTACGCTGGTACTGACAGTACGAGTGATTATTGGGCAAAGCACTGGAGCAATGGAAAATTTTGCTTTGAGAGCATATTGTTTTGCTCTTGTGCTATGAGACAGTGATGATTTACGACGGACTCTGAACTGATGCACTTTTTTTCGTATTGGATATCTGTTTACGTGATTAGGTCAAAATGGTAGGGCACATTCGTAAACTTTCTCTCTACAAAGGGCATCACAGCGCTTGAATTTAGGTCAAATGCAATAAATTGTGAAGTCTCAAGCCATTTATTATATTTTCCCCCATAATTGTCAGAAGATCTTGGGATAACTACCATTGCTTGTTTTTCTGGTGCCACGATGTAGGAGTATGTTCGATTCAAATTTCACTCTAGTTCTCCCATCTCCAGTGATATCACAATTTTGAATTATGTAGGCCTACAGAATTGATAAATTTGATAGCTGTTTATTTTTATTGGTGTATACCCATTCTCACACAAAAACAAAAAAAAAACACAGACACACACACGAACACTACACATGAAAATTTTCAAATTCTGAATTGTTGTGGTTATGTTTTTTGTGTCAGGTATTATGAAAAGGGTGAAATAAGTAATTGAGCAGTATGTAAAATCTTAATGGTATGTTGTGAAATATGATTAACAACGATATAGAAACGATGATTAGTGGAAATTGAAATGCGTGTACAATTCTACTAGTATGTAACAAATGCAGACAGAAGAAAACTGACCAGAAATGAATATATAAGTTATTAGTGGACTAGGAAAAATGAGCAAAGAAAATGGGATTCCATCGGGATTCAAACCCGTGACCTAGGGATTGCTAGCCCGGTGCTCTACCGAACGAGCTATAGAAAGCCCTAGTTCAGTGTTCATCCCAGAAACCCTAAATTTTCAATGCTCGGATGGTGTATACAACACTACTAAATTGTATGCAAGTTGTATTTGAGTACCAAGGTAATGTATATTTTTGTTGTCTCGTATGTTACCAGTTTAAAAAAAAAAATTTGTCTCCATGAATGAACACAAATTGATACTCATCATATCATATCATATCGTATTATATCATATCATATGTCAGTCACATCACCTCATTTTTCATATCTGTCAAAACGTATATGATGAACACCATAGCTCAAAGTGATTCAAAATATGACATCTTTGTACAGACTGAGCAAGAGGGAATGGAAGTACACCAAATGACGCATTTAAATGTAATAAACCATATAAACCATTAACAGGGGTGGATCCAGAAATTCTGTTGGTTGGGGGGGGGGGGGGGTCTTTACAAAATTTACGGGAGTGCACGCAACCCCTATTTTTTTTTTCTTTAGCTGTAACAAGAAATAAAGGGGAGCGTAGCAAGAGCTACAATACTCACTGAGATAGTAGTCTTCCATGCCATCTGAACCTCCATTTATCATTGGCTCAAGCTGATCCTTTTCTCTAAGTGTTACCATGGTGATGTAGTCGTTCTGCTTCTTCCCAAATCTTCCTCTGTTCTCATGCCACGGTGCCATGCTTTTGTCATCTATGACACATGCCCATGTCAGGTCTAGGCCAGTAGATAGGCCAGCATAAATGAGTCTTTGATGTCCTTTATATCAAGCTATACTGCAACAAAAGTAGATAGTAAACAATGTGGAGAGTACATCACATGTCCTTAATATGATATTCATATAAATGAAAAGAGTATAAAATGTGACCCTGCATCACAAAACCAACAAAAAGTCACCAGACATGGATTTTCAGTTAAAGGCAGATTCCTGAAGCAAACTCTAAGCTATAAAATGATGTACAGATACAACTTAATTCAAATGGACTCTCCTAAATCCATCTAAATATTGGAAAGAACGCAAACACTCTGAAAAAGTATGAGCTGAGAAAAGAGGCTGTGAAGTAAAGGTTCTAGTCGATGAAGTGCTAAATTTTCACCAACATTTATTCGATGAAAATTGATTTTTAAATATCCAAAACAGAATGATCCTGATAAAAGGTGGGACCTACCTTTTATTACAATCACTTTATTTTACTTTATTTTTGGATGTCTCAGCCATTCCAAAACCGATTTTGATCAAATAAACTTTGAATTCCTCTCAGAATGATATCCTCTGTACTACTTCATTTGTGGTTTCTTGGTATCTCACAAAAAGCTAAAAGCCCAATCCTCATCTCTACCAATACCATACCATCCCTTTAAGCTGAAATTGAGCATGCTTCATTAACAAATTCTGTCCATGATTATTGCCTACTTTCAAAGCAGTAGGATTATCCTTTCAAAAATTATCAGAGTTGAAAGTGAAGAGTGTGTACAAAGGATTTTTGAGAAATGAAATGGGGGGGGGGGGGGGGTTCTCTGATCACACCACTCTCCAAAAAAAAGTTGTAGAAAAAACTGCTGAACACACTTTCCCATTAATTCTATACTCCCAAACTTAAGAATATAAAAAGAAAACCTCTTTCAGAAAATGTGAAAAGCTCATGATTGACTAGGTTGACCCACTTCACCTTTTTTGAGTCCTCATGTAAAATCAAGGCATGCAACTTTCTGTTGGTATTGTGATGCATGGTCAAAAACAGTGATTCAAGGGTATCTCCATTCTTTTATTCCAGTAGATTTTGATGAGAAGAATACAACATCAGACTAGAAAGGACACATGTTTCTATTAAAAATGAAATAAAAAAAATACAAAAAGTACCCCAAAATCTGAAGTTTAACACATATGGAGAATTCTGCAAATAAGTAAAATCAGTAACAAACCACATGAATTTGGTATTGTCATGTATTACCCACTACTGCAACATGATAAAACTAACACATTGGTGCACGCGTATTACACATTACAATCCTTTATTTCTTCAAATATGAGCTTGTTTGACTTACATTGGCAGGTTCAAGTAAATCTACACCCCATAAAAAAGAAATATTGCTCTCTCGTTATATCTGAACAAGAAACTTTGTAAACTTTATTTTACAAGCAGTACCTATTAAACTATTAATCACTTAATGTGCCATTTCACAGCCTAATACATTTGAACAGTGTTGTCTATTTCAGCCCGCAATTCTGAACCTCACATAAAGAATCTCTTCTTTAAACAAAACAAAGTATTGATTATCGATACATAGAATTCCAAAAACTTAGTTTACAAATTTTTAGCACTCACACACTTCCGAGATATGACAATTGGTGACACAATAAAACTCTAGTCACGAGCCAGTGGTTCTTAAGATACAAAATTTGCCTATCTTTAGATGATGAATAACAAGATCATAGGGCCTATTTATTAAAGCTCCCCCCCCCCCCCACACCCCCAAAGGGGGGGGGGGGGGACAAAGCAATCTTTTATTTTGTTTAGCAATTAAGACTATGTAGTTTGTCAAATATTACCTCAAGAGGCACACTTTTAACCCATTGAGGATGGTGTGATTTTGCTACAACACACATTTCCCAAAGAAGCTTGCCTGAGTATACTCGGGACTTGTCCTCAACAGGTTATATGCATAACCCTTCACTTGTCATAGGCTTGCAACATATTCATCCCAGGAGCAAATAATTGATTGCCAATGTCACTAAACAAGTCCTGATTTTGTGTGCAGCACCAGTGATGAGTCTTACATTCATGAGCATAACCACTATGGTAGCTCTGACTAGTACATCTGATTTTTCTTACAATGGCATAAGATTACACTTAAAATTGACCCTAATGTAACATGTCTACAATGTATAGCGGTCAGCCGCCTATAAGGTAACTCAGGACTGTCCCTTGAGTGGTCACAGTACTACAAATTTGACTGTACATAATAAAAAATATGCCATCTGTACAATGATCATTTGAAATTTGATGGCAATTCAAATTCAATACTCTGTCTAAACTTGTTTGGTTTATAAATAATTTGTCTAATTATCAAGATATTATTATTTTTACACCTTAATTGTCGTTTCGAGAGTGACGGACAGTCCCAAACACATTTCTAACCATTTCAGAGTTCATACAATTTCTCATGAATCAAATTCCATGACTTTCCATGACCATTTTAGCCAGAATTCCATGACCTTTCCATGATATTATACCATTTTTTTTTTTACACATTAAACTGAAAATTTGATTTCAAATCAAAGCGAAGCAAAAGGAATACATACACATCTCACACAAACAACAGATAAACTTCTATAATTTTTGCAATTCCATGACTTTCCATGACCTTTTGATGGAAATATCAAGTTTTTCATGACTTTCAAGGTCTGGAAAAAGACTTAAAGTAGCCAAATTCCATGACTTTCAAGGTTTTCCATGACCCATATGAACCCCGCATTTGTATGGCCCAACTGCTGTCACAGTCTATGGCAATAATATCTTCAAATTCTTTATAGCAGAACTTTAAATACACGCATTCCTAATCTGATATCCAGTGTGCTTAAAAAGAAAACAAAACAGAAAGTATATGGAAATGCAATACAAAGTTTGGAGCAACACTTACCAAATTATGACCCACTATGCATCCATTAGTACTGCACGTCTACAAGAAGCCAGTTCACAGGTCTCCACTTTCCCCGACTAAAAAATAGCCCCTGAAAGAAGGGGAAAAAAAGAACATTTAGCACTGGTACATAATTAATTGCTGGGATTGAACATAATCTCATACCAGCACAATAAAATGCCTGATGATTCTGACAATGCTAAAAGCTACCCTTTGGTTAAATGGCTGTCGATAGACGAATAGGGCATGAACGACAAATAGCACTGGGAACGGCTGCAGCTGTTCAGAGTTTGTTGCTACGGTTCATGAGTACTGCTGGCCAGATTGGGCAGAACAATGAGTGAAATGCAAACACTGTGGGAGATGGGATAACAGGTAACCAGCTGTCTGTCTTTCTAGTCAAATCTAAATTCATGTCATTCACATACATGACCTCAGGGCATCAACATATGCTACAAAAATGTCTACAATTATTGTTAGATACAAGTGACTCATGCTGTTGTTGTTTTCTTTTTTTTTTTTTTATTAGAACAAATTAAAATCAATTACAACATTTACAACAATCATTAAATGATTACAAATTTCACAAAGACAAAGTGGCAACACAGAATAGAATGGTACCTCAGCAAAAATATAAAACCCTTAATTCATATCCCGCATCCCCCCCCCCAAAAAAAAAGAGGCAAATTGATGACTTAATATAAGTTCAGTCAAAATGAAATTAAGTGATTTAGTAAATATTAGAGAATGCAACAGTGAAAGATGATATTGATAAAATATTGAAATTGATGGATATACACGGGGTGATTTCAAGTCCAGTGCTAGTGCTTGTGCAAATTAAATGTAGTGCTATCTCAGCACTAGCACCGGTGATAAAGCTCTCTTTCTATTATCAGTACATTGCCACCATCAATGTCATCATTATCACCATCGTTATCATTGATATGGAATTTACTCAAAACTTACATCCTTAGACTTTCCACTACCATGGTAGTAAGCTGCTCTCCTCGAACCAAAGTTACAATTGTGGTCTGATAATATGGAACTTTAGCATTTTACTAAGCTGTAGGTGCATTATGTAATGTACTACTAAAATCTTACTCTGACCAGGTTTTTTTTCTTTTGTGAGTGTGTGCATGTTTTAAGGTTTATTTTGTGAGGTGTGAGAAAAAGCTTGACTGGTGTCTGAGCACAAGAAAGACTCCTGAGGCGTGAGATTTGATGTGTCATATAACTGCAATACCAGTGGCAATTGGGCCTCGATACCTTTGTGACGAATTTTTGAATTACTTTAAACATTATTCTACTTCCTCTTGATGATTATAGCATATAATATGTGTCACAATATGCTATGCTTCACTTTAGCGTTCGACTGATTTTGATAAAACTCTGTCCTCACATATTTTTCATGATTATTATCAATTTCCCAACTCACATTCGCTAAACCAACACACATACACACACACACACACACACACACACACACACACACACACACACACACACAATCCATTCATTCATACTTTGTGCTAAATTCTTCATTTGAATTTTGTTCAGTGCCATTTTATAAATGGTTTTCTTTTTTTGTTGTTGCTGCAAACCATACAATTAAAACACAGAAAAACCACCAGAAAATGGAATCAGAATCTAAATCCATTTAAACAAACAAACAAACCAAACACACACATACAAAAACACACACACACACATACACACATACACCATACCAAAAGGGCACTAAAAATTTCTTTGAGTTCATTTTTATGCTTTTTAAGCCTATTCTATTCCTAGACGTAATGTACCGGCAGCTGTGTAATACTGCCACATAAAACAGGTCCAGGGTCCTGGCTCAGTTGAAATCTGCATCAAAATTGCCTCCTGTTCCACAATCAATGACTATAGCACGGCTCGAAGGTACTATAGCACGGCTTCGCGGGGGGCTACTAATGCATGGCCGCTCACAGAGTTCTGTGGCTCACACCCGTAGCAAAGCGCCAGCAAACTACATTGTACAGTGTACGTGCCGGCCGGCTGCGCTGCGCTGCCGGTAAGTCTCACAGACCAGGCGCGGCGGAGTACTGCAACGTTAACGTATACGCGCAGTTACTTTACCTACCTAGCCTGTATACACCTAGCGGTACTGCTGTGTTTTTACTTTTGACTCTGATCTGCTACGTGGATCACAGTGATCCCAACATCAAGACTTCATTTCAAGTTGAGAAACCGTAATTTGATTATTTTTCTGTGTTTTTATACAAAATCATTTTCGGAAATAGACAAAGTCTAGACCTACTACTAGATCTACCGACATCTCAGATCGACCTAACAGCCAGGCCTAACTCGATCTAACGTTAGCGTAGAATGGGTATAGACCCTGCGGAGTTCGTGATTCCTGTATACTATTTTACAACACAACAGTACCAAAAAAGAAAAGAAAAAAGAAACAGTATTTAAAAAAATTAATGACAAAGGAACACATATCTTCAGAAACAGCATTAATGATGCCAACAGTACCAGTGGTAGTATTTCAATTGTAGGCTCAGCTATCAACTATCATTTGGCAGGTTTCATTGCACTGCACTACAAATGCACAATGTAGGTCCCTCATCACACTCATTTCAGCTATGGGGTCTACCAGGGAGGTGGTATCTTGGAAAAATTTGTTTTAGATGTGGAAGAGTTTTACAACATTTTTATACTTTTACAGCCTTCCACCAGCTGACTAGAGGAGATTCTGCAAAACCAAGGGGGGCATTCTATGAGCAAGTGTTTTGATTGGATATTTTTCTGACAAACTGTTATAAGCTACTGAAATCCTTCCATTTGTCAGACAAAATGCTGAACATGAAATGCAAATGTGTAGAACGAGATAAAGAAAATTCAACATATTTTCACTGTTCTCGCATAATAAAAGAGCACTTGACTTGTCTCTTTCAGAAGGCAGGGGGAATAATATTACCCTCAACATAATGCCAGTGACAAGTCGAGGAAATGTGTACTTGTTTTTCATAACATGAAATTTTGTGAAATTCTCTTTAAATTTTTCCTATAATTCATGTCGTTGTGACATCATAGCCTGTAGTACTACTAGTACTGTACCACAGTCTTCCCATCCAGTAACCCCGGCCGGGGGCGCTCCTGTGCACACAGTTTATAGACTTACTTCATGTTTGGGCCGGCTGGTCGCAGTTACCCATCCAGCAGTGACTGCATAGAAACTTTTAATGATTCATAACTTCTGAAAGGATTGTCTGCTTTTCCTCAAAATTTCCACTGACATAACTTTATTTACCCTACCATTTACTAATGTAATGTTGCTGTAAATTTAGATCTGTATTCACTCACTTCACATGCGAATGAAGGTGGAATTGTCCTTTTTTTTCCAGTTTAAACTGTATGAAGCATGTATGTATTTGGTACTAGGTCCACTGACAAGTGCAACCAGCCCGAACGTGTACCCACCCAAGGTGGGCAGTGAAGCGCGCCGCCGGGCCGGTAAATGGCAATGAATGGTTTGTCCTCCGCTCTGCCTCTGCAAGCTCAAGTAGACCGTCTACATATTATACTTGTACACTAGTTTGAAGGAATGGGACTAAGCATATCTTTGACTGACTGCGGATACAAAACACACGTACAACACGGAAGTACAGTTAGCAGCTGGTTAATTTCGCTTCATTTCGTTGTGAATATCCAAACCTAACACTAACAATGACACTTGTAAACAACGTTTAACAGTAATATCCACGGCAAAATATCGTTGTAGGTCCCATCCATCTCTTCCCGAGCCTCGTGGAAGCCGTAAATGAACAAAGACTGAGCAGACAGATTGTGCAAAACTGTACGATGGACATTACTGAACGTGCAACCTATATCAGAATAGGCGCAGCGCAGCCGCCGGGAGCCGGGTAGCCGCCAGGCGCGGTCCGCGGACCGGGACGGTGGCCGCCGGTGCACAGTGTCGTCAGATCAGTGATCATGCTGATACATACAGTCTTACCTTTAATTCTTGTGGCACTAGATTGGCGACACAGTGAGCTAGAATAAGCTTATTTGGAGCTGCGTGTACAGCTGTAGCGGTTCAAATGAGGTTAATGATTCTTAAAGACGGTACACATTCACAGGAATATTCTGGAATTCCATGCCCTGAGCTGAGCTGTGATCAGTGCAATCATACGACCTTCCGGTATGCTATATACACACTTACCACCACACCAAATAATGTACATACTATATGTACACACAGAGCATTCATCTGCTGCATGATACAAGCGCGCAGCATGTTGTGATTGTGATCCTGCCTGTTGAGAACCACAGGGGGGGGGGGGGGGGGGGGGGGGGGGGGGGGGGTGGAGGGAGCATGCAGAGCAGACGGTGAAACTGCTCGAAAAGCCATTGACCCTACATTAGGGTCCATGGAAAAGCTAAAAGGTTTGAGGGCCGCAGTCTTCTCCTCCCCCCCCCCCCCCCAAAGTGTCTAGGGTCTGGAAAAAAAAAAATCTGTTTAAAATTGGACACACATCGCAGAGAAAAAAAAAATCATGGACTGGGCCCAGAGAGTTGAAAAGAACCAAAACGCTGCAACAAGATTTTTAAAGGGGATGGCTAGTAACTGATCAGTGGGAATCAGTGGGAATGCTGGGGGATGATTGTTCCAATTCTTGTGGGATTCATTTAAGAGCACATTATAGGCTATATCTATTGTTGTGTGAAAATTATTTGCTTCAGAACGGTCTCATATTCAAGTAACGTGCAGTTTAATGTCCCGTCACTGTATACAGGCATGCTAACCTGGAAGCATTAAATTGCACATTACCTGAATATGAGACCATTCTGAAGCAAACAGTTTTCACACAACAATAGGTATATAATGTACTCTTAAATGAACCCCACAAGGATTGGAACAATCATCCCCAGCATTCCCACTGATTCCCACTGATCAGTTACTAGCCATCCCCTTAAGGCCCTGTGTTATAGGGCCTATTGGCATTATTTGGAATCTCTTCTTTTTTTTTCTACATAATGAAGAAAACACAGAATTTAACAGTATTAAGATATTTTGAGTTTCATCAAGCACAACAGGACCGATAACACAGGAACAATAGAACTGTAACTGATGGCATTGCAGTCACTGGCAAAAGTTGAGGCGCTGAAAATTCGAAAGTGTTTTCACCAAGGAAACCCGAAGGCCTACCTGATGACTTATATTACTCGCAATCACAGATTTTAAAGAAGTGGAGGATATTTCCCACCTCGGGGTGTAGAAAAGTTGCTTTGTGGCTTGAAGATTACAAAGCTCAGGACCAGATGGGTAGGAAATCAACTCCACGAGTCTTGAAGCAGTTATTGCAGAAAAATGTCTGGCTCCCGTTCTTTTATACTTATATTTCGGTTGTCATTCAGTGAAATACCTAAATTACTGGCGAGAATTTAATGTTGTTATAGGCCTACCAGCAGTCTACAAAACAGGAAATCGACCCATTCCCGTAAACCGATGTCCCATTATTCTGACATTTATATTTGCTACACACTAATGGAACACGTCTTGGCTATGGCAAAATCATGATGAAGAACGGGGACGAAAATAACCGTGCAATCCCCTTCCCATGGCTTTCGTATAAAGAACGATGTATCATTATGAACAACAATGTTAAGATTCACAAGCGATCTACTCAAAAACATGGACATGATGGATGAAACGGACGTCAAAAGGATGTTATAATAATAGACTTATTGAAAGCCTTTGACAAGGTTGGGCAAGAACGACTTTTACACAAATTGGACTTCTGTGGTATCGGGGGACCTTAATGGGGATTCGTAACTTTCTTGAAATATGGAAGAAGTCAGAGGGTTTTCTTGGATGGCATCAAAACTTATCACGGCTTATGCACTTAAATCTGCATATGAGATCATGTTTTTTCTTTGTTTCTTCCAATATGGAATGTGATTACGACATATGCTTTAGAATGATTTGTTCAATATGAAATACAATATGTTATGTTCAAACTAAACAAAAGCTAACCTCTTTTGCACCATGTCGCACGTGAAAGTTGTAGTGGAGGAAAGACACCAACGTCTCATCCCCTGACAAAAAATAAAATGAAATGAAATAAAAAAGAAATATGAAAAACTAGGTCTATTATATTCGTGTCTATGGGGCGTACAAATTTCGAGGGAAAGCATTCAACTGCCTCGCCCGCTGCATTGGCCATATAGAGGACTTGAGTTGTATCTTGTGAACGCAAAAATCAATAATTTGTTCAAGAGAATTCCCTCCCCTCTCATAGTTTAATTTTGATTAATGAGGGCGGGGGAAGGGGTGTAACACTTTCCCATTCGAGATTCTGAAACCCTTTTCTGTAAGTTATCACAATTTCTTTGTCTTTTTGCATAATGCATGCAGAAATATGTTTTCTCTCTGATAATTATTTTCATTTCTTTTCTTACCGTTGACGTCGTGATACAAAGAGAATAAAAAGTGGACACAATTCCCTTTTATCGTATATAAAATATGCGTCCCAATAGTGAAGTGATATATTTCAATATTGAAGAGTAATCTGTAAAACAGCAAATACACTATATAGCTATACGAGAACGACTGTTCATTTCACAATGTCAACAATAATCAGCACATTTATGTATGATATATGCACAATCCAAACAAATCGACATCATGTCCTATATAATATACACAGACTGCTATACGCACCTGTACACTGTAGTATGTTTTGTTTGTTTGTTTTGTTTGTTTTTTATAGTACCATTGACCGATCACAACACAGACAATAACTTGACATAACTGAATAGAATGGTCGTGGAAAGAGGTAATACTGTACAGCAGTAGCTGTTTATTAATCACGATGCATTTTCTTCATTTTTTTTAAGGAAATCATGACGGATTTAACTCGTTATCACAATAAAGAGTGATTATCAACAATCTTTATCAAAATTAATGAGAGAATATAGTGATGAAGTAATGATATCACCTTTCAACGTTTGTAGTTTTGAACAATAATTATTATCGTAATGTAATGTGTGCGTTTCGTATGAAGGTTTGTCACTTACATAAACTATTAAATTTATGTCCAATGATTTGTTACAGTGTATATACAGGCCTAAACATGAACAGATAGTGTTAACATTAAAATTATAATCGAAAGCAGATTAGCTTGTGATATGTCTTTATTCGGATCTGGACAATCAATCAAAGTTTCTGACCAGTTTATTATCATAATTATTTTTTTTTTCAGCGCGCAGCAACGAGATATCGGTTATAATGGTGGTGAAAGCACACAGTGTGTTGGTGTTATTGCAACGGACGCATAGGGCCTAATTTGCGGTTTGTAAAATAAATCTTATTTAATCTCACTATAAAATTACAGTTTACTTTTTTTTTTCCAAGCGCTCCTATAGCTTGTCTACATTAGCAATGATTCCGTATCATATACCTTTACTATATTATTACCAGGACTATGTGCACTCACGTCTGTACCTCGTCTTGTCATCATCTTGGGTCCCTGGCCATCGGGTGTATACGATTGTCGAAGATAAGATCGTTCGGCCTGTATACTAGTATCATACGTAGGCCTTACCAGTATGTATCTGATCCTGATGCACGCGACTAAAGGACTAAAGCAACATTAACTGAAACAACAGAGAACAAAATAATAATGAGCGCCGCTATGCGATTCATTCGCTGCCCGCATTCGAGGTATAAATTTTGATATAGGAACCACGAATAGCACAACGAACAAACAGTGCGTATAACATAGAATACTCTATAGAGTCCTCGAATCCCAATTGCGAAACTTATATCAATTTAAGCTACTTCATTTTTTGATTAACCCGTTCTATGTCAATGATTCAAATGTGGACACATTTCACGCACAAACCTATGAACAGGTAATAAAGTGGCACGCATGCAGAGGGTTAAACTTTCGGAATAACGAACTGTAAACCCGGTCAGCAAATAATATTATGCGCATCAAGCGTATACGTTCAAGTCGAGATTCTTCGGCTGTGTGTGTACTTGACTAGAGATGGTGATAAAGCTTTAGGTACACAATAGTTCTCGAATACAAAGTGTAATCATATCGGGACCGGGTCAATACTACAATCCATAGTAATCTTGCATGTGCTGCCGGGTATATCAAAAACGGAAGAGGCCAATGACAGAATCATGTCAGACGAGCAGGCAAAAACACAGACGACCAAACCCGGCGGGGATTCGGTCTTCGGTCAAATAATACGAAAAGAGATTCCAGCTAAAATTCTCTATGAAGATGATAATGTAAGTGAATTCAATAATCCTCGAAGTATTGAAGAGGCATGATTACAATATGATGCGCCAACTTATGGTTGGCATATGATCTCTGAGTGCAGTGTTAATTGTTGTCCATACCTTTGTGCGGCGACTGGTTGTCGGTAATACGGCCCCGCAGTCACTAGTGTGATAAAAACGTGTTCACCATCATTTTCCATTAATGTCTCCTCGTGCAAGTTATTGAGGTACTTGTAGTAGTGCACGGTCATAAGTGTGTGGAGTTGGTATATCGTATTCTTTTATTAGGCTCTCCGAACGTGTGTGTGTGTGTGTGTGTGTGTGTGTGTGTGTGTGTGTGTGTGTGTGTTTGTGTGTGTGTGTTGGAAGGGGTATTCAGTGATATTTTGCATTATTTTTTTATCAAAAATTTATTCTCTAGTGATTGGTTAAAGGAAAGAGCTTCACGTGATTATAGATATTTCAGCTAGTTATTTATCAGAATGTTGGCATGTTTGACACTCCATTGAGTAGGCATATGACTGTTTGCAAAATCACGTCACTTCTATGACGGCATTTTTCAAATACATGTAGTACAATACTATTTGCAAAATGATGCCACAATGCAATTCTGCAATGTGCACAGCTTTGTACCATCAGTCTGCAATATTGTGAATAAAATTTCTGACATCACAAAGCGATTCTGACATCGCGCGCTGCATCGTACCGTCACTCTTATTGTGACGTTACAAAGCAATTTTGACAGAGCGCACTGCATCGTTCCGTCACTCTGTGAAATGTAACATTTTCGAACAAAACCATAACATCACAAAGCAGTCTGCTTCTTACGATCAGTGTATACCTTTACAACATCGCATCCATTACACGACTTCTCACCTAGCCTTTTCCCCCCATTTCTCCCGTTTTGATAGCTTTGATCCAAAATATAACCCAAATATACTTTGATTAATTTAGAGTTTCTGCATGGTTAAAATTATAGTCCTTGGTGCATGCCTCCAAAAGAACTCTCTACTCTGGGGCTTCACTCCTCAGTGAATAATTCCTTAGGAGTCACCTCTGCCCAAAGTTTTAACCAGAAACTGTCAGTGCAAAGTATATTTTGTATATTGCATTATATAGAGAGAGCACTTAAGGCTATGTAGCTACTCCAGTGACGATTGCTAAAGTCTCATTGCGTGAAATTGCGTGAAAGTGTGAAAATGTAAATTCCATCCCCGTTAGGTGAAGTCATCGTTTGTGCGCAAACATTGACAATGTTCACATGAACCCTTTTTGGACTTCAGCAGTTTGTTTTCAACCATCTCCTCTTTGTGCGGGCTCCAAATGTAAATACTTGCTTCAGCGCAACCCCGGCGCCGCCGATGAGAGCGCTCCCCTTTGATATTTTGTTCTTTTTGAAGAAAAGTATGCATGAAATCACACGATGATCCTTATCATCCGACTGTACTGGTACCAGATATTATTAGGCCGTATTAACCCCCTCCCCCCTAAATACGGAATTCCAGGATCCGCCCTCTTATTATCATTTCAATGATCAAGTGTTCTGCTTTCTCATTACCGTAGATTTCACACAGATTTGAGTAATAAACAAGCAATCATGCATGTATAGTCTTGCCTCTACCACATATTAGTGGTGATTAGCGTGTTACACCACGTACACTCCTGCAATTAACATACCCCGCAGGAAACTTCCACACAAATTGCACTCGACTGCAGTGACACTGGTATAAAACACCTTTAGTAGAGATACCAGTATTGTAATCGCTATAAAAGAGATTATCGATTGAGCATTGCATCGAAAATACACTGAGCTGAGAGGTTTCTTTCTCTTTCACTGATAAACAAGTGGGGGCAACGTGAAATTCATTGAAATTTGTCCATACTTAGGAGAGTGCTCATTCAAATAAAATCCTCTTTTGCTGCATAGGCGCCGGAAGTGGGGGGGGGCAGGGGGGGGGGGGGGGGGGCGGCCGCCCCCCCCCCCATCCAAAAAGTGGGGGGGGGGGGGGCAAAACGCATTTTTGCCCCCCCCCCCCCCAAAAAAAAAAAAAATAATAATAATAAAAATAAATGAATAAACAAAGAAAATAAAATAGATATGTATATATATATGAATAAAAGGGAAAAATATGGCTACAAACGGCAGCTTTTGGACTGTAAAATGTCAAAATTTTCAAGCTCGCTCGCTTCGCTCGCTCGCATCCAGCAGTTGAGCCCGGTGCGCCTTCCCCTTAATTTCTAAAGCGAAAAACATAGCTCCGACGGCAGTTGTTGGACTCTAGAATGTCAAAATTTTCAAGCTCGCTCGCTTTGAATCGTTATGAGATTCTCTTAATGTTGCTGACAGTAATTGCCAGTAGTTGCGCCCGATGCCCCCACCCCTTAATTTCCAAAGCGAAAGATCATAAAATATAGCTACAAACGGGAGTTTTTGGCATTGAATCGTTATGCCACTCTCCTAACGTTGCTGCCAGTAATTGCCAGCAGTTGCGCCCGATGCCCCCCCCCCTTAATTTCCAAAGCGAAAGATATAGCTACAAACGGGAGTTTTTGGACTGTAACATGTCAAAATTTTCAAGCTCGCTCGCTTCGCTCGCTCGCATTGAATCGTTATGCCACTCTCCTAACGTTACTGCCAGTAATTGCCAGCAGTTGCGCCCGATGCCCCCCCCCCCTTAATTTCCAAAGCGAAAGATAAACGGGAGTTTTTGGACTGTAAAATGTCAAAATTCTCAAGCTCGCTCGCTTTGCTCGCTCGCATTGAATCGTTATGCCATTCTCCTAATGTTGCTGCCAATAATTGCCAGCAGTTGCGCCCGATGCGCCGCTCCATTAATTTCCAAAGTGAAAGATATACTGTAGCTACAAACCCCTTTTTGGGACTGTAGAATGTCAAAATTTTCAAGCTTGCTCGCTTCGCTCGCTCGCATTGAATTGTTATGCCATTTTCCTAATGTTGCTGCCAATAATTGCCAGCAGTTGCGCCCGATGCGCTCCCATTTATTTCCAAAACGAAATATATAACTACAAAACTCCAGTTTTGGAACTGCAGAATATCAAAATTTTCAAGCTCGCTCGCTCGCATTTTATTGTTATGCCATTCACCTTATGTTGCTGACAGTATATAATTTGTCGATCGTTTCACACCGTCATTCCATAATCCATGTAAGGAAAACTTACAATGTTCCTCAATGACTGCGTTGTTGAATGTATATCACATTCCGTAATGTATTGTAGTCCCATTATTGCTCACGCACACACGCACAAGCATACAGACCGTCAAAATTACTTTATGGTTCCCCCCATGTTTCGACCCACCGTACGCCACTTTACACACACACACATATATACATATATATATATATATATATATATATATATATATATATATATATATAATAGATGTGTGTGCGTGTGCGTGTGTGTGTGTGTGTATGTGTATATTGTGTAACATATGCATGGTCTAATCTTGAGCCCCCTCCAATGTTTGCCCCCCAATCCAAAACTGCTTCCGGCGCGCCTGTTTTGCTGTAATACTTTTTCTTCACAGACAATTGCGATCAGGAACAGAAACCCTCGCGCTCCAAGCCACTTCCTCGTCATCCCAAAGACTCCAATCACTGGGATCTCAGCAGCTAAGAAGGAGCATATTCCGGTTGGTTCTTTTTTTTTCGGGGGGGGGGGGGGGAGGGGGATGTTCATTCTTTGTTACAAGGAATTTGGCTTTGATATTTTAATGTAATTTGATGCTATACCGAGATAACAATGAATTTCAGCAGTGCTCACGTAATAGCCCTCTTTAAAAGATGCTGTCCATTACGGAGATGCAAATACGTAATTATAATGGCAAATGTTATAGTTGCCTTTTGATTTTTGTTGTTTTTTTCAGTATGTTCTATCGTGATGAAAATGGGCTAGTGATACATGTCATATCTGTAAGTACTTAATATTGATTTGTGTTATAGCATTTCTCTCCTGAACGACTGATATTAACTAGAAAGAAAGACAAACATTCCTCTATCAAATAATTCTTGCATCAATCTCATGCGAAGCAGTTCGGTGCCTGTTGAATCATGATAATAATATATACTTTAGTAGGCTTAATTCTAAGCGAAAAAACAACAACAACAAACAAACACGAATATTTTTATGCATTTCAGGTTCGGAACAAAAAAATGTCAGTGCTTAATATGTCACTAAGGAGAAAAAAGATATCAGCTGTAAAAAAAAAGTAAATTGTCAAAGATAAGAAATATTGTCAAGGGTGAAAATGTCAGGGGTGAATTATATTGCGGAATATGCCACAGGTATTATGTGTCATGGCAAAAAACATCAAAAGTAAATGTACGAGGAAACACTGTCACAGGTATAATGAATGTCAGGGGTAAAATGTCATGCATGGCTAAATATGTCATGGGAAAATTTCATCGGCCTTCTTTTGTTGATAATGTCAAGAGCAAATGTTTCAGGAGAAAGGCATGAAGAGTAATATTTATGGTGACAAAAGGTGTCAGGGGTAGATATGTAACATAAAAAATATCAGGATAAATATCCAGGGCAATAATGTTGGGGGAGTTTAATGACATATGAAAGGCGAAGTATGTGAGGTGAAATGTCTCGGGTAAAAATGTCAGGGGTATAAAGTCGAGGGCTAATATGTCCGGGAAAATATTAAAAGTAAAAATTAAATGTAAGGGGTGAAACGTTATGGAAATTATCAGGGGTAAATAATATGTCGAGGAAAAATGTCCCTTTCAAATACATTAGTGGAAAAATATCAAGAGTAAAAATAATGTCGGGCTAAAAATGTCCAGGAAAAGAATATCATGGGTAATTATGCCAGATGTAAAATGACAAGGCCTCTCCTCATAAATTATCAATAAGCACGCTCCACGAGTCGGAGCGTTGTCTATGATACATTCCAAATATTTTTGTCCAGTATCATTAGACTGGCACACATTGATTCGTTTATGTAATTTCTCAAATCTGACCTTATCGGCCAATTTCAAAAATCTGTCATGAGAAATATTAACATGATAATAATAATAATAATGATAATAATAATAATAAAGGACATTTATATTGCGCAGCTACTATAATAATATACTCTACTGCGCATTACAAAATGACATGCATACAGGAAATTCAAACAGAAAATACATTACTTCAAGAGATGACTTTTTAACCTGGCCTTAAACTCATTGATTGTAACTGCTTGTCTTACAAACAAAGGGAGATTATTCCATAATTTTGGTGCAGCGTACAAAAATGCCCTGTCACCAAGAGTAACTTTTGATTTCCCCAGTGGATATTTCAATAATGTTTGATCCCGTGAACTTCGAAGATGATAAAATGTTTGAAATGATGTTTTTAACTCTACAAGTTCCTGGTGCTGGTGCTGAATAGCTCTATATACAATTAGCAGAGTTTTAAATATGATTCTCTGCTTTACAGGCAACTAATGCAATGCACGTAGTAATGGACGACAATGAGAAAAACGAGGAGAATTACAAACTAATCTAGCACATGCATTTTGCACCCTTTGTAGTTTACCTAATTGATTATCAGGTATTAATAAGCCATAAAATAAACTGTTACAATAATCCAATCTGCTTGTGACAAACGCAT
The DNA here is from genome assembly GCF_040938485.1 of Diadema antillarum. NCBI lineage: Eukaryota > Metazoa > Echinodermata > Echinoidea > Diadematoida > Diadematidae > Diadema > Diadema antillarum. The sequence continues at coordinate 733,308 of NW_027272389.1, forward strand.
GGATGATTTTTTCAGTACTTTCCCGCGTCAAATGCTTCCGAATATGTGCAATATTAAACAAATTATAAAATGAATTTTTACATACTTCAGAGATATGTCTGTCAAAAGCTAGGCGTGAATCAAACCACACTCCCAGATTCCGTGCTGAATCAACAGGATAAATATCAATATCAATCACTTTCAGGCTTTCAGTGCGTAGTTTTGAAACTTGCTGTTGAGTGCCACATATTACAAATTTGATTTTCTTATCATTAAGTAGAATATTGTTGGATAATAACCATCTGTGAAGATGCACAATACATCGCTCTATAATGGGCACAGAATAATTCTCATCTGCTGCAGTAGGTGAAAAAGATATGTACAGCTGTGTATCATCCGCATAGGTATGACACATTACTTCTGGGAAATTGTGTTGGATTTCATGGAACAACCTACTAGCATACAAAGTAAAGAGAAGGGGACCCAGGCAGGAGCCTTGGGGCACACCCCAGGGTACATCAAACTCCTTGGACATACTGGAATCGACCTGAACCCTCTGTCTCCTATGACATTCAAATAGGACTCAAACCATGACAATGCCCTGTCAGTTATTCCAAAATGTGTTTGGAGAACATTCACAAGAATGTCGTGTCTAATTAAATCAAAAGCTGCACTCATGTCCAGTAGAACCAAAAATACCACCTGTTGCTTATTCATTGCTAACAGCAAATCATTTTTCACCTTTAATGGGGCTGTTTCTGTGCTGTGGTTTTGTCTATATGCTGACTGCATTGGTGGTAGTAAATCATTGGTTACAAGATGTTGCTGAATTTGACCTTCTTCTGCTGCTTCAACCAGTTTGGACACATAATATTGCAAATTACTAACGGGTCTACAATTTGAAAACTGTAAATCTGCACCGGGCTTTTTCAATAATGGTCTAACTATAGCCAACTTCCAATTATGTCAGAGACAGGATGATAATTTTTGTAAGAACTGGCAATAAGATATCAATGTTCCTTACAACCAGCTTTGTGGGTATTGGATCCAATATACATGTCTTCTTGTTTAACTTCAGAACCAACATTTGCACATCATGTGCACATAACGGAGAAAACTGTGACAACTTATTTTGAACTTCTGAATAAGAAGATTGGTTGGGGAATCCATCTGCTATTTTCGACTGAATGTCTTCACACATTTTCACTACTTTCTGCTCAAAATACATACCCAACTCATTTACAAAATTTTCAGTATCAATGTGTGGTGGTAAATCAACTATGGACTTCTTCATAATATTTAACAAAGACTTTGCAATATGAAACAACTTTTTCTGATCAGCAGCATTCTCAGTTATGCATTCATTATAATAATCTTGTCTAGCACGATTCATTAAAGACAAAGTCATATTCCGTATACTCTTATAATCATCATGATCACATTTGTTGTGGCTCTTCATCCACTTCTTTTCTGCTTTACGTCTCTTTCGTTTCATTTGCCAAATGTCTTCATTGAACCAAGGTGTTTTGGGCCTCTCACTCATATTTTGTTACAAATGGTGCATGTTTATCAAGAACAGATGTCAAAGAGTTTTCATATAATGAGACCAATTCATCTAAATCATCACACATGCAAGTACTGAGATCGCTTGCTCTCAAATCATTCTGAAAAGTGTCAAAATCAATTGATGCAATTTTACGACACATAACTTTCTTTACTTTTACTGATGGTTTTTGTGTTCTCACTGACACATGACTGACATATGATCGGAAACCAGTGAATCAGCCCAAGGCTTTCCAACAACTATGTCATCTAAACTTCTACTGATGATAAGATCTAAAGTATGACCATGAGTATGAGTACTGACATCTACATGCTGTATACAGCTAACAGACTCAAGCAATTCTCGGAGAGCTATCGCATCCAAATTATCATTCACATCGACATGAACATTGAAATCACCTGTTACTATAAAAGGGATTTTACAAAAGAGGTGTGGTTGCAGAAACTCACTGAACTCATGCAAGAAAACTCCAAATGAAATTCGGTGTTGTTCAGAATAAGGTGGTCTGTACAAATTGATAATTCTTAACTGAAAAGAGTTGATAGTGATATTATGTCATGTCTCTTATATTATGTCATGCTATTATAGCATGTCTCCTCCATTTCCTGCAACTTTAGTTTTGATTCAATATTCTCTTGCTTTTTTTCATGCGTATTATTGTTAACTTCATGTATTTTTCTTTGTTACGACATTGTATTGATGTTGTGTTATTTTGTGCATGAAAATGTTGTTGGAAATGAAATAAATGAAATGAAATGAAATGAAAAATTATGCACACTGAATTCAAATGATTGTTTTTCACCGTCATCTACTTTCTTAACGTGCAAACAATCTCTATACATCAATGCTGTACCACCTCCCCGACGGCCTGTTCTAGGCCTGTGACTGAATTTGTAACCGGTAGGAACAACATCACCAATAATAGCCGAATCTTTGTCGGTGAGCCAAGTTTCTGTGAAAGCATACAAATCTGCCTTACTATCAATAATCAAACACTGCGATTGACTTATTGCGCAGGGAACGCACATTGAGAGAGCATCATTATAGCTTGAAATAACTTGCAAAAGAAGACTGAGGAATAATCTTAGTCAGATTACTGAACTGCCTATTTTTTTATGATGCTTGACACAACGCCTTGATGAAGTGATAACAGAGATTGGAGTATCTTTGGGAGGATTACATGTAAGTTGAGCAGCAGAATGTGTGATGTTAGTGCTACTGCTGAAAGAACTAGTTGGACTAGGAGCTGTACCCCGTTGGTGGCGCCAACTTCTGGTTTTTGCCCCACCTCGCTTGCTTCGCCTTGTGGGTTTTATGCAATTCAATCCAAGTGTCTTGATTGTAGCATACACATGTTTAGGCAGGAGATAAGTACTTCCATGCTGCAGCTCCAATAAATCTTGCGAAGTATATTGTGATTGACATAATGATTTGCATGTTGATTCCCTGTTGAATTCATACTCATCAGGACCTGGGTTAGGGTGTACATCACCATCCCTCAGCAGCTGACATTAGAAGGTCGCTGACCCATTCGCATAATAGGCAATTCTTCTTTGAAGAAACTGTTTCCTTGTGAATGGCTGCTGCACAATGTGATGCAAGGATGGGAAATTAGCACATTCCCCTTCCACATTCAACAAGGCTAAAATGCCAAGGGTAGCAACCAAAACAGGATGAATAGGACTCATTGTCAGAAGACCAGACTGATGCTTTTATTCCACAGGTGCTTGTGTTGTAGGTCCAAACAATGCATGGCCAGGTACTGGAGGAGCTGTTGCAGGTTCTGCAGCTAAACATGGCTCCAGTACAAACTCAAAGAAACTGACGTGGTTCACAAATAAAGTTTCTTCAAAATTCTCTTCCATTTAATGCAGATATGTCTTCTAATAAGTCCTGCAGAATCTCTGAGCTTAGTTCTTCAAGATGATACAACTTTAAAACAAAGGCCAGGTCAATAAATCACTCACGATCAATGCTGAATGGAGAGCACAGAGGAGAGCTGCATCATGCGCTCAATCCATGGTCAACATATTTGACTTAGATTTGTTTATACCAAACATTATGAAAATAAAAAAAATCTCATTACTCTTTGGCTTTATCTCTCGTAATTGAGTTTCATTTTTTCTACACACAATATGACTGTTTAAAAAATGAAATAAGATTCGTTATTTCTATAAGGGTCGTTATTCTGAAACACACAAACTCCCTATAATACCTTGAGATTTGCTAATCCAAACACTTGTAGCGTGTGCCATTCCGAAGGTTTGTTAATCCGAAAATGAAATAAGATTCGTTATTTCGAAGGTACGTTAACCCATAAATCAAATAAGGTTTGTTATTCCGAAGGTTCGTTAATTCGAAGCTTCCTTAGTCGGAAATGAGATTCGTTATTTCGAAGGTCTGTTAATCCGAAATGAAATGAGTTTCGTTATTTAGAAAGGTTACAGTGGTCAAGCCGGAAATGAAATAAAGTTCGTTATTCCGAAGGTTTTTGGCTTTATACCTCTCAGGATCACGTAGTTTTGAAATACGTGTATACATGTATACTTTTCTCCATTCATGTACTATTACTGCCTACAAGTTTACTTTCCACTTGACTATTTTTTAAGAAAAGAAAAAAGAAAGAAATTGACGTGGCAGGTGAAACAGACGCTTCCGCCAATGGTGGACAATGTTACAGCATATATATATATTTTGTTGTCGATTTTTTCATCCTTGTTTCTGACACAGTCATATATAGCTCTGCCATATCAGCAATTTAAGTTTGTTCTAGACATAATCAATTTTGTTTTTTTCTGTCTTTCTTTTGCCTATCACTGCGGGCATTTTTGCTTTAGACATTCTATCTCCTGACAGTTTTCCAGCTGACATTAATTTACCCCGGACAATTTTACCAATGACGTATTTACCCCTGACATTTTTACTTGGCACCGATTTTAAAGAGTGAAGGAAATGCTCTAAAACATTTAAAAAAAAAACATTCCTTGACATCACTTGAAACACTTGACAATTATCTAAGAATTAGTTTTCATAAATACACTTGTACATTTTAAAGCCTGATGTAACTTTATAAAATCAACGTGAGATGAATAAAGCAGTAACATTAGTATAATAAAATTACCAAGAATAAAATATGAAGGGGTATGGTGGAGGATATAGTGTTATGCAAAATTATGATGTTATTTTGTACCACATACAGGCTGCATGTTTGTACATTCATTTGTCGTGATTGTTAATTCTTGTTTGTTCTTGTAATATTTTAATTCAAGATACTTGGTGAGATGATGTACACGGCCAAGAAGGTGGCGGAGCAAGAAGGTCTCTCTGAAGGCTACCGCCTGGTAGTGAATGACGGCGATCATGGCTGCCAGTCGGTCTACCACATCCACATGCATGTGATTGGTGGCAAACAGCTGTCCTGGCCCCCAGGCACTGATTAAGTTTTTAAAAGGGTGAAAAAGTTGTCTAGTTCTTACAAAAGGTCTCAAGAGAGAATCTACTCCTTTCTTGGATACAAATAGATATAAAAAGTATGTCACATCTGGAAATTTGCGCAAGGGTGTCATCGGGTTAATGCATTTGTAACAAAATCATGTATATAGGTAAGTAGAGTGTGAACTGCAATATGACTGACAGTGCTCAACTATTATATGTGTGTGTATATATATATATATATATATGTATATACGTGTATGTATAACCATAATCACTGATTTTTCTTCTTGCCGATTGTTAACCTCTCGAATAAAGGAATCTATCAAGAAAGGTATAATTTATTCAGACTTGATGGTATCATTATAATCAGTAAGATACAGTATTCGACGATTTTTTTTTTCTTTTAAATCTGTATTTATATGCCTGGCTGGTACTATAGATGAATGCTATACAAACTAAAACTTAATGTTCAAACTGTGTGGCCTGTTCACATTTGCTGTGTATAAGGGGGATCAGTTTTTCGATATCAGGTAAAGCTACATTTTATATAGCAAGCAGTGTTAGGTTGAGATCATTGATGCGCTGTAAATTGATAAAGGTTGCTATGTCTTTGGAGTAATAATGGTGATAATGCCGGAAGATAATTATGTGAAATCGACTTGTTGCTCCCAGTAACAATCATTTCAAAGATGTATTCAATGAAATATACTATTAATCATGTACTAAAATAATGTTATCAAGGACTTGTCCGTTGAGATAGACCTATATTATGCAGTAAATTGACAAGTTGTCTGAATAATGGAATGGAATAGTAATAATGCCCTGGGTTACATGAGAAATGACTGAGTACCTTCTTCAATTTGAAAAAGATTTGCAAAAAAAAAAGAGAAAAGAAATAGTACTGTATTAAAAGAAACTGAAAATATGTTACGAATCAAGAAAGTATACTACTCATGGAGAGAATGGATGGATATATCAGACAAGTTTGAAATGAAACTGGGGAATATGACAGGGCTGCCTCTTTTCTACATTATAATCTATAAACTTACAATATTGTATATAGGCTAGGTGAAGTATACGGTCTTTAAGATAAAGTGGAACAGTCACATGAAGAGTATTACTTTTTTTAGCAAATGAGGCCATACAGAGGGGCTGCAAAATGCCACGGTTAATGACACTTATCTTTTTTGGTTACAGCTCTTTATTCCGAAGGTTCGTTATTCCGAAGGCTCTTTATTCCTAAGATTCGTTATTCCTAAGGTTCATTGTTCCGAATTTCATTTACGGATTAACCAGTCTTCGGAATAACGAACCTTCGGAATAACGCCACAAATTTTCTGATTAACGAACCCTTTTTCATTTTCGGATTAACGAACCTCTAGGTATAGGGACTTTGCGTGTTTCGGATTAACGACCCTTCGGAATAACGAAACTTCGGAATAACGAACAGATCCATCTTTTTGTGTGTGTGTGTCAATTCAGCAGAGTCCGCCATATCACAAAGATGAATTTTACACAGGGAAGTCAAACACTTTCGGCGGATTGCTGAACCAACTCAAAATGTGATGCAAAAGCAGTAACAGTGTCAATTCAAGAGTACAGTGTAACTGTGACCTTGTAAAATACTTGAACATAATCCTCTAACAAAGAACTTGCAGAATCTAAACAATTCAACTGGTTTTCAAAATTAGAAGAGGTGAAACTCATGTCAAGCTTTTGTAAAATTAGAAATCTAACAATGTGTATGGAAAAGTGGTAATTATCACATATCATTGATAATTTCACTGTTGTTGTTTATGTATCTTTAGTGCTTTACCCTTCCAGGGGAAAAAAAAATATTACTGGCACAATATATTGAATAAAATTGTTTACAGATTTCTTTGAAATTCTAAGCGAAAAAAGGTGAGGAGATCTATTTCACTAAATCCCATCGAAAGAGGGTTTCTTTTTTTTTTGTACGTTTCATTTACATGTTTAATTTGATGTATTTGTCTATATTTGTCGTGTTCTCAATTCAGACGATTTGTTAGTGGAGTAATTTTTTTTTTTTAACTCAAAAGGTGTGGATGGAACTTACATCAGAAGTGAATATAGACGGTCATGAAAACGTTCATCAAATTGTGATGATAATTCGTATGTAACAAAGAGCAATGAATATACATATGAATCACCCATAACAAAATCGAAACAATTTTGCAATAGCCATGTACCAGTAAAAGAAAAGTTATAGATGTATAATAATACTTTGGTAAAAAAAATCATCAAACATTGATTTCGATTGGAATACTTATTGTTTTGAAAAGAATTATCGAAAACTGAAAAACAGCAAAGTATTTTATGGCTCTCTTTGTGTATGTATTCATTCAAATTGTGTTATGAAGTGATTGCAATCATTGACATAATGTTTGCAAATGAATGAATAAAGTATCCCTCCATAGAGGGAAAATGATATGAATAATATGCACAAGATTTATTCAGTTGGTCATCCTGTTTCCTATTATGTGTTAGATTTTATTACAAAATTTGAATTAAAGCATAAAAACAGAGCGGTTTCTTTTTTTCTAATATCACCATATTGATTTATATGGGTGTACAGGAATATTTAGAACATGTAGAAGATGAGATTATCTCTGGGTTATTGTCATCCCGAACATCTACCATACGGGCAGCAGATGGAGGGTGTGGAAGGGGAATCCCCTTCCCAGACGAGTGAGCATTAGCTTTGTTATAGAATTGAAGTTCAACCGTCTCACGGTCTGGTGCACACTTTGGATGGAATATTAGAAAATTTTGAGTGAAAAAAAGAGACGATAAGTCGCATGGTTATTCATTCAAATTACTAGAAGCAAAAACAAACGAAATTCTCTGTTGTGTAATTCTTTCATTTATTTTGACTGATCAAAGTTTTTGAAAAATCTTCAGCGCAGCGGCCATGCAGACGGAGGACTGGGGTGGGAGGGGGATGTCTGCTGCGCATTATTTAGACTTGAAATTGTAGGATCTGGTGTACACTTTTGAGGGAATTGGTTATCTATTCAAATGAAAAACGAAACAAAAATAAACTAAATTCTATGATTGGTGAGTGATTTTCTCATTACCGCTCAATTTTTTTTTCTGAAAATATAATATCTGCGTCGATAAAGAAAAAAAAAGGGGGAAAATTTTGCGGATGGGGTAATTAGCGGCCCTCACCCGTGCTGCGTATGACCAGGTGGTATGACCAAAGGGAGGGGATTTCTTTTAACTTAAAAACTCGATTTTGTTTAGGCGAGCCCTGCCTGCTAAGGAGGGGGGTGGGATGGAGGGTCCGAACCCCGCCCAAGGAAAACACGAATCGCAGTCGTTAGGCCTACAGACAAGAAACCGTTGTAGACAGGTTAGATGGTCATTGTGATGAACCATTGCGGCACCATAGATTTAACGTATATTATAAACACACCTAGGTGAAGTATTTTGTGTTACCTAATTGCCCTGCATTTTTCATTGTCACATGACGTGTGGTCGATACAAAGTCAGGTTATCGTTGTGGTTGCCAAAGCAGGTTTGTTATTTATGCTAAACGTGGTACAATTCGTTGTTCTGAAAGTTCGTTTTTCCGAAGATTTGTTTTTCCGAAAGTTTGTTATTCCGAAGGTTTGTTAATCCAAAAAAGAAATGAAGTTTGTTGTTCGGAAGTTTCGTCAATCCGTAGCAACATGAAAAATATGAAAGGCTCGTCTGAATCCCATGGGTTCGTTCAGTTTACGCACCATCTTTTCATTTTCAGATTAACGAACATTCGTCCGTGTTCGTATAAACAAACATTCGGAATAACGAACCTCATTTCATTTTAGGATGACGGAACCTTTGGAATAACAACTCTTCGGAATAATTCATTCCACAAAACTGTTGGTATTAACGAACCCTGTTCCATTTTCGGATTAATGAACATCTAGGTATAAAGGTGTATTTCGGAATAACTAACCTTATTTAACTCTCTGTTTAACAAACCTTCGGAATATAACGAACATAACCTAAAAATGATGAGACAGAGATGATTAGGGTCTTAGAAATAATGCATGTATCACTTTTCAAAATTAACGTTTTTTATTCATGTTTACATTCGCGCTTTTATGATAATCTAACACTAACATAAACAATAAACATGTGTCAAAATTACTTTATATTTAGATATTTAAACCTGATAGTGTTTTACAGTCTTAAAAAATGTAATAAAAGTGCATGAAGAGTGGATTTGCAGGTAGTACGATTTCCGGTATGTGTTTGTTGCCGTACTATTGGGCCTCATCTACAATGTTGTATATAAGATACCACAACTGACCTACAATTTGGCCGCAACTGACCAACAATTTGGCCGATTCAATCAAAGTTTCTGACCATCCCCGCAGCAACGGAGACATCAGTTCCTGGGGGAGATGGCCTTCGGAGATGGCACTGTTGTTTTGTTGTTGCTATACGGATTATTACATTAGTATCGCCAACAGAGTTATTCACCCTTTTGAAGCAATTCCAGTTGTTGTAATGATTACTACTTGAACTCCCTTTGTTATATGGCATGCACTCACACATATCTTAATTTATACGTCTCGACTTCACTTCGGGGGTCCCTGTACTGGGCAGACAGATTCGATCCTTGTGGATCGGATCATTCCTCCTTGACCTCACGTCGTTTTTTGTTGTTAATTTTTTTTCTTCTTCTTTTTTCCGTTCAGATATATTTTGATATGTTTTGATATTGTTATTATCTCTGTCGACCCCCTTCAGGGGTATGAGAGTACAACACATGTTCAAAAGTATAATACAATGGCTATACATAGTTACAATACACAGAATATAATACTGTGATAAAAACTGGCAAGTACAAATAAAATACTGTAGGCTACAAACTACTGAACGTATACGAAATGATGGCTACAGATCTAGGATATCACGTGGTTTGGTTTGTCTACCACTACGAGTAACTACGCTTTTAAAATACACGTTATATACAGGATCAGGACTAAGCCTGTTTGCCTTTGGAATCAATTCAAAATGCTGGATTATAATTTGTATGAAACGCACAAGATTCTTTAAATGCTTAAAACTGAATCTGTTAAATATACTTTCCATATGCAATGTACTGGGGTTGCCTTTGGACAATTGACAACCTAAATGTTTCTGCCTTTCTTCCATAAAAAGGGCAAACAAAAATGTAGTGAAATTCATCCCCTCTAACTTTTAATTCACAACATGGGCATTCAATATCACTGTCCTCTACATTTATTTGTTTTAAACCTCCCATTATTGATTGGTAAACGGTGTGATCTACATCTAAAACGACATAGCAAAATTGCATCCCCGTCTACTAAGTGTTAACAAATAATTTTAGAACAATATATCTGTCTTGAAAATTCGATAATTAATACAAACACTATTAGACCATATTTTTGACATAATATCCTGCTTAGCAATATCAGTTAATCTAAGCTTGAGAGCGTTAATGATCCAGGTATCACTGAGCCCTTCTCCTTGTCGCTGCCACGGACATATTATATTGTCATGTCCTAGACCAGCATTATTTAAAATACTTTCTATGTATGACAGTAATTTTGACAACATGGGGGTGTTCTTGCGATTTTCAATTGACCTTAAAATATTATATAGTCTGAATGTATATTTACAATGACTTCCCTTTACTATCTTTAACCAAAAACCTATCATTCTACACTTAATGTGAACTTCAATATTATGTACGGCCTGTCTCACCATAAACCATACAATCAGGTGTACATTTATTTACCTAAAGGCGGTGTCACACGGGTCCTGTCCGGGCAAGCTACGCGGGCTTGTGGCGAGGAGGTAGTTTAAAGCACGTAGAAGATTTTCCGCGGGCGGACAAGAATGTTTGCAATTTTCGCACTTGTTTCTTACTTATTATATCCCTCATGTAAAGCTTCTTGCCATAGGATTGTACAGAGCACGAACATGGTGTAGTTTTACTAGCTAGCTACGAGCAGCTGGATGCGGTGCAATTGGTTACTAGCCAGCGTGATATAGTACTTTTGGGAATCCACGATTTGCACCCATCGTGATCGTGTGATCGATATCTACATTTCTCACTTAACAATGTACGCAGTGCGCGTAGTAGCGATACTTTTAAGCGACAGTCCTGTGGCTTGTAGCTAGCTAGCTAGCGCTAAGAGAGCGCGCGGTGTGATGTGCGACAGCATTACAGAAATCTGTGTGGTGCGATGGCGTGGCCGGTCGGTGTGTAACGTGTGGACGTGTGATACGTGATCAATGCATTCAGCTCAATTGACAAAGTGACTGCTTCCAGTAACGGAAGAATGATCGCAGGAGGACACCATATCAGGTACGAATTAGGAATAAATTAAAACCGATTTTGAAGATGATCTGGGTAACGAAGTCGCTTTAGGCCTACTTCTAACGTAGTCCTGGACCTCGATCTTTCGGAGTTTTGCACGCTGTAGTGTAGCTCGTGTGTAGGAATCAACAACAGCGCAGCGGTGTCGTTCGCTACGCGCTGCACGCACTGCTGCTGCACTGCTACAGCCTAACGTTAGATTTATCTTTCACGAAACCTGCACACTTTTCCAAAAGGGAACCGTCATTACTCTAGTAAAATGCTCGAGAGGGATATAAAACAAATATCGACTGCTTTCTTTCGGGCCATGGTAAAACTATTTGACCTCGGTGATGTCTCAACAGTGCCATGTCCCTCGACTTCGTCTCGGGACATAGCACTGAACATTGAGACATCACCTCGGTGCAAATAGTTTTACCATCTCCCTCTGCAGCAGTCGATATTTGTATACTAGACGCGTGCTACTTAGCTTCTATTATAAAATGGGTTCAAGAATGTAGCCAATAGGAAGCGCTGAAATGAGTCACATGTGCTTTGGTTACTCAGTCCCATTGCACTGCGTGTTAAATTCTATTGCCGATGGTCTGTGCGCGCGGCGCGGCTCCTTTGAATTGCATGCATACGCGCTGTCAATCCTGTAAACAACTTCTACCACTAGTTCGGGCTGCCGGCCGGCCGGCCGGCCTTTCTTCCCTTGTGCATAACAATGTGTGGCGTGTACGCACCGTACCACGTATAGCGTATCATACGTACAGTGTACATACAGTAGACCAAGCGTTGTGGGACCGGACGCGTACATGGAGTCACTTTGAAGGGCAAATCCAACGATTTAGAAGGTTAATTCTCACGCCGTTTTCAGAGTATGTTGTCTAGTAGGCCTATATGAGGAGTCTATATCAAGTCTTTAAGGTAAAGGGTGCATATTCTATGTAAAATAAGTAAGTTTTCATGCGGGAACTTAAGTGTCCGGAAACCCAACCCCCCATCATACTTGTATGTGCGGGATTTCCGAGTGCGACGTGCGTAAATGTTTGGGACGAACATCTTCGGACGTCTTGACCACAAAGGTACGTGAAAAACGTTGAAAAATGCTGTTAGTTTTCGAATTTTCGACCCATTTTATGAAACAAATGATGCACAGGATTATTTCGTGGCGTTAGTGGAGGCGTATAGCTCACTCTCGGGTATTTACAATGTAGTGCAACATGCACTCGGCTTCGCCTCGTCACGTGCATGTTTCACAATTGTAAATACCCTCGAGTGCACTATACGCCTACACTAACGCACTCTATCCTGTGCATCATTTGTATACTTGCGTGCGTTCCGTGTGACTCGCGTGAGAGCTTTGAAACCGATCCATTTTCTGTTACGAGCGACTTACGGGGATTGCGAAGTACCTGCTTTGGAGTTGCCTGTGAGGTGCTACCGGTAAGGGTTTCCTACTTGTGTTCTGCGCGTACCTCTACGGGCAACTCCCGTGACTCTTCCGGAACAAGTTTTGAGCATGCTCAAGGCCTTGTCGTACCGTATCTGGGGAAGTTTTGCGGCTTTACTTGCGGGGAAACAAATTTGCTACCCGGAGCTCTCCGCAGTTGGCCCGAACTTGACAGTACCTAGCACTTATCTCGTCCTTAGTTGCCCGAAGGTGCGCACGCTAGTCCAATTTTCCCGCAGCAAAGTTTTGAGCATGACCAAAACTATTTCCGGATGAGTCGCGAGGATTGCCCGAAGAGTTCCACGCAGAACACCCGTAGGAGGGCCGTAGTCGCCGCAATTCACAGGCATTTGACCCACTTGAAGTAGGTAAGTTGCCCGCTGATCTATGCCTATGTGAAGGGAGTGCGTGCCATTTGTGGGCTCATTCTCTTCTTTGTCCTCTGTCCTCTGTGGCGTCGAGGACTACCTGGTCCCTTTCGGACAGGACCTCATCCGCCGAATGGACTTCAGCAGCAATTTGATGCATTTGCTGTGAATCTTCCGGGCTTTGTGGCTGTCCATCCACTGGACGTTCTCTGCCCTTGTACACTTTCCGTCTACGGGGCCATCTTCACTTCTTGAAAACTAGTTGACAAATGATTGTTTGCCCATCCACTCGAACCAGCCTATTGTTCAGACTAGCACTCACCTCGCAGGCGACACGCAGTTGTGGCGCAGGTACTTCGCAGAGCCCGTATGTCGCCCGTAACTGACATAAAAGAAGCTATCACGAAGCTATCACGTGACACCCACGCGCCTAACATGCAGTTCAACGGAATACACGCAAGAAGGACTTAGGTATCACGCGTTTATCATGTAATACCCACGCCAAACTTGCCCTAAACCTTGTCCGGCCGCAGAAATTATTCTGCGTGCTGAAAAATCCCCATACGCAATAAGCCCGCTTAGCTGGTGTGACAGGGCCTTTTTTGGCAGCGGGTAAATAGAGCCAGCGTGCGCACCTCCGGGTAACTACTTTTGAGATACATGCTAAGTACTGTCATGTGCGGGTCATCTGCGGGGACCTCCGGATAGCAAAAATGTTCTTCGGAAGTCGCACGCAAGGCTGGTGTGACACGGCCTTTAAGGATGGATCTTAAGAATTTCCGATGGAAAATTTCAATTTGACTCAAATTTTCAAAGCCCCATATACCTCACATCCATACATAATACTGGAAGAACTAAATGGTCAAATAACTCACATTGAATATCTAGCGGTAAACTTACTCTTTGTGCTTTAAATGATAGCGAGGAAAGGGCTTTCCTAGCTTGGATCACTTGCTTAGAAATTGCCTTGTTGAGACTCCCATTGTAATTAAGCTTCACTCCTAGATATACAAAATCATGGACAACATCAACGGTATCATTTTCATACCATGGGGTAATTGCGAACCTTTCCCCTATAAAATATTATTATCTTTGTTTTACTTGACCAATGTATTAACACACAATTTCCATTCCTTGCAGTATGATGACAGGGCATGTAAGGCTGACTGAAGTTCTGAACTCTCTGCCAATATGAGAGTGTCATCTGCATACAATAATGAATACAAATTTATAGGAATGTCAGCGTCTGTCACATAATCAAGATGGGCTGAGCAAACCTCATCGCATAGATAGCGGAGTCCTTTAAATTTGCTTTGAATATACCTAACAAAATCATTGAGATAAATTGCAAACAGCATGCAGGGGAGATAAGTTATCACCTTGCCTTACCCCAATATCACATGGGAATGGTTCTGAAGTAATACCAGCAGCTGACACACATGCAGGACTTGGCAGAATTATACATGTTTTTGATTACTGAGAACACTTTGCCTTTTACTCCTGATTGGACTAGCTTGTACCAAAGGGACATCCGATCAACCGTGTCGAATTAAAAGCTTGTTTGAAATCTATGAAGGCACAATAAATCCTCTTCCTACCAGATAGGAATATATCTAAACAGTGCCTTCATTGCAAAAATATGGTCCATCGTAGAATAACCGGCTCGAAAACCTGCCTGTTCCTCACCGAGCTCTGATTTATCTTGAAAAAACAGTGTAATCCTCCGATTCGATATTGAAGTAAATCGTTTCCCTAGGCAGCTTAGGAGGGTTATACCGCGGTAATTATCTGGATCCGTATCTGAACCTTTATTTTTGAAAATATGAACAATTAGACCAACACTCCAGTCATGGGGCACTATTCCACTTCTTAACACAATATTAAAAATTTTGGTTATTACTTCAATAGCCATAACCGATGAATTTTTTAAACACTCATTTCTAATTTGGTCTGTACCACATGCCTTATTATTTTTCAATTTTTTAATCATGGTAACAACCTCCTCAGTAGTGATGGGTGCATTCAATTCATCATCAATTGTCAAATCTGCTTCTGTCTCATGCTGGGTTTGTACATTCTCTCTAGGCTGAACTGCATTCAAGCCCTGGAAGTGACGCACAAAATCAAGTAGAGAAACCTTATTGGTTTTTGTCTTTTTTGAGTCACTGCTCAAAATTTTCCAGAATTCCTGAGGCTGGGATTTTTTTTTTTTTTTTGATATTCTGAGACTATTATGAAGAGATCTATTTAGTAAATTCCTCTTTTTCCTAAGCAACTTCTTATATACTCCTGATGCTTTAGCAAGATACACTCCTGATGCTTTAGCAAGATCCACTTTAATGTCTTCTCTCTCTTGACCTTGCATACCTTTTCTTTTACGCTTCAGTCTATTTTTATTTTGAAAATATATGTCCCTTGCTTAATTGTTTACATTCATGATCAAACCAGGGTTTGTTTTCCTGGTTGTGAGACTTTTTCAAAGGTGGGGATGTTCTGCTTTCTTTTTACAGATATCGGCCTCTATGGCGGCGTTAATAAAAGAATCTGAAAGAAGAGAATATAAACCATCTATACTGGCTTGAGTAATAGTACCTTCTGCATTGCCAAGATCATCTCATTATGTTCTTTATATGATTGTCTAATTTTGATTTAAAATTGCTTGCTTTTTCAATAGACCAATTAAAGGACAAATAATTTCCTTGTTTAGGAGGTTCAGGGAAAACGTTTGAACTTTCGTCCTTACAGTCATCAGCAGCACCATCATTGCCAAGTGAGAAAGAAAGTAGGCAATGTACATCTGACATGCATTTATCAAATTCATCAATTTCAAATTTAGATATATGTTCAAAAATGCTAACAGAAGCAATTACATAATCAACAACACTCCGTCCCCCATTTTTATTATAACGAGTAAAATTGCCAACTCCCTTGTCATTCCCTATAACCGGCCATTAGCAATCTTCAAATCAAAGCTTTGACAAACATCCAAGAGTTTGACTCCATTATTATTATTCACTCATTCATCCCTATTATGGTGTTTAGTCTCAAATCCTTCATCACCAAGATAGCTCTTCAAATCACTATTGTCATTAGAAGTACTAAACCCAGACAGATCAGATACAATATCTTCAATGGTCATAAAATCATCAAGCAAACCTGTTCTTGCGTTAAAATCACCCGTCAAACAAAAGGGGACATTATACATGACTTTCATATCTAACAAATCCTGGGTTAAATGATCAAAAACCTCAGTCGAATGATGAATAGAGCCTTCGCACGGCAGGTAAACTGCACCTAATATAAAATCAAATCCCAGGTACTCTTTATTAATATGAATTCATAAAACTGACTCAGACACAGTTCCCACAAGCATAGGCGCCGGAAGTGTGGGGGGAGGAGGCAGGGGGGGGGGGCGGCCGCCCCCCCCCCCCCCCCAATCCAAAAAGTGGGGGGGGGGGGGCAAAACGCATTTTTGCCCCCCCCCCCCCCTCAAAGCCCCCTCCAAAAAAAAATTGAATGAATAAACAAATAAATACAAATAGATAAAATAAGATAGATTGATGTATCATATATAAATGAATAAACGCGAAAAAAACATACCTACAAACGGCAGTTTTTGGACTGTAAAATGTCAAAATTTCCAAACTCGCTCGGTCCGCTCGCTCGCATTCAATCGCTATGCCATACTCCTGATGTTGCTGCCAGTAATTGCCAGCAGTTGCGCCTGGGCCGCCCCCCCCCCCCCACCCTTAAGTTCCAAAGCGAAAAAAAAATATAGCTACAAACGGCAGTTTGGGGACTGTAAAATGTCAAAATTAATCGTCAAATTTATTCGTTATGCCATTTTCCTAACGTTGCAGCCAGTAATTGCCAGCAGTTGAGCCCGGTGCGCCACCCCCTAAATTTCCAAAGCGAAAAACATAGCTACAAACGCCAGTTTTTGGACTGTAGAATGTCAAAATTTTCAAGCTCGCTCGCTTCGCTTGCTCGCATTGAATCATTATGCCATTCTCGTAATGTTGCTGCCAGTATTGCCAGCAGTTGCGCCCGATGCGCCCCCATTAATTTCCAAAGCGAAAGATGTAGCTACAAACGCCAGTTTTGGGACTGTAGAATGTCAAAATTTTCAAGCTCGCTCGCTCGCATTGAATGGTTATGCCATTCTCCTAATGTTGCTGCCAGTAATTGCCAGCAGTTGCGCCCGATGCGCCCCCATTAATTTCTAAAGCGAAAGATATAGCTACAAACGCCAGTTTTGGGACTGTGAAGAATGTCAAAATTTTCAAGCTCGCTCGCTTCGCTCGCTCGCATTGAGTGGTTATGCCATTCTCGTAATGTTGCCGCCAGTAATTGCCAGCAGTTGCGCCCGATGCCCCCCCCCCTTAATTTCCAAAGCGAAAGATAGGCCTATAGCTACAAACGGCAGTTTGGGGACTGTAAAATGTCAAAATTTTCAAGCTCTCTCGCTCCGCTCGCTCGCATTTTATTGTTAAGCAATTCTCCTGATGTTGCTGACACTAATATAATTTGTCATTTCACACCGTCATTCCACAATCCATGTAAGGAAAACTTACAATGTTGCTCAATGACTGCGTTGTTGAATGTATCACATTCCGTAATGTATAGTCCCATTATTGCGCACGCACACACGCACAAGCATACACACCGTCAAAAAATTACTTTTCCACAAGGTGCCCACCCCAATGTTTCGACCCATCGTACGCCACTTTTAATATATATAATACACACACACACACACACACACACACACACATCTATATATATATATATATATATATATATATATGTGTGTGTGTGTGTGTGTGTGTGTGTATGTGTATATTGTGTAACATAATTATGTATGGTCCATCGTGAACCCCCTCCAATATTTGCCCCCCCCCCCCCCCCCCAATCCAAAACTGCTTCCGGCGCGCCTGCCCACAAGTGTAGTTGTATGGGGGACTAACTCATCGCGTATACTAAGACACAAAGGCCATGAAAACCACCGAGTCTGGAGTTGTCATTATTTTTCAATATATAACTATGAAAGTGAGAAAGGCATGTGCAGTCCAAGTCGGGGAAATCTGTTTTAGTTTCAGATAAGCAAATGATGTCATAGTCCTTGAGGGCAAAATCCAAAATACCAGCATTAAAGGACAAGTCCACCTTCATATAAATAAAGATTGAGAAAATGCAGCAATATTAGTAAAACACATCAGTGAAAGTTTGAGGAAAATTGGACAATCCGTTCAAAAGTTATGACATTTTTAAGTATCTGCGCAGTCACTGCTGGATGAGAAGACTACTACAGTGTATGATGTCACATGCGTATACAACGATATAAGGAAAATAAAAAGTGAATTTCACAAAACTTTTACTTTTTGAATAAAGTGCAAATTTCTTCGACTTGTTACTGACGTATGTTAAGGGTAATATTATTCCCCCTGCCTTCTGAAAGAGAGAAGTCGAGTGTTCTTTTGTTGTGCGAGAAAAATAGAAATATGTTTGAATTTTCTTTATTCTTTCTTTATATCGTTGTACACTGTGACATCACAAGCTATAGTAGTCTTTTCATCCAGCCGTGACTGAGCAGAAACTTCTAAAATTCATAACTTTTGAACGGATTGTCCGATCTTCCTCAAACTCTCACTGATGTGTTCTACTAATATTGCTGCATTCACTCAACCCACATGTCTATGAAGGTGAACTTGTCCTTTAAGTTTGCTTTGTAATCCATTAACGTTCAAACTACAGAGTGATAAGGTAGATGACACAGAGTTCGATTCCTGATGAGGGTCGAGACTCTCCTATGCCTCCAGGTCAACAAACAAACCTGAATTTTTCGGTTTGTCCTTTT
Organism: Diadema antillarum; assembly: GCF_040938485.1. Taxonomy (NCBI): domain Eukaryota; kingdom Metazoa; phylum Echinodermata; class Echinoidea; order Diadematoida; family Diadematidae; genus Diadema; species Diadema antillarum. The sequence goes on from NW_027272389.1 coordinate 752,310, forward strand.
CAGTTTGTCAACATAAATGAGCTTTTCCAAAATCCTTGAAAAGCTCATTCATGTTCGTTTGATCAAATTTTTCAAGTCATGTGAAATATTAACTAATGTACAATTTGGTTTTCGTGAAAAGCATACAACATCACATGCGATACTACATTAATTGATAAGGTTGCCTCGGCAATTGAGAAGAACTTACATACTGTAGGGATATTCTTAGACTATTCTAAAGCTTTTGATACCATTGATCATAATATTTTATTGTACAAACTATCCTATTATGGAATCAGAGAAAATGCTTTGGAATGGTTTAGAAGTTACCTAACTAATAGAAAACAATTTGTTTCTTTAAATGGTGCGGAGTCTACTTTGCGATCTATTTCTTGTGGTGTTCCACAGGGGTCGCTGCTTGGGGCCCTACTTTTTATTTTGTATATAAACTATTTTCCCAAATCGTCACAACTTCTTTCTTTCATATTATTTGCCGACGATTCTAGTATTTTCTTCTCTCACAAAAATCCACACCATACTACTGAATATTATAAATTCAGAACTGAAATCTGTAGTTACATGGATCCATGCAAACAAATCATCTTTAAATTTCTTGAAAACCAACTATATGCTATTTAGCAATTCATTATCATCTTTACCAGGCCATATACTTTTTAATAATGTGCAAATAGACAAAGTCACGAATACAAAATTTCTTGGCCTACATCAGATGACAAATTGAATTGGAGAATGCATATAATATTATATGCTATTTAAGTAAACTTCTTTCCAGAAATGTTGGCATTATCAATAATATAAAATCTATATTTCCAAAGAACATATTGCGTATACTATACTCAACCCTTGTACTACCCTATCTCAATTATGGCGTTCTTGCCTGGGGAAACTCAGCAGAATTATACTTGGATAAATTATTATTACTCAAAAAACGGGCAGTGAGAATTATTTCTGGTGCAACATCACGTTCTCACACTATTGAACTCTTCTATGAAAATAGATTTCTAAAAGTACAGGATATATATCTTATGAATCTAGGATCCATTATGTACAGCTCGAAGGATTCTGAATTTCCACAGGTTATTTCGTCAGTTTTTGTTATATGAATGAACAAGTGCACACACTCGGCAGTCTTCTTCTTACCACCTGCCATCCATTAGAACCAACTTTAAACACAATACACTTGCTTTCGCTGGACCAAAATATTGGAATTCTTTAGCCTATTCTCTTCACGAAACCATAAGCCTTAAAACATTCAAATACAAATTAAAACTAAGTCTTCTGAGTAAATATGTTACGATGTAACTATATAGATTTTTTATAATCCTATACCAGATATCTGGACACTTTTATCCTATAAGTTAATCTTATATCATTTTTTTTTTACATGGTATATTATTCATGTGGAATTCCTATTCATTTTAATTCAACTGTTTATTTTTCTCTTTCTTTTTTTCTTTTTCTTGCCCCCTCTCTCCCCCCTTTGGTTCTCATTTTATTTCCTCTATTTCTCTCGTTCTCTCGTTCTCTCCCTCTCTTTCTCATTCATGTTTACTACCTTTACGATGTAAATATGTATAAGTTATGTAAATATGTTTCAGGAGTCTGTATATTATATATATGTTATATTCTCAATTACTCTGTACATAATTATGAATATTATACTCGTCATGGTGACCTACAAATTTTACAAGCTATGCTTTTAGTTGGGTCACCCCATTTCCGTTAGTATAAGTACCCTATATTCTGTTAATTCATGCTTATATATTACTGTAATATTATGTGTCAATATGTAAACATCAATGCAATGCAATGTAAATGTAAATGTAAATGAAATGAATAACTTCAATTCAAAAAATCCAAGCCAGATAGGCCACCTATACCTCATCGCACAGAGACGACATCGGATCGCCATCGCGTCGGATCGTCTCGTAGTCGTGTGTGCATGTGAAGAGGAGCTAGCTGGCTGAGCTGACCTTGACAGAATCATGTCGGACGAACAGGCAAAAGCACAAATGGCCAAACCCGGCGGGGATACGATCTTCGGGAAAATTATACGAAAAGAAATTCCTGCTGACATTATCTATGAAGATGACAGTGTAAGTTGATTCCTTAATCCTCAAAGTATTAAAGAGTCATGGTGAATATGATGTGCGTTGCCGACAACTTATTGTTCAGTCCCATGCATAGATCTGTGAGTTGCTCTCTCTGTTCCAGTGTTTGATGTGTAGCGCACTTGCAGTTGCACTGTTGTTGCTTGACCGAAAGATCGGTCTGTCTGGTCGTCGTCGGGGATATGTTCCGCGGAGATTGCGTCTGGCTTCACGGATTCCCTGTCTCCGGAGGAGAGCGATAGCGTCAAAAAAAATTAAAGACTCCGCCGGACAGACGGATCTTTCTGTCTACTGTAATTTATACGCCGAATATTTAGTGAGGTTTAGATTTTATTTTCGCGAATTTCGCTAGTTGGGTGCTATTCGCGAAATTGAAGACACGCGAAAATATTGACTCTGATTTCGATGTGAATGTGACGTAAATTACGTGTGTATGACAGTACAGGACTCCACGATTGCGAATTTAACCACTCGCGCGTCGGGAATTCCCGATTCGCGAAAATTTAGACTCGCGAAATATATGGCGTATAAAATACAGTATGTTGTTGCCTACTACTTGGATGCACGCTACAGTTACAGGGCAATCGGGGAGGGGGCTGATCATGTCCCATTGCAAGACCCATCGTCAGATAAGAAGCCCACCGTGAAGAGACAGATACCATCATCGGTCTATAACGAGATAAATTATCCGAAAACCGACTTTCTTTACGGGACTGCAAGGTGGCGTTGTGAATTATACGTCCATCGACCATGCTCGAGACCAAATTTTCCGTTTTAACATGAGCCGTTATTTTGCGAGAGTCACTACTGCAGTTCTCATCTAAATCGACGTTCTAATGATTAAACAGAGTTATAATGCTCTCTAAGCATCATGCTGACAAGTAGAGTTATATCCAGATACTTTGAATCATGGTTTCAGTCCGTGAAATGCATCTAAAGTAGGAACTCCATATTATCTTGAAAACAAGTTATCTCCCATTCATGATGTAACCATTCTTAGAATCTGAACACACACAGTGGTTGCTGATCAATAAGTTTGAAACATTATGCACACTTCTGCAATATTCTATAGATGTTGCATATTTTGAAGTGTGGAAATTTTCCCTAAGTTTGCACGATAACTTTTTCGAGATTTCGAGTGTACTTTCTTTCACTGACTGATAGACAAATGAATTCATTGAAATTTGCCCAGCACAGTGGAGTAATCTTGCAAAAATGTCCACGTTTACTGTAAATATCATGCCATCTTTTTTTTTCTTAACAGACTCTCGCGTTCCGTGACATCAACCCTGTAGCTCCAAAGCATTTTCTTGTCATCCCAAAGGTACCAATCACTGGAATCTCAGCAGTTGAGAAGGAGCATGTTCAGGTGGGTGTGGGACCCTGTTTTCAAAGAAACTTGACTTTGATAAATCAGCCTGATTGGATGCTGCAGTGTAAATAATGTAATCTGCCTCCCTACAAGATGCTGCTAACATCACAGGAAAGATATAGATATAATGACAAATACCCCATCAGTTGCCTGAGATTCTTTTTTTTTTCTGTATATACAAGTACTTCAGTAGGAGCTCTGAAAAGGGGCTATCACTCTAAAGACAACATAATAGATTACATTGATATACATATATGATGTACATGCCACATCTGTCAGTGTCAACATTCAGTATGATTTTATTCAAAGTCATCTGCTTGCCTTAGCATTCCTCTTCTGAAAATGAACATTATTCCTCTAAAATTCATGGATCAATCTCTAGCAATGCACTTCCTCAATTCACTGTGAATGGTGGTAGGTTTAGATTTTCAGCAAAAAGAAGAAAATGAGAAAAATCCATGAGTTAGGGTAAAAGAAAAGCAATATTTATGCTCTAATACATTTCTCATCACTGGAAATATCTTACATTATTTGGAAATCCATTTTCATATACACCAAAATTTAAATATCTGAGTTGATGAAAAATCAGTAACATTTCCGTTATTTTTCATTTTTATTTCATTAAAACAACAACAAACAAAAGGATAATGTGAGGTAGAGTTTTATACAAAATTATGATGTATTGTTTGTACTGTTCATATAGACAGCTTGTTTGTACATTATTTGTATTGTGATTGTTACATAGTTTTCGTCCTTGTAATTCTTGAATACCAGATACTTGGTGAGATGATGTACACTGTAAAGAAGGTGGCAGAGCAAGAAGGTCTCTCTGAAGGCTACCGCCTGGTGGTGAATGATGGCAAGCATGGCTGCCAGTCCGTCTACCACATCCACATTCATGTCATTGGTGGCAAGCAACTGTCCTGGCCCCCTGGCACTGAGTAGGTTGGGGGGCTAAGAAATTGTCAGCTCTTACGGTGTCTTCAGCTATTTTTTGAATTCAACTATTTTTGAATTAGACAAAGCAAACGTTGTGACAGGGTGTGGAAAATCTTTCCCATTTTGAAAATATACAATGTATCATGTCACATCTGGCAATCTACCCAAGTATGCTGTCATGGTAATTAATTTGGAATGACATAAGCGGAAGTATCAGTGATTACTTTCTTGCGCATTGTTAATCTCTCGAATAAGGGAATCCGTGAGGTAAAATATACTTTATTCAAACCTGCATTGACGATGACATCATAATTCAGGTATACTTTCTTCTTTTTTTTTAGATCATAGGAAGGGATAACGACCGGAGCTCTATGTATGTGACTGGTACTAGGCATGTAGAGATACAAAGTGAAATTTCTGTTCACACTGTGTGGCCTGTCCATATTGTAATTTTAGGAAATGGGTACCAGTCTTGATATCAGATGATGATACAGTACCAAGGACGGTTAGATTGAGATGATACTTTGTAAAATGACAAAGTTTGCTGAATGCCTGTCATTGGAGTGGAGTGTTAGAATGCCAATTGATATGTAAAACTGACTTGTATCCCAGTAATGATTATTTTTAGGATGAATTAATCATGTACTAAATGTCATTCTTACTTACTTTACTCACTTGAGTCTAAACCAATAAGTGTCACACTCGTTTACAACGAAGAAAACAATTTCAAACAAGTTTTATGGGATTTTTCCCCATCCCCTCCTTTTGCGAATACTTATTCCCAAATTAAAAATAGAAGAAGAAAAGAATGCAATATGGTAAGGCTTGGGGTAAGACCCAGATCTGTAATGAAAGACATGTGCATCATGTCAAGTCATAAAATGATGTGAATGATGCACACAACATTTATTCAGTTGGTTATCCTATTTCCTTCTAATATTTGTTACATTTTATTTATTAAAAAAGATAACTTTTCCCCAGTATCACCATATTGATTTGAATGTACAGGTTACCTCTGGGTCTTTTCAATATTTTTTTGCCAGAATAGCTGGAGCTCCAAATCTGGTAAATCATACATGATTAGGCAGCAGAGGATGATTATGTCATATTCACAAGGCATCAAAATGTTGACTCTGTCATCATGTAGGGAGTTTATGCTATCTCGAGCTCGTAGTTTGGGAGGCGCCACGAATATGAGGAGCACCTTGATGTATGCATAGTGCAGGGCTGCCAAGTCTCCTGTATTCTGTGCAAGGCTCAGTGAAAAATCAACCATCTTTTCACATTCCGACAAAAAAAAAGTATGGATGCCTCGCTAATGTAAGAATTACGATTGCCTACACTGGCATTTTCCTCATACAATGTAGTTTTCTGGGGGCCTCCTGGATACTGATATGTAGATCATGCCAGTCCAACATGATTAACAGGTCTGGTAATTAGTACTTAAAATAAAGAAAAATAATTGTTTATCCTCCTGTTGTAAGACTCATGACTGATATGCAAGGCTCCTTATACAAATATTACATGCCTTTTCATTTCTAATCACACTTAAAAAAGGTTGTGCTTTTAATAGAATTTTGGCATTTCCCTCCCAGTGTTGCCAATTTTTTATACCAAGTGAAACTATGAAGTACTTGTCATAAATCCAAGTGTATTCTGTAGCAGCGCAATCCTTAAAGGATAGATAAGTTTGAAATTGTGTTCAGATATTTCTTGTCGTACTACCTTATATACACTTGGGTGGGCTTCAGCAGTATATTTGCATTTAAATGTTTCATACTTTTCATTGTGAAGTGTTGTGATGTGTGTCATCAGTCTGGAAAGAAAAAAGAAATACAATAAAGACATAGACACACTTTCAAGGCACTTATCTCTCCCATGTTTTGTGTTTCTGTTTCTATTTCTGTTTGTAGGGTGCCTGGTGCCAATTTGTAGCATATGTGAGGTGATGAGTGGATGAAGAGGACTGGCTGAGGCAAGCTCATTGAATTTAGAAGAAACAAATTTGTGTGTGAAATCTCTTGCAAATGGACAACTTTCCCTTTGATCTATATGTATACAGTGTACCTCCTATCCATCATGGGGCAAAAACAAGCATTGAGAAATGTGATCTTTCCCTGTTTTGTATGGCAGTGGTCTCTGCTGAAGAATTGAAATGCAATATTTATCATTTGTATCATTTGTTAGGATTTGTTAGGTGTGTGATTTGTGTATATCTTAGATTGCTTTTTTCTGGCAATAGTGTACTGATTGACTTTTGAAAGACTTGCAGATGTGTTCAGCATAGAAACAACGTCCAAGTTGACACATTACAGCCATTGACTGTCAGAAACACATAATACACAGGCATTTTCTACAAGCTACTTGAACAGTTGAGTACATGTGTACGTGTATTACATTAATTGTACTAAGTTGTAATACCTTCAGCCTTGTCTCATTGCAAACATTGGCACTTTCCAGCCAATATGTTCCTCAGATGTATCGGGCAATCCCCCTCACCCCCCCCCCCCCCCCCTCCGCTAAATACTGGTTAGTGATAAGGTTAGAGTAAAGATTAGGGTTAGACTTAATAGGGTTGGGTTGGGATTAGGTTCAGGTCTAGGATAAGGGTTAAGGTCAGGGGAAGGGTCTGGGGTAATTGTCCAGAGGGTAATTGCCTGAGACTCTCCTCAGCTCCATTACAGATAGGGGGGGGGGGGGGGGGGAGGGGTGAAGGAGGAGCAAGTGGAGAGGGAGAAAAAGATGGAGGTATACAGCCACATACCCTGAAAATGGAATTTAGACATTGTGAGGGAGTAGAGATGATATCGAGAGAGCTTCAGCATGTCTCATTGGGGCATGTACAGCTGAAAAAGTGTGTCCTCCATGAACATCCTGAGAAACAGGCTGAAACTTTTGGACTAGGATGTTAGGAGTGCAGTGGATGGATGCTGAAACCTTTAAATATCTGGAAGATGTCTGCATTATTTGTTACCTGCAGAGACTCCAACTCTCCCGCTTTCGACGGGAGATCTCCCGCCGAAAGCCCATTTTTTGCAGAATCTCCCGTTCTCCTGCTTGAGATTTGATTTTTCCCGCTTGAAATGATTTCTTACTTAATTTCATTGTATGTTGAAAAATAAGCCTTAAATAGCGCGAGATAGCATCTAGAACCCTAGACCGCAAAGGACTTTGCGCTCGTGGATGTGCGCAAGTTGGAGTCTCCCATTTGCTAGGGGTTTCAGGCAGGAGAATCTCCAGATCAGAAGCTGCTTGGGGTTGGAGTCTCTGTACCTGCCTTGTGGAAGGACCCCCAAGAATTGCGCTTTTGAAGTATCACAAATTGATGATGGTTACATCATATAAAGCTTTCAGACTGTTGAATTATGTCACAAACCAAAATTCTATTTTTCAAGCTAGGGTCCTTCTGCTGGACAGGCAACATTGATATATCGTCTTTATGTGTTTGTGGCAGACAGGCGGAAGAATTGAACCTACAAAGACACGATGTACAGAGCTTCGTACAATTGTATATAATGTAATTCTGTATAAAGTGAAATCTTGAGTGAAGAGAATAATGATATTGTGTGGAACATGTCAGCCCCATCTATTTGTAGTCAATTCGAGGGTACAAGTGAACTCAGTTTGCTGATTTGTGCGATGATGTGAGTTATGACTGTCTATAGTCATAATGGACTGCAGTTATGGTGTATAAAGCACTTGGTCTCTTGTGAGCAGCTAAAGGAGTCAAGAACTCGAGTCAACGTGGCAAAAATCAGTTTGTGCCCAGTGACCACGTTTTTTCTTGTGTGTGTGTGTGTTTGTGTGTGTGTGTGTGTGTTTGTGTGCATGTTTGCATGTGTGTGTTTTGAGGGGGCTGTTTCATTACTAGACGTACAATAACCTTGTATCAGTTGTAAAGGATTTGATTTGCGCAGTTTACTGTCCATCCCGCTAGGGAGGCAAGATATGACGGAACTATTTTCCCTCACCTGCCTGATCCACACACACACACGCACGCACACACACACACACACACACACATATTCTACAGAATGTTTTTTTGGGGGGGGCAATAATCTAGTACAATTTAAAATTGCCAATTTGACGAGGAGTTGATGGAATAGGGAACGGGTTCTATGGTTAGGTTTAACATTCCTCCATTGAAAATTACCCAGGAATTGAAGGAAGGGTCAACACAAGATCACAGACACACAATATACTCACTTCTGCTCAACAGAGTGAATATCCACACCGTCAGTGTTTTCCCAGTTGCCCCTTTGTGGCATGGTTTAAGCAGGGCTGCCAACTCTTACGCAATCAGCAGGAGACTCACACAATTCACCAAATTCTAATTGTCTCACTCTGATGAAAGAATTCTCACACTGAACCCCCAAAAATGGAAAATAATGCAACAGACAGACATGTTCCCCAAATCCCTGATAATCCATAAGTTCAATATGCCCAAACCTTAACTTTTAAAGATTTATCCACAGGCACACTCTCTCTATGCATGTGTTAAAATCTTTATTGTATGTACCAGAGTGCACCATTTAAAATGTAAAATTGTGTCAAGCTCCCTGCAGTGGAAGGGGGAGGGATAGATACTTTCCTTTCACACCATCCCCAACCCCCCTCCCTACCACCATCGCTTCGATCCCTTGGGTTTGGTCGCTCCCTCCCTCACAGTGTCTCACTACAAACTTTCACTCGAAGTTGACAGCCCTATGTATAAGACTTCACACATTACTCACAAATGCACAATGCAGCGGAAGGGGTGATGATCACTTTTATTGGGTAAGACATGCCGTTTCCCTCCTTTATTCTTTTTTTTTTCCTCTCCATATCTACTGTACAAAGACAATAATCAATTTTTGATATCATACAATATACGATTTCATAAACAAAGAAATGCACAGAGTAATTGAAAAAGATACAAACAAAAGTGAAGTAAGTTAATAATCAGCACAAGCTCTCACAGTATTGCTTGCCTCCACATCTTCCTAAGGTTATCATGAAGCTGCAGATATACAGGAAGGTAACACCATGATGATGGTCTCATTTCTACGTGCACTGTTTCCCCATTACAAAAAACAAAAGAATGGAGGAGACAAATTGTCAGAGACTCCTTCTCCAGACCATGATAACCCGTTAAAGACTAGTCCCAAGTTTACTCGGGCAGGTGTCTATGGGAGATTCCTATTACAGCAAAACCAACTCATCCTAAATGGGTTAATATGCTACGGACATCGTACATAAATGTGTTGTTGATGGGGGACTGATTTGAGTCAAAATCAAGAGTCCTGGCCATGGAATTATTAATCAAAATTGTGTCACTATGCTGTCTCTGCATTGTCGTGGAAATCAAAAGATATTACAGTGTACAATTATTGTCATACAGCATAATTCATGGGAGAATGAAGGATCCAGATTACTACAGCACTGTATAAGACACAAAAAAGTAACATATTGCCTGTTTCAGATGTGAGGACTAGAAAAGTGTAATTTGCATGTGTAAAATATGCCATCGTCAATTCTCTTTCTATTACATTTTCATCTGAATGGATTAGAACAGTAGATGCAATATACCATATTATTGTTTTCCTTTTCACTGGAATAAACAGCAGTATGCTTCACTTTGCAGCAAAGGCATGGAAACAGCATTGCATTTGCATTTGGGGGAAGTTTAAAAAAAAACAAACAAACAATTCTCCGTGTTAACCAACTTCTTTCAACTGCAAAATAGTAAATAGCTACATTTAATCTCTGAGTTTCTCCAAAAAGATATTTCTCTTCAATAACAAGTTTGGTCCACTGGGTATTTTCAAATCATCTTAAACTCTGTTTAACAAAATTAACATAACTGCATGGTTTTATTATTTTTTTTCATGGTTTTATCAAGAGAAGAGAAGTCAAACTTCAGTGTTTTTCAAAAAGTTCATAAGAGGAGGATCTGCCTCACGAAATCTCTGAATTGATGAGCTAGAAATTATAACACTTAGGTGTTAAGTGTTCTGTTTGCAAGCAGATGCAAGTGGTTAACATTACTCAACTGGCATCATTTCCTAAATTTCTCCAAATATTACCACATAGCCCCAGCAAACCCACTGCATCCCAAAAGCAAGCACTTTGACTTCATAAAAAAAAAGAAAAAGAGAAGAGGAGATATGATTACCCCTGCTGCATAAAAGGTCGTAAGTGCCGCAATCCAGACCAGAGATATATGACAGAACTGTCAATTGAACAGATATGAGCAATTGCATGCCTGCATCTGATGTTGAAATTGTGTGATCGTATCTAAAAATCAATGCTTCAAAAAGCCGATCTACTGCTGACACACTTATCTGTTATTACGGTGCAACGGCAGTTCAGGATCAACTTGTGTTGTGCTCTCAACACGAACAACTGCATATATCTCCCGAAGATGTGACTGTGTCATTACACTTTGGTTCCGTAAATGCTCGTCGAGTGGCACGAGAGCAGAACGGGACTGACAAAACCTCGGAGCAGCTTTCCAACCAGGAAACAGTATGGGCTATGTACACACTACACATAATATGTCAGATGTACAACACTAAAGATGAGTACATCTGTCACAAGTTTGCATATTGGCTTTATACACTCATATCTGGCAAACGCGTTGCCGAGACTTCTGGTTATTATTACATCTGCATAATATAGAGTCACTGCTTTTCTACCCCATGTTCCGACGGGTTGCTCTCATGGAAAATTCAAAACAAAACAAAAACAAAAGGAAAAATAAATGAAAACATTTATTACCTGTCATTAGTTCTCTTACCGATGCATCTTGGAAGCACATTTTAAAATATTTCAAGTCACCTAAGGGTGAAAATTCTAGAAACATGCAAATGGTCGAACATAAATGTACTACATAAGCAGAGCTCCATTACAGCAGTCCAGACAGCAAACCATAGGGCAGCAGCTCTTGGAAGTCATATGCACAGAAAAGATGAACAGCACTGTTACCTGCCATTTGACAGATTTCGTTTAACCCTGATTACTAGCAAATTCCATGTCCTCTGTACAGCAGAAGGAAATTCCTTTTGCTTGTTTGTTTTTGTACAATGTTTTACACTGCATTGCGATAGTCCTGATTAAAAAACACAGTCCTCTTTAGCTACCTTCACAATTACAGCTCTTGCGCCCTATGGGGATAGAGGGCATAATTATATACACCAGCACTTCATTGAAAGCATGAGAGTGCTGTTCATACACCTTCATCAACATAGTGTTATTAATTAACTACAGGACACACTGTATCCAAGTACATCCAATCACAGGCTGGGATCTGTTGCCATGGCGACAATTTCCCAAGAACAGGTGATTTTGTGTTTGATGTTTGAAGAGATTATTTTTACTTAGTATTTGTATCTCTTCAAACTGCACAGATGACCAATGTTTGAGATGATAAGGATATGTTAGACTGAAGACAGGTTTTGAGAATGATATACAGTACATAGAAATTGAACACCCATGTACAATACTGGCAATGCCACATTTTGCAAGTACAGGACAGATTTCATTGGCTGTGATCAGACCTGACCAGACTTCAACTACCACTGAAAACCTCCCTTGACAACCATGTTTACTATAAGCTACTAGCATGGATGTGAGTATGCAGGACTACAACTTTACAGACACTACATCATTTCAAAACTCAAGTTGCATGTAGTCAGGAGTTGCCAAACTTCATTAACTTTTTCTCATGAAAATGATACATGAATTTTTGGCTTCAAATATCTACTTCCTTTCAACTGTGAAATACAAGGAAGTCTCAAAACCTGAATCTAAGATTTGAACACAAGTTGAAAAGGAGACCCAAAAGTGTATTCTTTAAAGATGATGGGACTCGAAGGCATCAATTCATTGACAAATAAGGAAAGACTTCATACTAAATATGCAAAACTGCTATCACCTCACAGCTGTACACCACGTACAAACATTTTGAGTTACGCAATACAACTAATGGAACTAGGCCTCTCCGACTGTTGAGCAAATTACTTTGTATTCTTCTCGATAAGAAAAGTTCACTACATAATTCCCCAGGAACAGCTAGATAACAAAATGATTGTAAAGACTTCCATTTCAACAGTACAAATCAAAAAAGATTCCGGCATTCAACATGTCTCTTGAAGAACAATAACCATGAAACTGTTCTTTTATGCCCATTGTCAATGATAGGACAATCTGCAAAACTATTGACGTGAAGGGCGAAAGATAACTTATTCAATATACAAAAGCTGCACAAAGAATTGGAAGAGAGTCTTTTCTTTTTTGCTGTATTATATCATAATCATCATCATCGTAGAATATATACTGCAACCATCTTCTCACATTAACAGCAGCTTAGATACATCAACATGTACAGAACACTTATTAACACGACAACTTTTAAGGCCCTGGTAATGGACTTAGTAATATCCCAGTGCTCCGTGCCATGACCAGGTCCAAGCTTATTACACATAGTATGTACTAAAAGAGATACACCTCAGGAGAACCCTCATGACTACTTGCCACACCATATCATCAATACACACACACACACACACACACATACAGCCACATATATGTTCTCGTGTATCAACATGACTGCAACGTGAAAATGATAAAAATATAGCTGCTACAGGAACAGAACAGATGGCCGAGCAATATTCTCCTTGAATTTTGCCGCCCCAATTCATCTTTTGCAAATATCCACTTTTCTAGCATTACAGCTCACGGAGCTTCCTAGACACCTCACACAACCATTGTCCTTTTCGTAGCTACTGACACAAACTTATCAACTGATGAGCCAACAACTCAGCATACAGTCTACACTCACTTACTTACACTACTATCAACCACACGCATATTGTGTACATTTCCGTATTGATGCGCACAGACTGCCCTCTGCTACTTGGCATCTCCTTCAAAAAAAAAAACACTTCTCTCGTAGCTTACCTGCTATTTTCAACTATCACCCTCTTAGATATTCGCTGATTATGACAAGCCACATTGTTCACCATGCAAAAGAATCATACACCAACCGTCCCACATCAAATTACCTATCTTTACTCATCTCAGTTACCTATACAATATATAAATTCTGAATATAGTTTCTTAATCAACCTAGGCAAATTTAAAGTGGAAATACTTTTCAAGTGCATTACTGGCAAGTGTATGGTTTTTATCAAATCATGGTGCATGTGATTTACCATCTGACTACACTCATCTGAAAAAATAGCAAGCACCACTGACAATGAAAAAAAGTGCTTACTACTTGTACTCCCTCTCTGCAGAAAACATATGACAGAAAGCCCAATCACACGTGCATACTTTGTATAAAGTGAAATTGAACTATTTGAACATTAAGATGAAAAATCTTACCACAGCAAATTAATACAATTCTTTTCATGCATTCATTTCTCTTTACTGTGAGGCCTTGTTGGAAATTAAAATTCACACATCAGTCCTTTAGACAGTAATTGTTACAATTACTGTTACAGAATGTCAGGGGGAAGAAGAATTTGCAGTTTTTTTTTGGTGGATTTGATTACACGTGAGTAAACTTAAAAACAAATAAACAAAGTGTTTCCGGCAGCAGTCTCTGTCATTTCAGTGACAGTTTATATTTACAGATCAGGCATTTCACTTACGTATTGTGATCACGGGCAGTGATTAAATGAATGAACGAACCTTGACAGATTTTATTGCATGTCTTAGCTTTCGCACAAAAGTTTAATACTCAAACAGGCCGAATCAAAGAGGCTTATGGAACTGGAAACTCGGCAAGTGCAAAGTGAAATCAGTGATTAGGTGGGCAACCCTCTGCACAGGTTTGATTAACGAAGCCATGACAGCCAAGGATGATTCTCCCGGCTTCTCCAGAAAAGATTAAAACCCAAATATCTCCTCTCTGGCCTCTGACATTATAGTCGGATTGAACGAGGGGCACACCCAAGATGGCAAATGAATTGGAAAGCACTTCAAGCAATGAAGGGGACAAGTGTCTGGGATGACTTTTGGAAAGATTTGTACAGTGCACTCTTGTTATAACAAACACGGTTATAATGACATCATGGTTACAATGAAGTAAAAATTCAGGCTGCAACATTATCTGCTCTATGTATTTTATTCTTTATTTGTTTGGTTATAACCAAATTTCGATATAACAGAGGAAAACTTTGTTATAACAGGATTCCACTGTACAAAGCCCTAAGAAAGGAAAGCCATCTCTCCCTCAATAGTCTTCCATTGCACAGTCTATTGGAAGGGTCAGGTTAAGCATCGTTTACAAATTCTTTCCCTCACTCACAACAATTTGTTCTTTGACGCTGGTTCTGAAGGTAGCACACCAAATCTTCCTTCTGCTTATTCTATCTTTTGCATGGCCTCGTGGTATCACACAAATTTCATCTGTCGTTGATTTTTGGTAGACGAAATATGAGGCTGAGACTAGCATCAACTGAAATTGGCACAATGTGTGGCGGCAAAAGTGCTGTGGAAGTTTTCATAAATTTACATTTCTCTGTGAATGTCGAGGCCAAATCTTCCAGTTATCTCGCTTATGAGTGTGTACGTCCGTCACTTTCATGCCATTTTAGTAAGAAGTTGCATGCTACATTATGTGAGCACCACACAAATAGCCTGTTTCAGCAGCATAAAGCAGGGACCCACCTCCCTGGCAGAAAGCCTATTGTTCCCAATATCCCTTCCTCCCCCACCCTCTTTTTTAGAGAAATACCTATACTCTTCAAAGAATTTATCTAGCGTACCAGAAAACAAACCCACATTACGAATGATGCATTTTGTCCCGTTAATTTTGTTTCATACCTTCTTTCCACTGACTAATCTCCTCATCTGCATGTGTTTGCACAAGCACAAGTCCATACATGCACACACCTGTGCTACACATCCACCCCAAACACAAATGCATATACACATACACACACATACATACACACATACATACATACATATACCAGGGCTCACACTAACATTTTTATTTGGTGGCCTATTTGGGCCACTAAAATCTTTGAATTTGTACTTTTGGTGGCCTGAAAAGTAAAAGTAGTGGCCCAAAATGAAATGAAATATAGAGATTCATTCTAAATTCTAGCAGCCTGAATGGGTCACCAAAAGATAGCAATTGTAGTAATTTGGTGGCCTGACATCGGTTCTAGTGGCCTCGGGCCACTGGGCCACAACTAACGTGGAGCCCTGCATAATATATACATACACACACATATAAACATACATACACACATAACACATACGTACAACACCACACACACAAACATGTGAGCAGAATGCGAGAACTTGTTGAAGACAAGTCGGCTTGCGTAGGTGATGCAATTACTGTCAATTCAGAGGGCACTGTGATCAAGTCAATGCGACCTTGAGTTAAGGTGAGTTCACACCAAGCTTAAAATTACTGATCACATGAGCACTCATCAACTTTTATCTGGCTCTCACATTAGTTCACCAATATCCTCCTTCATGGATACACTTAATTTGGTTATCCGCCTTCAATAAACTTCGGTAATATTTCAACTATTTCGTTCGTAAGCATTTGGAAATTCCTTACACAGCCCATAACCCCACGATGGTTTTCTCTAAAACCATCAAACACAAATGACATTATTCTACTATAGTTTGGGACAACACAAATATGTTCACACATTTACTGTAAGTCATTGATAACCTCCTTCCAGAATGCCCATCACTTTGTGGAACAGCCTGCCTGGGATTATTTTGCATTTCTTATTATTTTAACTATTATATGTTTGCTTGTTTTCTTTCTTGAAGTTGACATATTTTTCCACAAGTATAATCCACAATCACTTCCCCAAGCCACTTTCTCATATTCCCTGGTATTAAATACACATCACCTGCGCTGATAATGGTTACGATTTTTGGAAAGTCTGCTTTTTCAATCAAATATTTAATCTTGAAAGAAAGATACTGATTGCATATTCTCCATATATATCCATAACACCATGGCAAAGTGTCATATCACATTGTAATTGGTCCTGACTTGAAAAAAAAAATGACAGAAAAAAAAAAGAAAAATATTAATATTCAGATGCTTAATTCCTCATTGTCCGTAAATTATTCCAATTATTCCAAAAACAGCAAGACTCTGTGAGAAACTACACAGAGTGCAACTTCAAATATCACATAATGTAGAACTATTGACCAGTGGGGGGAAAAAGAGAATGTTAAAACAAGAAAGAATTTCCCTTCTCCATACTGCAAACACTGCCTCACATGTCTTTTTCATCTGCAGAGCTACAATTCATCATCAATACATGTACAACATTCTTGCATGCATTATTACTTACAGTATATCATAATATAAATTTTACAACATAAAAAGTAGAAAAAGGGAGCAAATTTTGAGACATATATTTTCACTGACCTCAAACATATTTCTCAAAGAATGTCCATTAAAACTTCATACATTTACTTTTTTTTAGGAGTCGTGGCACGTCAACAGTCCTTAAGGGTACAGTTCAGATTTTTTCTTTAAAACTTTTTGAACAGTATACTGATGTAAAAAGAAAAAAGAAAAAATATATTTCCACTCCAAACACAAAGTCTAAACAAGCATCCACACACTGCTGATACTTCCCAGTCCACACAGACATGAGGAGATGTACAAAATGTCAGCTAGTATGTGTGGATAGGCAGACATATTCACGATATACCTGGCATATCTTCATGGTTCACTACCACTTGTGATGTGTGCTTTTGGATGTATTAGATCAGACAGAGGATTGAGACATTCTTTTCATCATTATCACTGGGATGAGAAAATTTGAACTGTACCCTTAAAGGGATGCATCACACTCTGAGAAGACAGCAAAGTGAGCAATGTCCAATGGACTCCACTACTTGTGTTTATAGAGCCACTCGGCATAAGATGTGTACAGGCTGGTTGCTAGGCGGCATTCTCCCTTTTGCTTCCAGATAAGCAGTGAGAAATTGCTTGGTTACATTCTTCTTTTCAAATGGAGACTTGAGCACATGGAGATATCCCAAAGCAAGAAGACAAAACTTGTCTGACAAATCATTTCAGGGAAGGGGACATGCTTTTTGTGTGTATGTGTGTGTGTTTTCTCTCACTTGTACTTCTATCCCTTAATCTTTTCTTTTCTGCTAAAAAATAACGCAATACATTGTCATGTTTTGATTTATATCTCTAGGCTAATGCACAGTTCAGACAAACACTAAATAATGTTTTGTTTGGTTGTTTTTTTGTAAACAATTTCTACAATAACAGGTGATTCAAATTGGCAACACGGTAGAGGATAGACCAATGAGTCTTTGGTATGAAGAGAATCGTGTTTCCTTCTTCGCTTGCATCACTTCCTGTGCACACACCTTTGATCACTCCGTCATCAGAAAGCAGCCCATACAGAAAGACCTCCCACATATCCCACAAAAAAAAAACTATGCTTTTGAAAGAAATCTGGGTTTTCCATAGCAGAGTTTGCCATTGATGTTTTGTAATGCAGGATGAAGCTAAAAAATAAAGGCAAACCATCACAGGACACTTCACCCCTTTATGTTAGTCTTGGCAAAAGTTAGAAAAGGTTGCTTTGCTAAGGGGTGCTCATCTTTACGGGAATGGAAAAAAAAATAATATATATATATATTTATATGTATATGTATATATTTATAATCCAGAGCAGGCGAGAGGGACTTATGCCTTTAAAGACATTGGTCTAGCCACCAAGTGCACTTGGTCCATCAAATGATATCCGAGTGTCCTTGTGCCATTGGTCTTGCCACACCCTGCCCGCGGCAATTTTATCTCAGAGATGATTTGGGGGAATCCCCGGGAAGGGGCGGGGCCAGTCTCCAACTGTGACAGGCATGGACATCACAATAAAGTGCAGAATTTCCACCCGCTCTTCTTCTGCGACTCTTTTTCCGTGACCTTCACGCCGGTCGTCTTTTGCTGACCTGTGGCATCCATCTTCCTGTCCATCTTCGACTTGATGTCTCTGGCAAGTGTCACGAAAGCCTGCCAACAAGACAAGGTGAATCAACTTAATGCTGCGTGCTACACCGGTTCTGTTGTCCATCAACTGGTATGTGTATGAAATTTGTGCACATTTCACTCATTGGCACGGAAAGGGCTAAGACAAATATGGAAAGAATGCACCAAATCCTATTGGTCCTTCTGATACTCTTTACTTTCGAAATGACATAGTATGTAAAATCTCTATACACTTCAACTTGATGTCTCTGTCAAGCATGAAGAAAATTTGTCAACAAAGAATGCTAAAAAATGAAGTGAAAAACTTTGCATCATTTCCTCTCCGTTGCTAATGTTCTTTTCTTATTAAAGAAACAGATGGCCCGTTCAGTAAGATTGTTCCATCATGACTACATGTATATTCAAATAATCACACCTTTTACATATATCAGGCAGGTTCTCTCATAAAATACATTTTCCTACGAAAAACCTTTCTGCTGTCATCAAGCACGGTAAAGCATCATATCTCATACAGTCACTAGACCCAACATTTTTCATTTCATTACGTCATACTTATGCTAACGCTTAAAAAAAAATATGAAAAGCAGCAGCATAAAAACAAGGATTATGATATGCAGTAGCATAACAATTTGTTTTAATGTTTCAATGACTGAATAAAACTGGAATACAGTAGAGGCAAGCACTCATTCCTACTTACCTCTTCTACGTTAATGCTGGCCTTTGCACTGGTCTCCATGAACTTGATGCCATACTCTATTGCCAGCTGCACAGAGAGAGGGAAAAAATGGACATCTTAAAAAATCAGCATAGTCAGCAAAATGACGTATTATATTCTTACCTATAGCACTAAGGTGGTACTGAAGATGGACAAAATCTGCAATAATAAACACATTCCGATCTTTATATGACTTTCCCTACTTAGTATGGCCAGACACCTCCTTCTGTTTTTGGCATTTTGTGAGCATATGTATACTGCAAAATCACTGGACTTCAAATTTGAGCCAAAAAGAAGGGGGAACATCTCAAGAAGAAAGGAAGACTATAGTTGTATAATGTACAGGACCAAGTTTGTTCTGCTGGTTGAAATCCCCTTAAGTATGTACATGTATGTGCATGTGGGAACAGTCTATTTTTTCTCCCAAGTGGTAGCAGAAAACACATCCAGCCCCATTTGTGGCCAGGAATGCATTAATCAAGTGATGAACACATTATGAAACATATCAACTGACAAAAACAGAGCACTAAAACACAATTCTTACGATAATTGTAAAAAAAAAAAAATCTACTTTGGATGTGAGCGAACTTGATTACCTGTTCTCCCTTCTCCTTTGATACTGCTCTCCTGTCATCCATGTCACATTTGTTCCCAAGGATCATCTTCTCAACATCCGCTGACGCATGCTGTGAAAGTAATCATAAACAAAATATGGACGTAAAAGTCAACGGAGTGACAGATCGGAAGTGATGAGGTGTACAGGTCAGACTTCACACTGGATCGACAATTAAAAGAGTACAGCGTGTACTGTAGGAGCTTATAATTTGTACGCCCTGCCAAATTGCCTGCCTTGGCACATACACTGTAGGGGACAGTTTCGCTGTTTTCTTACTGCTTCAGTCCACCTTGCATTGATTCTGTACCAGCCTAGGTAAGAGTTAACTCTTTGACTCTATCAGTACCACCGGCAACTCTACTGCACCTAAAGTACTGTACATGTACTGTAAAACATGACATTTTCACGAATTGGAGCCGACGGCCTTTTTCGTGGCATGACATTTTCGCAAGTTGCCTTTTAACATTCAGTGCATATAGTGCAGACAAGAACTTTTGCATGCATTTTAATTTCATGAATCTTGGCTCTTGTGAAATTTGCGAAATTAAATTGCATGTGAACATTCCTCATTTTACAGCTATACAATGCATTTCAAATTCTTAAATGAGCTGTTTGTATTTGATATGAAACTAAACTAAGTGGTGATTAGTTACAATAATTTCTACTAGTCAGTTTATGTGATTCAATAGCATTTCAATGCCTCAGAAAGCTGCAGGTAACAGTCAGTCTTGGCATTGTTAATTATTGTGCTTTTCATTTCCAAGCATGTTGACTGAAACCAAACACAGATATGGACACATGGGACTACACATCATAAAACTGTGTCTAGTGAGCACAACATGGATACCTGAAGTGTTTTTTTTTTCTTAACCTTTGACTCGATTATTCCTTTATCCATCAGACTTTTGACACTTAATTCCTCACAACCACTCAAAGACATCAAAACACGCTGGCTATAAAATGGTACAATACCTGGTAGTAATACAATGTACACTGTACATCCTAGCTGTGTCCTACAGTTGTGTACATGTATTTTGAAATGTCCCTGTTAACACTTGCAACTACCCAGCATTCCTTTAAAATCCTATTCATAGATACAGTAATCATGTTTTGTATATGACACAAGTCAGCTGAGAGACAGAAGGATGTTCCAACTGTGGTGGTAAAATTACAGCCATATTTGTTCTCCCCTAACGACCCTTCATTGCAAAAAGATTAAAAAAATAACAGCAATCACAGAAACCTAAAAATAACTGTGATTCATCCCTGCTTCTGTGGTGCACACGTT
Organism: Diadema antillarum; assembly: GCF_040938485.1. Taxonomy (NCBI): domain Eukaryota; kingdom Metazoa; phylum Echinodermata; class Echinoidea; order Diadematoida; family Diadematidae; genus Diadema; species Diadema antillarum. Next base: position 773,338 of record NW_027272389.1, read on the forward strand.
TGATGCATCAGGCAAAAAATTTCAAATTTCCAGAGATTCCACATCATTCATCGCTTGTTCACAAATATTCTACCAGGGCGCAAGCCCCAGTTAGTAGGCCTTGAATTATGTTTTCAACTTTCCAGGCTGTTGCTGTGAGTAGAATATTTGAGCGACCCACAGACCCGCACAGTCTGTAAGAGGTATTGTGGGAAGAGGATGGGGGTAGTAATGTAGGGGTATATGCTACCGTGGTGACAGCTTTGATGATTATTACACTTCTATGCTCACTATTCCAGGGCAAAAGAGGTATGAAGTACTGAGGAAAACACAGATGCAAAACTGGTAATATCTTGGTTGATGACTCTGTGCACCAATCATATCTGACAGGGTCACATGACCATGGTCATATGAGATAAAAATTTATGATTAGACCCTGCAGAAGTACAACGTATATACTCCCTATACAATACCGAATATACAATGTTTTGTTTTTTTCTAGGTCACTACCAGCATCTGAAAAATGATAAAAATGGCACACTGGCTAAATGCTTTCCATACATATTTTAAAGCTTCAAGTTTATGATTCTTGAAAATCATAATATAAAATGTAATTGGTCTGCTAATATAAATATCAATTTAATTTTCTAGGAGTACACTTTGAATTACATTGCTTTCTGATCAAAATTCAAATATTATGAGATCGTCTCTGATGTGCCATCTCGGATCACGCATTAATGGTATGTCACTACATGGAGCAATGAAAACTGTAAAATTACTATGAAAACAGAGCTCCAAATATTGGCGATACATCATGTCATTTGGTAGAGGACTCTACTTTCTTATGCTTCCAATCTCTGATGAGGATTTATGATCACAAATTTATCCCTTTTCTTTCTTTTAGTACACTTTGCATTGAGCTACTGGTATACCCCGTATATTTGACAGAAACAATAATCAAATCTTAACTACAATTTCAAGAACCTGTTTATTGTTAATATTTCAACTGATCTCTAATTTGGCAAGACATTTCAGAAGATTCCGACTTCATGCATCCGTAGTGACTTCAAGTATATCTTACTTAATAGTTACAATGTATCCAGTAAAATCCAGAGTTGCCAATTTGATGACCAGAGAGCAGTGTCTGCTAATGAAATCCCGCAGATCTTGATGGGCCAAGACACAACTGCCCCAGTCAAGAGTTATAAGCCATAAAAATACATGTACAATGCACAATGTATATTAGCCGTGTAGGCCTATATGAGTAATAGTGGCATATACACTGTACATGTACATGTAAGTAGCACTTTTCCCCGAGTGTTGAGCATGGACCATCTTGCAGGATCTATCATAGTGGGCTAACAATGATTTGATCAACTGATTTATTTCGTAGCCAAGCAGGTATGAAAATACATTGTTGTACATTTTCTCAAAATAATATACTAGGTATCAGATACACCTAATCAGAGTTAATGGCTGTGTACCAGGCATACAAATACGTCAGGCAATACACATGAAAAAATATATATCAAGATATACAGTCAGTGACAAGCTGAATAAACAGTTTTTTTTTTCAAGAGTATATTATTCACATGGTAGTGGATGATTTGCTTTGGCTGGAGCCAATCAGCACTAATGAGAGATCTGCTAGACAACCAAGGTCAGGAGAGGAGTGTGATATAACAGTGTGGCAAACTTATCAATGCCATCTGTGTGGAACACAATGAAGAAATGTCCTACACCATTGAAGTATAATGGACCTTTCTGACCATATCACAAGACAACATACCGTTAGACACCAGGGGGTGCTTCATAAAGCTGTTCTTAAAGTTACGAACAACTTACTAGTGACTGGTGATCAGTTGTGATGTCCTATACTTATCAGAATTTCAATTCAGCACAAGAACTGATCACCAGTTGCTCATAAGTCATTCGTAATCTTAAGAACAGCTTTATGAAACGCCCCCAAGTTCAAAGTGGGGGAAAATAGCAAAGACACATAAAACTCTATATAGATTTTGCTTGGACACAAAACGAAGTATTTAAACAAGCTGCCTGGCTTTAAATACCCCTATGATATGTTTACCACACCCCTTCTCATCCTTTTCCCAACCCCTCATCTGTGGATTGAAGTGAAATGAGTTGATTTAACAGAATATCAACACGGATGAAACACATAATCATGCAGCATTTTTATGTAAAATTACCCTTCGGGATTTTACCAGGCCTTTTTTTCTTCCTATCAAAAACTATATGACACATCTCAATGGGGATATATGTGAAATTTATATTTGAGTACGAGATGCCTGGAGGTAGACCGTCTTTTAAATGAATGAATCACCAAATTTTATGAATATTTGCATACCAGTAGCAGGGGTTGTGGGACCCTTACAGTTAAAAGCTGGCAACTGACCCAAAAGTTAGGATATAATGGCAATGAGCAGACTCCTCTCTCACTGAACTATTAAAAATGTTCAGCATTTATGTCTGCGGGTAATGGTAATGGCTAGCACCAATGGGTATATTCTTTTGTTTCATTACAAGCTCAGGCTCGACATCTGGAAAAAACATTATCCCGAGATATCTAGAAGTTTTCATTCCTTTTATGGACCACTATTGGTGACAGAAATCTGTTGGCAAAAATTGTGAGTCCTGTTCACATTACTAGTAGTTCTCATGCTTTGACTGGCTTTCTTTCAGTTTCATGTTCTTTCAATCAAAAAGAAAAATTCCCAAGCAAAGACAGAATCACTATGGAAACAAATCTACTCCACTGTCGGTTATGTTGCTACTGTACTTCCTTTTTCGTAACTGTACATCTGCAGTCTACACTATAGAACTGCAATTACTGTAATCACTCATTACACAAAACAGGAATTTTGCATACAATCTGTACATTAGTATTCTTACATACATTCTTACATTCTTACATTGTAAGTTGTATAGCTAACATACATTGTATGAGATTCACAGATCACTGCATATATAATACAATATGTAACTCCATACCAAGCGCACTGATGCAATTTTGTAAATCTTCTTCTGCTTAGTTTTGTCCTTTTTTTTTCAGTAAAGCTGCCAGACATAATGGATGTGAAATACACAATAAACAGTCAGGCATGCAGTTTGATGCTTCACGCCCAAATAGTTTATCTGCTTCACAGAGAAATTTCTTTCACACTTGAAGTACTGCCAATGACAACACACGTCTGCAGTAACTCAGTATATCCACCCCCAGTCTTTGAGTGCAGGATATCTGCTATGCCGTGTAACTTGTGATTACGCTTATTAAATGCTTTCTCATGAATCATGTAAAGCAGAACATTTTCTCAACATCACTGACATTTTACAGCGAGTGAAGTGTGGACTAATGGATGATGTTGATGCAAATATCTACCATACTGCAATGCAGTATGTATTGAATACAAGCATGTTACCAGTACCTGAAATCCACATATTGTATGGCAAGTCACTTTACTACTGATAAAATGTCTGAAGTCCCACACGTTTTTAACCATGCTCCTCCTGAAGACTTGAATAACTATACATTGTATGTATGAGAGAGAGAGTGTGTGTGTGTGAGTGTGAGTGAGTGCATGCTTGTGTCTCTGTGTATGTTCATATTCAATGCTTGAGAAATGGCAGATCTTAGACTATTCATGGACACTCTATGCACACTTTTATCCGGTACCTGCAAAAATACTCAAAGTCAGTTCAAAGCAAAGCTCCCAAAATCATCAATTTGCATTGCCTCAAGATCAGTGTCATGGTATGGTGACCTCCTTTTCTCCATCATGACCATGGACGACTGCCTTTAAACATGTGACTCATGCTGATTTTATTGTCTTTCTTCCATTTCTTTCATGGGCATTCCCCAAATACAGATCGCAAAAGTCATTATCAGCAGCCATGCAAATGTCTGTCTCTTCTTTCCAAATTTGTCCCATTCCATTGCAAGTAGAAGAGAGGGTGATGCCTTGTTCAAAGATTATTACAGGGAATGAGACAAATTGCGATACACGGGTCTGAAATCACACCCACCAAATCTTGCACATTCAATGGATAGGGTAATGCAGCCAGAAGACATCTGCAGCAACATGTGTAATCAAAAGATTATCACAACCAATGGGTTGGATGGAACAACAAAAGGTCTGAACAGACTCTGTATTTTAAGAATATCAGAGCCAATGGGTGTAATGTAGCCGCAGAAGGTCTGAAAGACACTTCTCTCCAGCCAGTAGACTAAACATGGCAACAGGAAATCTATAAGAGTAACTTGTCAACACTAACAGCGTCAATGGGTAGAAAACGTCAACATCTGCAAAGACTATCGCATCGAATACTTTACGGCCAATAGAGGCAATTATCAAGACTATCACAGCCTATGGGTGGAACGTGGCTCAAGAAAAAAGGTCTGGGGTGACAGTTGTCAAGATTATCAAAGCCAATCAGAGGAACAGGGGAAGCAAGAAATATAAAGAGACAAAAGTATAAGACTATCATACTTGTCGATACCAACAAAGTCAATGTGCGTAGAATCGGACAAGAGGTCTGAACAGACATGCATAGAGACTACTGCAGATAGCAGGAGGAATGGAGGTGGCAGCAAGGGGTCTGAGGAGACAATTGTCAAGACTACCACAGCCGATGGGAGGAATGATGAATCAACACAGGGACATGAGGGTGATGATCCATCTTCTTGGAGGTAGGAGATGACTAATGTCCCCCTGCCGAATCAGAACCCAGTGGCTTGCTGGAGGGGGGATCCCTGCACCACTGCACTTCCTGAATTGAAGGAGGCGCAACACTGGGATGCAGCACACTCTCCCACATTGGCTTTCAGGCTACACTCTGGTGGCTACGACATGATGAACTGTCTTTCCCTCTGCAAAAATCAGCAATTCCTCCTTTATCATATAATACATGGTCCCCTAGTATAGACATACTGATGACTATTAAACACTTACAGAAAACAACTGAAAAATAAACCGAGTAATTATACTATTCAAACTGGATAATCTAATAAATTTTTGATGCATTTCCGCTTCTGACAGTGCTGGATGCAAACATGTACAATGTAAACCACAAACAGCATGCATACGTGTAGAAAGAGTGATTATTCTACAGATATTCAGCCAAGAGAGAGAGAGAGAGAGAGAGAGAGGAAAAAAAAGCAGCCAGATGTCTAAATTTACCATCCTCTGCAAAATGGGAATGTAGTCTTCTGACTTCACACTATCATTATGAAGTTATTACCTCATAATGTAAAGCATAATTTAATAGAATGGATGCTGGAAAGCCTGAAACCACCCCATTCCCCCCTCCCCCCCCCCCCCCCCCATCCCCACCCCACCCCCAAAGAAATTGTCATGTTCTACAGTACGCATGGTGAATGATTCGTACCCATCCTCTTTGCAATGGTAAAAGTTGTTGTTACAAATCTACCTCATTGTATTTTCCACAATCTGGCATCCATGCTATGCAGCAATGTGTCATATTCCTGTTTATACACCTACATACTGTACCTACACAATATTCTTCCAGGTTATCAAGGTGTATAACGCACAGACTACATCCAATATGCATGACCCTGCTATTGATAGTATTGCTAAATATACATGTGTGCACAAATGTGAAACTTGATCCAAAAATAAGGGGGAGGGGTGGAGAAGCAGTTTATCTATTGCATGACAAAGGCAATAAGCAAAGATCTGTGACATTAGAACAGAATATCTTCATGAAACCTGTGGTTTTTACAACTTGCAAAATCACATTGGTGGGAATTCCTACATTCAAGCCTATAAAGGTCAAAAATATAAAATCACAGTGGTTTGGATTCCCATATTCAAGCATATAAAGGTGCATAAAAACAACAAGTAAATAACTTGTCACTGCTACTCAGTGGGGTGAGGAAGAGCAATATGCAAGATTCAGGGATTTTTTTAGATTAATTCTGTGAATAAATTTAACAAGGCATGACACCGAATAACCACCATTCTCTATTACCCCCCCCCCCCCCGACAATATTTCACAGGACACATTGACTGTTACATACCATGTACTTATTCATTTTGTATCTACCATACAACTTCAAAGATGTACAACTGTAACATATCAATTTCTTGCACACTTATCCTCACCCAACGCTTGCGCACGGTAAAACACATCATACAATGAACCGATGGCGGCTCATTGGGTACGCGAAAACAACAAGCCTACAATTATTTCACATAATATGTGCAATTAGCAGACATTGCTAATCTCTCTACTCTGTGGTTATTCGTGTCTTCATCAGCTTACTTCCTGCTTGGCACTGTGGATATAGGCTCCAACGCAGATACTTGGCAGCAAGTTCAAACAATGGCAGTGTATATACCACATGCACGTATTGGTGTAGAGTCCCAGACCGCCCAGACCGCCCTGCATGAATCCTCATGGGAGGTTCAAACATGGTCTCCGCACTAAATTTAGACCACGAATTTACCTGTCAGTAACACTGGCCTGTTTGTTAGCCCATATTCACAACAGGTTCACATCTAAATCGGAGTCTGAATGAAGAATAAAGACTGTGAGTTATAATGAAACTAATGTAAAGATAGATAGATGGACAGATAAATAGATAGAAAAGAGAGAGACAATATAGGGGGAGATCAAGATATAAGAGAGAGAGATTACCAGTGAAATCCAGCCAAGGATATTTGACTCACCTCTTCAATATTCCTGATCCAATTCCTGATGTTGTCGAATGACTTCTGATTTGTGATGTCATATACCAGCATGATGCCCTTCAGAAACAAACATACAACATACATGATACGAAAAAAAAAAAAATCAGATGACCCCCAAAGAAAGTACAAACTAAACAGGATATATGACCATTCCTAGAGGTAAGAAATGTATACCACAATAATGCTTTCTGCAGCCATTTACAGCATGACCCAGCACATACCAACACAATGTCTACTAAATATACGCAATGTTGATACACAATGTTGATACACTACATAGCATTCAGCTTTGTACCAGGAACAATGAATGAATCAACTTTTAGTGTAGCATTTTTTTTTTCTCAAAATGAAATGTTTATTATTGTAGCCACTTAACTTTTATAAGGCTAAAATTCTTTCTTGATACACAGGCACTGAAAGACATGGGTACCAAGTTGGTAAACCAAAGAGATCAACAACACAAAACCAGTAGGCTAGGTAAAGACGAGTTCCCTTGTTGTGTTTTGACAACTTATGAAATATCTACACTGGGCCAGTCGTAACATGTACACATGTTTATTCTGAAAACTGTGAAAGATAACAATTTTACACAAAAAGACAAAGAAAAAAAAAAGAAAAGGAAGAAAGAGCATTTAAGTTTGCTGTTTGAATGCTCAAATACCTTCTTGCCTCAAATCTTGGGCATTTTCTTAACTTTTGCATTTATTTCTTACCAAACTCCAAAAGGTAATTTAGTTATCCAGAAAGCAAGCACACACATATAATCACAAGGACAGGACATTATAATTTTTATGATAATAAAATTGATATCACATGATACATTATTTTTTATTCCATCCTCTGTCAATGACCTTTGAAAGACTCTCCCCCAAAAATGAGGGGGGGGGGGGGTTGGGAAGATCTCTACCTAAAAGTAAGAATTTTAACCTTCTCCATGATCACTTCACAATCAAGATCCATTCGTTCTTTTCTCAATTTGTTATGTCGACTCATATTACCACATAATATGAAGCAATTTATAAGGAATGAGATGGACCCTGTCAATATTTTCAGCTCTCTCACCATGGCTCCCCTGTAGTACGCCGTTGTGATCGTGCGGAATCGTTCCTGACCAGCTGTGTCCCTGATGACATGAAAGAAAGAAAAAAAAATGTTCATACATTTGTCCAAATAATATTCACACTGTAGAAAAAAAAAAAATCCTTGGTACAATCTGTAGATACTCCACAAAAACATTCATGGTGCAGAAGTTCCACAGAAGTGTCGTAGGTAGATTTAAAGGGTGAGTACAGTTTTGGTCAAGGTGAGGATTTAGCTTTTAACGTTTTGCGAGATATTCAGAAACCACTCTACGAGATGTCAAAGAGCATGCAATTCCAAGGGGTATCAAAAGTTTATTTGATGAAAATCCGTTTTGAAATGGACGAGATATCCAAAAACAAGGTGAAACAAAGAGATCCTAATAAAAGGCATGGTATGTAGTCTTATATTATTATCACTTTTTTGGATATCTCAGCCATTTGAAAACCAATTTTCATCAAATAAACGTTGAATCCTTCTTAAAAATACATGCTCTTTCATATTTCTTCCAGGTCTCACATTATCTCACTAAGGAATGTTCAAAACATGAATCCCCACCTCAACCAGTACTGTACAGCCCCTTTAAAGTTGATAGCACTATATCTGCACACATTCTCACTTTCTATCAAATTTTGCCCATAGACATCTGCACTTAAATAGACTATGTATGATAGGTGTGAAATAATACACACACACAATACACCTGCCAATGACAGTGTTAGTTTTATTCTCTATTTGATATGTCCAGGCACCCTCCAGTACATACATTCATCCCTTTAATATGATAGACAGAACTTCTTCTTTTTTTATTACATAATTGTACAGTCACCTTTCGTCTGTCATCATACTACATCATTTTGTAGTGACCTTTCTCTTTCACCTTCCATATTCTGCTTCAACAGTAATGTGTCTTTCAACAAATTTTTGGGAGATAATCTACTAAGAGTCTACTCGGAAAAGGTCTAAAGGCCTGGCTTCTATGCAAACACTATATATTGTACAGAGCAGACTTTGGTCTGCATATGATCTTTGACTACCATTCCTTGGCAATGTTTGCAATTTAATACAGACAATGATACCCAACCAGTACCTTTCTATATCTGTGGAAATGTCAAATTGATATTAGTCTGAAGGCGCTACAATAAACAAATATTTCAGCTTGCTCATGATGTAGCCAAATAAAGTGAAATAAGGAAAAATGCAATGAAATTCAAGTGACTGTTAAGTGACTGGTGCACTTGAATCATAGGATTTGGATTTCTAAAAGCAAACGCTACATGGTGAATATTACATTGTGAAACAGTGCACTAGAGATAAACCTTTACGATACCCTTTGTTTGTAATCTGTGATGTCATCGACATGAGATACTTTGACTAAGTAATGCCGTTCATTGGCAGACCACTGATTCAAGAGTCAAAGTTCGAGTGACTTTTTTTTTTCAAACAGGAATCTTGAGTGGTTGTTGACGTTTGCTGCCAAACACAATGCATGCCCACATGCATATATGACATTGTATTCCAGAGTCAACAGCCACAGTTGACAAAGGGTACTCTACTGTAGTTGCAAACATACTGTTACATTGAGTGTACAGTAGTATACATGTGTAGAATGTACATCTGGCTTGACACATGGGGCAGTTTGGTGATCCACATCATGTGATTCATAACCATGTGATCAATAAACCTATTATGTTTTGATCAAATTTGCATATCAATGGCATATATCGAGAGAATGCAGATGAAATGCACCCTTTCTGCATAGTATTCAACATTTGCAGCTGTGGTGTCTCCACAGGAGGCTTTCAGATACGAGTGTACACGACATATTAATTACGACACCACTAGATTGCATAAGTCTTCATACTGCAAATCCATACAAAACATACAGACATGTACATGTGTGCATACAGTGTATATGCAAAAATATGTCAACATCTCATTGCTTTGGTCATAAAGTTATTTTCCCATCTTATTTGTACATGTATGCACAAATAATACATTTTTGAAACTGATAGAATATGAAGCGAAACAGTTCTCAAAATTCTTTTAAAAACAGTCATTAAAAAAGGTGTGTTTTCTCTTCAATGTTTGCTAATGTACTTTCAAAATATATTAGTGACAGAATTCCTACACAGTTCAGCATTATCCATGATTTCACACTGCTACAATCACTGAAGGTTTTTTGTTATTTTTCTTTTTCTGATTCACTTTTCAATTCCACAACATTCAGATTCACATGTAAGTATATTGGAGAAGAGTCATTCTGTGTGACCAAGCGTGTGATACCTCCTTGGTATGACTAAGCTACACAATCCAAACACAACTTTGTGATGAACGTCCTCACAAGACACTGACCTAGACCCCGTTTACAGTGAGCAAAAAGGCCGGGCTCGGCGGCGGCCGAGCCACGGCCGAGCTCAGCCTTTTCTCAGTGTAAACGCAAACTGGGCCAAAAGCGGTACCAAATTTAGTCTGGCTTCCAGACCCTCTGTCCATACTATTTCACTATTAAGGATATTAACGCCCTCAACGTCGAAAACTAGTATAGTTTGAGGTGGTTTTGTCCTGCAAAGGATTTTTCCTTCGGCAAAGGTGGCGACAAAGCGGAGTCCAGTTGGCAATTGGTCTGGAAATCAGACTATACCAAATTGCGTTTGTTTACAAGCAGAGCGCCACTACGACAAAATACTAAAAGGTTTGAATTAAAAGCCCTGGCTGAGCCCGGCAGTGTAAACGGACAAAATTGTGGGGCTCGGCCCCACAATTGAGGCCGGGCTCGGCCCAGCCCCGCACTGTAAACGGGGTCTTAGTACTTTGATTGTCCTCGGTGGTAAAGATACATGTGTGTGCGTGCGTTGCATGTTTGTGTGTGTGTGTGTATGGTGTGTTGAGTAATGTGTTTTGATACAGTGGACCCACGCGTAAAAATACTGAATCAAGCACAAGGCTTCAGCTTTTGATCATCACTTATCCCTTACATTTTCAATCTCAATATTGCTGTTGGCTAGACTTCATATCTTCCTCTCTTTTTTTTTTTTTTTTTTTTTTTTGGGGGGGGGGGGTTCAAATGTCGTTCTTTGAGGAGCAGGTTTTCCAAAACATCTGCTTCAATTTTTCCTGGAGATGTGTAATCCCCCTCAGCATCTGGCAATATCCTAGTGCCAATCTTAATCACCAAATAGGATACAAACTTTTAGGAAGCCTATACGGAGGAGGAGGAGGAGACCTGAAACATGTACAGATGAGCAGATGTTTCAATGGGGAAAAAAAGACAAAAATTAGTTAAATACACAAAAAAGTAGAAGACAGGGTTGACTCATTGAATTTTTGGTAAGTTCTTCAACTGTGTACTGCCGTGCACTTCAACAGTATCGGTTATAAATGCATGTTTATACTACGGACAAGCATCTGCTTAAGATTTTCAAGTCTTAGTCTATTGCAAGATATGTGACAGAGATGATAGCACTCTTTACTCATCTATATAAATGGTCACACGCAATATACACAGTGGGGCTACAAGGACCCAGCAGAAAATTACCCCGAGTACATGTAGCCAAGGAAAAAGAAATAGATAAAAAAATGATCGTACTCACCATATTTGTAATTTGATCTTCTTGCCATCTAATTCTATCGTCCTAATCTTGAAATCAATTCCTGCAGGGAAGGAAAGAGAGAGGGAAAGAAAAAAAAAATACATTCAAGGATAGCACTTGATACTTGGTAGACCTCATTAAATACTGGTAACATTGCCATGAAAGTAGATGAATACCACACAGAGACATGTCTAAGTTTGTTTGTTTGTTTGTTTGTTTTATTTCTGCCTCTACTTTAAATACAGACACATTAAAGACTCATGGCACATTTCATCTTGTGTATAACCTAAATTACTTTTTGAGCCTCATATCACAGGTACCTAGTACACATTTGTACTGTCACTGCAGATGTGGTCATTTTTCAGCATTTACACTGTAGTTTTGGAACAACTGGGATTTTCAGAGAATCATGTACAATGTAGCTAAACGTTCTGGGAAATACATGTACGTACACAGTACATCATGTTCAAAGATCTTTCATGCAACACCCCACACATATAATTCTAGATTACTTTGCTTGGTCATGGGAGACAGGCAATGTAGACACAGACATGCATGTTCATTTCCATTCAAGTTCAGTTCAAGTGTATATTTTGTTTTGTTTTTCTCCATCTCAACGTTAATATAGTCACAATGTGAATGAAAGTGAAGGAATATCAATATCAATTAGAGTGGAGTACAGTATACTTTTGTTGGGGATTGAAGAAGTAAGACATTTGGGTGATGAATGAAGTGGAGGATGGAGATAGGGGACCTACTGAAAAGCAAAGCTTGTAGATTTTCTGTTAATGTCACGCTGGTTTTTCTCTCTGAATGGTACACGTAGCTTCTTGGCAGTCATTATTTTTTCTTCATACTCATTTATTCATTCACTAATACATATTTTTGTCGGTAAGCTTAAATTCAGTCTCATGAACATGAAAACAAAAACTCACAAAAAATCACTGGAATCTTATCCTGAAGGCATATTGTATCACATACATGTGAATACACGTATACAATGTATAAAGAAGATGTGACAATGAGTTTATTGCGAGCAAGTTGCAGGAAAATAGCACTTTCAATTTTCTCTGAAAGGGTACCTTTGTATTTCTGTTGCACTTGACCCAAACATGCAAAAATATTGGGTGTGTGCACATGTGTGTACAGCGTACAATGTACAGCTGTATACAGTGTATGCACGTGTATATTACATGTAGGTGCATACAAGTGTGTGTGCATGCCTCCATATGTGTGTGTGTGTGTGTGTGTGTGTGTGGCATTGCTTGTCATATCAATCCCTCTACAATTTGTCACCAACATTAGATCAATACAGTTGAGTCACTCATAATCAGTTTGGTTTCACAACACCAACATTCATTCCTGGAACGGTATGATATCTATACAGTACTTGGTGTGAATGGAAGCTGCTCGTACTGATGGTGCAGCATTCATCCTGAATGAGCAGCATACAGATTACTGTATAAACTGTTATATTTGCGAGGGTTTAATTTTCACGAATTTCACCAATCACAGTTGGATCGCGAATTTAACAACACGCAAAAATGTTACCATGCGCTAGGGAAATAGTACATCTACTATCTTGTCGGTATCCATTTGTGAAAACAACATCTCCCAAAAATGTATGTGACCTTCTCATTGGTGAAAATACCTGTGGTGATAAGCACAATCAGGGTATGCAATCATGACTTTCTCACTTTAAAAAATTGTAACTTCTAAAAGAATGCACCAACTGACTTAAAAATTCACATGCAGCATGCTAAGACATCAGTAATCACATGTGGTAAGACAATAGCTAATTTCTTCTCATTTACTGTTAATTATTAAAGATTAATTACCAAAAAGTCCCCCAAAACCCACGTAATGCGTCAAAAAAAGCGTTTTACAACTTACGTAAAATCAAGATTTGAGGTCCATATTTTAAGTCTACCCCTATGTGTTTGGTATCAAATTAATGGATTTTTTCCTGGCATTGCTTGCATGCAATAAAAAACAGTGGTTCTTTCAGCTGGAGAAAGTTATGAGGTCTGAAGTCCCATCCTGGTAAGAGTGTAATGCTGGCTTATTTTTGTGACATTGTGACCTTTTAACCCATGCTGTACAGCTATACATGGAGAAACAGCTTATTTTTCTGCTTTTCCTGAAAGTACTGAAGACACACTACAATATGGTGCGCTGTTTGCCAATAAATGTTCCGCCAGTTTTGAGTTTTGAGCCATTTTCAAATGCTGAGTAAAATAAGTGCAGCCGTTTTTCAGTATTTTCAGTGGGGTATATCCTAATTTGACTACTTTAAAGAATCTTTTCCCCTTATTGAATATCCTTGTTTTTTTAACCATGAATTGTACAAATCTATTATGTGAAATTTGAGCAATAGGAACTTATTTTTTTATATTTTTACAAATTGCTGAGCATAAAAAAGTGCGATACACGCCCATGTTATACTGCATGAAGGTCATATGATAAGTGTTCAGTATTCATATTTCAATGCTTGTTCAATTTCTAAAGATATCATAAGCAAAAACATAGTATTTTGGCTTAATACAATGTATGTCATTGTTTGAGTGTCACAGCTTGGATATCAACTCAAGTCATCATAAATCTCACATTCATTCTTCTATCTGTGTCTACAAATATGAGAATTGATCCAAACACTGTGCGCACATTCAAGGTCAAACTGTACAGATAATTTTTTGATGAAAAATATAATATCTTCCAAAGTACCAGCCCAAATTTCATAAAAATTTGTAATAATGGCCACTATATGTCTGTTACCTATTCCTGAAAGTTTCGCCTCTTCACTCTTTAGCAAAAGTGAAATATGATAAAATATGTAAAAGTGGTTTTATTTGAATTCAAAATAATGCCTACAAAATTGATCATCCATTTCGAGAAGTAAAAATATGAAATTCATTCATATTTTGTGATATGTCATGGCTATGTGCTGGTGAATGAAAGGGATATTTATCAGGAATATCTAACAGCAATATCAGATGAAAAAAAAAATTCTCCTTTTTTTTAATGAATTTTTCCAATATATTAGTCATTTCAATGTAATTCGACACCCCTAACTTAAATGCTAATTTATGCGCAGTTTAATGCAAAATTTTGACTCTTTCTTTACATGAAATGAAAATTTGAACACTCAGCTAGTACAACAAACAACAAAAAAAGCATTTTCACCAAGTTTTTTCATTTTTGCCCTGTTACACAATTGCATACCCTGATTGTGCTATATATATTGACCAGGTACATGAATATAACAGCTTATAAAGTATTATGTTTATTATAATGTGGTCAAGAGAGGCTTCAGGAGCTGAATGCACATTTATCTGGGCTTTATGCATACCTCATCAATCTGGCCTCAATAGTCATAGCTTTGTGTGTGTGTGTGTGTGTGTGTGTGTGTGTGTGTGTGTGTGTGTCTCATGTGTGTGTGTGTGTCATGTCATCTTGTCATGAATTAATTTGTTATATTGTTTATATAGAAAAATAAAAGATTGACAAAAAAAAAAAAGAGACGGCAAGCGGGTTCACCAGATATGGAGTTGGTTGGGGTGGGGGTGGGGGGTGTCTTGATTCCTTTTGTTTGATGTGTTTGTTTCTTTTCCTTCTTTTACCAAAATGCTTTTTTTTTCATTCGTAATATTGACAATGTGGAATTTACATGCATGTTGCTATAATGAGATTTGTTTATGTTGTCATGAATTAATTTGCATACTGTTTTAACATGAAAAAGAGAGAAAAATAAAGGATTGATAAAAATAAAACAAAGTGTGCATGTGTTGGTTTGTTTGTTTGTTTGTTTGTTTGTTTGTTTGTTTGTTTTGTTGTTTTTTTTTGGGGGGGGGACTTTTTTTTACGGGGGAGGGGAATAGATGAGGTGATGACACATGATGGTAGAAAATTGACAGCCTGATTGAAATATTTCATACAAATGTCTATGACATACAATGTATCTATGACAGACAAATTCAGCTTATGATAATGATGGATGTAGTGGGGCTACTTCTAGAACAAAAACAAAAAAATATTTAAAAATCAAAGAAATTGTGTCATAAACTGCATTTCTATTTGATACACTTGTAACACAAAGTGCATCACAACTCTGTAGAACCTTGAAATGGATTTATAACTGGGTCATTGTATCCAAAGATCCATCTACGAGGCAGCTCGCTATGATAAACATGCAAGTGATTTCACTATACATATCCTATACTTGTACCAAGCCAGTGGACATATGGTGCATGAATATGGACAGCACAGGCATCCATAGGGCCGATATGCTTGACATGACATGATGACCAAAAAGTACCTTGACTACTCTTCCCTTTCCCCCTCCCCCCCCTTCCCCCTCCCCCCAGGGGAAGGGGGGGTGTAGAATAATTGCAACACCACATCAGAGATGTAGAATCAACAGCCACTCATAAGCTATTGCTCCAAAATATGGTTCCGGTAACTGAACAGTCCAGGGCCCTGTTGCATAAAACCCTTACCGCTGGACTTACCGCTCCTTTCTAGCGGTGAGTCTTCAAATCAGCGGTAAATTTTATCATCCTTGATGCTGATTGGCTGTGACGCCTAATTTTGACGGTAGTTACCATTGAAATTCAATGGTAAGTTTTATGCAACGGGCCACAGATTAAGCAAGGAAATCACAAATGTGCCAGATCTCTTCAAAACAGTGACTCAGTGACTCCACATATTGTAATTTTGCAAGCCTTGAAAGCATCAAAGTATTTCACAATATACATGTAATTGCAAAAGGACTGATTGCGTCATAATATGCACTAATCTGCAATACCAAAATGGCACATGCTCAAAACTATTTTATCACTTTTAATAGTTTACTATTAACATCACTATTACTACCACCCCATAATTGCCAGTCATATTAACAGTAGATGTGTTTATAAAGTACATACTTTGTAGAAATAGCAGGTACAAGTTGTAGTAGTAGTAGCAGTACAATGTGGTAGTAAGTATTACTACTACTACTGCTACTATTAGTGGTACTAGTAGTAGTAATGTCATTATCATCATTATCAACAAAATACACTGTAATTACACTATATACTGTTATATTTTGCAATTGTAAAAAGTAGTATTTATGTAGTTATAGTAGTAGTAGTAGTAGTAGTAGTAGTAGTAGTACATGTAGTAGTAGTAGTAGCAGTGGTAGAAGGATTTGTTAAATCTGTCAGTGTTACAATTTGTATGTACAGTGTACTTTGTTATTGCTGTTGTGACATTATCTATATCAATACCGACATAATTGTTATCTGTACCTATTTTGTCACACTGAGATATTTTACCCCTTTTCTCACATACCTTGGATCATACACTTTGTACTTCCTTAAAAAAAAAACACAGTAAGCTTCACATGTACCGGTCCTCATTTTTACAAACCTGTGCCACATACAATGTTGTCTATTATACACTGCTCTAATCAGGGCACCATTTTACGAAAGTTGTCAGCTCTGACAAGTTGTCGGTCTCTGACAATTTCAGTAAAATCCTTGGTTTTGATTGGCTGAGAGCTCTGGTCACTAAGTGTTACTATGGTGATTGTCAGAAACTGACAACTTGTCTGGGCTTACAAGTTTCATGAAACTGTACCCTGAGCTCTACAATTCTTGGTGGTGAACACAACATAAATTTTTAAAGAATCTGGCTACAACTTGTTTTATGCGGCTGACAATGCAAATATACATGGTACATGTCTTTATTTCATTTAGGAAAGCAATATTTGTACGAAATTGCACACTTTCCTCCAGGAATGACTCCTTCATTGTTTCTAAGCATACAGGATAGTTTGACTGTATGCAATATTTGAGAACAAGGCAATCGCCAAATTGTGTCTCGCCCATTCGCGTACAAGGAATTAATATTTTTTATAACTCCAAGAAATTGACCTGCTTATGATCTTTGACCTTGTGGTGACCTTCAACACCCAAAGGGACATTTACCATCCAAGTTTGGTCACAAACGGACGAAGGGATCAAAAGTAATGAGCCATTTATAATCGAAACGCGCCATAAAAACTTAACATTAGGCCCTAAAAATTTGTTGACCCCTTTCTGTGACCTTTGACCTTGTGATGACCTTTAACTCCCCAAGGGACATCTACCGTCCAAGTTTGGTCACAAACGGAGATAGGGATCAAAAATTATGAGCCACAATCAAAACGCACCCTAAAAATATAACATTGGGCCCTTAAAGTTTGTTGACCTCTGTCTGTGACCTTTGACCTTGTGACGACCTTCACCTCCCCAAGGGACATCTTCCATCCAAGTTTGATCAAAACGGACAAAGGGATCAAAAGTTATGAGCCATAAACGAAATGCGCCCTAAAAACTTAACATTGGGCCTAAAAGTTCATTGACCCCTGTCTGTAACCTTTGACCTTGTGGTTACCTTCAATTTCCCAAGAGACATCTACCATCACCCAAGTTTGATTGCCATTGTAGCAACATGTGCGGAGTTACGTGTGATAAGAGAGTCTTGCAAGTAAACTTTAACGTATGACCTCAAATGACCTTATCATGTGACCTCTCACGGCACTATAACATGAAGGTACCCCCAGTGCATCCATCACCCAAGTTTGATTGCCATTGTAGCAACATTAACGTATGACCTCAAATGACCTTTGACCTTATCCTGTGACCTCCAACGGCACCATAACATGAAGGTACAGCTGTACCCCCAGTGCATCTATGACCCAAGTTAGGTTGTAATCTAAGCAACTTATGTGAGGTTATTTGTCAAAAGAGAGTCTTGCAGGTAAACTTTAACATAGAAAAGAGAGTCTTGCACATACTCTTTAATATATGACCTCAAATGTGACAGACGACGGACGGACGACGGACGGACGCCATTTGGATCCCTTAGTCTCGCCGTCACCTCCGGTGGGCGAGACAAAAACTCTACCTGGTGAGACCTACAAATACGTACATGTACATGTCATGTACAGTACAGGATCTCCTTGTACGGATTGTAAATGTAAAGAGCAAATACAAGTTATCAGTCCAAGATTAAAATTCAAATGCAGGTTCATACAGCTCGTTAAGGAGTTCCTAAAGCTTATCACTGGTCAAACATTGCAAGGAATGCAATTAAGGCCATTCTTCAACATTTAGCACTGCCCTCCTAAAATGGTATCAATGGGTCAAGCATACACTGCACTTGTCCAATTTAATCATCTTAAAACAAATTCAAAGATCTACACAAGACACTGCAATCTAAAGATCATAGATTTTAGGGTAGTAAGCAAGCTGAACAAAATTACTTGGTGAAAAATTTGGTAAGAAATATGGTGTAAAGTTGACCTTCCTCACACTATATTGTATGTCATTCATTTCAGGAAGGAGAGTGCAGTTTTCAGTGACAGTCACCATGGTGACAGTAACATATTTTGGAGGGCAATACAGTACTAGTATATTATGTGAAATACGGTAGTAGTATATGGTGATCTTTTACGCACTACATGTGTATGTCACTCATTACTGGAAGGGGAATAATATGTTTTGGAGGGCAAAATATACATTACACACTGTTATACATTGTATTTCCAAATTATATCAATTTGAGTTGAGCGAGGCAGAATGAGTAGGGTGAGTCAGCTCATCAGAAGGAAACTGGGACACTGTCACTGTCGATTCAAGTGAGGACACTTCTTGGTGCCCAAGGGGAAAGAGAAAAGCGTTGAGCTCGATTGCATAATATCTCACACATGACCAACTACGAGGGAGGAAGGGCAGTGACAGGCCGATGAGTTGCCCATAACTCATCTCTCCCCTACTGCCGCATTTCGCAGGGACATCACTGGCACATAACTGGCGGTTGAGAATAGCATTATGACCTCGCATACCCTCTCTCTCTCTCTCTCTTCCTCATTTTGGCTGCTGAGTCATACAAACTTCTATTTACTCACAAACTGAGTACATGCATACACTGTAGTCCACGCTGGTGGCACGCCATGCTAGCAGGCTAATTAAGCCTCTGGCTACCAAACTGCCTGTGGTGATATCACCCCTCTCAAACAATCCGATACTGTGAACGCACACATTTTCACTGTGCATTAATTTTTGCGCATTTCATGCTACTTTTGGCTTTTAATAACAATTTTCTCTGCACATTTTGAATGGGTTAATAATCGTGAAGCATATAATTCAAGATCACGTGAATATGTCTTTGAGCCCCTAAGCGTGAAAAATTAATCACGCAAAAATATGGACATTTACAGTGAGTGCCCACAGCCTCCTAACAGTATGTGTGTATACAGTGTACGTATGTGTACACTGTATGTGTGTGTGTGTTGTGTTTGTGTGTGTGTGTGGGGGGGGGGGGGTGATATATCCAATATACAATGTATATCTGTACATTGTATGTTTCTTTCCTTCATATATCATTCCACCCTGCAAGTTTATCTCTCCATAAACACACGATTTGTTTACTCCTAAACATATAGCTGTGTACTATAAACTTCCCTCAGTGAATACCAGCAGTGGTTTGTTTGTGCAAAGAAAATATTATACACTTATCTTTGCATTCTGCATTCCTACACATGAAACAAAACTAGCATGCAACGTAGTTTTGCACGAGTGCAGGTG
This sequence comes from Diadema antillarum, assembly GCF_040938485.1. Taxonomy (NCBI): domain Eukaryota; kingdom Metazoa; phylum Echinodermata; class Echinoidea; order Diadematoida; family Diadematidae; genus Diadema; species Diadema antillarum. The sequence goes on from NW_027272389.1 coordinate 793,330, forward strand.
GAAGTACGAACTTCAGATCATCTTTAAAAAGGGGGGGGGGGTGGCACATCTTCACTATTCATTTCACAGTACAACTGGGAAAAGGGACAACTACCCAGTAGTTGTCCTTTGGTACAGGTTCAAACAATGACACTAATTTAGACCAGCACTTGACAATACTATGCTATCATATATCCCCCTCCCCCCACCCCCCTCCATTTTCACCCCAAATATAGGGCAAAAATGATATAAAAATAATTTTGCAGTCAGTTTGTGTAATTCAGTATCGGATAGTTGGTTTTCGCACTGCAATGCACAATGCACAAGGTGATTTCTACAGTCAAACACAATATTGCCTGCCATTTTGGTTGCTAAATTTACTGCAGTTGTTACTACCTCAGCTATTTTTTTTTAAATATATAGATCAGCACAGTTCATATCAAACTACATTTTGTAGCTAAAGTTTTTTTAACATAGATGAAATGTAAAATCTATGAATTCTTGAACATGAGGACTGGCCAAACTGTAAAAGCAAAATTTACAAAGTACATCATTGTACTGTGTACTCTGTGTTATGAGGGCTTAACTTTATAATTGCTCACCATTAGGCCACTAGTTTTGCTTGTCACAATATCACACATATGAACAGATTTCTTATTGTTACTCTCCAAGAGTTCTTTTTATATAAAAGATGTCTGCACTTAAAAATAAATATACAATCTTAAAAGGGATACAGAGATTCTGGAGAAAAAAAAAAAGAATCTTGAATTTTAAGGATAATCTCAAGCTTTAAATGCATTGACATGAAGTACATATTATAGCAATGTGCTCATGTGAGGTTGCATCCACTATTCACACATCACAGCATATGGTCTAGGCTTACCATTTCCTTAATTTTCCAGCTAATGAATGTCATTTGCAAATTGCTATGGGCAACAGCTTGTCTGGCACGACCCAAGACAACCTTGAACTTCTCTTGGCAGCGGGCAAAACGGTTGGGGCTGAACGATGCGCGGCGCACCATCCCACAGCATACACATGTTGGTAGAGCGCAATCATCGCACCCAGGTAGTGGGTTGTCGGACGTGGAAACTCATTGAGAATGCGAATTGAGTCACGGGTGGGGTGACTCGTGCTCATAGTGCTTTGAGGTTTGCCGATTATGATGCTGGCCTTGTAACGAAGCTGTTGGGCATGTCATGCCAAGTCCATGGACGAATAATTGATGATATTAGTATTAAAAGCAGTAGACTAAACTACATACACAATTGTAAGTACACTATCACCACAACACGCTGTTCAAATTATCAATGGGACAAACTTGGGATGTCTAAAATTAACATGCTTTTTTCCAAGTTAAAAATCCTTTCAAAATCTGTATCCTGACTTCTACAAGTGTACACGTCTTGTACTCATCTCCATTGTGTTGTCTAGAGATAAGGTGTAAAATAAACACCCTGTTATTAATCATACAAATCATATCTTCTGTCTCTACTGTACAGTTGATTGTACACACTGTATAAATGACAGATCATGCCATCTACAATACAGTACCTGTTCATGTAAGTGTAAGTTCCAATTTCTTTTCAATATTAATTACCAATAAACTTTGCCTTCAGGTACAAGAAGTAGATCAAAATTCATAATCACAACATTGATTCTGATATTGTGGTGATGACTATGATGATGATGATGACAATAATAATTGCTCATTACCACTATCAAAATTATCATTATTATCAACATTTTCTTCTTCATTATTTCTATTATCATTTATAATTACCATCGACATATCTATTAAACTCGCAAAAGATTACAGACCATTTAGATTTTAATTTTATCTCAAGTGCTGCTGTTAACTCCTTTTCCAAGGTATATTCTTGCAGTATTTTGACTATGTAAAAAGTAATGGTTACTGTGTGGATTCTTGGACGTACACTTGTAATGCTGTCTTTGAAGTCTTTTACTGCACTGCTACAGTACTTTGTAAAGAAAGTTTGTAGGGCTTTGCTTCATTCTTCCTGGGAATCACCACAAATCTTTATTCCAGAGCTGGTGATGTGCACTCTCATTGCATTGTTGAATTTTTATTCATTTCTACATGTACCTGCCCTACATTGTACCTTTGCAACTAGACACCTTCATTAATTGTAGCATCCGAAACAGGACATCTAGCAGACTATGTATTAATACAAACATCATGAGAAAACACACTCGAAAACTTGGCGCAGAGCATAGGTGTATTGTTACCATCACCATGTCGGAGTGTACAGTGCATGATTCTGATTGGTGATACTATTATATTTGCCAAGTTAGCTACTAATTTTGCACCTCATACTCATTTAATACATTCACACTGCATCAATTTGTGCAATCTAACACAGCATCATATGACATACAGTCATGTACAGTGTACAACTGCATGAATTCACTTGGCTTGTTTTTGTTTTTGTTTTTTCTAATTTGTGGGAGACTGCTTTCAAATTGAATGAAACTGACATACATGTACAAGTATGTAGACTCTTAGCAATCTCTCTGACTTTCAACACACAATGCTGTAAAATGGTGACTGACATTATAATAGACTGTTTAAATAAAAATCTACAAAGTAGTCATGTTATTTCATGTTTAATATGATAAGAAAAGTTAGTATCAAATACATCTAATCATATCCCTTTTCTTTAGATCTCATTCTTCTGGTGATCTTGAGACCACCAATTTACTTTCCTACATGAAATACACTGTACAGGTCCACAATTTTTAAACTGTGAGAGCTTCATAGAATTACCAAAGAAGACGAAACACAAAGCAAACAGACAAACACAACTATGTACTAGTACGTTCAAAGCAAAGTACTGGCAACGTATTTTCAGCTGATGACTAATTAGTGAAAATGAAGTCAAAGTTTCTCTATCTTGATTAGAGATCTCTGCCCCCTTTCCATTCCTGCACAGCACATTAGAGTGAACAGAAAAACACAAACAGCCAAATGATTTTTCAAGACTATATTGAATATTTGTAGATAAAAAGAAAGTACAGAGACAGTGTATGGAAGTCAACCTATGATTTTTATAATTTACAGAATATCAAACGCATCAAGTACATGATGGCAATAGAAAAACAGTAGCAACCTGCTATTCAAATCCTACAATTTGTAACTCAACTCCAGATAATGTTTATCTATTTATTTATTTATTCATTTATCATTTCATCTTTTTGTCTTTTTTTGTCTTTTTTTTTTTGCTGAAGTAGCCATGTCCATTGCTCATCTAGCTGAATTATTCTCTGCAATTATTACATAATCTACATACATGCACACAACTGCATGAATGTTTTGCTGTCCAATAGACATAATTAACACATGAAGTATATCAATGCAAAGTCTACCTGCTTTGGCTTTGGTTGCAAAACAGGTGGTAACAACAAGTTTTGACATGTTATGCATGCATAAATGACATGGCGATTGCAACATGAACAGTGTATAGGATTTTCCTTTTACTATCATGAGTCAGAGAACAAAGTCTTACACGTGGCCTGTTGGTTTTTGTTTGCTTGTTTGTTTGTTTGTTTTCTGATGACTGGGCATACAGCGACACACTGCCTCCCAATCTGCATTTCCCTTGTGATACAAGAAGCCAGAGTGTAATCCACCAAGTAATTATTGTTTTAGATTACCCCAGATGCAAGTTTTCATAATTAATCTTTTAGTTACTTGTCAGTCAGTCATCTTGGTACAATCGTGTACATGGTATTCTCAGCAGCAGTAAACCTATCTCTGAGTTATAGCCTACTGTACATGTAAATGGGGAATACCCCCATTGCTATTACAATTGCACAATACAATCTAAAAAAAAAAAGAACTACAAAAGGATGGCACGTTGACTATGCAATGTACATTGTACACTGTATGCACAGTCTGTGATGTACAAATTATTGTCAAGCCAAGGAGTGATTTCCTTTTTCAAAATTGGGCTCACAAATCACTACTTGTGAAAAGATTGGTTATAATTAACGCTGGAAGCTTTATCAAAGTAAAATGTCTATGCAGCTTGTAACATTTGTTTATCAATCAATTTTATTTGGGGAATAACCTAGGTGACCTCATCACTCATCCATCTCCAAGGGACTGAAAACAAACATACAAACACATGGACAAGATCACAAGAAATACTGTAACACAAGAAATGTATAACTAATGAGTCAATCCCTATCATTCCTCATATTTTCATCTCATGACACAATCGTCTCAAATTGAAATATTTGCAGAGGTTGAAAGCATCATTCATGCTCACATTGTAGACATACACTGTATTTACAGACACTCACAATATGCCAGAATCACAGAATTGGGGAGATCTGGGTCCCGTCTTGTATAAAGCCTTCAAATCGATCACAAGTCCTCAAATCAATCGCAACTTGCATTGCAGCACACACAAAAATTGGGATTGATTTCTATCACAAGTCTTTATAAGACAGGCCCCTGCCTGATGGGCTGTAGGACATTGGTTTTACATGTACACTTGTAGGTGAGAACACTGAGAGAACGTAGCACAATGTCTGCTCATAAAGGGGTGATTTGTGCATTTCTTTGAACTGTCCACTTTATTGTTCAGGGACAAAAAAATAAAATAAATAAATAAAGAGTATATCACATGTACCAGTATGGCACTAGGCCTTACACCTGAAAACTTGATGTTCGTTGTTATTGCACTTCAACAGAAGTAACAGAAGTAGAATAAATAAATAAATAAATAAATAAACAAATAAACAAATAGAAATAGAAATACTATTGGCAACACATCAGGTCCTGCCTGAGTCTGTGATGCTCAGTTACAATACCACCACTACACTATCACTGTACGTCTATCTACGCGTACCAATAATGTGCTGTAAAATTTATATTCTACAGACAGTGTATTATGTAACCACAGGATTTTCTCTAGATGGCACGGCTCTATGCCGTCTAGATTACAGGTGATACAAATTTTGAAGCTACAACAGGAGATTTCCCTACAAATTCTTATACAAACATGGCCACACCAGTGGTAGAATATGTTTTTTTTTTCAGATGTGGCCTGTTTGAGTCACCCATTCCCGAATCATTGGCATTGCGGTAAACTACATGCAGATCAAAAATAGACTCGAGTTTCGAGACCGACGAGTATGGGTTTTAAAAGAATCTATGTCAAATGTTTGACGGCCGTTTGACGTATCAAGATTGTTAGTCAATGACAACTTCATCGTCTCTTTTTTTCCCCCTTTCTTCGTTCAAAAAGCCATCAACTATCAAGGACAAGGTACGTGAACGACAGAGTCGCAGGATTCACCACCTGGTCATATCACTCACTACGTACACTACTCGCGTCTCGCCTCGCCGTGGCGCTGCTGCGTAACTTCAGGCAAAAGCAGCAGAAACACGCAGGCGGCAGGCAGTGCTTATGTGTGGGACAAGTTCCGATGAGTCGACAGACTCAAAGAGCACACCACTACAACACTCACCTATCGTTGAAATAAACGTCGAATTGAAAGCATCTTCTGAAAATCTGAATAGTACACACGTCTTCCCGACTCCTGAGTCACCTATTAACAGTAACTTGAAGAGAAAATCGTACGTTTTCGCCATTTTTCTTGTAATAGTCCCACTAAAACTCTTCGGCTACAGTACGGACTTGGAAACACCCTGGCTTCATTTGCATAAATTATAGGAGACCCTATGACGTCATCCTGCAGATAGGACACTTCCGGGTATTTCAAACTCTAGTGTAGGTGCTATTATGGTACGTCTGTCTGGTAAAGCTTGTTGTCTATAAAGACTATTTAGGATAGGAAATGTCAAATCTATACAGGAATATGTAATTTAGAGTGTTTTCCTTTCCGTTTTTAAAAGACTGCAATTTGAAGATGCCCGACCAGCAAAACTTATGCTAGGATTGCTCTGCGTCTGAAGCGAAGACCTGTATGTTCTGTGTTAGTAATTTTTATTGATTTATTATATGTAAAATAATTATATTATAAAGATAAAGGCGTAAATATTCATATTTGAATGACGCGCCTCAAATACAAAAACAACAACAACAACAGTATTTGTCACGGGCATAGCAAATCTTGCCCTTCACTTTGAATGTGATATACAAAATCACATTTCTATGCCTGGGCTCTAGTACGCCTTGAAATTTTAGAGTAAATTAAATTAGAGTCAGGCACTGTTAATCATTATAATCACGTCATTATAATCTCATGAAGCTATAACCAGAGACTATTGATACGACGAGTTAAGGGCTGAATTTCGTGTAGGAATATTCAAACGCTGCTATTATTGTGCTATTGAGCCTCGATGTTAAAGAAGTGACTTCGTAATGCTATAGGGACTACCAGGATTCATGATTCAGTATTTCTCAAAGATAACTTTTGATTAAATTTTATTCTTTAGTAGTTACTTCGTGCAGAGATACTCTATACAGCTTATGTATCTAATATTCGTATATCATTAGCTTTATATCATAATGCGTGCCAGTAGGTATATGGTGGTGGTGGCAAGTGTTGTGGTAGTCAAGAGTAGTGGTGGTAGTAGTAGCAGTAGTATACAAATATACTTTGCCTTGAGAGTTTCTGGTTAAAACTATCATCAATCAGAGATGATCCTTAAATGATACTGCACTGTCGAGGAGCGCAGCCCCGAAGCGAATAGTACT